>NW_025422049.1:12439166-13658750 GCF_011764305.1 Mustela putorius furo
GTCAAAATTTTGTATTAATTTTTGTACATGGTGTGAAGTTGGGGACAAACCCAATTCATTTATATATTGATATGCAGTTGTTCCAGGACCATTTGTTGAAAGAACCATTTTCCCTCCTACTGAATAGCCTTGACACCCTGGTCTAGAGTCCATTGACTGTAAATGTCATATTTTACTGCTGGAATATTGAGTCTACTCCATTTATGTGTGTGTGTGTGTGTGTATGCCTATATATATGCCTATCTTTATGTCAGTACAATAGAGTCTTGATTGCTACAAGTTTGTAGTAAGTTCTGAAGTCTGGATATGTAAGTCCTCTGACATTGTTCTTGTCTTTCAATATTGTTTTGGGTATTTTGGGTCACTTGCATTTCCATATGAATTTTTATAATCAGTTTATCAATTTCTGAAAATAGGGCAGCCAGAATTTTGATAAGGATTGTATTGAATCTGTAGTTTAATTTGGATAGTTTTGCTATCTATCAATATTAAATCTTCTAAGCCATAGACATGGGATATCTTTCCAATTATTCATAACATCTGTAGTTTCTTTCAATAATGTTTTGTAATTTTTAGTGTACAAGCTCACTAAAATTATTCCTACTTACTGTTTTCAGTGCTCTCATAATTTTTTTTTGAATTTCATTTTAAGATTGTTCATTACTAATGTATAGATATACAATTATTTTTTCCAACTTCATTGAGATATAATTGACATACAATATCATGTGAGTTTAAGATGCACAACATGTGGATTTGATGCAGTCAAATATTTTGAGATGATTTCCACAGTATTGTTAGTTAACACCCTCAACACCCCACATACTTACCATTTCTTTTTTTGTGCATGTGATTTAAAAGCTAGTCTCTTAGCAACTTTAAGTATATAATACAGTATTGTTAACAATAATCTCTATGATATACATTAGATTCTAGAACTTATTCATTTTAAAACAGGAAGTTTGCTCCCTTTGACCAGTATCTTCCCATTTCCCACACACCTAGCCATTAGGCTGCCATTTTTTTACTCTGATGGTGGGATTGTTTTCAAGGTTACCAGGGTCCTGGAAGAGGAGGATGAAACTAGGACAAATTAAGTTCCACAAAGTTTTCTGTTCTTTAATAAACACTCCCTTAATTATTGCAAGCCTTTGGTTAATATTCAGAGTTCTGGAAAAAGTTGATTTTGACAACTTTTGCTAATGTCTACATTTCTTTCAATGAGGAGACAAGTTTTGGAGGTTCATCCTCTGCCATTCTTGCTGATATCATTCAAAGCTTCATAGTTTTGGCTATGGATATAGAATTGATATGTTCTCTTTTCATTTTCACTTAGTCCATCATATGTTTGATTTCCCTGAGACTTTCTTTTTGATTCATATGTTATTTATATGTGTGTTGTTTAGTTTCCTAATGTGTGGGGATTTTCTTCGTATTTTTTAAATATCTACTTTGGTTTCGTTGTGGTTAGAGTATATATTCTGTATGATTTCAATTCTTTTAAATATGTTGAAGTTTGTCTTATGGCCCAGTATGTACTCTATCTTGGCATGTGCTTTCTGGGGACTTGAAAATAATATGTGTTCTACATTCTTTGGTCCATTGTTTTATAACTGTCTACTACATATTGTTGATTATTGGTGTAGTTGTTTTTTTTTATATCCTTACTGATATTTTTGGGCCGTTTTATTAATTGTTAAGAGAGGGGTGTTGAAATCCAATTATAATTGTGGGTTTTCTTTTTTTCTCCTTTCAGTTACATCATATTTTGTCTCACATATTTGTAGCTGTCACTTGTGCTTACACAAACGATGTCTTGCTATACCTTCTTAGTAGATTGATCTTTTTGCCATTATACAATGTTTCTTTATGTCTCTGGTAATTCTGGAGTCTTTATCCAATATTAATATAGCTATGCCTGCTCTATATTTATCAATGTTTGCTTTATATCTATTTTTACATCACTTTACTTTCAACTTGCCTATATCATTACATTGGTGTTTATTTCTTAGAGACAGTATATAGTTAGGTTATTTTAAAAATATCTTCTTCTAACCCCTGTTTATTTTTTTTAAACTTTTTATTTGTTTTTAGTAGTGGCAAAGGACTGGAAATAAACCAGATGACCAACATTAGGGGGCTGGTTACCGAAAGATGGGTATATTACACAATGAAGGATATTTGACCATTAAAATGATTTTGTTAAAGTATTTTTATTGAAAGAAGAGTCCTAATATGTATTAAAGGAAAGATGTTATAAAATATGTTCTGATCATGTATACATTAGGATCCCATTTGTGCATACATGTATGCACACACATACACACACCTCTGCATATCAAAGTCTACACATGAACAAATTTTTGTTTTTTCATCACCTTTTTTTTAAACCTCATAACGTATTTTCTAATTTATACATCCCCTATGTATGAAAAATGTATTAAGTTGTTGTTCTTTTTCACATTCTTTCATATAGTTATCTTAAAGAATGGATCAAATGTTTTATTATAGCTGAGATTTCACAATGCAATATAAATTTTACCTTCATTCAGTATTATCTTCTTCCAATCATTTCCAGACCTGAACCAATTCTGAAACATTTACAACTCAAAATGATAACACTATGACATTAGCATAAAGGCTAGTCAATAAATGTAATGTAAACTTAAATATTCATATCAACATGAGTTCTATTAATATGTATTATAGTTCCATGGGATGCATGAACAGAGCTTTCATTTTTCCACTTCTGAACTTCAATATTGCTATAAGTGTTGAAGATCTTTTTCAACTTTATAGAAAATAAATTTTATGTTAATTTAAAAAAGTAAGATTACAATAGTGAGAAATGTTGGGAGCCAACCCTTGTCTTTTAATTGGTGTATTTAGACCATTTGCATTTAGTTTAATTACTGTTGTGTTAGAATTTAAATTTTATTGTTGTTTTGTGTTTGTTTTCTCAGGTTTTCATTTCTGTTTTCTCATTCCTGTGTTGTTCTTGGTTACCTTTTATATTTTTGAGTGTTTCACTTTGTGTAGATTTTTTTAATTTATTGTTTTCAGAATCACATTACACAAACATAATTTACCACTGAGTAACAGTGTCATAATTCTACCAGTTCAAGTGATGTATAGAAATCTTTTCTCCTTTTAAACCCTGTTATTCTCTCTAGTTCATAATAAATAGTCTTCAATATTTCCTCTATGTATATTTAGAGCCAATCAGATTGTGTTACAATATTTTCTTCTATCCATGAAATACAATATATAACATATAAGAGAAGAAAGAAAATGTATTTACTGATATTTTTGTTTACCATATTCTTTCTTCTTTTCTGATATTTCAAAATTCCTTATTTTATCATTTCTTTTCTGCAAATAGGACATCCTTAGAGTTATTCTTTTAAAGTAAATCTACTGGTGACAAATTCTCTCTCTCCTTTTTTTTTTTCCACTTGAGATTATCTTGATTTCCTATTCATTTCTGAAGGATATTTTTGCGGATATAGCCTTCTGGATTAATAGTTTTCATCCACCATTTGAAAAATGCGGTACCATTTTCTTGTAGCCTCCATGGGTTTTTAATGAAAAGGTCAATATATTTTAATGTTTTCTCACTAAAGTATTGTTTTTCTATGGTTACTTTGAAGATTCTCTTTTGTCTTCAATTTTTGGATTACTTCTCTGTAATTTTAGCTACTTTGTCCCTCTGTTTTCTCTACCTTCTATAAATTAGCGGTGAAAGCTTAAAACTTAATCAAGTTTCCATTTTTTTCACAAACACTTCAAAGATGATGGTGTATTCTTCCACCAAGGAACACATAATGGATTTTAGGTTGCTGTTATTGTTATTATGATTTGTGATGTCAGGTTCCATTGATGTCCAATGTCTGGATCCAACAATTCATAAGTGGTTTTAATTGGCTATATCCTATCCTTTATTCAATTATTAACAGGCAAATTTTTATAAACAGAAATTCCCCCTCATCTACTACCTGGTTATTATTGAATAGTTCATTTCATACAAGAAAAATAGGACATATATTTGTTGCTTTTTTTCCATCTGCCCATTAATTTCCAAAATAATTTGTTTCTCTGATGGTGATGTATTTTATTACTACAGGCATACCTCAAAGACATTGCAGGTTGGTTCCAACTACTGCAATAATCAAATATCACAAGGAAGTGAGTCAAATGATTTTTAAAATATTTCCCAGTATGTATAAAAGTTATATTTATACTATACTGTAGTCTATTAAGTAAGTGTTCAACAGCATCATGTCTAAAAAAATGTTTATTGCTAAAAAAAATTTAGTAATATTTTAAAAGAAATATTTTTTTGAGCAGTAGGTCTCAATAGTGGACTTAAAATATTCTGTAATCATGTTATAAACAGATGTGCTGTCATCTCAGTTTTGTTGTTCCATTCATAGAATATAGGCAGAGTAGATTTAGCATCATTCTTAAGGGGCCTAGAATTTTTTTTTTTTTAAATGGAAATGAGCACTGGATTCAATTTAAAGTCACTGGTTGCATTAGCCCCTACAGGAGAGTCAGCCTGTCCTTTGAAGCTTTGGATTCAGGCACTAATTACTCCTCTTTAGCTATGAAATTCCTAGGTGGCATCTTCTTCCAATATAAAGCTGTTTCACTTGGATTAAAAATCTGTTGTTTAGTGTAGCAATGTTCATTAATGATATTAGCTAGATCTTCTGGAGAACCTGCTGTAGTTTCTACATCAGCACTTGCTGCTTCCCCTTGCACTTTTATATTATGGAGATGGCTTCTTCCTGTAAACCTCATGAGCCAACCACTGCTAGTTTCAAACTTTTCTTCTGCAGCTTCCTGATGTCACTCAGCCTTCATGGAATTAAAGAGAGGTAAGGCCTTGCTCTGAAATAGGCTTTAGCTTAAGGGAATGCTGACACTCATTTGATCTTCTATCCAGACTACTAAATCTTTCTCCATGTCAACAATAAGGCTATTCCAAAAAAAAAAAGAAAAGGCTATTTCACTTTCTTATCATTTGTGTGTTCACTGTAGTACTTCTAATTTCTTTCAAGAACATTTCCTTTGCATTCACTACTTGGCCAACTGGTGCAAGAGGCCTAGCTTTTGCTTATCTCAGATTTCAAAAATGCTTTTCTCGCTAAGTTTAATGATTTCTAGCTTTTGATTTAAAATGACAGACAAGTGACTCTTCCTTTTACTTGAATACTTAGATGCCACGGTAGGGTTATTAATTGGCTTAATTTGATATTGTTGTGTCTCAGGGAACAGGAAAGCCCAAGTACAGGAAGAGAGAGGGGAGGATGGCTGGTTGGTGGAACAGTTGGAATACACATATTAACCAATTAAGTTCACCATTGTATGAGTGTAGTTCATGGTGTGCCCAAAACAATTACAATAGTAACATTAAAGATTACTTATCACAGATCACCATAGCAAATACAACACTAATGGAAAAGTCTGAAATATTGTGAGAATTAGTGAAATGTGACAGAGAGACATAAAGTGAGCAAATGCTCTTGGAAAAATAGCACCCATAAATTTGCTCAACGGGATTGTCACAAACCTTAAATTTGTGAAAAACAAAACAAAACGCAGTATGTGTAGAGGGCAATAAAGCAAGGCACAATAAAGTGAGGTATGCCTGTATTATCAACTGATGAGTTTGAAAATATTTCAGGTTTCAATCCATCGAAATTACCATCCATATTGATGTTCAATTTCTTTTTGTCTATCTTTGGCCAGTAGAACACTCTTTAAATTGACTCTTGAATTGTGATGCTACTTTTTAACACACCAATAGGTGTCTTTGTTTTCTTTTTGCCACACCACTAGTTGTCTCTGATTGTTTTTGTTCTATTTGTCAGGACAAGTTTTTTCAGGGTCATCTTGTACACTTCTTGTCTCTGATACGGAATTACATATTCTTCACGTGGTCCTTGTTCCTTTGAATGGGAAAAGGTATTTCAAAACCAAAGTTTGGGCCACTTAAGGTGTTCACTGCTATTGCATTTCCCACTGTTTCTTGGCCTTTACCATTGACAAACTGGTCTACAAAATTTTTATCTAATCTTGTTATCTTATATCTTTATTTCTCCAATGTCAGTGATCTCAGTTCTCAAAGACACAGAGGATGACAGAATTAAATATCTCTCTTTTTTTTCTTTTAAAGATTTTATTTATTTATTTGCCAGACAGAGATCACAAGGAGACAGAGAGGCAGGCAGAGAGAGAGAGGTGGAAGCAGGCTCCTGCTGATTAGAGGGCCTGATGTGGGGCTTAATCCCAGGACCCTGGAATCATGACCTGAGCTGAAGGCAGAGGCCTTAACCCACTGAGCCACCCAGGCGCCCCTATCTCTCATTTGTTTTTACCACAGTATCCATACACCAGTTTCAGAATAACAATACTAACATTATTGCTCACAGTATGATTGCTGAATAGAATTTAAGATTTGTCTTGCAGTTATATTTTTACTTAGGTTATATCTCACTAGGGATGGTCAGTCATATTACTGTGTTTTAATCTCACTTTGTTTGATCTTTTAATGAGCATTACTGTGTGGTGAGGGCACCAATTTAGTAAAAATAGTTTCTTTTTTTTTTTGCATTTATAATTTTTTATTTTTTATAAACATATATTTTTATCCTCAGGGGTACAGGTCTGTGAATCGCCAGGTTTACACACTTCACAGCACTCACCAAAGCACATACCCTCGCCAATGTCCATAATCCCACCCCCTTCTCCCAAACCCCCTCCCCCCAGCAACCCTCAGTTTGTTTTGTGAGATTAAGAGTCACTTATGGTTTGTCTCCCTCCCAATCCCATCTTGTTTCATTGATTCTTCTCCTACCCACTTAAGCCCCCATGTTGCATCATCACTTCCTCATATCAGGGAGATTATTTCTAGGGTTTTAAAAATTATTTTTTGTTTATAGCTATATGAAATAGTCATGATTCTAAAATCAAATACAGAAAACGAGATGTTTTCTTTCCCTTTTTTTTCTTTCCCTTTATCTTATTTTCTACCACTTACTGTGTGTAACCATTTAATAGATTATGTTTTATTCTTCCATTGTTTGTTTATTTTTATTTATTTATTTATAAGTAGGTTCCACATCTAGCATGGACCCCAACATGGGGCTTGAGCTCATGACCCTGAAATCAAGACCTGAGCTGATATCAAGATTTGGACACCTAACCGACTGAGCCATGCAGGCACCCCATTATTTGTTTATTTTAATAAGAATAGGCTATATTTTGAGTATTTAGGAATGTTTGATTTTAATAAATATCTTTTATCAGTGTCTTTATAGAATACTATTAGGTTGCTCTTATTTTTGGTCATAGAATATTGCTTCCCTAATTAATTAATTGATTATTTTGGTTCATAGAATATTGGTTCCCTAATTAACTAATTAATTGATTGATTATTTTTAAAGGTTTTATTTATTTATTTAATTGGCAGAGGGAGAGACAGTGAGAGAGGGAGCACAAGCACAGGGAGTGGGAGAGGAAGAAGCAGACTGATGCAGGACTAGATCCCAGGACCCGGGATCATGACCTGAGCCATGGGGAGATGCTTAACAACTGAGTCACTCAGGTGCCCCAAGATTTTAATTTAGAGTTATATCATTTTATTCATGGTCACAACTCTATGGGAATCAAGATGTTGGTTATATTTCTTTTTCATAGGCTCTATCTATTGTCTTCCTCTTTTTTTATAGTTTTATAATATCTAAGTTGTTTGAGCATATAGCCATTGTATACTATATCCTATTCTTGTACAATATTATTCAGTCTTAGCTCAATGGTCAAAGTAAGTTTAAAGTTCACCCACAGTCTTTATATGAATGTCTTTCCAGTCATACAGTTACATACATACTTTGCATAAGTTTGTAGTTTTATAAATTGAAAAACCAGTTTGATTAAATATAAAATCCTAACTTTACCTTTTCCCCTGATTATCTTAACTATGTTACTCCTTTCTTTCTTTTGATATTTAGTACTGTTGTTGAAATGGCTGATGATAACTTGATTTGACTTGATGATTTTTCTTGGATATTTTTTCCCCAATTTTAAAAATTTTACTTAACATTACTAACTTCTACATATATGTTTGTTTTTCTTTTAAAACAGTACATCCTCATCTATCATGTAGACAAATTAAGAAACATGTAAGTAACCAACAGAAAAAAAAAGTGGTTCCTTCTGGGGAGTATGGAACTATTGCTTCTTATTATTGGCCCTTTATATGTGAGCTAATATATTAAATATTTGAGAAAACATTTTAAAAATAAGCAAACTAACTTAAATCTTAATCAAAACTAGGTGTTACTCTCTAATGTATAATCATCAGGGTTGAATTTATTTTTAGACTTGTCTTGATGTAGCTCTAGTTCAATAGAAAAATCATGAGTCTTTGAAGAAATATGATATAATCTCTTTGATTTAGTTACCTAAAATTTATTCGAAATTTTCTATTTCAGCCATATGATCATTGCCACCCACATGCCATCTGGTGGCACATCTCCAGATGGCACATAGGAAGTCATAAGCCTCTAGAATTTTGCCCTATAAATCCAAACCAAGAAAGTGCTTATAAACAGTTTCACATTGCTGAACGATTATGTAGAATTTTGTCTTTTAGGAAGTATTTTAATTTTAGTGAATTAAACAGCACCAGTGACAACAACAGAGGCCCAGGCTTCTCTTCAGTGTTATTTGATTGAAATTCTAGGTCTTCTAGAAAAACGATGAGTTTCCATGTAGGCAGAATTCACCCTCTCAAATTCAATTCCTGGTTCTGGTGGGTCCCCAGAATATAAGAGCTAGTAGGACAATATTGTTATATCATATCTTGTTAGTCATGAAAGTTGCTACAGTAAATTGTCTTTTTAATGTAAACTCCTAGAACAGTGGTTCTGAGCATTGGTTGTATGTTAAAATCACCTGGGGTGCTATGAAAAATCCAGATGCCAAAAACCATGCATCACATGGATTATATAAAATTCTCTGAGAGTGTGATAAGACTCTGTGAGACTGTAAATGAAGTTCTAAATTTTTAAAGCTTTCCAGATGTTGACAACATGCAGCCAAGTTGGCAAAACACTGTCCTAGATCATTGTCTCTTTACCTTAAAACTATATTCTTGCATAAATAAAGGACTTCAAAGAGTTTTAAAAATATAAAAAGTATATTGGAATTAAATAGGTCATAATTTGGGGGATTGGAACAATAACAAAAAGTATGAGACATATACTTTGTTGGTACATTGGAATGTTAAGGTAAAAACCAAACCTTTTATGTGGTTTAGATCCGATGTTATTTTCTAAGTACTGTTAATCATAACAAAATGTATCCAAAAAGGATATGAATGATAAAAGCCATTTAATACAAATGAGGAAAATAAATCTCTTTCATAAGATGACTAAGTTTTCCAAAGACCTAATAAAAGTTCTTAAATTGAGTGTAAGAAGCCTTTTTTTAACACACAAAAAAAAGAAAGTAAACATAATAAAACCAGATTATTCATATGTTATGTTTCCCCAGGCACTTACTAGTTTTAATTTATTCATTTATTTTTTGATAATACCTTGTCCATATATCTCTTTGTGTGTAACCCTTGGTTTAGAATTTACATAATCTCAAATAGTTTTATTTGACATTTCTCATTATTATTTAAAATTCTTGTTTATTTTATGTCATTTTCTAATCTGACCTAGAGTTTGGTATAAAAAGAACATGGCTGTTGATGACAACAACAACTAAAAAAAAGCCATAAGATTTATTTTCTTTTTAACTTACCTCTGCATGTTCTCATTATCTCTTTTTAGGACCTTACAGTCTAAGCAGAAAATAACAGCACTTATGTTTCAATTTATGCTTCAAGTTTTGCACCTGTTATATATTTATATCATTTATATATAATTTCATTTGAAATTAAAATGTTATTCACTCAATAAAGATTAGAAGATGTCTCATATGATATCATCACCTAGGAAAACCTTTCCTTAAGACCAAGTTTAATAGCAGTTAGAAAATCAAAACCTAATTTCCAATTACCAAAATAAGAGTCATGTCCATGTGAAGTATTCTGATGGATTCATGTATTTGCACTTTAATGTATTTATATAAATGTATATTTATATTATGTATGAAATATATAATACATAAAATATGTAATATATGAATATATGTACAATATATACACATATTAGAGATAAAATTATAAAATATCTTATGTATATATTATAGAATTTATATATAAAATATATATACATCATATGCCATCTAGAAAGAAAAAGAAATTAGAAAAGTTAATTATAAGTTTTAATTTTTTTAAAAGATTTTATTTATTTATTTGACAGAGATCACAAGTAGGCAGAGAGGCAGGCAGAGAGAGAGAGAGAGGAGGAAGCAGGCTCCCTGCAGAGCAGAGAGCCCGATGTGGGGCTCGATCCCAGGACCCTGGGATCATGACCTGAGCTGAAGGCAGAGGCTTTAACCCACTGAGCCACCCAGGCGCCCCAAAAGTTTTAATTTTTTAGTCCCACATAATTGAAGTTCAGAAAGTCACACTGACTGATTTGGAAAAACAAACTCACACAAAACCCCTTTCCCCAATATTGGCGTAAATAAAACAAAAATGCAATATAGCTATACAATGGAATATTATTTGACAATGAAAAAGAGTGAAGTACTGATACATGGTCCAACTTGGATGAACCTTGAAAACATCATGTTAAAGTGAGATAAGTCAATTGCAAGGACACCATGCTATATGATTCAGTTTATCTAACTGTCCATAAGAAGCAAATCCATATACAGAGAAAACAGATTGGTGGTTGCCTAGGCCTGAGCACCTGTGGGAGAATGGGACTGATTGTTAATTGGTGTAGATGGAGTTTCATTTTGGGGTGTTGAAAATGTTCTAAAATTAGATTGTGGTAATAGTTGTCCAGCTCAACAAATACACTAAAATACATAGAATTGTATACTTTAAATAGATACATTTTAAAGTGTGTAAGTTGAAAAAAATTTAAGGGATAAATTCTGTATTATGATAAAAGGCTAGTTTGGGGTTAATTCTTCTTATGAAATAACCTACTCACATAGAATATGAGACCCACCTAATGTCAACAGAGCTGAAGTCAATAATGTGGACATTTAAAATTCATTATGGGTTTCTTACCAAAAATTCTGACACATTCAGACAGAATTCTGGTGCTCTGTTGTGATGTCGAACAGAGCACCCAAATGCATGAGATAGCAGAGGTAAAGTGCCTTGCACAGTGCCTGTCCATTAACAGTGTGCATAATGAATGAGTTATTTTTATCATTGTCATTATACTTATCATTGCTGCCATCATTATTATAACTTTTGGAAACCATATGGACACACAGAACTTTTCTCTTTTCTGGAAATTCTGCTCAGTTGAGTGTGAACGTAACATGGGTGTCATTTATCACCTGCTGTCAGCTACCACAATTACAGATAGTGTGACTCTGGGAAAATTAGTAATTACTATTGGGCTTATCTTTAAAATTCAATCCAATTAAGTTGGGGCAAATCTCACTCTACTTGCTCATGGTTGAGAAAATTTACATTCTTTTTAAAAGACAAATTATATTCTTCATTATGGAAATCAACATCAATGCAGCTTTCTTTCTGAAAGCCAGTTTGCCGATAAAGCTTCAAGAGAAATAATATGACACAGAAAGAAATTTTAATTCATAGAGGTAAGCCTTTTATTTTGGGGGAACTGTGGTCTGGAACTTTGTGACATTATTTTAATAAATATTCCAAATTCTATGCATTGCATTTACTAGGTGGAAAACACTCATTGAGTGTATATGGAAATTATAAAAAAGATAATGCCATTCCTAGTTATCTTAAGAAATAGAAACTTATGGACTATGCTATTGTGGAGGATGAAAGTAAATGGCAAGTTAAAAAAAAGTAAAATAACTATGTGCAGTTATAGTTTGATATATTTCAAAATCTTAACATTTCCACCCCTGCCCCCCCACAACTTATGGAATTTTGAAAGCATTCAAGTGGTGCTTTTATATTGGGGCTTTTGTGAGAGGAAAGCTCCATAAAAAGCATTACTTGTAGTACTGAAAAAATAACCAAAAGGTCATTTAACTTTTACCTTCTCTCTGTCAATATTTAATATTCATATGAGTATTGGATAGTCTAAATATTCTGTCAACATTGAATATCTTATCCGAGATTTAGTTCTATGAGATAATATTTTCATATGAAGAACTTTACGCTCTCCTTTAGCAGTCTTTTCCAGGATCTACCTGCCACTATTTCACGTTAAATTCTCTCCTTAACCTGATTCACTATTTTATTTTATTTACTTTTTAAAAGATTTTATTTATTTATTTGACGGACAGAGATCACAAGTAGGCAGAGAAGCAGGCAGAGAGACAGGAGGAAGCAGGCTCCCCGCTGAGCAGAGAGCCCGATGCGGGGCTCGATCCCAGGACACTGGGATCATGACCTGAGCCGAAGGCAGAGGCTTTAACTCACTGAGCCACCCAGGTGCCCCTGATTCACTATTTTAGATAATTGGTCCCATCTTTTCAGTCACCCAGGCTTGGTATTTGAGTTATTTTTCACCCTCTTGTTAGCTGCCAACCTTATCTGAGAGAGAAAGAACATATCATAAAGGGGTAATGGGAAAGCCAAAAGAACTATTTTCTCTTATGCTTGGGGAAATTTGCATAATCAGTTATTATTTCCTACTTTCTACTTTTTGGAAGAGAGAAACACCTTCATGATGAAGGGAAGGTTGTTAGTATCTATTTGTTTAAAACATGTTGACTATTATTCCGCAGGTGAGTGACACATAGGAGTACACATCAACCAGTGACTTATTAGAGGAGGGAATAGTGTCCTCAGTCAAATATTGTCTGGAGATGCCCTTTCTGGTAAGGAAGGGAAGCAACTAGAAAAGGCAAAAGAATCTTGCTCTAGACCCAGAAAAGTCAAAACAATTCATTAGCAGCCAAATAAACATAGTTAAGTTTTTCTCAGAAAGCAGAAAATCAGAATATAACCATGTTTTCCTAACAGTTAATGTAAGGCTAATTTTAGAAGTGGAGTTTCAACTATTTACCAAATGAGACCAAACATTTCAAAAAGGAAGCCAACTTCAGAAAAGGAATGTTTAGATCCATGCTTATATGGTTCGTATTTCTACCCATCTAGCATGGCTTATCATTGGATGGGAGCCAGTAGGTACAGTCTACATTAGTTAGGAACTTGGTCAAATTGGGAGCCATTAAAATTTCAAGGTGACTTCATAATGAGTCATCATGTTGAGTAGACACATTTAGCTTTTTCTGAAACAATAATTCTTTTTTTAAAAAAAGATTTTATTTCTTTATTTGAGAGAGAATGAGTGAGTGAGAGCATGAGAGAGAATGAGTGAGTGAGAGCATGAGAGAGAATGAGTGAGTGAGAGCATGAGAGAGAAGAAGGTCAGAGGGAGAAGCTGACTCCCCAGGGAGCTGGGAGTCCGATGTGGGACTCCATCCTGGAAGTCCAGGATCATGACCTGAGCTGAAGGCAGTCGTTCAACCAACTGAGCCACCCAGGCGCCCTGAAACAGTAATTCTGAAAGCATGTTTCATGAGTTAGAAAGTTCATCGATACTAAACACATTTTTGTTTTTAAGTCTTTGCTTCTTTTGTTATTTTTATGTTTAATCTTATCCTAGACTTGTGTACTTACTAATTGGTTGCTTAAGTTACAATGATATTTATTATAGTACAGATAAACAATTTATGGTCTGATGAAATGTTGGAGGCTATGGCGTGGTTGGAGTTGAGGATCAAACCAGGCCCTGTCTTGTGTCTCCTTCAAAGTCTGGACACCTTGACAAGGTTAAGGACAGGAAAGTTGAGTAACACTGAGAAAGGGTCTGTGCTATGTGTCTTGTGCGCTTGCCTACGTGACTTCCCACACCCTCTCCCTACAGAAGGGAACAATGTGGTCAGGATCATGAGTTGGTTGGTTCTTGTCGTTTCTGTACTTCCCATAACCCACTCCCTGGTTGATTGTCTTGCTAATGGCATTAGCCGAGACTACCTGGCATCACGAGATTTGCTTGTAGTTAATGTAAACTTGTTATAGAAACCTGCAGTCATCTGACTAGATACTGATGTATTACTCCTCCTATTGTGATCTGCCTTATAAATGCTTGTAAAATGTGGAATAAAATCGGCACTGTTGGACATCATCCTCAGTGTCCCTCCTGCCCCCTTTGTCTCCTAATTTCTTTTCACCATCCTCTTACCCTCACGTTTCCTGGTGATTTGTTGCACAGGCCGCGACAATGAAAAAAATCTATTGATGACAAGTGGTTGCTGTTAGAGACCTTACTGAAGTCCTTGCTCCTCAGCATCACCATCTAGGGGTGAGAATCTCAAAAAGACTATGGAGGCTTCTGGAGGTTCTAGACCTATACAATGTGGGCAGCTAATTCAACCATGTTCCATGGTGATACAAATACCACAATTTACTTAAATACTAACATATCTTTTTCAATTTAATTATCTGACAGAAAATATATTTATGCTGTGTTAGAGGAAAAATATTATACCATCATTATAGGTTGTTTGTGTTAAATGAATGTTCTTATCATTTGGAGAAACAAGTAGACCCATGATATAGCATGTTTGTATATATTTGCATTTTTACAAGTCATATTTCCAATGGTATGATCAATGTTATTAACTTACTACTCAAAAGATTGATCCCTTCGTTCCCCAGGGATTTTTTTATACACAATTCTTGATAAGCACAATCTCTGGATCCTTGCCTTCCTCTCTTATTTATTATTAGGAGAGTTTCAGAGAAGAATCTCTACTCCTTTCCAAGGCAAATCCGTTTCCATATGGAACTAATGCACCATCTGGGCCCACCAAATATCACTGTTAAGATTTGAATGTTTTTGTATGCATAGGTTTCAAAACCATTTTTTTCCTTAGCCTAGACCTATGATCTTGTTTTAAAAAATTGCTGCCTTGCCTTTGCTACCCTTCAACTATATAGACTCTTTTAGACCACACTTTTAGAAAACTAAAATGTACTCAATACCTGTACTTCCTTACCTTGAAGTCTTTCCTTCACTCATCTCAATATAACATCTGGCCCTAGCTGTGCCAGTGTCTCTTTGAAAGATCACCAATGACCTGGCTAAATTCAAGTCTACCCTTAATCCTATGCTTTATAACAGAATCTCACAATTTATACTTCATTAAGCCAGTATATTATATAATATTTTAGACAGACACAAAGATATAAAAAGTAATGTAATGAGCATCTGAGTTTCAAGTAAATGTAGTTCAATACATAATACATTACCAAACTCTGGTGTACGTGTCTCTTTTCTGGTCACGTTCCCCTTTTCTCCCTTATCGTTCCTCCCTCTTCCAGGAAACCACTATCCTGAATTTTGTATTTATGTTCAATATTCATTTTTATACTTTTACCACATATATATGTATCCCCAAATAGTAGTATAATATCGACCCAAATGTTTTATTTTTTTAATTTTATTTATTTTTTTAAAAAGACTTTATTTATTTATTTGCCAGAGACAGAGGGAGAGAGAGCGAGCACAGGCAGACAAAGAGGCAGGCAGAGGGAGAAGCAGGCTCCCTGCCGAGCAAGGAGCCCGATGTGGGACTCGATCCCAGGACCCTGGGATCATGACCTGAGCCGAAGGCAGCTGCTTAACCAACTGAGCCACCTAGGCATCCCGACCCAAATGTTTTAAAATTTTATTTAAATGGAATTATAACGCTTACATTTTTATGCAGTTTTTATATTTTTATATATTATATTTTTTATATTTTTAAAAATTTTTTATATTTTTAATATTCATCTTATTGATGGCTATAGATGTATAATATCCATTTATACTGTGCATAATATTCCATCGCATGAATGCAACCACAATTTATCTCTTCTGCTCTTGAAGGACATTTAGGATTATTTAGGTTTTTTTCCCCCTATTTATTGAGATATAATTGACATACAACACTATATAAGTTTAAGGTATATGGCATAATGACTTAACATACATATGTTGCAAAATTATTGTCATGGTAAATTTAGTTAACATACATCACCTCATAGAGGTGATGAGGGCTTTTAGGATTTTCACTCTTTTAGCAACTTTCAAATACATCATACAGTGGTGTTAACTATATTCATCATGTTGTATATTACATCCCCAGTACTTGTTTTTTTTTGTAACTAAAAGGTTGTACCTTTTGATGACCTTCATTCAATTCCCTCCCAGCCCCCACCTCTGGTAACCACAAATGTGATCTCTTTTAAAATCAAGTTTAAAAATCTCTTTAAAAATCAAGTTTAGATTTTGTTTCTTAGATTCCACATGTAAGTGAAATCATATAGTATTTGTCTTTGACTTACTCCAGTTAGCATAATGCCTTCAAAGGCCAGCCATGTTGTTGCAAATTGCAGGATTTTCTTCTTTTTATGGCTGGATAATATTCATATATATATGCCACATAATAACTATATTACATTATGGATGGATGGATGTATATATAATCCCACAATTTCTATATCCATTAGTTTGTTGATGGACACTTAGGTTATTTTCATGTCTTGGCTATTGTAAATAATACTACTATGAACCTGGGGTGCTGGTATCTCTTTGACATAGTGATTTCTTTTCCATTGGATATATACCCAGAAGTGGGATTGCTGAATCATATGGTAGTTCTCCTTTTAATTTTTTAAAGAGCCTCCATACCGTTTTCCATAGCGGCTATACCAATTTACATTCCCACCAACAGTGCACCAGGGTTCTCTTTACTCCAGATACTCTCCAGCATTTTTTTATTTCTTGTTTTTGATAATAGCCATTCTAACAGGCATGAGGTGATATCTCATTGTGGTTTTGATCTGCATTTCCCTGATGATTAATAATGAACATCTTTTCGTGTACTAGTTGGTCATCTGTATGTCTTCTTTGGAAAAATTTCTATTCAAATTCTCTGACCATTTTTTAAATTGGATTCTTTTGTTTTTTGGCATTGAGTTACAGGAGTTCTTTCTAAATTTTGGATATTAGTCCTTTATCAGATATATGGTTTGCAGATATTTTCCCCATTACACAGATTGCCTTTTCATTTTGTTGATTGTATCATTTGCTGTGCAGAAGCTTAGCTTTTTAGTTTGATGTAGTCCTTCATTCATTTTTGCTTTTGTTGCTTGTGCTTTTTGTGTTATATCACCCCAAAAAATTATTACCAAGACTGAAATCGAGGAGCCTTGCCCTTATTTTCTTCCAGTCTTACATTTAAATCCTTAATCCATTTTGAGTTAATTTTTGTGATGAGTATAAGATAGGGATCCAATTTCATTCCTTTGTATGTAAATATCCAGTTTTTTCAACACCATTTATTGAAGAGACTACCTTTTCCTCACTGAATAATCATGGATCCCTTGTCATATATTAGTTGACCATATATGTGAGGGTTTATTTCCCAGTCCTGAATTCTGTTCCATTAGCCCATGTGTCTATTTTTGTGTGAGTACCATACTAGTTTAATTACTATAGTTTGTAACATAGTTTGAAATTAAGAAGTATGATGCCTACAGCTTTAATCTTTATCAAGATTGCTTTGGTTATCCACGGTCTTCTGTACATCCATACAAATATTAGGATAGTTTTTTCTGTCTCTGAAAAATGTTGTTGGAATTTTGCCAGGGATTGCATTGATTGTATAGATGACTTTGGTAGTATGGACATTTTATCTATGAACTCTTCTGATCCATGAACACAAAATATTTTTCCATTTATTTGTATCTGCATTATTTTCTCTCATCAGTGTCTTAGACTTTGTTTTCCCATACTTGTTGTTGGGTTTTTTTTTTTTAAGATTTTATTTTATTTATTTGACAAACAGAGATCACAAGTAGGCAGAGAGGCAGGCAGAGAGAGGAGGAAGCAGGTTCTCTGCTGAGCAGAGAACCCCATGTGGGGCTAGATCCCAGGACCCTGGGATCATGACCTGAGCCAAAGGCAGAGGCTTTAACCCACTGAGCCACCCAGGCGCCCCTGCCCATACTTGGTTTTATATATAAGACCTATTGTGTTCTGTATCTTAATTTTATAGATTCTTACTTTACTTAATTTTTAAAATATTTATAATATTTTCCATTGATTCTTTTGGGTTTTCAGTTACATAATCATATCATCTGCAAATAGATAGTCTTACCTCTTCTAGATTTATATTTTCAATTGCTTTCTCTTATCCAATTAAGCTGGCTAATACATCTAACAAAGTATAAGTAATAGTGGAGAGTGTGAGCATAGTGTTGTGGGGGAAGTCTGTGACACCAGTTGAGAAATATGCTGGTTTGGACACTGATGGTTTTATGTATGGAAATATATAGATTCCTATTTAATTTAATGTTTTTGAAAAAAATGAATGGTGGCTGAATTTAGCAGAATGCCTTTTAGGCATCTTATAAAGATGATAATGTGTTTTTCCCCTCTTAGTTCTATTAATATGGTAATTGTGTTCATTTGCTCTTTATGTTGAGCCACTACTGCATTCTCAAATAAATCCCAATTAGTTATGTAATCCCAAATCATATGTTATTTTTTATTATGCTGCTGGATTCTGTTTGCTAATGTTTTATGTAAGGTTTTTGCATTAAATATTTATAACTCATACTAGACTGTAGTTTTCATTTGATTATCAATGTTATAATTGCCATATAAAAATAATTTGGAAATTTTCTTCCTTTATATATGCTCTGTAATTGTTTTAGAAGCACTGAGGTTAATACATCTTTAAAAGTTTTGTAGTTTCCATAGATCTAGTGCTTTCTTGCACGTGAATTCTTTATAATTGTTTCTATTTTTTCTATGAGAAATACTTTGTTTAGTGTTTTTATTTTGACCACCATTGAATTTTGTAAACCATATTTCCTAAAAAATTATTTTTCTAGATTTGAAAATTGAATTGCGTATACTTGTGCAAAATAGTCTAATTTAGAATAGTGTAATTGATGGCTTCTTTCCACTTGTCATTTCTGATTATATGAATTTGTAGTCTCTTTCCCCTTTTCATTAAATTAATGATGTATCATTTTAAAAACACATTTTACAATGAACCAGCTTTTTTGTTTATGTATGATTTCTACAGTTTTCTATTTTCTAACTCATTAATATCTGATTTTATCATTACTTTAATTTTTTCTTTTGCTTTGTGTTTTAAATTCTTTTTTGGGCTTTTCTTTAGTTGAGTAATTAATCTATTTTGATTTTTCACTTTTGTTGATGTAGATATTTACTTCCATAAATTTTCCACTGCTGTTTTTGCATTTCCATTATTCTTATTCCATTATTGTTACTTATAAGAAATTCTCCAATTTTTGTTTTATCTTTCTACTTTGGCCTAGAAGTTGTTCACTAGCATGGTTTTAAACAATTTTCCAGGTAGAAAGATATCTATAAATTTTTTTATTCATTTCTAGTTTTATCACACTGTAGTCAGAAAATTCTGTCTCTAACATTTCCATTTTTTGGAATTGAGATTTTGCACAACCAAATATGCAGTCAGTTTTCACAAATGTTTGATAAGCACTTGGGGAAAAAAAATATATTCCTTTATAACCCAAGGTACCAGGAAAAATATTTAGCTATGCGACATTGATCATATCATTGTGAATTGTAGATGAAGCATTATAAAGTGTTTCTTTTCACGCCTGCTAGTCTGAGTTCTACCTTGTTAGAAATCAAGATTTTGACTCATCCTCTCTTTTTATTTGCTGATTTGGTATGAAAATTAGCTGTCTTTTATTGTTAACCTTTTGAAGTTTTTATGTTAGATATGACTTTGTATCAAGTATAAAATTTGCATAAAGTTTGGATTCTGCTTTCTCAGTCTAAACATTTTTTCTTTTAATCTGTGAGTCAAGACTATATTAATATGTGTGATATATTTAGTCTTAGTTCTCCTTTCTATCAAAATCCATATCCAAAGTTTTTTCCTATGAGATTTCTTCTCTCTCTTTCTTATTAATGTGGGTATTTAGGAAGATTTTATTTTTTTTTTGTTCTGAAAATTGCCATTGTATTAATCCTTTTAATAGCCTTCATCTCTATTTTAAGATACTTTCTTACTATAAACATTATTAAATAGCTACAAACCTCATCTTCTTTTTTCTTTCCTTAGTACAATCATGTAAGTTAAAACTATATCCCTATGTTCCCAATAAAATATCTATAAGGCAATCAGCCAGCTTATTTTACTTACCACTGATTCTCCTTCTCCCTATCATTTTTGATAGTCACAATATATATGAATACACCTCTTCGTTCATCCTTATTCCCATCACTTACACTTAGTGATACAGTTAAATATATTTAATATTCCGGGCGCCGGGTGGCTCAGTCAGATTAGCAGCCGACTTGATTTCAGCTCAGTTCATGATCTCGGTCACAAGAACAATCCCTATATAGGGCTCCTCGCTGAGCAGGGAATCTGCTTCTCTCCCTCTTTTCCTCTCCTCCCTGCTCTCTTTCTTTCTCTCAAACAAATAAATAAAATTTTAAAAACACAAATATATGCATATATATGTATATATTTAATGCTTACAACCAATTGAATATTTTCTTGGTAATCTGAAGATCATTCCTATAGTAGATTATCTGGGAAGAGCATATATGTACAGTATTACCCCGAATTCTTGCATGTTCACAACAATTTATTTGTGGTCTTTCCATTTCGTGTATTCTTTGAGTTTCTTATATTATTTTAGGAACTTCTGGTTTAAGACATTGCAGTTAACAAGCCTGAGGCTAATCTGATTTGTAAAACTCTTTTGCTTGGTATTTTTACCTGTATTCCCAAGAGTTGTTTTATTTTTTTAGTATATGACATTTTTTCTTGAATATATCTTTATTTGATCATTCAGGGTTGATTTTCTCAGATTCCTTGAACCTTCAAATACTCTTTAATTCTAGGAAAGTATTCTTGATTTTGGTTTTTATTATTTGAAGAGTTCTTTTGTCGTTTTATTCTTCCAGCACTCTTTCTTGTGTATACATTGTATTTTCTTTTTTTGTTTTCAGTATTTGTCACTTCCCATTCAAATTTTTAAAAAATATCTTAATATATTTTCAATTGTCTTTGCTTTTCTTTCTATTCTCTAGTTCCTTACTGCATTTTATTTTATATTTTTTTATAAACATAATATATTTTTATCCCCAGAGGTACAGGTCTGTGAATCGTTAGGTTTACACACCTCACCCTTACTGTATTTTAAATGCATCCATTCACTTTGTGTTCCCTGTGGCTTTTCTTAATTTACAACTTTTTCCTGCTCACAACTCAGACCTGAGCTGTTAAGACCAGTTGCTAAGTTTTCCCATTTACTAAATTTTCTCATTCTAATTTGGGTAGTTCTGCTATAATTAATATTATTCCATAATGGTATTTAACTTGCTTTGAAATAATAGCTTGGAATTTTCATTGGCTTTGTGGGTATATATATATTTTTCTGGTGTGCTGTCATTTTCTGAAGTTGGATTTGGATCATTATCTTCTTTTTTTTCTTACTTTCTGTATGAGTTTTCAACCATCCTCCTTTTCTCTTTTTTCTTGTCATGCTGAAGCAAGATAGAGTTTTCTGTGCTTTTAAGCTTTGGAGGCTGGGGGTGGGCCACGATAGCTTTCCTAGCTTCACTGCCCTGGGACTTCCTTTCTATTTTATTGTAAAGTAATAAAAATATGCCCTCTCACTGCATGCACATCCAATACTATATATTGTCTGTCTGTATCTCTTATCCTTTCCCTCATTATTATTTGAATTTTCTTTTTCTTTACTCCCAGTGTTCTGACTCTAATACTTTTGTGTTCTACTTCCAGCAGTTTCTTTTTCAGTCCAGGGTTATAATCTTCTGGAAATGTTATTCTCTCCGGCATTTCCAAGCCCTGAGGATTCAGGACACCCTAGCACCTTTCACAGTTTCCTTATATTCATTGGCAAGATGAAACCTAAAGTGCCCTTCCCAGTTTCCACTGTTCTCAACGCTACTTTCAGAGTGCTACACCCTGAATGGGAAAGGCTCCCTTTGAGAGTGAGCGTTTTGGTGATTGATGTGTTTCCTAGTTTGGGGCGATTGCCATAGATCCCCTGTATTGTTTCCCACACAATTTCTTGCTCCCTTAGAACTGCTATTTTGTGGGTTTTTTTCTGTGCTAACTTACTTGGTCCCACTCAATCATATTCTGGGGTTTGATATAAAGCTTTACAACCTGGATTTGTTCTCTATGGGTTCTTGTTTTTTATTTGAGCTATGTGTGTGTGTACCTGCATATATGCATGTGTGTGTACACCTGTTTGTGGAAATTTAGGCAGGGCAAAAGTCATACTACCACCACTGCCTCCGCCACTGCCACTACCTTTGAGATGTCCTTCCTGGTCATATAAATTATGATAATTTTGGATTGTGAATTCATGATCAGTGTAACTTTGTGTGAATCTTGGGAAGCCTGGTTTTAGGGTCTATAGCTTCAGAAATGTGTGCTAGATTCTGAAACACACCTTAGTTTACTAACAGTCAAGGATTAGGTTAAATTAATTTCTCAGTTCATGTTTACTTGGGTCATGTAGCTATTATAAATTAAAATGAGAAGATGAGATATATATAGTCAGGCCTGCCGATAAGACACTACTCTTAGGAAGCTTTTATCTATTCAGATCCATGCCTGCTTTTCTTGTTATTTTCCTTTACTTTTGGGTAGATTTTTTTTTTTCTTCAATCTACCCATTCACTGAGTATTTACCTGTTTCAGGTTCTTTTGGGCTGAGGAAGTTCTAATGTGATTCTCTACCTTGTATTCGCCCAAGGTTATGTCATCTCTGCCCAGGTGATAGATTATTACAATAGAAGCCTCTTAGTTAAGGAGACCAGCCACCACTTCCAGAGCTCTGGTAGGTTTATCTTCAGGGTATCATTTGCTTTTCCAGCTCTCTCTTCAGTTTTAAGCCCTGGGAATTTTCCTTCCTTTCTTATGAGCTCAGTCATGTATTGATTTGAAAGGATATTTATTAGATTTTATCCATCACTCCTGCATTTTTTAGATCGTTGGGACTTTGTGTCAAAATATCTAGTTAATTGTATAGCTAGAGAGAGAAATCTTGAGACTTCACCAATTTACACAAATTTACTAATTCACCAATTTACACTTTACAATTTACACTTCTACTCCACCAATTTATACCCTCATTGTTCTCACCTAGACAATTATGAGACCCTTGTTTTCCTTATTTCAGTTCCCAGTCCTTTTCAAATTACATTTCAATCCTACAAATCAATGCATGATTATAATAAATCCTTTATTAAAACCACTACAGCGGGGCACCTGGGTGGCTCAGTGGGTTAAAGCTCTGCCTTCGGCTCAGGTCATGATCTCAGTGTCCTGCTCAACAGAGAGCCTGCTTCCCCCTCTCTCTCTGCCTGCCTCTCTGCCTACTTGTGATCTCTGTTTGTCAAATAAATAAATAAAATCTTAAAAAAACCCCACTACTGCAGCAATCATATCTTTCTAAAAATTTAATTAGATGCCTATTGCTTACAGATGCTTTAATCTGATATTCAAAATTATCTACTATCTTGTCCTAACCCACCTTTGCTCTTTGTCCACAGTCTCTCTATTTCCTTTGTATTCTTTGCAATCCAGTCAGACTAAATTGCTTGCACTCTCTAAGGTATACAACATTTATTCCAGTGTGATTGTGTGCATACTGCTTTCTCTGCCTGAAATGCCCATTCCTATATTCCTATAGAAATTCCTGTGTTTCTAAATCCCTTTGGAAGTTTCAGTGTGATGTGGTCGATCAGTATGATTGGAGTGAAACATACAGGATTTCATTTTTCCATCTCTGCAGCTTCCTAGGTGTGTGGTCTCAACCATCATTTTCTTATTTGTGGAATAAGGAAAATATTTCTCTAGTTCTATGAAAGAATTGCTGGGAAAGTGAAATGAGGTAACAAATAAGTGTGTCTGTAAACTTAAAATTGCTGTAGAATTACAAGGATTAGTTTGTTTTTGCTTGCCTTTATTCATTCTTCGAGGTTAAGTTCAAAGGCTACATCCTTCCTTAAACCTTCGGAGTCCTCTCTAGTCCCGCCAGAACTTTATCTGTACTTACCACGTGTTACTTTTTTTTTTTTTTAAGATTTTATCTATTCACTTGAGAGAGAAAGAGAAAGGGAGTGTGCATGTGCGCGCTCGCGAGTGGGTGAGGGGGCAGAGTGGGGCAGAGGGAGAAGCAGACCTCCGGCTGAGCAGAGAGGCCAAGGCAGGGCTTGATCCCAGGACCCTGAGATCCTGACTTGAGTGAAAGTCAGATGTTTAACCAACTGTATTGCCCAGGTGCCCCTAATACCACATATTAATTTGTATCATTAATTGTTTTCAGCTTTTACATTCCCAGTTAGAATGTGGATTTTTGAAGGATAGGGACCATGTCTGACTCTCCTCATACAATTCCTCGAATACTGTAGGTGCTCAATATTATTTGAAATATTGAGTTCTTAAATACAGCAAATTTGGGTAGTTATAAAATGTGCTGACAATGAACTTTTATTAAGTCATTTTTATACTAAAATTATTTATAAATATTGACTCCTTTGTTAAAAAATAATCTCAATTTTTCTACTTTTTTTTTTAGTTTTTTTTTTTAAGATTTTATTTATTTATCAGAGAGAGAGAGGGGGAGAGAGTGAGCACAGGCACACAGAATGGTAGGCAGAGGCAGAGGGAGAAGCAGGCTCCCTGCTGAGCAAGGAGCCCGATGTGGGACTCGATCCCAGGACGCTGGGATCATGACCTGAGCCGAAGGCAGCTGCTTAACCAACTGAGCCACCCAGGCGTCCCTCAATTTTTCTACTTTTTAAAAACTAGTATTTGTGATAAGGTTTTCTTCAGGTCCTTTGGTAGATACAGTGCACTAATTTTTTCAATATCTGTTTCAACTGTATCCTTTGAACCACAGATACTGGAAGCCTAAAAGTTACATTTCCAAAACCCCTCATAGCTAAGTTTTCAGGTTTCCACCAATCAGAATTATTTACCCAACACTTACACTCATAACTGCATTAAATGTCAAGACAGACACTGGGAGAAGAAACATCTATTTTGATGGTATGGATCTGGAAAGCATGATGTGGTCTGCATTTACCAGTTCTGTCAGTGGCTTTCTGATCTCCAAATCATAGCTCAGTGATAGACACTTCTGTGCAGCACTTTTTATAATGGCTTCTTAATTTCTTAATTGCTGATTGTGGTATAGAGGATAGCTCCTATGGAGGGACAATTCTGCATGGTTCTGGGAGCTATTCTTCCCCATTCTAAATCTTGTTCACTCAGCCCCTCTAACAATTTTGTAAGCACAAAATTTCCTGTATTAAAAATCTCTTTCTGTTCAAAATAACCAGAGTGATTTGTCTTATAGATGGATACTCCCCATAACCATTTCTTTTCTTAAGATTTTATTTATTTGTTTAAGAGAGAGAGAGAACACAAGCAATAAATGCAGAGGAAGAGAGAGAGAGAGAAGCTCAAACAGACTCCATGGTCAGCGTGGAGCCTGATGTGGGGCTTAACCTCAGGACCCTGAGATCATGACCTAAGCTGAAACCAAGAGTTGGATGCTTAACCACTGGTGCCACCCAGGTGTCCCTTCCCATAACCATTTCTGAGGTTCGACCTAATTAATTATCTCACATATGTAAAAAAAAATCCAAGCATCCTAATTTTGGTATATTCTTAAGAATTGTGTTTTCCTCCTATTTCAAGTTCCATGGACCAGTTTTCCAACAACAATTGTATTGTTTAGCTAGGTTCGCCTCAGCTCTGTAGTGTGAGAATTTATACACGTAAATCTCTATTTTACTTAAGCTTTGTTGCCTTGCTTAATCCTAACTACTTTAACGCTGTTAATAAATAAAAGCATCTTGGGGAGGACCAGAAAAATATTGTAAGTCACTACAAAAGTACTAAAAAAATACAACCAGTGAACAATGGAGATGGAGATAGGAAGACAAAAGGAAAGAATTTGATTATTATCATCATTTCAGTATAGCTAGCCTGTCAAGTGGCCTTCCACTTTTTTCACAAATCAATCTTTTTAAGTGTCAAAAAACCTTTTCTGCAACAGGAGGCATATATAAGCTATTTGCCTACTGTTTGGGTCATTTATGTCAATGATGAAATGGACAGTAATCAGAATGTCTGTCTGTGAACAAAATCTTTTTTTGAACATCTGATGTTTTGCACATGCAGCTTCATGCTCAATTAAGCATGCAACAGTGTGTACAAAATTCTGTTGCAAATTGCACTCAACTGCTTAAATAGCTCTTTCGAAAACTATTTCAATTTATTTCCATGTAAGATTTCACCTTATCCCATGCCAAGATACATTCTTAGAAATTTTCTCTCAGCAAAATTGGCAGCAGCTTTACAGGACAGGGGGAATCTGCATCAATTTTCTCTGAGAGGAGAAACAAACAATGCAAATGTGCAGGCTAGGCAGAACAGAACTTAATGAGTTAAATTCTTTTTTGAGAGAGCTTACTTTTTATGTCTCTACAAGAGCCTTAATAATCACAGGCAAATAAACTCACTCAAAATCCTTGACAACAAGAATGCCACAATAGCTCAGAATGGATTGATGAAATGTTTGAAAGCCTTTTATTAGAATTCTGCAAATGGGGAACACTTCTGTGAGCAAACCTTCCAAAGAAGGAATTTTTCATTTGATTGCCAGAGTAAGCACAACAGCATTAGACTCACAAAGAGATGCCTTTTGATAATCTGGAAGCCTTATAGTAGCTTTGTTTATTTTATCTTTGATCCTTGTGTTTAGCCCTTGATTGGGTCTTGCTCTAAGCTAGTCGAGCTAGCTAGCCAAAAGAAAAGCTAACTACACAGGAATCTGAAAACCTGCATAAAAAATCCAGCTTTTGCCACTTAGCTGGATGACTTTGGGTAGGTTACTTATGCACTCTGAGCTTCAGAGAATAATAAAAACAGTCCACTGGGTTGTTTTGTGGCTTAAATGAGGACAATTGTCTATAAAGCCTCTTGCACATTAACTGGTATTGTAGCAGAAGCTAATTAATGTGATTTTCCTCTCATTTTCTTTTTCTCTTTCCACAGGCATCACCTTCAGTCTGTGATTTGCTAAATGTCTTTGTGGAGGGGGGAAGTTAGCTAGAGATATTTATTGTATGATGCAAATTTGTATGATGAAGTATCTTTAATCATAATCAGGTAGTTGATTTGGAGCCTTGAGCAAAGGAAGCTAATCATCAGAAAGATATGTGGCATATACAAACCTCAGTGCATGAGGTGGGATTTTCTAGGAATGTCATTATTTTCACCAATTTTCACATGAAGACAAAGAATGTCTGTGAATGTGAATCTATCAACTGTTGTGGTGCCAAATAATTCTCAATCCTAAAATTCATTTAATGACCATAAATTTTTAATAAGGTAGGTGCAGAAGTGTGTGCAGGGAACAGTTTCCTTTAAATCACTTTCTTTTTTGTTCACTTTCTTTTCCAATATTTCTAGCTCAGGTGCTAAGAAATATTTATTAAAGACAGTCCACAGTTTAAAATCACCTCAGTAGATATTGCAAATTATACTTTCAACCGTAATAAAGGAGAGATTTGGTCACAAATCACTTCTCTGAAACACATTTTTATGGATTCTAAACTAATTAAGTCAGAAAGTCTCATCATCTCCACAGATCCAAAGAGGAGGGAAATACTTCTTCAAAGACAAGGCAGTTCTTAAAGTTTAAAACCAAACTTGCCATATCTGAGTGACTTGACCAGATAAAGTACTCAAGTTGAAAAGACCCAAGACTGAAAGATCAGAAGCCGACTGGGTTCTAAGTCCATGGTAGTATACTCATATGCCCACAGAGGCCAGTGAAATGAGTGAGCTGAGCCAAATGCATGGTCACAATAAATGGTGGAACTGACGGTATATTTCATGGGATGGCAGTTACTTGGCTCCAACGAATTGTTGCAACGTGTGATTTCAGTCTAGAATTTCATTTTGTTCCAATATTGAAGAAAACCTGGACATCCAGATACGTCGATGAATTTTTTATATATCAAAACCAATTCAAATCTTATAACTTCACGTGGAACCAAACAAAACACATCTTCTAGGTTGGCCACAATATCACTACAGCTCTTGATCCCTGTTAAGCATCAATCAGTTTTGTGATCCTGGAAAGACATCTCAACTTTTTGTGTCCCAGTTTTCTTATTTTACATATATAGGATATTAGGGACATACAAACAATTGCCTGTTGTGTAAATAAATTTTTATTGGAACGTAGCTATGCTTATTTGTAGCTATGCTTCTTCCATGCTGCAACAGATTTGAGTAGTTTTGATGGACATCATATGGCAAAGTCTAAAATATTTGATACCTAGCTTTTTATGGAAAATGTTTACTGACACCAATGGGTAGATGTTTCATTCTTTATGTGTTAAAAGTGTTGCTGAAAGTGAGGGAAAGTATTATGTTCCCCAAAAGTGCACACATGTGACCACTTTTCAAAAAGAAAGATTAAGAAAATAATTGTAGTAGATTACATTACTGGTCCCAGTCAGTTCACCCTTCCTGTGTCCACACCTTTCACAATGTAATGACTCTGGGCCAGGCATGTGACTTACTTTGACCTATTGGATATTACCATATGTGACACAAAGCCTCAAAATTGGCACATGACTTGATGCCTACTTTTCCCTATCATTATCATCCCCAGGAGAGCATGCTGGTACTAGGATTTTAGAGCAGAGATAGGCAAACTTTTTCTATAAAAGTACAGAAAATAAATATTTTAGATTTTGCAAGACATATAGTTCTGCTACAACTATATCACATGGCTGTTGTAGTAAAAAAGCAGCTATATATAGCATATGAACCAAAGGGCAGTTCTGTGCTCCAATAAAACTTCACTTACAAATATGGTGGTGGGCTGAATTTGGCCTACTAATTCTTCTATTGGAGGACAAGAGACACATGGAACAGAACTAAGTCACCCTATCCATCCCAGCTGAGACAGTTCACCAGCCAGCTAACCCACAAACATCTGAACAAATCCAGACAACACAGGCAGAACTGCCTGGTTCAATCTCAGGTGCATAAACAGTTAAGTCCTTATTGTCATTTGCCACTGGGATCTTGAGGTTGCTTGTTACGCAGCAAAAACTAACTGATTGAGTAATTAGTCTTCTAAAATTCCTGTGTAAGAAGTTTGACAAAACTCAGACACACACACATACACACATACACACACACACGAACTAAACAGTATTTATAGATATCTTGTGTCTACCTTAATAAGAGTAGCAGCAATTTCCAGATTGCCTACTGCTATGGGGGAAGGAATGTGATAAAATCCATACATAATCACTAATCCTTGATACTTCCCTGCAATATAGATTTTAAAAATTATATAATTTTTTTAGATGAGGAAATAAGCTTATTATGTAGAACTTGGCCAAGGTTATAGTTATATGAAGTGTCAGAACAAAATCTATCTCCAGATTTCTTAACATCCAAATATTTGGACATACTATCAATATCTGAAAATACAAATAACATTTCCCAATTCAATGTAATCACGATTTTTTTCCAGTATAATTTTTTTTAAAGATTTTATTTATTTATTTGACAGACAGAGATCACCAGTAGACAGAGAGGCAGGCAGAGAGAGAGAGAGAGAGGAGGAAGCAGGCTCCCTGTGGAGCAGAGAGCCCAATGCGGGGCTTGATCCCAGGACCCTGAGATGATGACCTGAGCTGAAGGCAGAGACTTTAACCCACTGAGCCACCCAGGTGCCCCTCCAGTATAATTTTTTAAAGTATATTTTAAGTAAACAAAGTGTTTTCAAACACCTTGATGGAAAAAATACTATTAAAACACACCAATTCAAACATTTCCTACTTTGCAGGATGAATCCTGGGCATAAGTAAAAACTGACTAGATTTTCACCAGGAGTCCAGAATTCTGTCATTTATAGAAAAACCTGATCAATCTGTGCCCAAATCTGATCTTGTCTTCTACTGTAAAATGATAGGTCAACTTCAATTTGTATGTGGTAGTTCAGTACATTTTCTCTATTTTTTAAATGTATGGTAATGATTTTGTTTGCATATGTAGAATTTGTATGCTTATATATATATATAGATAGATAGATTTATATTTAAGATTTTATTTATTTACTTGACAGAGATCACAAGTAGGCAGAGAGGCAGGCAGAGAGAGGAGGAAGCAGGCTCCCTGCTGAGCAGAGAGCCCCGATGCGGGATTTGATCCTAGGACCTTGAGATGATGCACGGCTTGATTCCAGGACCCTGAGATCATGACCTGAGCCGAAGGCAGAGGCTTTAACCCAGTGAACCACCCAGGTACTCCTGTATACTTATATTTTATCTTTCAGCTAAGTGTAAAAAACCCTTCAGCTATCTCCCAGTTAGTCTGATTATCCTGGCCTTAGGAAATAAATCAAAATAAAACACTGCTGCAATTATCAAGGAGAACAAATAAATCAAGGAGTAATGAACTCTTAAGTCCTTGATGAGAGCAAAATTTAATTAATTAAAGTAACTGAGTATAAAAATTCAGCCAATAGTATTAAGGTATCAAAGCCAGTTTTATAACTTTTTACTTCATTTGGTCTCTGAACTTGAACTCAGTTTTGATGTAAGTAGTGGTTATTTTTTTAAAGTATTTATTTATTTATTTATTTATTTATTTATTTTATTTTATTTAAAGAGTGCTCCTGTGCTGTTCAGAGGGGTGTGGGAAGGAAAGGGACAAGTAGAGTGCAGAACCCAGATGCAGTACTTGATCCCAGGACCCCGAGATCATGACCCAAGCTGAAACCAAGAGTCTGTCGCTCAACCTGCCATGCAACCTAAGCACCCAAGTGGTGACTATTTCTAAAAAAAAAAATATATATATATATATACGTGTTTTCACATGTCCAAAGGACTTCACTAAATTCTAATTTGATTCTACAATTGGGTTGTTTGACCTCATACAAATCACTTGACCTCTCCAAGCTGGAGTCATCGTACTCTGTAAAATAGAGAGAATAATAGTACCCACTTCTGTAGAATTGTTATGAAAATTAAAATGCTGAGGGATGCAAAGTGCTAACTAGAGTCAGTGCCTGGCACATACACAAAAATTGCTCATTCTTTATAGAATCTGATTCTATTGCTGAAAACAATGGTAGTCAGGGTAGTTATTTAATCTTTATTTACATACTATTAAAAAGTACTTCAAGTGAAACAATAATTAAATATATGATGTAATGAATTATATGTGAGATTGATTGTGCATTTGACTATATTTCCTTGTGGAAAGGAGATGAGAAGTCAAGCAGCCATGTTTCCATTTACAGAGGGCATTGGCTCCAATCATAAACAGATCGATTTATTTTGGTGCCAGTAAAATATATTTTGGGGGACAAATGAAAGATTATAATGGTACTCCTTTGACCTGTCTCCTGAACAGTAAATTATGTATATGGTAGCTGATTAAAATTTCTAAGTAATCATAGAAAAGTAATAATAATATGCATAACATCTTTTACTTTTAAGATACACAAAATAAATGAGAGAGATTTTATAAAGTTAAGACAGTAGACCAGTTTGTTATTATTTGTTACCTAATGACCACATAATAAGGAAGCAGTGTATAGTGAAGTGTTATGGAAGAAATCTGGAACATTCTGAACATTAGATGTGACTATAATCCACCACTTACTAGCTAAAGGATCTTGGGCAGGTTTTTAAATCCACAGGTTTCTGGCTTCTATAAAATGGCAATCAATCATTCTTTATTGATTTATTTAACAAATATCAATTGAGCACCACTTTAAGATATGGACTGCAAAGAAAAGGTGAACCAAATTGACAAGGCATATATAGGTATCTATCTATATCTATCTACCCATCTATCTCATACCATCCTCAAAAATCTTTTAGCACTATGTCTGCTACTTATTTTGTTCAAGAAACAATTTTATTCTTGTTAAACTATCTGCTATTAAAAGTTGTCAAAACCTTCAGGATTTGTTTTTTGTGAAGAGATTGAAATTGTCTGTTGTCATTAACTAGTAATAATAAAGTATTCCTTGACTAGTGGTGGGGATGTCTGAATCATTTATTTTAAGCACATAAAAGTGTTCATATGACCTCCCTGATATGAGGAAGTGGTGATGCAACATGGAGGCTTAAGTGGGTAGAAGAAGAATAAATGAAACAAGATGGGATTGGGAGGGAGACAAACCATAAGTGACTCTTAATCTCACAAAACAAACTGAGGGTTGCCGGGGGGGAGGGGGTTTGGGAGAAGGGGGTGGGATTGTGGACATTGGGGAGGGTATGTGATTTGGTGAGTGCTGTGAAGTGTGTAAACCTGGTGATTCACAGACCTGTACCCCTGGGGATAAAAATATATGTTTATAAAAAATAAAAAAATTAAAAAAAAAAAAAGTGTTCATCCACGGGGCACCTGGGTGGCTCAGTTGGCTAAGTTTACGACTCTTGATTTTGACTCAAATGATGATCCCAGGGTTGTGAGATTGAGCTCCGTGTCAGGTTCCATGCTCAGTGCAGAGTTGCTCAGTTTCTTTCTCCCTCTCCCTCTGTTCCTCCCCCCCTTAAAATAAATACATTTAAAAAATCTTTTTTTTTAAAGTGTCCACCCAAGAAAGAAATTGTATTGCATATATTCTTTTGCTGCTTATTCAAAGATGACAACCCCCAAAGCATTTGAATCAGCCACATCATTACCATGTACTTTGTAGGGGAGCTTCAATATGGGGCCATACTTGCCCCCCACCAACAACCTTTCAATTGCTGCAGTATTTGTTTTTATGGAACAGTAAGAACACCTGATGACAAGTTCCAATAAGAATGGACTGATACTGGGGCACCTGGGTGGCTCAGTGGGTTAAGACTCTGTCTTCGGCTCAGGTCTTGATTTCAGGGTCCTGGGATCAGGCTGCATCCAGCTCTCTGCTCAGTGGGGAGCCTGTTTCTGCCTCTCTCTCTGCCTGCCTCTCTGCCTACTTGTGATCTCTCTTTCTCTGTGTCAAATAAACAAAATCTTAAAAAAAAAAAAAAGAATGGACTGATACTTTTTTTTAAGTATATCTTCTTCCATCACCCTATCAGATAGTAAGATTAAAGAGGTTTTTCTTCAAAAATAAGTTCTCTATTTGATAAAATAGCATATTTACTTAATTTATATCTGCATATATAGCATATATTCAATTTATATCTGATCAATATATCTATACATATTCTACATAATTTATATCTACCTGATCTATTATCTATCTGTCATCTACCTATCTATGTATATCCTGAGGATATAATAAAATGCAACTAAAATTTAGCCTATGGTTAATTGAGATCTGAAGGGTAAATGTAAATCATCTTTGAGTTGGAGGAGGGAGAGACAAAGAGAGACAGCAAAATGTGCAAAGCTATTGATGCTCACCATGGCTAGGGTGAGTGGAGGAGGAAGATTTAGAGAGGTAGGCTAAGGCCAAATCATGCATAGCCCTGTGTGGGGAGCCACTGAAGAGTTTTAGGAGAAGCATGACATGATGTAACTGTCCTGTCCTATCTTTTCTTATCTACACAGTTTTCCTTTTAAATGTGTTAAGCCTTTTTTGCTGAACCATTTTTTTCGCTGTTATCAGTTTCACTGTCAACCACGAAATGGACCTTTTCTCCTTTGTCTTCTAGTGTTCCCCTGTACACTTGGTTCTGAAACCTACCAGACATAAATTACTTCTGATAAACATCAGTAATTATTAAATCCTATGGCTACTGATAAACACTGTTTTTCCTAGCTATAAACATAGATTGAACTTTTTATTCCTTTCACACCATGTACCAGGGCATTAAGGGATGTATCCAAGGTACAAAAGGCTTAAGAAAAGCACACTCATGCAGAATTACATGAGAATTAAGAAATGAACATTTTCCTATACAATTTAATGATGCCAAGTTCCTTTTCATCTACTGGTTTTTAAACTGCAGTGGCTATTTTATGTAATTCTCTATAACAACAACAATTTTATGATTTCTGTAATTACTATCTTTATCTTTCTCTTTCAGTTTTTGTTCTTTCTTGACACAGTGAGCATACATACATACTCTTGAAACAAGATCACATGCTCTTGTCGATGACCCAGTGACCATTGGCTTCCCACGAGTCTCTCTATGTTGATGAAGCTCCATTCTTCCTCCGTACCACTCTAAAGTCATCTCCTCAGCCCTACCAATGGCAGAAATCAACTCACAAATATCTCTATTCGTTCTTTGCTGAGGGTAAAGATTTTCATCTGAAACTTCAAGATGAGTCAGTGGGAGACTAGATAAATGTATGACACTTACTATATTTTCTACCTAAGAAGATTTTCTTATCAGTGGTGTCTTCATTTTTAAGATCATTTCTTTAAATGCCTTAGACTTGTACAAATTCAATTTGGTATTATTTTGTTTATTTTATATAGTTTTGTCAACTTAGAGTAAATGAAGGATGAGGGATAAAAACAGTGAAGAGGATGGTATCAATTCATGCACAAGGGGAAGGAGATTGCCATTGACACAAACATATTCAATGTTTTAATGGTTGTAATGGCAGAAAGAGTACCCACCTCAATCCTGGAGTAATAGGGTGGGATTGATGGCATCAGGAATTTTCATAAATCCCTTTTTTTCGAATAACCCTCTGGGACATTTCCCCTCAGTGAGACTCCCTCTCCTTCCCTTTATCTTATCTTCTTAAATATTTACTGGGTTACTGAGCTGAAATGCTTTTGGAACGCAGGTAGTACTGCCTGATGATGTGTAACTGTTTCTTTTTGTCTCTGGTAATATGTCTAATTCAAGCAATTGCTTCAATGCATTAACTTAGGGGGAAAATTTAGGCTTAGTGACAAAGGTAGAGAAGTCGCCTTTAGCGTCAAAACAGGCTTTCGGTTGCCTTGCAGTTTCTAGCATGTGTTGTGGCATGCACAAGTAGAAGATTGGAAAGTATGCACTCTGTTCATAGGAAAAAAGGAAAAGTCACATAAGTCAAGATGGTGAAGATAAAAATCATTTTTAAGGCAAAAAAAAAAGTTTTCAGAATAGGTAAGAAGTAAAAAAGAGTAGCTAGTAACCAAGGACATAGGCAAATAGCCATAGTTATTTTCTAGTGTTTGGTCAAGAGAAAAAACATTAAAGTTTACAGTGAAAAATCATCAGTTCTTTTTGGTGAACTGCTAATCATCATTTCTTTCAGTCCCCACATTAATAATTTTCCTGTGTATGTTTCAATTTTCATCAATCTTCCTAATATTTACATTAAAATTAAAAATTAAAGTGTACACAGTTCATGCAGATTTTAATTTCATTCTATCTGGTGAATGTACTAAAGCTCTAGAAAATTGAATAAAAGGTAGATCAAAATGCTCTCGAAGTATGGTCTGAAAGTTTGACTTAGTATTTTATACTCAAAAGTTATATTAGGTAAAATATATGATAATGAGTAAAAAGAATTCATTCAAGGATTCCTGTTTGTAACTCTTCCCCCAAATTAAGTATCAAATTAAGAGTGCAATATTACATTTAAAAAAAAATTTTTAGTGAACAGGTAATGAACTTCAGGATAACTGAGCAAACTTTCATTGTACACACATCAAGACTGAAATAAGAAAGTACATTTTTACAAGATTCTTTTCAAAATGCAGTGAGGCATGTATGTCAAATGTGATCTAGCTCTGTCTCTTCTGTTTCTCCAAAAGGGCTGATAGAAACAAAAGGTTCCTTGGTGAATGAAACAAAATTGTTGCAGGGAGCTGCTGGTGTTATTTTAACCTAAAGCTATGGCCAAGTAGTAGAAAAGGTAAGTGAGAGCATCAAAGAGAAAGCAAGATGAGGGTAGCAAGAAAAAAAAAAAAAAAAAGAGGAGTGGAATGAAAATATGAGAGGGAAAGACAGGAAAAAAAAGAAAAAAAAAAAGGATATTCCCTGTCTTCTTGAAGCAGATCTCCCAGGACTTCAATATGCTGGGGGACTCTGCCTTTCTCTTAATGGACCAAACAGCTTCTTCACCTCTAGATATTTTCCTGAAGCTTACCTTCCTAGATATCTGCTAGTCCCAATTCCCATGCTTATGTTATGGTAACCTGAATGCATAGCCTTGCACCTGCCCTTCAGGACCCATAAGTTCCTCTATTCCTGCCACTTTGAAATTCCTAGTATTTTATTTGAAAAAATGAGCATTCTAGTTTTCCAAGAAGCAGAGATCTTTAAAAAGTTGACAAGAGCTCACCACCTTTTAGGGTGATCAACATACAAATTCAAATCTCGGTGGTCATTATTTATGCTTTCACCAATCTTTCAACATTTTCAGAGAAATAAAAATAAAACTAATGTGAAGGTGTTTAGAAATGAAAGAAGATCTGCTTCTGAGCTAATGTTGAAAGAGAATGAAATAACAAATATCTTAAAATTAAAACTGAGAAAGTTTGGCATTATTTAAAGCAACTATTAAACAACTATTAAGAAAAGTCTCCTACAGTGTAGATCTATAGAAATATGTGACAGGATTTGAAACAGCTTAGTAGGGACTAATATTCTTGTATTAAACTCTTTAAGTAGGATTTTTTTTGTTTTGCAAATCAGCTTAATTGCCATAGGAAAGAAGTAAGAAAAAAACATAACTTGTATATCAAAGTATTTAATTCATGTGGTCAACTAAGGACACCATTTGTGTAATTACTCTGCTCTCTAAGAAACTAGAATATTTCCACTAAATTTACCGTGATTTCCACAAGGCAATATGGCCAATTTTTTCCTCTATAGATGATCCATTTTATGGAAAAAAAAAAAAAGTAAGGAATGGCAAGCTTTAGGAAAATCTGGTGCTGAAGCTCACCCATACTTCTCTTATAAATATGGTCTCATTGATAGAATGTGTTGTAATTGGGAAGATATGCACTACTTTTTAAAAAGATTTTACTTATTTATTTTTTTAGATCAAGAGCCAGTATGCATGCACATGCAGAAGTAGGGTGAGGAGCAGAGTGGGAGGGAGAAAGAGGGGGAGAGAATCTCAAGCAGACTCTTTACTGAGCCCAGAGCTGTGGAGCTCCATCTCACAACCCTGAGATCATGACCTGAGCTGAAACCAAGAGTTAGATGTTCAATTGACTAAGACACCCAGGTGCCCCGTACTACTTTTTATTATAAGCAAGTATTTTAGTAAGTACAAATGAGAGTACAGTGATTCAACTATTTATACATTCGGGGTAGCTTAGGCTTGTTGGATTTGTCAAGTAGAAACACAGGAGGACTAGTTAAATTTCAATTTCAGAATAAACAAATAAATTTTCAGTCTATATCCCAAACATTGCATAGGATACACTTATACTTATTAAATTCTTTTTTTATCTGAAATTCAAAATACTGGGAGCCCAAATTTTGTCTGGAACCCTACATAAGTCCTTCCAAAGGCTAAAATATTATTTGTTACCTACATGTACATTCTTTCAAATAAACCTGGGTGATTTATTTATGAGTTTCTTTGCTTTTTATTCTTCAGCATGTGATTCCCTTCTTTCTGAATTTCTTTTCCTGAAGTAAGAGTTCTCTGGGCCCAGTGGTAGAAATTGGGACTTACTAGAATATTCGTGGTTTGAGGTTACCTTTCCTATATGTAGATTTAAAAGCATCTAGTAATTCAGGAGAGAATTAAAATATTTATGACTTTTAGTTGGACCCAAACTATTCAACTTTCTATATATGTATGTGTGTGTGTGCGCGCAACTTATTATATAGCCTATATATATAGGCTTTATAATATATATATATATATAATATATATATAATATAATCCTTTTTTTCCCCTCTGTGATTATTTTTCTTTGTGATTATTGTCCAGTGAACTTTTGAATTTTCATATTGATTTTACAGGGCATGCTAAATAGATTTCAAATTATTATTTTTTAAATATTCATTTATTTGAGAGCTAGAGAGAATAGGGGGAGGGGTAGCAGAAGAGAAACTTCAAGCCGACTGAGTGCTGAGCAGGGAGCCTGATGTGGAGCTTGATCCCATGATCCATGAGATCATGACTTGAGCCAAAACCATGAGTCAGACACTCAACTGACTGAGCAACCCACATGACCTGCTAAAATAGTTTTAAATGCCAAGTAAGTTTGTACATGGATTCTTCTTTTTCTTTTAAGATTTTATTTATTTATTTGACAGACAGAGATCACAAGTAGGCAGAGAGGCAGACAGAGAGAGACAGGGAAGCAGGGTCCCCGCTGAGCGGAGAGCCCAATGCGGGGCTCGATCCCAGGACCCTGAGATCATGACCTGAGCTGAAGGCAGAGGCTTAACGCACTGAGCCACCCAGGGGCCCCTGTACGTGGATTCTTAAATGAGTATGAATCAGCTAAAATATTTAGGAATAAATAGTAGCCTCTGACTTTCCATTTGACTTCTCAGTTGTGACATGGATTCTTTATTGAAATAGTGAAGGATAGGAGAGGAAGGGTGGAGGTAACAGTAAGGAAAGATCAGTTTGGTGGTACTTATGTTTTGCAATGGCAAAATAGTCTAAATGATTTCCTATTCCTACAATAAAAGTATACATATTATACCACAGAACTTTAGTATATTTGTAAATTTTTGTCTATACTGCTTTTCTAAAAGTCTCAATATTGTTTTAGGAAGAAAGTATTAAATATCTATAAGTATTAAATATCTATAAGTCTATGTTACAAAGTTTTGATTGAATTCCTTCCTCTTGAGATAAAATTGTATATAGAAAATTCAACTAAGTAATTAAAATTTTAATTTATGGGAACTATTTTAAGAATTCAATAATTTTAACTTTGAATATTTTTGCTAGTGAATTAGACAACTAGCTTAAAATTGATAGACAAGGTGACTGCCTATATCATGACAGTGATAATTGTCGTGACAATATATCGTGACAATTGGTATCTATATAGATACCAATTATCTTTCTGAAAGACCATTAAGACTCTAATTCCTCCTATTAAAACTAGGATCACTGCTTACCAAATGTTTGTGTTACAGTCTAGTGCAAACACTATATTTTTTAGAGTTGGAAAATGGGGACTTGCATTGAGAATTTTGTATCCTCAATAAAATTTTTAAATTATATTTATTGCTTACTTCACTCTTACTGAGATCAGGCTATTTTTCTTAAGTAAATGCTCCCTAGATTGCTACAAGGCTTTGGTTCACTGCCGGAGTTCTGAAAAAGTTAAATTTTACCATTGTTTGGGGCGCCTGGGTGGCTCTGTGGGTTAAAGCTCTGCCTTCAGCTCAGGTCATGATCCCAGGGTCCTGGGATCGAGCCCTGCATCGGGCTCTCTGCTCAGCAGGGAGCCTGCTTCCTCCTCTCTGTCTGCCTGCCTCTCTGCCTACTTGTGATCTCTCTCTGTCAAATAAATAAATAAAATCTTAAAATTTTTTTTTTACCGTTGTTTGATTGTGAAGAAAAGAATTTTCAGAGGTCCTTATGCTGCCATTTTAACTGACCTTACTCCTAACATATTTTTAAATTACAGAGCTTTAAGCTAGGGACAGAACACCTTCTCTGCTGTGGCTAGGAAAAGTGTAGAAGAAAAACTCATTTCCTAGAGCATAAAGCGATTCTTGGCCCAGGATCCTGTATCAGTACCATGAAGTCCCAGCTACAACTGGGTGAGGGGCAGGAGATTATCCCCTGCATAGAACGCACTTCAGATAAAAGGCAGAGATTGGCTTCTTGCCATTGAGTCTAGAGGCAAGAGTTCTCAGAAATCTCCACCTTTGAGGCCAGGCATACAACATCTAGTGAAAAATGAAGCTAGATCAGGACAACAGACATTCTTCCCTTAGCTTCTACCATGACTCTAGCACCTAATAATGAGATACAGTGGGCTGTTGGTAGGAAGTGGAAAGATCAGAAGAGTGGACCACTCTCCACCGGGTGTGCAGACAAAGTTGAAATAGGTTGAGAACTAATAGAGAAAAATGTGAACTGTTGAATCTCCCTCTAGCCTAAGTATAAATTAATAGTAGCCGGTGTACATTGCAGAAAACAATAACTGTGCAAACACAAACAAATTCCTGATTGGATACTTTTTTTAAAAAAGATTTTATTTATTCACTTGGCACAGAGAGAGAGAGATAGAGAAAGAGAGAGAGAGAGAATGGGCACAAGCAGAAGGAGCAGTAAAGGGAGAAGTAGGCTCCCCACTGAGCAGGGAACCCCATGTGGGGCTTGATCCCAGGATCCCAGGATCATGATTCAAGCTGAAGGCAGACACTTAAACAATGGAGCAACCCAGGCAACCCTAGAATACTTTCAACCTTGTACACTTAACAGACTGAAAAAAGAAAAAAAAGCCCATTTTCAGGCAAAAATAACATTTATCTCAGTCCCTAATGTTCTGTACACGATGTCAGGTATTAAATTTTAAGAAAATTAAAACATGCAAAAAGACAAGAAAAAATCATATTAATAAGAGAAATCAATCAACAGAATCAGAACACAAAAATATCAAAGCTTGGAGGCTGGAACATTAAAATATCTGTAAATAACATATTAAAGGATCTAGTGGAAAAGGTGAACAATTTCAACAACAGATGCAAAATCTTAGCAGAGAGACAAAACTTTAAGAAAAATGTCAAATGGAAATATTAGACATAAAGAAGACAATATCAGAATAAAAGGATGTCTTCAATGGGCTCATCACGGGGCTGACCATAGCCAAGGAAAGAATTTTTGTACTTGAAGATAGTTCAATGGAAATTATCCAAACTAAAACACAAAGAAGAAAAGGAATACTACTACTACTACTAATGACAGACAAAAACATTCAAGCCATGGGACAATAGCAAATGTTTTAGCATAAAAAAAAGAGAGAAGGAACATTGCAGAAAAATATGTAAAGACACAGTAATTAATAACTGCCCCCAATAATAAATGACATTAAACCACAGATCCTAAAAGCTCAGGAAACCCCATGTGAGATAAGCAACAAAAACAAAATCTCATATTTAAACAAATTCTAGGTCAAATATTAAAAAGTGAAGATAAAAAGAAAAATCTTGAAAGCAGTTAGAAGAAAAAATAAATTAAAAAAAAATAAAGATTATAGGAGACATCTTGTCAGAAAATATGTATGGGGACACCTGGGTGGCTCAGTTAGTTAAGCATCCATGAAAATGCTTTCCTAAACTGAAACAGAAATAAACTAGAAAGTAATAATAGAAAGTTATTTAGAAATCCTGAAATATTTGCAAAGTAAACAATACACTTTTAAGTAACCTATGAATCAAATAGAGTATCCCAAGAATAATTAGATAAATATTTTGAATTGAATAAAAATAAAAATGCAACATATCAAAATTTATGGGAGGCAGCTAAAGTAACACTTAAAGGGAAATTCAGAGCATTAAATACTTACATTGGAAAAGAAAAAGTACCTCAAATCAACATTCTGACATTGCAACTTAAGAAAGGAAAAGAGAAAAATAAACTAAATAAAGCAGAAAGAAAAGAATAATGTGGATGGCAGCAGATATCAATTATACTGAGACCAGAAACAAGAGATAAAATCAATTAAAGTCTGAATCTTTGAAAAGGTCAATAAATCCAATATATCTTGATGTAGACTAACAAAAACACAACAACAACAACAACAAAGATATAAATTACAGATATCAGGAATGAAAAAAGGCATATCTCTGTCGATCCCTTGGTTGTTTAAAGGATCATGCAGGGATATTATGAAAAACTTTGTGTCAGTAAATTTGGCACAATTTGGCAACTTAAAGGGATCAGTTCCTTAGAAGATACCAATTGCCAGAACTTGCTAAAAAATGCAACTATATATAAGATTCTAATATATTAAATAAATTGAAATTTTAATCTTAAACTTTCCAAGAATAAAAACTCCAAGCAAAAATGGTACTCCAGGTAATATATTGATATTTATGAAGTAAATAATGTCAGGTATATATAAAGCTTTCTAGAAAATATGAGAACATCAAATACTTTTAATCTCATTATTTAAGGCCATTGAAGCCAAAATGAAACAAAAATCAGACAAAACCATTGGGGGAAAAATATTCCTCTGGAACATAGACTCAAAATTCCTTCACAGAATAGTAGCTGATTGGATTCAGGAAATATATATATTATACTTGGTCATTATATATTATATACATTATACAATACATATTATATTATGACCAAGTATAGCTTTTCTCAGAAACAAAACATTGTTTTAATATGAAAAAATAAATTGTATATACACTGTTCACTATTAAAGCCTCTGCCTTTGGCCAAGGTCATGATCCCAGGGTTCTAGGATCAAGCCAGGCATTAGGCTTTCTGCTCAGCAGGGAGCCTGATCTCTCCTCTGTCTGACTGCTCCACCTACTCGTGATCTCTGTCTGTTGGATGGATAAATAAATAAAATCTTAAAAAAAAAAAGAAATGAAATGCAATTATTATCTTAACAGAGGTAGAAAGCTACTTGACAGGGGTTCCTGGGTGCTCAGTGGGTTAAAGTCTCTGCCTTCGGCTCAGGTCATGATCCCAGCGTCCTGGGATCGAGCCCCACATCGGGCTCTCTGCTCAGCAGGGAACCTGCTTCCACCTCTCTCTCTCTCTGCCTACTTGTGATCTTTGCCTGTCAAATAAATAATAAATAAAAATCTAAAAAAAAACAAAAGGTACTTGACAAAATTAAATATCCATTCATGATAAAAACTCTGATAAAAAGAAGAAAAGAGGGACACCTGGGTGGCTCGGTGGGTTAAAGCCTCTGCTTTTGGCTGGGGTCATGATCTCAGGGTCCTGGGATCGAGCCCTGCATCGGGCTCTCTGCTCAGCCGGGAGCCTGCTTCCTCCTCTCTCTCTGCCTGCCTCTCTGACTACTTGTGATCTCTGTTTGTCAAATGAATAAATAAAATATTAAAAAAAAGAATAAAAGATAGTTTCCTCATCTGGACATAGGATATCTATTACAGTCGATATCATACTTAGCAGTAAAAGACTGAGGGTCTTTTCCTAAGGTCAGAAATAATAAAAAGGACATCTGCTTTCACAATTCCTATTCAACATCATAACGGAGGTCCTTGCCAGTTCAAAGACACAGTAAAAATAAATTCATAAAGATTATAAAGGAAGAAATAAAAATATTTATTTGCAGATAACAACTGTCTTTGTAGAAAATTCCCTAAAAAATCTGCCGCAATAACTAGGACTAATAAGTATGTTTAACAAGGTGGTAGGATATAAGGTAAATAAGCAAAAATATACTTTTATTTCCATATGTTAGAAATAAACAATAGGTAATTAGAAAACAAAAAACATACCATTTACAACAGCATCAAAAACAACCTTCACTTAAAAAAAAAAATTTTACTTAAATGAGTCATAAACCTAATGTAAAGCTAAAAAGTAAAAATAAAAAATTCCTAGAGGAGCAGACGATAAAATCTTTGTGATGTTTGGTTATTTAAGTTTCCCTTGACAGGAAACAAACAAGAAACTAAGAAGAAATGATAAATCGGACTTCAACAAAATTGAAATCTCTTGCTCTTCAAAAGTCCCTATCAAAGAAAGAAAGTAAAATGAGCCACAAAGTTGGAGAAAAATATTTGCAAAACAATTACTGGACAATGGAGCAGTATTTTATAAATGTTACATATATTTTATAGACACGTATAGATATATGTGTTTATAAATATATATGTATTTTTCAAATATCCTTAAAACTCATTGATAAAAATCAAATTAATCCAATATAACAATGGGAAAAACTTTTTTGACATTATAACATGAGAAATTTCTCAAACCTGTTTCCCAGGTAAACTGGTGAAAATTATAAATAGCAACTTAAAGTCTCCGGAAATGGTCTGAACTAGGGTTACAGAGCAAATGAAGAAACATTTATCAGGAAAATAAACTTGGGTACAGCCAGTATAGAAAGTAGTGTGGGAGATTCTCAAAAATGAAAAATTTGACCATCATATGATCCAGCAATCTCACTCCTGGTTATATATAGTTAAAGAAAGTGAAAACAGGATATCAAAGAACTATCCACAGATAGCTGATCACTGCAGCATTATTAACAATAGCCAAGACATAAAAATAAGTTAAGTGTCCCTCAATGGATGAATGGATAAAGAAGATACCTCTCTCTCTCTCTTTCTCTCTCTCTCTCTCTCTCACACACACACACACACACAAACACACATGAGATATTCACTCATGAGAAAGAAGGAAATTCTGTCATTTGTGACATGATGGACATTGAGGGTATGATGCCGAGATAAGTCAGACAGAGAAATACAGGTACTGTATATCACTTATATGTACAATCTAAAAGAATGAAACTTATTTATTTTATTTTATTTATTCACTTGAGAAAGAGAGAATGAGAGAGAGCGAGAGAGAGCGAGCGAGCATGAAAGGGAGTGTTAGTGGGTTAGTGGGAGAATCAGACTCCTTGAGATCCCAGGACTCCAGGATCATGACCTGAACCAAAGGCAGTTGCTTAACCAACTGAGCCACCCAGGTACCCTAAAAGAACCAAACTTATGAAAACAGAAATTGGGATGGTGGCTACCAGGGACTAGGGGAAGGGGGAATTGAAGTGGTGTTGTTAAGGGTACAAGCTTACAACTAGTAGATAAATAAATAAACTTTCTGGAAACCTAAGATACAGCAGAGTGATTATAGTCAACAATACTGTATTAAATAAAACCTCAAAGTTGCTAGGACAGTAGATTAGATCTTAAGAATTCTCACCGCAAAGAAGAAATGGTAATTATGGGACATGATAAAGGTGATGCCTAATGCTATGCTGGGAATCATATTGCAATATAATAACTTATCAAGCTAACATGTTGTTTACCTTAAACTTACACATTATTCTATGCCAACTATAGTCTCAATAAAAACAAATTGTTTTAAAGAAGGAAATGAGCTAAGACTCAGTAAGAATAGTGAGAATGTGTGGTAAATGAATGAAAATCTACTTCCTTTTCTCTCCCCTCCCAGCTCAGCATGATGGATAAGACCTGGCTTCAGAATGATAAATAGTAGCCAGGCAAATGGTTGTAGCCCCAAACACAGGGTACTCTTACTCCCACAGCTTAAAGTTTGAGAGCTATAAAATCTCCCAGGAGTGACAGGATTTCAGACTTTTTCATCCTGCCCATGCTGCAATTTTCAGAGTCTAACTATTGGAAAGAGATAGGAGTTCCTTTTTTTTTTTTTTTTTTTTTTTTTATTAACCTCCAATCAGAAGGCATAGGCTCTCCTTAGGTACAGTGCAATGCAAGTACTGGGGCCCTGATTGATCACCCTCATCATAGTTCCTTCATAAAGCAAAGTTCCCCACTGAGAGAGGCCAACTCAAAATGCTAGAGACCACAGCTGTCCTACATCCCTAACTGAGTGCACATCAACTAAAGCAGAAGTTACACTCAGAAAGGAGTCTGTCACTGCTGGCACCCTTTGTTCCAAGGACCAAGTGTCTAAGATTTTGCCTATGGATTTAGGCAGACTGAAGCTTTCCCAAAAGAAACTTATTTTATTTGTCACATAGCAAAGGTGTCTAGCCTAAGGGTTCTCTCAAAAACAATGGAAGTTGGGGTGCCTGGGTGGCTCAACCATAAGCCAGCAAGTCTACTAGAGAGAACCAGGAAGGGCAGAGGTAAGAGCCTTCCTAGGTTCAGAACAAATTACGAACACTGAATTCAAAAACTACACTTGTAAAGGGGGTGAATTTATCTGGGTCACTCCGTGGGGCAATTTACATCCTAAATATTGTTAAAAACAATAAAACAATTAACCACTAATTATTGGAACTTAATAACTGAGTGTGGGAAGGGAAAAATATAGTAAATAAAGGCCTAGTGAAAACTCTGTTATTCCATAATGACTGCACCCATGCCCAAGACTGCACCTCCAATGAGCAAAAATCAAAGGCTCCATGCTGGGGGCAGAGGGTGCAGATAGGCTTCACTAAAATAATCTGGCCAGTCAATACACAAATAATTAAATGACAACAAGAAGCCCCAGAAGTGGGGAGACCAGAACTCAGAGTTGCTATGATATTATTCTCTAACGTGTCTAATTTCCAACAACAACAACAAAAACCACAAGACATGGAAACAATAGCAACAACAAAACCCAGGAGAGTTAGACTTATACCTGGGGCAGGGGAGTAGAAAAGAGAAACTGCCTGTGAAACTGAACAGATTTAGATTTAATAACAACAACAACAACAAAGAGACCTTAAATTAGCCAGTATAATAATATTCAAAGAATGAAATGGAAGTATGCTTAAAAGTTAAAAAATGCATTATGATAAACTCTCAGCAAATAGAGAATAGCAATAATAACATAGAAATTATGAAAAAGAACCAAATGGAAATCCTGGAGCTCAAAAGTACAATAACTGAAATAAAAATTCATTCAGGGGCTCAACAGTAGATTTGAATTGGATCTGAATAAAGGAAATTTGAGAATAGATTAACTCATGATCAGTCTGAGAAACAGAAAAAAGAGTAAAGGAAAATGCACCAAGTTTAGAGAAATGTGGAGTACCATTAAGTATAGCAACATCTGTGTAATGGGTATGTCAGAAGAAGAGGAAGGGCACCTGGGTGGCTCAATTGTTTGGCATTGGACTATTGGTTTTGGCTCAGGTCATAATCTTGGGGTCATGAGACTGGCCCCCATCAGGCTCCACACTCAGTGGGGTGTCTGCTAGGAATTCCCTCTCCCTATCCCTCTGCCCCTGTCTCACTCATGCACATGTTCTCTCCCTCTCAAATCAATCAATCTTTTTTTTTTTTTAAGATTTATTTATTTATTTATTTGACAGACAAAGATCACAAGTAGGCAGAGAGGCAGGCAGAGAGAGAGCTGCTGAGCAGAGAGCATTGATCCCCGGACCCTGGGATCATGACCTGAGCTGAAGGCAGAGGCTTTAACCCACTGAACCACCCAGGTGCCCCAATCAATCTGTTTTTTTTAAGGGGGAAGAAAAGAAGAATAGGAGAAAGAGAAGAAAAATGTTTGACAAATTAATGGCTAAAAATTTTCCAAATTTAGGACATCTGGGTGGCACAGTTGGTCAAGCAGCTGCCTTCAACTCTGATCATGATCCTAGGATCCTGGGATTGAGCCACACATTGGGTTTCCTGCTTGTTGAGGAGCCTGCTTCTCCATTTCCCTCTGTCTGTTGCTCTCCCTGCTTGTGAACTCTTTCTCTGTGTCAAATAAATGAAATATTTTTAAAAGTAAAAATAAAAATTCTTCAAATTTAAAGTAAAACTTTACACATTCAAAGAGCTCAGTGAGCTCCATGTGGAATAAATGCAAAGAAATTCAAAGATAGATAACTCACACAGGGGGCAGAGATGGCAGAGGAGTAGGGGACCCTATTTCAACTGGTTCCCTGAATTGAGCTGGATATTTACCAGAACACCCTGAACACCCATGAAATCAGCCTGAGATGTAAAAAGATATATCTGGATCTCTACAAACAGAATATCTCCAGAAGTTGGTTTCAAGGTCTGAAGCAGGGAGCAGTGATTCTGAAGGAAGATATCAGAAGATAAATGGAAGGGGGAGGGAACCTCCAGGATCCTGCATGGCAGAGCACAAAAGCCTCCAGCGCTGGGGACTGGGCACAGACTCAAAGACCAGTAGCAGTGGGGAATGGACTTTAGGACAGACCCCCAGATTGCACCTGGAGTTGCAGGGGAGTGCATGTGAACTGGGGGCAGCTGGTGGTTTTAGAAACACAAAAGGCAGAGACTTGCCTGGACCTGGAAACAAGGGCTGGGAGTGCTGCTATGCACAACCCAGGACGTTGTGGCTTTTAACAACACAGACAAAAACAGAGTCCGTGTCGCCTTGAGGGCTCTCTGAAGAACAAACTGTGAGCAATCTGTTCTGAAACAGAAGTTTGGATAACCCTTTTGCTTTGACTCTTGGAAGAGACATGGAAAGTCACCAGGGAAAGCCCCCAGAGAACAAAAGCCCCCAAAACCAGTTTTCACTGAGCCCACTCCTCCTCCTCCAGGAACAGGACAACTGTGCCCAAACAGGGTTGCCTGAGTAACAGTGTGGCAAGCCCTGCCCCCAGAACAAAGGCTGGAAGAACAAGAGGCTGACCATCCTAAGGTGTCTGTAAGACCAGTGCATCTTGCTTCAGTAGTGGTCTGACTCAGTGGTAATCTGGACTCTGTACAATATTCTCTCAACCACCCCTCAATAGAATGACTAAAAGGAGGAACCTCCAACACAGGAAAAATTCAGAGACTATGACATCTGCCACAGAACTATTGGATACAGATATAAACAAGATGTCAGAAATAGACTTCACAGTAACAGTTATGCAGGCAGTAGCTAGGATGGAGAAAACCATTAGTGGCTACATAGAATTTCTAAGGGCAGAAGTGAGCTGATCTGGCAGAACTTAAAAATGCTATCGATGAGATATAATCTAATCTAGATACTCTAACAGCTAGGGTAAATAGGGCAGAAGAACAAATTAGTGATGTAGAAGACAAACTGATAGAAAAGAAGGAATAGAAGGAAGCCTGGAACAAACAGCTTAGACTCCATGAAAACAGAATTAGAGAAATAAATGATGCCATGAAATGTTCCAGTGTCAGAATTATTGGGATCCCTGAAAGGGTGGAGAGCGAGAGAGGACTAGAAGATACATTTGAGCAAACCAGAGTTGATAATTTCCCTAATCTGGGTAATGTAACAAGCAATCATGTTCTAGATGCAGAGAGGACCCCTCCCAAAATCAAGGAGAACAGTCCGAGACCCAGGCATGTAATAGTGAAATTTGCAAATCTTAAAACCAAGGAAACCATCTTAAGGGCAGTTAAGGGGAAGAGATTTCTTATGTACAGAGCAAAGAACATCAGAATAATGTCAGAATTGTCCACAGGGACCTGGCATGCCAAAAAGGGCTGGCAAAACATATTCAGGGTACTAAATGAGAAGAACATGCAGCCAAGAATACTTTATTGGGCAAGAATGTCATTCAGAATAGATGGAGAGATCCTTTCCAAGACTGGCAAAAAATGAAAGAATATGTGACCACTTAGCCAGCCCGGGAAGAAATATTAAGGTGGTGGTGGTGGGGGGGTTCTATAAAAGGAGAAAAAAAAAAACCCAAGAGTGATACAGAACAGAAATTTACAGAGGCAATCTACAGAAACAAGGACTTCACAGGCAACATGATGACAATAAAATCCTATCTTTGAATAATCACTCTCAACATGAATGGCCAAATGCTCCCATAAAATGGCACAGGGTTGCAAATCAGATAAAAAGATATCCATATAATGTCTACAAGAAACTTGTTTTGAACCTAAAGATACATCCAGACTGAAAGTGAAGGGATGAAAAACCATCTTTCCTGCCCACAAACCTCAAAGGAAAGTTAGGGTAAAAATCTTATATCAGACAACTTAGATTTTAAGCTAAAGACTGTAGTTAGAGATGCTGAAGGACACTACATCATTCTTAAAGAGTCTATCCACCAAGAAGATCTAACAATTGTAAACATCTATGCCTCCAACATGGAAGCAGCCAACTACATAAACCAATTGTTAACCAAAATAATAAATTAGTTGTATGAGACCTCAACACTCCACTCTTAGCAACAGACAGATCATCTAAGTAGAAAATCAAAAAAGAAACAAGAGCTTTGTTGGGGTGCCTGGGTGGCTCAGCAGGTTAAGCCTCTGCCTTCGGCTCAGGTCATGATCCCAGGGTCCTGGGATCAAGCCCCACATTGGGCTCTCTGCTCAGCAGGGAGCCTGCTTCCCCTCCTCTCTGCCTGCCTCTCTGCCTACTTGTGATCTCTCACCCTCTATCAAATAAATAAATAAAAAAAAATCTTAAAAAAAAAGAAACAAGACCTTTGAATGATTAACTGGACCAGATGAACTTTATAGATATATACAGAACATCCCACCCTATAACAGCAGAATACTCATTCTTCTCAAGTGCACATGGAACTTTCTCCCGAATAGACCACATACTGGGTCACAAATCAGGGCTCAACCGATACCATAAGACTGAGATTATTACCTGCATATTCTCAGGCCACAGTGCTCTGAAACTAGAACTCAACCACAAGAAGAAGTTAGAAAGAACCCAAATTACATGGAAACTAAAGAGCATCCTACTGAAGAATGAATGGGTCAACCAGGAAATTAAAGAAATATTTTTAAAAAATTCATTGAAACAAATGAAAATGAAAACATGTAGGTCAAAAATCTTTGGGATACGCCAAAGGTGGTCCTATGGGGGAAATACATAGCCAGCCATCTGAGCCTTTCTCAAAAAAATGGCAAAATCCTGAATACACAAACTATCTCTACACCTTAAAAATCTGGAGAATCAACAACAAATTAAGCCTACTCCACCCATGAGGAAGGAAATAATTAAGATTAGAGCAGAGATCAATGAATTAGAAACCAGAAAACCATTAGAACACATCAACGAAACTAGAAGCTGGTTCTTTGAAAGAATTAATAAGATTTATAAGCCCCTGGCCAGACTTTCCCAAAAGAAAAGAGAAAGGACCTAAATTAATAAAATTATTAATGAAAGGGGAGAGATCATGACCAACACCAAGGAAATAGAAACAATCATCAAAAATTATTATCAACAGCTATCTGCCAATAAGCTAAGCAACTTAGCAGAAATGGATGAATTCCTGGAAACATATAAATTTACAAGAGTGAAACAGGAAGAAATTGACAACCTGAATAGACCAATAACCAGTAAGAAGACTGAAGCAGTGATCATAAACCTCCCCCCCTCCCCCACAAAAAAAAGAGTCCAGGATCTGACAGATTCCCTGGAGAATTCAACTGAACATTCAAAGAAGAAATAATACCTATTCTCCTGAAGCTGTTTAAAAAAAAAAAAAAAAAAAAAACAGAAGGAAAACTTCCAGACTCTTTCTATTAAGGTCAGCATTACCTTGACCCCAAAAGCAGACAAAGATCCCATTAAAAAGGATAATTTCAGATCAATATCTCTGATGAATATGCCAAGATTCTCAACAAGATCCTAGTTAATAGGATCCAACAGTACATTAAAAGGATTATCCACCACCACCAGGTGGGATTTATCCCTCAGATTCAAGGGTGGTTCAACATTCACAAATCAATCACTGTGATAAAACAGGTTAATAAGAGGAGAGAGAAGAAACACACAGTCCTCTCAATTGATGCAGAAAAAGCATTTGACAAAATACTGCCTCCTTTCCTGATTAAAACTCTTCAGAGTATAAGTTCGAGTTTAAGGATAGAAGTATTCCTCAATTTCATAAAATCCATCTGTGAAAAACCCACAGTGAGTATCATTCTCAATGGGGAAAAGCTGAGAGTCTTTCCCTTAAGATCAGGAACAGGACAAGGATGCCCATTCTCGCCACTATTGTTCAACATAGTACTAGAAGTCCTAGCAAAAGCAATCAGACAAAAAAAAAAGCAATAAAATGTATTCAAATTGGCAAAGAAGAAGTCAAACACTCTCTCTTCGCAGATACATGATACTTTATGTAGAAAACCCAAAAGATTCCACCCCCAAATGACTAGAACTCACACAGCAATTCAGTAATATGATAGGATACAAAATCAATGCACAGAAATCGATTGCTTTCTTTCTTTCTTTTTTTTTTTTTTAAGATTTCATTTATTTATTTGACAGAGAGAGAGAGAGAGCACAAGTCAGGAGAGCAGCAGAGGCAGAGGGAGAAGCAGGCTCTCTGCCAAGCAGGGAGCGTAATGCAGGACTCGATCCCAGGACCCTGAGATCATGACCCGAGTCAAAGGCAGAGTCATAACCATCTGAGCCACCCAGGTACTCAGAAATCAGATGCTTTCTTATACATTAGCAATGTAACTAAAGAAAGAGAAATTAGAGAATCGATTCTATTTATAATAGCACCAAAAACCATAAGATACCTTGGAATAAACCTAACCAAAAAGATAAAATCTACACTCTAGGAACTACAGAACACTCATGAAAGAAATCGAAGAAGACACAAAAAGATGGAAAAACATTCCATGCTCATGGATTGGAAGAATAAACATTGGTTAAAATACCTATGCTGTCCAGAGCAATCTATACTTTCAATGCCATCCCGATCAAAATACCAACAGCATTTTTCAAGGAGCTGGAAAAAAACAATCTTAACATTTGTATGGAACCAGAAAAGACCCTAAATCACCAAGCAAATGTTGAAAAAGAAAAACAAAGCTGGGGCATCATGTTGCCTGACTTCAAGTTATACTACAAAGTTGTGATCACTAAGACAGCATGGTACGGTACAAAAACAGACACATAGGCCAACGGAATAGAATAGAGAAGCCAGATATGGACCCTCAACAATGTGGTCAACTGATCTTCAACAAAGCAGGAAAAAATATCCAATGGAAAAAAGACAGTCTCTTCAATGGTGCTGGGAAAATTGGACAGCTATATACAGAAGAAAATAAACTCAACCATTCTCTTACACCATACACAGAGATGAATTCTAAATGGATGAAAGACCTCAGTGTGAGACAGGAATCCATCAAAATCCTAGAGGAGAACATAGGCAGTAACCTCTTCAACACTGGCCACAAGAACTTCTTTCAAGACAAAAAGCTTCTGCATAACAAAGGAAACGGTCAACAAAACAAAGTGGCAACCCACAGAATGGGAGAAGATACTTGCAACTGACAGTACAGATAAAGGGCTGATATCCAAGATCTATAAAGAATTTCTCAAACTCACCAGCCAAAAAGCAAATAATCAAAAAAAAAAAAAAAATCAAGTCAAAAGATGGGCAGAAGACATGAAGAGACACTTCTCCAAAGAAGACATATGAATGGCGAACAGACACATGAAAAAATGTTCAACATCATTAGCCATCAGGGAAATTCAAATCAAAACTACATTCAGATGCCGCCTTACACCAGTTAGAATGACAAAAATTGACAAGGCAAAAAACAACAAATGTTGGAGAAGATGTGGAGAAAGGGGGACCGTCTTATACTGTTGGTGGGAACGCAAGCTGGTACAGCCACTTTGGAAAACAGTGTGGAGATTCCTCAAAAAATTAAAAATAGAGCTACCCTGTGACCCAGCAATTGCACTACTGGGTATTTACCCCAAAGATATAGAATAGCAAACCAGCAAGCTTTAGGCTCTTGCTTCAGCACAAAAACACTAAATAATCAGAAACTGACTAAATTAACTTTATAGTAGTTCTGCTAATCAGTCATAGTGCTATAGCAACTAAATGAAAGCCAAAACAAGCAGAAAGCCTAAACCTGGTAAGAATCTTTTTCTTTAACAACAGGTTTTGGCGAAGATGTGAAAGGGGAACACTTCTGTACTGTTGGTAGGTTCCAAACTAGTGCAGTCACTCTGGAAAACAGTAGGGAGGTTCCTCAAAAAGTTAAAAATAGAACTTCCTTATGATCCAGGAATTGCACTATTAAGTATTTACCCAACAAATACAAAAATACGAATTCAAAGGGATACATGCACCTTGATATTTATTGCAGCATTATCAGCAATAGCCAAATTATGGAAAAAACCCAAAGGTCCATTGCCTGATGAATGCATAAAAATATGCGTGCTCTCTCTCTCTCTCTCTCTATATATATATATATATATATATATAAAATGGAATATTACTCAGTCATAAAAAGACTGAAATCGTACCATTTGCAACAACATGGATGGAGCTGGAGAGTATAATGCTAGGTGAAATAAGTAAGTCAGAGAAAGACAAATACAATATGATTTCTCCCATATTGGAATTTAAGAAACAAAACAAATGAGCAAAGAGAAAAAAAGAGAGAGGCAAACCAAGAAACTATACTATAGAGAACAAAATGATGGTTACCAGAGCAGAGGTTGGGGAGGTGGTGGAATAGTTATGGGGATTAAGGAGTGTACTTGTGATGACCACAGGGTGTTGCATGAAGTGTTGAATCACTGTATTATGTGCCTGAAACTAATATTAATTACACTGTAGGTTAATTTAAATAAAAAACTTTAAAAATAACCTTTTTCTTTAGTTCTTTTATTTTCTGTATCTGCAGTCCCAAATGTTAAGATAATTAAGAAGGAATTAAAAAGTCAGTGAACTTGAAGTATCTCAAATAAACTGGTGGCTACATATTCTGGAATATTCTGGATTCCATGCACAAGCCATAACACCTTGAAATGGTTTTCCTTGTAAAATCAGCTTGATATAGACAAAGTCAACCTTTGGCAAATTGTGGACAAGTGGCTTATTATCAAAGCTCCCCAACAGCATTTTCTGTTCAGTCCTCTGCAAAACTAGAGGAATGCTTCCTCTCCCTGAGTTTTAGATTGCTCATTAAAAAATAAAAATAAAATCTTAAAAAAAATAAAATGGCTGTATCCATTTCACTTACTGAATGAAATGGGTTTTTTAAATGCCATAGTTAGAATGACAGACTTTGAAACATTTAGAAAATTAAATGTATTTTTAACAGTTTTATTTATTTATTTGAGAGAGAGAGAGAGAGCATGAGCAAGGGGAGGGGCTGAAGGAGAGAGAAACAGACTCCCAGCAGAGCAAGGAGCCCAATGTGGGGCTTGATCCCAGGGCCCTGAGAACATAAACTGAGCTAAAGGCAGGCCCTTAAACTATGGGGCCACCCAGGTGCCCCCAAATAAGTGCACCCTTAATCCCCTTCACTTGTATCACCCATTTCCTGCCATCTGCTTCACCTCTGGTAACCACTGTTTGTTCTCTATAATTCAGAGTCCTTTTTGGTTTCATTTTCTTTCTTTTTTCCTTTTTTCATCTGTTTTGTTTCTTAAATTACACATATGGGTGAAGTCATACCATATTTGTCTTTCATTGGCTTATTTTTTCAGCATTATACTCTCAAGATCCCTTCATACTGCTGCAAATTATAAGATTTCATTCTTTTTTATGGCTGAATAATATTCCATGAGATAAGCCACATCTTCCTTATCCATTTATCTATTGATGGACATTTAGGTTGTTTCTCTAATTTGGCTATTGTAAGCGATGTTGCAATAAACATAGGGGTGCATACATCCCTTCAAATTAGTGTTCTTGTATTTTGGGGGTAAATACCCAGTGCTTTGATTCCTAGATCATAATATAGTTCTATCTTTAATTTTTGAGAAAGCTCCATACTGTCTTTTCAATAACTACATAGAAGCAATGTTTTTCAGATTCACCCAAGGATTAGTTAAGGTTATGTACTTTGACTCAATACTTACTATTGGTTCAAGTTCCCGGAGTTAGTGAAGTTACATGATAACAAGCAAATTTTTTCTGATAGATATAATTCCTCTTCAATAGAAAATAAACACCCAAAGCTTATTTTTATTAACTACTTTAAAAAACTGATTTTGTTTTTAACCCAATAATTGTATCCTAGCCTTCTTTTATTAACTTTACAGGGGAGGAAAAATTTTTCCTCAACACTCTTAGGGTCTCTGGCTAACAAAGACAGATTAACAAGAAAAAAAAAATTTAAGTTTTATGTGGCTTGGGGAGATTGATGTCCCCAAAAAACAGACCTGAGTATTTTAATTCTAAGCTTGATAGATAATAGGGAGTTGTGGAGGAATATGATAGGTTAAGAAGTATGAAGCAAGTGTACTAAATTGGAGGAAATTGAGCAAGACTTGCTTGTTAAGATTCTTCTTGTCTTTGAAGACCAGGATGTTCCTTTCCTCCAGGTAGAAGGAAGAGACCTCTCATGTGATAATATTAGGACCTGTTTCTGCAGAGATAGGCCAGATGTGGGGGGATTGGGAAGTGGGGAGGTCAGAATGACCTTCCTGCTTCTGTTTTTTTCCAACTCCTCCATTAAAATATTCAATATACCAAATTGTCATATTTTGGGAGTTGTGTGTTCTGAACTTTATCAACTTGCTTATAAATAGCTCTCCAGATTTTCTTAGAACTAGTTCACCATCTTACCGGTTCCCACAACAGTAAATAATTTGACATGTATTGAAATTATATTGGTATGAATTATGTTTTTAACTTTTTGGAAGTTTTATTTTGTCAGAGGAAGAAGGGAGAAAAAAAACCACATTGTTACAAAGAACTGTCCTGTAAAATTATTTTGTTAAAGAGCTTTACTTGTTCTAGAATGTGGCCACTGTCATATCTGCATATTCATGTCTACAGAAAAAATGAAATACAATTTGTCTCCTGGCCTGCATGATGAGCTGTAAGTAAACAGATGTACTATGCAGAAACACAACAGAAAAAAAAAGAAGAAGAAGAAGATGATTCCTCCTTGCCATGCTGATGTCAAAAAAAGTGAATTACATTTCTCTCAGAGGTAAATAATATTATACTAAACTTCTCTATTTTATAGGTGTTATACTTAGAGACACTGGCATAATCAAATCTAAGTTCTAACCAGTAATATTATGAAAAAGCTTTAAAGGAATTGAGTGCTTCAATTTTAATGAAAACACAAACAATCAAATGCAAAGTTAAACGCTCTACATTATCATAAGATGAAAATGAAACTCACAATGATAAGAAAAACATAAATGTTTTAGAATGTTGATACCTTATGAACTTCAATTTCTTCATGGCAACAAGGTGGGGCACCAACTTTGTTTCTATTATAGAAAAAGCAAAGCAAAACAGAAGAAGAAGAAGAAGGAGGAGGAGGAGGAGGAGGAGGAGGAGGAGAAGAAGAAGAAGAAGAAGAAGAAGAAGAAGAAGAAGAAGAAGAAGAAGAAGAAGAAGAAGAAGAAGAAGAAGGAGAAGAAGAAGAAGAAGAAGAAAAAGAAAGAAAGAAAGAAAAGAAAGAAAGAAAGAAAGAAAGAAAGAAAGAAAAGGAAAATGCTATTCCCCAAAAATATATACAATAAGTTTGTCTTGGAAAACACTAGTTATCTAGCTAATGTTATAAATGCTATATTTTTGTTCTCAACTCTGTTATGCCAGAAGCTAGCAGGTTGGTTCTTAATATTTACCTTGAGCTATTCTATTTTTTGAGATAAACCACTTAAAAAACTTAAAAACCACTTCTCTAATTTAAACAAGTCAGCTGCCTGACTGAGGGATAAAAGCCTGACATTAATACAAATAACTTCTTACTGCTAAATTTTTACATATTTGGCAAGAAAGGTAGACATTTATACTTATAAAACACGAAAGAAATCCAAACTGAAGAGGACAATCACTGACATTTACTCAGTATTTGTGAAGTTGAGGGAAAACTATTGTATCACAATAAATAAATATAACATCCTGTCTTTTCCAACTATATTAAGTGAAAGTATAGCCATTTCGATTTGTTTAATCAGAAGTAAGCATGTCATTAAAACAAGAAGTCTTATGACTAACTGATCATGATATCCACTTACACAGCCTTTAGCATCTGTCATTAGAATGAATTTGTTGATCATATGCTTTTTAAGATTGGAGCATTTAACTGAAACTAGTAGAATGACAGGAGACAGGAAAAGAGCAGCATTCCTCATATAACTGAAATGATTAAAATCATTTGTTTTGTTCCATTTTCTCATTTAAAAACAATGCAGGGGTGCCCGGGTGGCTCAGTCGGTTGAGTGTCTACTCCTGGTTTCGGCTTGGGTCATGTTAACAGAGTTGTGGAATAGAGCACCATGCTCAGTTCAGTCTGCTTAGGATTCTCTCTCCCTCCCCCTCTGCCCTTCCTCTTGGTCACACTCTCTGTTTTCTCTCTCAAATAAATAAATAAATCTTTAAAAAATAAAAATAAATAAATAATTCAAACTGCCTAGTATATAACGCCTTGGCAAAAAAAAAAAAAAAAAAATTGACAGCACTGAATTATTCCTGAATGTAAGTACCCCTAGATAATATTTCCTTGATTCATAACATTAAGAGTTTGCCAACAGTGTACATTTGTAGCCATATACTCCATGCTCATAGTAAGGGAATTGTCCTGTAATTCCTGATTGATTAAATTCTACCACTTAATTTTGACTTGCTTTTTAACCTGGTGAGAAACCCACATGAATTCAGTAGCAAGATAATATTGAACTCTGTACCCTCCTACTGAGATTTATACATTTTGAGTATGACACTTTGAATTTACCTTTAAAGTTGAGGTTTTTCACTCTTTCCCACCTCTGTATTTTTAAACAGTGTGATGTCTCAAATTTCTTTTTATAAACAGTACGGAAAAATTCATTTTGCACACACCAGTAAAAACTGTAGTTTCCAGCAAGGCTGTCTTATCCTGTAAGTGTCACTTTTCATAACTGGCAGAACATCAGAGGAATTCAAGTTATAATTTGTTCCTCAAACCCCACACCAAGATTTTCTGCCTGCCCGAATAATACTACTCCATGACCATCTACCCAGCTGTATTTGTCACTGTAGATATGATACCTATGAATAGAAAAACATTATTCATTCCTTAAACCATTTCTTTTATTCATTATCATTCCGTACATATGCCGTCAGACTGGATAGGATTTTTAAAGACATTCAAAATGCTAATGACAGCTTTTTCTAGCAGCACTTTGAGTATGTTAAATAGCTTGCAGTTTACATCCCATCAAAAAAGCAGAGCGACAAAAAGTACTACATTGAGAAAAATCATTTTCTGTTCCATTATTAAAAATACCAGTTAGTTCTAAGGTATACAAGTGTCACAAATGACAAGAAAAGACAACTGGTCTGGCCTAGGAAAAAAATATCATTCATGATAAAACTTTAACTCTCTAAAAGTAAACTTTAAAAGATTTCCAAGACATACATAGTGAATTCCTTTTTCTTGAATCTTCCACTCAGAATAAATTTGTTCTAACGTAATCTTAAAGCATCAGAGTACAGCTGATGTTTCTCCATACATAAATGCATTGAATCTCAACATAGCTTCTTCTACTTGGAATTCAAGAGCCTTATATCAAATAATCTATCTGCAGCTCTTTGTTTCCCCTGACTAAAACAAAACAAAACAAAGCAAAACAAAACAAAAAACAACCCACATTAGATGTAAAAAAAGATACAATGATAATTATCTTTAGTGATAATTTTTTTGTTAGAGTATTTTTAGGATGCAGCAGAATCTGATACCTGTGACTGTAGACTTTAAAGAACTAGCTTTTGCTTTGACTGGGGTGGGTAGGTGTTTAAAAACTCATGGTTAATATTTTGTGTCTATTTCAACTCCCTAAGGGAATTATTTAAGACAATATGTATTTTTTTGTAGATACTATAATCACAAGTGTCACTTTTCATGGTCTTACATGATTTGAGAAATAAAATAAAGAAAAAATTTATTGTAATATTGTCTAATATATTTATATATGTTTACTCTTCTATCCTTCTGGTTTTTCTTTCCCTTAGAGTAGTACAAAATTTACTTTTGTTACTGATAGAACTTTATTTTAAGCTTCAAAGTTTTTATTTAGGAGTGCCTGGGTGGCTCAGTGAGTTAAGCCTCTGCCTTCAGCTCAGGTCATGATCTCAGGGTCCTAGGATGGAACCCCACATTGGGCTCTCTGCTCAGCGGGGAACCTGTTTCCATCTCTTGCTCTGCCTGCCTCCCTGCCTACTTGTGATCTCTGTCAAATAAATAAAAAAAAATCTTTTTAAAAAAGTTTTTATTTAATAGTTCACATTAAATTTTTACTCTTGCCACATTTGGAAAGCCTATATAATTTCTTTCCTGTATGAGTTATAAGGAAGAATTTTCTGCATGCTATCTTCTGTTGTGTCTCCACTATCTGTATATTTCTGGTTGGGAGAAATAATCTCTTTTTCTCACCTTCATTCATGTCATGATAGATAGCAGGATGAACAGGAGAATTCATGGAAGCCTTCCTAGACTGAGGCAGCTAGCAATGATTTAACCATTTACCAGAATGATTGGCAAACACACAAACATAATCTGCTAAAATTGAACTAAATGTGTCACTTTACGTGTTACCTCTCCCTAACTGGATCCACCTGGACCCATTCCAGTAGGAGGGAAAGTGTAAAAAATATGTGAAATGACAAAAATAAAACAATTTAGTAATTAGTTTGATATTCTTTGTTTAGGGAAAACAATCCATGGATGAAGGGGGATGCAGTGAGGGAGCACCCAAGCAGTGAGGGAGCACCCTTCCTAGAATTTTGTGCAGGAGAGAATTTTATAGAGTGTTAAAAGCAGCAAGGTGGAAACAGGGTGTGATCGGCTAGGAGGTCAGGGGTTTCCTGGTAAGGCTAGCAGGTTCTGTTTTCTAGGGTCAGGTGAATTAGCTAAAGCTGAGTTGGAGGATTGTGATTGGTGTATGTTATGTTTCCTTGACATGGGTTTTCCTACAAATTTGGTCTGATTTAGGTTTAGGTGTGTGATGTGGGCCATGCCACTGGAGCAGCCTCTATTTTGTTGGTCCTGATATATGAATTTCCTCTATCAGGTAGAAATTCAAATTAACAATGATCTTAAACAATTACGGTTAAGTTATCATCTTTTAGATGCTTTCATTTACTAACTTTGATTTTTAAAACTAAGAGTTGTCAATGCCTTCTCTTGATTCTAAGTTAACTTTTTTAACATTTTTTCCAGTTTTATAGAGGTAAAATTGACAAATAAAATGATAATATATTTAAAGTGTAGAATGTGATGGTTTCACATATGCATACACTGTAAAAGGATTTCCCCAATCAAATTAATTAATACACCCATCACCTCACATAGTTAACAATTTTGTGTGTGAGAACACTTAATATATAAACTCTTCGCAAATTTCAATTATATAATAAAATATTATTAATCGTAGTCACCACATTATACATTACATCTTCAGAATTTATTCATCTTATAACAGCAGGAACCCACTTGGGTGGCATCAACCTTGACTTCAAATGGAACAGTACATCCACAGAAGGAAAACTGATAGCATCTACATCCTAAATCTGAAAAGAACCTATGAGAACCTTCTGCTGGCACCTCGTGTCATTATTACTATTGAAATTCTGGCTGATGTCAGTGTCATATCATCCAGGAAAACTGGGCAAACTCATAGAAACAGAGAATAAAATCACGGTTGCCAAGAGCAGTGTGGGGGAAATGGAGATAAAGTTAACTTTTTTTTGACAATGATATATCTCTTATAGACCACTGCTCTAAATTTGGACTTCCTTTGTTGGATGGAAGACTTGTCTGATAACAGTTTCTTGTTTGTGTTCTTCTGCTCATCTCCGTCTTACATTTTTCATACCAATGGATGGTAACTAGAATAATACCCCATGTGTAGGCTTTACTTATGTGTTGCTGTTCAATTTATACATTTGTTACCACATATCAAACCATGGCACTTCACTCTGTACAAAAATTACCTTTTAACTTTGGGATTGACTACTCAATAGGTAGGGTCAATGGGGGCATAATTTTCTAGGAAAAGGGAAGCAAATACTATCAGTGGTGAAAAGATAGGAGCTACAAACAATTGTATGATTGGAAAACTTAGATATCCTAGGGCTTGGAAAACTTATAAGGTTTTATTTGCTTCATAATTGCTTACCAATAGTATCTAAGACAGAGCGGCCACAATTTTTTTTTAATCAACCATAAAATGTAAAATTCCCTTCCTACCTCCCCCAAAGCAGTACTATAGCTCCCAAACAAATTTAAAAGTGAGCTCAGTGACAAAGATTTTCTCCTCCACCAAACTATCCTCGGGCTCTCCTGAGCTCTTTTTCAATTAGACTTCAAACTTTTGGGCTTCTGTGTTTGTGCATTGTTCCATTTAGCAAGAATCTTGCTATATCAGTTTAACAGGAGTTCTCCATTCTTTATATTTGATCACTCTTGATATCTAATTGGGTTCCTTATCCTTACTGAAGGCCTGCCTTCAGTAAGAATCCTGCTAGGTCAGTTTAGTTAGAATCCTTCCCTTGTCCATGATGTTCCCTCTCAGAATTTATCCACCCACTGACCACACACTGCTCCTTGGCTATTAAATTCCCACTTTTCTTTGTACTTGGAGCTGAGCCTCAACTCTCTCCCCAACTGTAAGATCCCATTGCAAGGGACCCTGCATGATAGTCCTCCTTTGAACAAAGTCTTTAACTGTCTTTGACAAGTGTCATAAATAATTTTGTCTAACCCAAGGACAACAGAAGACCAATGAGATTTTGTGAGTGTTAGGAAGAAATAAAAGAACACATATATAACAAGGGATCTAAAAACATTTTTTTCAAATAAAGAAAATACTACTTCTCTAAGGCTTTTTGCTTCTATAATAATGTTCATTTTCTATTCCAGACTTTTCTACACACACTGAAGTGATTCCTATCACTTTTCACTCTAATGGCCTTGGAGACTAGCCCTTAGACTACACATTTCCATAGGATTTGAAATAACCTGAATCAAAAAAATTCAAGGGGCTTAATGTAAAGATGTTAAAACAGAGCTCTAGAGCTGAAGTCCAGATTCAACACTGCAGAACTAAGAATGTGTGTAATTGCATTTTCTAGCATATATGTGTCCAGGTATATTTTAAGCATGGGCATCCTCCTTATGATTATTAAATTTAAGGGTAATGCTGGCAGAAATATTTCCCATAAAATCTTTATGACATCTATTTTTGCATATTTCAAAGACTATATTTGTTTCAAGTGCATCATTAAAGATTCCTGGTCCTGACTTTTTCTAAAGTGATCTGGTTAGATTAGCATAAAAAGACAGCACATATTCAATAAATCATAATATCCACATATAGTTGTAGAAATTATGCTACTTCAAATCTAGTAAATTCTAGTGCATTATCTTACATTGGCTATTATGACAAAATAAAATGACCTTTTCTGAACAATTCTAGAGAAGACATCACAGTTTAAAACATTTTAAATGATCTTTTTTGTCTACTTATTTCTGATTACAAAAGTGATACAGGGTGCCTGGGTGGCTCAGTGGGTTAAGCCGCTGCCTTCAGCTCAGGTCATGATCTCAGGGTCCTGGGATCGAGGCCTGCATTGGGCTCTCTGCTCAGCAGGAAGCCTGCTTCCCTCTCTCTCTCTGCCTGCCTCTCCATCTACTTGTGATTTCTCTCTGTCAAATAAACAATAAAATAAAATCTTTAAAAAAAGTGATACACATTGACTATGAAAATTTAACTTGACACAATAAAGTAATATACAAAACAAAAAATGAAAATAATCTGTATTTTCCACCCCAAATAACCACTTAAGATAGTATTTCAAACTCTGACCAACAGAAATAATTAGAGAGTTTAGGGAATTTTTTTAAATTAAAACATTTTTGGGGCACCTGGGTGGCTCAGTGGGTTAAAGCCTCTGCCTTCCGCTCAGGTCATGATCCCAGGGTCCTGGGATTAAGCCCCGTATCAGGTTCTCTGCTTGGCAGGGAGCCTGCTTCCCCCTCTCTCTCTGCCTTCCTCTCTGCCTACTTGTGATCTCTCTCTGTGTCAAATAAATAAATGAAATCTTTAAGAAAATTAAAAAAAAAACCTTCTTGGTGAGACTAAATGATAGCATGGGGAAACAAAAGTTTCTTGAGCAAATCAAAATCAAAATTTGTTATTTAGTTAGTACATTAAAATATATCTTCTTATTTGAGGAATTTCTGCCTTTGACAATGTTCCTTGTGTTCTAAATGTATCAACAGCTAGAAATTATTTACTGTAGCATTCTCTTTAAGCATTAAAATTGGGCATAATATAACACCTGAAATATACTTTTGTTGTATTGTAAGTTTTAAGATAATATAGTGGATTTGCTAAGAGAAATTTCAACTATATATGACAGTAGAATTTAGCAAAATGTCTAAATCTTTTTTTTTTTTAAAGATTTTATTTATTTATTTGACAGAGAGAGATCACAAGTAGGCAGTGGGCAGAGAGGCAGGCAGAGAGAGAGAGGAGGAAGCAGGCTTCCCGCTGAGCAGAAAGCCCGATGCGGGGCTCGATCCCAGGACCCTGGGATCATGACCTGAGCCGAAGGCAGAGGCTTAACCCACTGAGCCACCCAGGTGCCCCGCAAAATGTCTAAATCTTATGAGACACCTGGGTGGCTAAGTCTGCCTTTGACTCAGGTCGTGATCCTGGGTTCCTGAATCCAATCCTGCATTGAGCTCCCTGCTCAGTAGGGAGTCCACTTCCCCCACTCTGTCTGCCCCTCCCCCTGCTTGTGCGTGATCTCTCTCTCTCTCAAATAAATACAATCTTTTAGAAAAATAAAGTGGAAAATGGATCCATGATTCTTTACCAGCTCGATGATGTTATGGTTCCTGTTTCTGTTTCTATAGCAGATACGAAAATAACAATTGCCCGGTGACATTTCTACTGGATTGTCTCATAGACTGCTCAAAATTTAAGGTCGGAAACAAAACTCTTCATCTTTATTTCTCCAGTGTGAATTCACTATTCATTAGTACTCATACAGATAGCTTATAAGACACCCAGAAAATTCACTTCAAGTCTTCAAGCTACATAATACACATTTTAAAATTGTTTTCAGTAAACATGCAGCAGTAAATATTGAGCAGATAGAAGAATAAGAGCTATATGTAAATTACAAAGAATTATGCTATGATTATCACTTACATACCTACTACCCAGGTTAAGAAAAAACATAGTGTCTGCATTTCCTTCCCTGATCCCATACCTTTTCCTCCTAACTCTGATGTTAATTCATGACCTTGTGTTTTGTATTTACCTTTTACTCTCATTTATCTATAACTTCATTACATGTTTGCATTTCTAACCAATATTTTACATGTTTTTCTACTTTCTATATATAGAACCACACAGTATGCATTCTTCTACAACTTTCATTTTTCACTCACCTGAGATTTATCCCTGTTTTTATGCATAAATCATTCATTTTCCCTGTAGCAAAATATCCATATATGTATATGGATATATGTATATGGTGGTATATGTTCATATACCACATATGACATACCACATACCACAATACATTTATTCATTCTACTGTTGATAGATATATGGTTTATCAATACATTTTTTCTCTTTTAATAGTCCTGCTTTATGCACTCTTCCATGTATGTGTAATGTTTTTTAGAACAGTTTTTTTTGTTTTAATTTAATTTAATTTTTTTAGTGTTCCAAGATTCATTGTTTATGCACCACACCCAGTGCTCCATGTAATACGTGCCCTTCTTAATACTCACCAGCAGGCTCTCCCATACCCCTACCCCCCTGCCTTCCAAAACCGTCAGTTTGTGTCTCAGAGTCCACAGTCTCTCATGGTTCATCTCCCCCTCCAGTTTCTCCCAATTCACTTTTCCTTTCCTTCTCCTAATGTCCTCCATGTTATCCCTTTTGCTCCACAAGTACGTGAAACCATATGATAATTGACACTCTCTGCTTGACTTACTTCACTCCGCATATTTCACTCCTCCAGTCCCTTTCATGTTGATACAAAATTAGGGTATTCATCCTTTCTGATGGAGGCATAATACTCCATAGTATATATGCACCACATCTTCTTTATCCATTCGTCTGTTGAAGGGCATCTTGGCTCTGTCCACAGTTTGGCGATTGTGGTCATTGCTACTATGAACATTGGGGTACAGATGGCACTTCTTTTCACTACATCTGTACCTTTGGGGCAAATACTTAGTAGTGCAATTGCAGGGTCATAGAAAATAGAGCAGAGTTTTTAACTGGACCATGGAACTTTTTTGAAGTCTGGTGAGTCCTACAGGAATTCTCAGAATAAGTTTTTAAATGTACAAGGTAAAATCATAGAATTACAAAAGAAACCAATGATATTGAACGATATAGAATTACAAAAGAAACCAATGATTCAATGTCATTCAATGATATTGAAACCAATGATATTGAAACCAATGATATAGAATTACAAAAGAAACCAATGATGTTGATATGATATTGATATAAAAATGTTAATGAATTTGTTATATAGTATTAAATACATTTACTAATGCATTAGATAACAAGATCTAGGGCTAGGTCTAATTGCCTGTCTGATTTTGAAGTAACAATGAGTGTAAAGAATATTTATACCCAGTTATCTGCCATAACTGTAATGTGATATGAGCATACCTTTGTTTCATTGGTGACAAAGTCACGGCTGCTGCTCATAATATTGTGGTCTGTTGTCAATATTCATCCACAAAAGACATGTTAAATTTCATTTAGACACTGCTGAAAATTTAAAAAAATAATAATTTTTTTCCATTCAAAGTCACATGACCTTTATTTTGTTAATTTAAGTTCAATTAGCCAACATACAGTATATCATTAGTCTCAGATGTAACACTCAAATGACCTTTAAATTCTATTCATGAATCTCAGCAAAGAAAAGCTCTATTCTAGGGTATATTCTTAAAACAGGAATTGTTTTATTGCAGGGTATGGGGATCTTAAATAGATTTCCCATGTTGTTGTACCAGTTTATACACCTACCAGCAGTGTTTTAGTTCCCATTGATCCATACTTTTTTTGTCAGCCCTTGGTATTAATAGGTTTCTTAATTTCACCAATATGGATAGTATGAAATATTACTTCATTATACTTATATTTGGCAATCTTTAGAAACTGTGGAAATTAATATTTGTTTTTTTCTTGACTAAAAGCATTTATTTACATATATTATATATAATATATATTTATATATTATATATTTTTTCTTTTTCTTGTCTAAAAGCATATCTTTATATATAATATATAAATATATTTCTTCATTATATATATATAGCATATATACTATATGTGTATTATATACAAATATGGGACATTAATCCGTTGTCAGTTATATTGTTGCAAATATCTTGCTCCATTCTCTGGCTTATCTTTTTTCTTTTTATATTGTGAACAGATTCTGTAATTTTTTTATAATGTATTATTAGCCCCAGGGGTACAGGTTTTTGTTTTGTTTTGTTTTTTTGTTTTTTGTTTTATAATGTATAGATGTCTGTAATTTTAATGTGGCTGAATTGATCAATTTTTAACTTGATTTGCGAACTTTGTGTCATGTTCAAAAAGCACTTATTTCCCACATGGTCATGAAGATATCTTCTGTATTGTTTTAAACTGTTTTGTAGTTTAGAATTAGGAATATTTTATACTTCAGAACTAATTTGGGTCTATCATGCTAAGTAGAGGTCTAATTCATGTTTTCTAAATACTTAATCAGTAGTTCCACTACTTTTGGTGAAATCTAACTTTCTTTTTCACTGGATTGTGATTTTAAAAAATTCCATTAATGGGTGTGTCTGTTTCTAGGATCTCAGTTCTTTTTTTTTTTTAATTGTCTTTACCTATTTCATCCATTCCTGCACCCACCTCCCCTCTGATAGCCAATAAATTGTTCTCTATATTTAAGAGTCTGGTTTTTTTTTGTCTCTTTTTTTTCTTAAATTCCACATATGAGTGAAATCATATGGTATTTGTCTTTCATTGATTGAATTATTTCACTTAACATTATACCCTCTAGCTCCATCCATGTAGTTGTAAATGGCAAGACTTCATTCTTCTTCATGGTGAGGAATATTCCATTTCATATAGATATATATGAATACATACATTATGATATATATGAATATATAAATATATTCCATATTTTGACTATTGTAAATAATGCTGCAATAAACATAGGAGAGCCTACATCTTTTCAAATTAGTGCTTTTTTAAAAAAGATTTTTAAAAAGATTTTATTTATTTATTTGACAGACAGAGATCACAAGTAGACAGAGAGAGAGGGGGGATGCAGGCTCCCTGCTGAGCAGAGAGCCGGATGCGGGGCTTGATCCCAGGACTCTGGGATCATGACCTGAGCTGAAGGCAGATGGTTTAACCCACTGAGCTACCCAGGCGCCCCAGTGCTTTCATATTCTTCGGGTAAATAATCACTAGTGGAATTACTGGATCACATGATAATTCTATTTTTAATTTTTTGAGTAATTTCCAAACTGTTTACCACAGTGGCTCACTAGTTTACTTTCCCAACAGTGCAAAAGGTTTCCTTTTTCTCCATATCCTCACCAACACATGTTGTTTCTTGTATTTTTTATTTTAGCCATTCTGACAATTATAAGGTGATATCTCATTAAGGTCTTGATTTGCATTTCTCTGGTGATTAGTGATGTTGAGCATCTTTTCATGTCTGCTGGTCATCTGTGTGTCTTCTTTGGAAAGGATCTCAGTACTACTCTTTTGGTTAACTTACCCATTCCTGCATTAAGACCAAAAATCCTTAATGGCTTTTTATGACAATAATAGATATATTGTTCCTCTTTAGCAATATCTTGAGTATTCTTAGCCCTTTGCTTCTCCACATACATTTAGAATTAGCTTGTCAGTTTTAGCACCCAAACAATAACAACTACAACATTTTGGGGACATATACTGTCATTATATTAAGTCCATAAATCAATTTGTGGAGAAATGATGGACACCTTTAATATATGAAGTCTTCTAGTCTAAGAACAAAGGATTTCTCCCCCTTTTTTGGTCCCTTATTAATATTTTTAAATAAAGCTTTATAATTTTCTCCATAAGACTTTGCACATCTTTCGTATGACTTATACCTTGAAAATTTATATTTCTATGCTATTTACAATATTTAAACATATATATGCTGTTTGTTGCTAATGTATAGAAATTCAACTTTTTATATATTGAAATTTTAAATCTAGCAGACTTGCTCAACTTTTGTTTAATAACTTATAGTGAATTTTTTTGGCTTTTAAAGTGGATAATCATATCATCTGAGAAAAATGACAATTTAATTTTTTCCTTTCAAATTCTTGCATCTTCTATTGGGAAGAGGTTCTATTCTATACTAACTATGATCTCCTGCACAATGTTAAATAAGTGCTAATATTGAAGACTCCTATCTCCTGATCTCAGAGGGAAATTTTCTAGTATCAAACCATGAGATACAATATTTGCTGTAGGTTTTTGTAGCTATCCTTTATCAAACAAACATTTCCTATGTATTATAAGTTTCCAAAGAGTTGTTGTTTTTACAAATAGATACTTACTTTAATGAAATTTTCCTCTCCCCATTATTGAGCTGATCATATGATTTTTCTCATTTGACCTGTTAAGGTAGAAAGTCATACTAAATGATTGGTAGCACTGATATCCCCAATTAATTCTTTCCCTGTATCCCTATACTTTGCCTTCTGTTTTTCTTGTCCCTAACCAGTCTGATTCTGAACTGGCCTTGTTTCTTACTTTGTTCAATAAATGTAGCAGAATCTAGAGTATATCAATTCTCAGCCCAAGAGTCAACAGGTTTTGTGTGTTTCCACTCACTCTTTTTCATTACTGGACTTTCTTACTCTTGGACCTCAGCCTCCACCATGAAAGCAAGCCCAAGCCAGTTTGCTGAAGAAAAAGATTACTCCTGGAGCAGAGGCAAATAATTTCAGCTGAGACCATCCTATGCCATCTAACTTCCAATAGATGTGCCAGAAACAGATATGTGAAGGAGTTCAGGTGAGATCAGCTAAACTTGGTTCAGAGCAGAAAAACCATCTAGTGGACCTGTGTACTCATATGCAAAAATAATAAATGTTGTTGTGTTAAGCCACGAAGTTTTGGAGTAGATTTTTTCGCACAGCAATAGGTAACTGAAAGATATCTAGGTTAAACCCAACTTGGTGTTCGTGTATTAACTTTTTTTTTTCATAGATACCTAGATTTGCCGATTTTTTAAGTATTTTATTTTTTAGCACTAAATTCTATTGTTCAATAATTTCTATGGCCCTTTGCTCAACCACTTATATTTAGAATTAGCTTGTCAAACTCATTGAACTACCACAGTAAAAGTTTATGACTTCTTCAGGTAACATTTTGTTTGGGTCTAACACAATCTCCCTTCTAAAACTAAGCCTTCTTCCGTGACATGGCTCTCAGACTCAAACTGGTGGGAAAATGTAGTTCCTGACTGCTCAGGAAAAGAAAATGATTTTGGTGAGTAAGTGGGCTGTTATTTAGGAAAGTTTGGTATAAGACTGCAATTAAATGTTCTGTAAATGTTTATTAGAACTTAGCAGTCAAAAGTTTTAGGATTGGAAACATGTTATAGGAATATTTTTAACTACTGGTTCAGTATTTTCAAGTTTTATAAGACTCAGTTCTTTATTTCTTCTTCCGTCAGCATTGGTAAGTTATATATTCCAGGAATGTTTGTATTTCCTCTAGGCTTTTACTTCTTTGGATGAAGTTTAAAATAGCTCTATGTTATCCTTACAATACTGGCAATATCTCATCTTATATCCTCCTCTTTGTAATATTACTTCTTAGTATCTTTTTTCCTGTATCAGTCTTATCAAACATTTATCAATTTTATTCACCTTTTTACAAAGAACAAAATTTAAAAGTTTAGAATTATTATAATTTTGTCTCTAAGTGAATATTTTATCATTATGTGATGATCTTTTTAATTCTAATAAAACCCTTAAAACTTAAATTTATTTTGTCTGGTGTTGATATAGCCATCCCAAGTCTTCTTTATTTGCTTGGTTGGGCTTTTCATTCTTTTATTTTCAAATTTTTTGTATCCTTACGTTTTTGATACATATCTTGTAGATAAAACATAATGGTTTTTTTATTATACTCTTTTCAAATCTTGTCCTTTTTAAAAAAAACTTATTAACTAATATAATGTTCCTATCACTTTATTTGTGCTTCCATTTATATCCTCTTTCTGTATCTTTTCTCCTTATGTGGCCTTATTTTCTATCAATTTTTTAAATTTCTCCTGTCATACTTTGGGATACATTCATTCTGTTTCTTTCCTTTAGTGGTCACACTACAAATTTTAACATGAATATATATAACTTACCAGGTTCTACGTTTTCTAAGTTTAAGGATTTTTTTAAGATTTTATTTATTTATTTGACAGAGAGATCACCAGTAGGCGGAGAGGCAGGCAGAGAGAAAGAGAGAGAGAGAGGGAAGCAGGCTCCCTGCTGAGCAGAGAGGGCTCCCCACCCCACCCCCGCCCCCGCCCCGCCCCACCATGCGGGGATTGATCCCAGACCTAAGATCATGACCTGAGCTGAAGGCAGAGGCTTAACCCACTGAGCCACCCAGGTGCCCTAAGTTTAAGGATATTTTTATCTTATTCTAAATTGACAAGGATTTTCTATTTTGCTGCCAATCAACGTTTCACCCAACATATGTGCTTTTGTTATATTATACTATAGTTCTATCGTGTTCTTTAACCTCTCAACACATTTTTATTGTTCACTGCATATTGTAATTTTGCTGCTGTCCCATCAAGAGGTGGTTTTTATTTACCAGACCTTTGATTATGGGCTAGCATTACTAACTTGCTTGACCAATATGTGGTAAAAGTAACATTCTGTGACATCAACTTAGCTTTTAAATGTCTTTAGCATTTCCCTTGGCCTCTTGGCATATTCATTCTCCTGCTGTTCCCTTTTGGGACACTTCTCAGAATCCAGCTGTCATGCTGTGAAAAGTCTATGACACATGAAGAAGCTACAGGCATTGTCTTTGAAAGGTAGTTCCAGATGAGCCTGGCCTTTGAGTCATACAGTTCTGGCAACAGACATGTGAGTGAAGGTAACTACAGATGATTTCAGTCCCCGATTACTCATGTTACCCTAGCCATTAAGTCTTTTAAGTTGAAGCTCCAGTTATCTTAGAAGAGAGACAAGCTATCCCTAAAGTACCTTGTTTAAATTCTTGTCCTGCTGAATCCACGAGCATGACAAATGTCACCACATTCTGTCACCGTTCTTGGGGGGGATTTTTATGCATAAATGAAAACCATAACATCTTTTTAGATTTATTCAGTTAATAACTTCTCTGTTAGTCTAAAATTTTACTTCTCTCACCTGTCATCCTTTTGCCTTATACCTAAGTATATTTTGCAGAATTCCTTTTAGTTAAGTTTAGTCAGTAGCAAGTATTTTCAGTCTTGATTTTTTGAAAATATCTTTATTAAATTGTTTTAGGCAAATAGCTGATTTGTCTAAATTCAAACCCCAAACTTAGAAATACTAGTTTAGTTTTTCTAGCTTTAGCCTGGCTGTTTGAACTCAGTCTTATGCAAGCATGATTCAAAGTCAGTCAGAGTATTCCTATTAACTTTTGCCATAACTGATATAATATAATTAAAACAGAGAAAACTGAAAAACAAAAAGCACCCCCCTCCAAAAAAAAACTTGTCATGACCAGAATACAAGTTTCTGGAAGGGCTTTAAAAAAACAAAACAAAAACCTTATTGTGGTAAAGCATACCTACCATAAAATTTAATTGTTTTATGTTCAAAATTCAATAACTTTTAATAATTTTGCCAAGTTATGCAACCATTGCTATTTAAAAAAAAGTCAGCCAGAGATTTAGGGTGGCCCTGTGTATATAATTGGAACTCCCTATCTATGACTTCATTCTTTATGATCCTTCCTCCACTTTCCAGCTCCTGTGACCGACCAAGACTATGTTTTCTGGTTGTACAAACCAGTAAAAGTGTCAGGTTTCCATCTGCATTTTCATCTCCCAGTCCTACAGTTGGGACTTATCTTCAGGCTAAGAGCCATACAAAATGGGAAACTCGCTCATTATTATCTCCTCCACCCAGCTATCAACTCCTTCTATTATCTTCATTCTTTGTTCATTTGCCAATATCATCAAGTAGTTGGTTTTCCAAAATGTATATATTCCAGAGTTTATAGATTTTTATTTTCAGGATGATTAGTCTAATGTCTTCAAATCAGCCATTCCCAGAGGTAAACCCAGAGCTTACATTTTAATATGCCAGTTTATTTATAAACATATAAAATGACTTTTTATTCCTTTGGGTTTCAAGATTTATGTGGGGTTCTTCTATTAGTCTCTAACCTGAATGGAGCATAAGATTGATGACTTGTCTCTTAAACTCCATGAGGCCATGAGAACTAAAGTTAAAGTTCATCATATTTGGAGGATTCCCCTTTATGTGTAAGTTTATTTCAGTATATTTTGATCATCTTTTTCAGGTTCTTCCTTTCCTTATTTTTTTTTATTATTTATTTTTTATTTTTTATAAACATATATTTTTATCCCCAGGGGTACAGGTCTGTGAATCACCAGGTTTACACACTTCACAGCACTCACCAAAACACATACCCTTCCCAATGTCCTTTCCTTATTTTTTTTACTTATTTTCTTTACTGTGTATTTCTTACTTCTTCCTTTCCTTATTTTTTTTACTTATTTTCTTTACTGTGTATTTCTTACTTCTTCACCAATGCATGTAGAAAAAAAGAAATTCAGCACTTTTAATTAGCATGATTATAAGAGCCAGTCAGCTTATCTGGTCAACCAGTCTATTGGAAGAATTCTGAGTAGGTATTTTTAAAGACTGATTGATTGATTGATTGATTGATTTTAGTGGGGAAGGGGGAGAAGGAGAGGGAAAGAGAAAGAATCTTAAGTAGCCTCCCTGCTGAGTGTGGAGCTCCATGCAGGGCTCAATCTCATTACCTGAGCTGTAATCAAGAGTCAGATGCTTAACTGAATGAGCACCCAGGTGTCCCTGAGTGGGTTTTTTTTTTTTTAAATAATAAGCCAAATCATATCAGCTGATCACTGAATTCTAAAAAACCCTCCTATAATTTCTGATAAAATTACAGATAAAAATAATTTTTAATGTTTTAGAAGATCTTGTCTGATTTAGCTTTAGTCTTCCTGTTATCATCTTGAATAAATTTCCCTCTCTGATCCAGTCATAGAGAACATCTTTCAGTTCTTTGAACATGAAATGATCTCCCCCACCTCAACTCCTTTTTACATGTTATTTTTTTCTGCTTCGAGTCCTTCTCTCTTCTACCCTTCATTCTAATCATTCTTCAATTCTTTGCCTATTTGTAATATCTTTCAAGACTTTTTCTTGACCTTTTAGACTAGTAAGGGAACATCACTTTTTTTTTCTAATACTTCTTCCACTTTTGAAAGACATATCCATCATCTTTCTCAGATTATATTTAATGTACTCCTTGGAGATAAGAATAAGAATCTCATCCATCTTCTATCATCATTCTTCAATGTCTTCAATCAATACGATACCTAATGTCGAGTAAGTGCTTAAAAATATTTGCTAATTGATAATTTTGTTTGAGTAAGTCACACAAGAATCTTAAACTTTGGGACACAAATATTTTCTTTTTTTAATATTTTATTCATTTTAGAAAGAGAGAGAGTGTGTGGGCGTGTGTGTGTGTGTGTGTGTGTGTGTGCATGTGTGCAAGTGGGGGGAAGGGCAGATGGAGAGAGAGAATCTCAAGCAGACTCCCCACTGAGTGTGGAGCCCAATGAAGGGTTGGATCTCAGGACCCTGAGATCATGACCTTTGAGGCACAAAGATTCTCTAAACCTTTTGGTATAAGAGCTGGACCTTGGACATTGGTAAAATTACCACAATAATATTGGCCTAAAAATCCCAGCTGGCTGGCAGTTCTCCTCATTCTTGACTGCAGATCCCCTTATTTTAAGATTCCCAAGTTATCATGTCACTCACTTACTCAAGAACCTACTGCATTCCTACCCTTCCTTGTTTAGTCTAAACTCCACATTTTGGTATTCAGTACCATCTACAATCTTCCTCTTTACCTATGCAAGCCCACCTTCCACTACTTCTCAGTATAAACATTCAAAACAACATCAGTTATATTATTCTCTTAATTGTCTTTTCAAAAATAATTTTTCTATGTCATGTTCTATTCTTCAGCTCATACCATGCCTCATGATAAAGATTCTGTAAGGATGTTTTTCTGCCTTCTTTCATTCTCAATCCTATGTATCTTTCATGGACAGCATAGATCCCAGGTACAGAGACAATATGATATAATGCTTAATAATATTTTCTCTGACACTTACCAGATGTGTATAACCTTGAAAAAATTGCTTAGATTTCTGTGCCTCAATTTCTTTATTTGTAAAATGAGGAAAATTGTAACTTATGTCATTGAGATGACTTCATGAATTACTATATAAGTACATAGAATGGGGCCTAGTGTGTAGTAAGGCATCAGTTTTCTTTAAGTATATTTAACTATTCCATAAGATCTTACAAATCCATTCATTTATTTACTATCCCCATATTTGTGGTGAACTTTTTGTGTCAAACCCTTCACTAAGAACTGTTTATAAAGTAATAATTTAGACATTGTCTCTTATGTCAAGGAACTCCTAAAAGAATTCTTTAAAAGATCAGTACAGGATATTCTGGGACACAGAGTAAGGGTGCCAAAGTCAAGTTAGAAGAAGAGTTGGAGAGTGAATTGTTAAAAAAAAAAAAAAAAAAAAGACTTGTTTTAAAGAATTGTTAAAAGAAAATAACTAGAAGTACAATTGACGCTTGAACAGTGTTGGGGGTTAGGAACACTGGCCCTCCATGCAGTCCACATATAACTTTTGTCTCTCCAAAAACTCAACTACTAATAGCCTACTGTTGAGTGGAAACCTTACCAATAACAGAAACAGCTGATTAACACATATTTTGTATGTTATATGTATTATATACTATATTCTTAAAGAAAGCTAGAGAAAAGAAAATGTTATTAAGAAAATGATAAGGAAGAGGGCGCCTGGGTGGCTCAGTGGGTTAAGCCGCTGCCTTCGGCTCAGGTCATGATCTCAGGGTCCTGGGATCGAGTCCCGCATCGGGCTCTCTGCTCAGCAGGGAGCCTGCTTCCCCTCCTCTCTGCCTGCCTCTCCATCTACTTGTGATTTCTCTCTGTCAAATAAATAAATAAAATCTTAAAAAAAAGAAAATCATAAGGAAGAGAAAGTATATTTACAGTACTATACTGTATTTATTGAAAAAAATCTGTGTATAAGTGGATCTGTGCAGTTCAAGCCTGCATTGTTCAAGGGTCAGCTGTAGTTCCTTATGACTGTGCAATATAGTGGAAAGAGAAGAGAAATAAGAGGTAAACTTGAAGAGAATGTACATAAATGATCATGAATGATTTCATAAACTTGTCATGACAGTGTGTTTGACCCATTAGTCCTACTTTTCAGTTGGAGCATTTTGAAAGAAATCTGTTGGCAATTTACTGTCATCAAAATGTTATGATGGAAGAAATGCACTTGGCACTGATAAACAGCATTCATCTCTTCCCCATTGTCCTTAAATATTATTAACTTCCTAGTATATGTTAAACCATGTAGTAGATACTAGATAGAGTAATAAATAATCCTTGGTCTTTGCTTTCAAGGATCTCACATTTTATTGGGGCACACAGACTAGTAAACAGGCAGTTATAACAGAGCAGGAACTGAGCCACAGGCAATCACATTATGCTAAGGAACCCAGAATGGATATGTAACCCAGTCATACAAGTGCATTGTTGTAGAGATGAGAGAGATCATAGTTCAGAAACAGCCTTCTAAGGGTTCTAACAATGCAGAGACCTGATATTAGCCAGGTACAAGGAACAGGGAGAGTAAGGGAAATCCAAGATCTAAGAAAAATATGTGTTGCATGGCCCATCTTTATCTCTCTTTTTTTCTAGACATTGATGTTATTTATTGTCTGAGCTGTTCATTTGGGGTCAGATTATAATGCATCTTTTATAGCTTTATTTTGTTTAGAATGACTACATTAATTTTGTCTTCCTAGTGAAAATGTAATGAGACATGATGTCACATGGTTTCCTCTAACGCAATAGTAAGCAGCATTGGATAGGAAATAAATATTTACTGCATTAATTTACTGCATTATTTGCTCAACATTCTCCCTCTTATTGAGTCACCCCTAGGTTATTTTCTAAAGCAAGCACACACTTCTCTCTCTCTCGCTCTTGCTCCCTCTGTTGTGTGTGTGTGTGTGCATGGACACGTGCACATGCATACACACTGCCCAAAGAAAAAGGTGCTTCAAGCTTCCCAGTCTCACGTATCATATGATCTCCCTGATATGAGGAAGTTGAGATACAACATGGGGGGTTTGGGGGGCAGGAAAAGAATAAATGAAACAAGATGGGATCGGAGAGAGACAAACCATAAGAGACTCTTCATCTCACAAAACAAACTGAGGGTTGCTGGGGGGAGGGGTGGTGGGGTTATGGACATTGGGAAGGATATGTGCTATGGTGAGTGCTGTGAAGTGTGTAAACCTGGTGATTCATAGACCTGTACCTCTGGGGCTAATAATACATTATATGTTAATAAAAAATTAAAAAAAAAAACAACTTCCCAGTCTCTCAGGTTTCTTTTATCTTTTTTTATTTGCACTTTTTAAAACAACTATAAACAACTACATTCTTTTCTAAATACAGAATCCTAAACTAAACATGGATCCCTGTGCCATAGTAAGGTTTTAGTCAATGCTAAGTACAGACAATTACTTGCTGGTTTTTACACATTGATTACGTTTCTTATCACGTTCTATTACCATATTCTTAAATTCTGTAAGTTGTACCTTCCAGAATCTTAAGTTTTCTGTTTAATTTTGACTCTTTAAATGCTAATCTGTAAAAATTCTGATAAATTTCGAGATGCACACTGTATCATGTTACCCATTATTTATCTCATCATCGTCTTCCTCTTAAGCCATTGTCCAATGTAATTTCTACTTCTATTTATTTATTTATGTCACAATATTTGCACAACTTTATACTTTCCTTTTGATAAGCTTCTTGTATTTAATGAGTCAGTCTGAAGTGTTATCTTGAATTTGTAACTCATTTTCAATAGCAGATCAAGAGAGCTGTGAGAGATCTTCAATTTTCACTGATGGAAATAAAGTCAGAGAAGTTTCTTCATCTTCTCAAAGTAACACAGCTTATTAGTAGTGTCACAGAGGCTTAAGCCAAAAGAAATAAAGTAGTCAGTATTAATATCCTGCTTTGGAGGGCAACAAAATCTTCCCAGAGTCTCTGAAATAACACCACTAACTATCTACCCCAAAGATCAGCCTTAGAAAAAAATATAGAAAAGACTGATTCTGTAATATGGAAACATTAAAATAGTGTTTGCAGCCATATAATGATCCTTTCCTCCCTTTCTACGAATGATAGCAATTTGGTAGAGAGGGAAACAAAATGTGTTTGATGTTATTTGTTCTTTGTGAAGCCATGTTGCTCATTATTCAGCATTTTGTGCTCCTGTAGGCATTTTCAAATTGATAGTGTAATGACTTTTTCCACTATCATCCCAGGTACTGAAGTTAAGATAACAGGTCTACAATTTCCAGGATCATCCTTTTAGTAAAATTAGGCGTTGAACTCTATTTCAGACTTCTGGCACTTTTGCTCTGAACAACTTCCTCAAAATAGCAGCAAAGAACTTTGCAATAACATGCACCATTGCTTTTAGAATCCTTAGTCGCTGATCATTAGGACCTCCTGATTTAAATGCCATCCAGAGTTTTCAAGTTATTTCCAACTATTTCCATCCCCAACTTATTTTGTCACAATGCAGTTTCTCATAACTACCTTAGACATAGGATAAAAAATGAATAAACCTGAAAGCATTTCTAAGCAATTGATCAAAATTTATTTTTTAAACACTCATTGTAATTGCAGATTTCCTCATTTTCTTGACTTTTAAAAATTCTTCATTCTTATAAAGTTATCAAATTTTCAAATAATTTTCAAATTATCACTCCAGATCCCAAAAAACAAAGAATGTATATTCTTTTAAGTTTGTGGCCTTCAGATAGTTGTAAATTCTGTCTCCCTTCTTCTGGTTGACATAAATAAACTGTTATATGACTCATCTAATGGTATGAATGCAGATTGGGATAAGAGAACTTTGGTCAAAGCAAAAGCAAAACCAAATACTGCTTTCCAACTTTGCAGCAAATCACTTTAGCTCCAAGGATACAAAATGTATCCTTAGCAGTTAGGGGAATTTCACCATATTATATTAACAGTAGTTGGGCTTGCCTAGTGTTACTTGAATCTAATTATATCTTAAGTGATCAATTTTAATTATATCTTTTCCAATTTTCATAATGTTTTCATTATGATCATATAAAAAATAAAAGCATTATCCATGTTTTAATCAGATAGGTGATGAAGTTTCAAGGCTTCTAAGCAACACTTATTATCCTCACCAAAAAGAAAATTTTAACTGTAGTTTCAACCAGGGAATATTTGGATGAGATAATTAAATGTAAACTTAGTGATGAAATTGACATTAAGGAATAAAATGAGTTTAAAGAATTTCTAGCAAGATTTAGGAAGTACCACACCATAACCTAGGACATAATTCTGCAGGATTATGAACGCTTTTTTTTCTAACTGTGCAAAAGCCTTAAAGATAAAAAGATAAGTTAAAGGGGAAAAAATCTGCCTAAAGATTCATAAAAACTTCTACCAGTCAGAAATATTTGAATTAAATCTTCACATAGTAATCATGACATGATAAAATTTCTGTAAAAGATGTCATACCAAATTAAGTCAGGAAAAGTTCACAATCAACAAAAAATTCTGTTATAATATATTGACCTCTGAACCACTGAATTGGTAGATAATTGTAAAGGAAAGCTCTGTGCGAAATCAGGTTGACAAACTGAGCAAACTCTTCCTTGGAGTAGCCAATGAAAAGGAAGAAGTGACTTAGCAATTTGAAGACGGTGCACCTTGGCTTTCTAATATAGTGAGTCACGCTATATGTCTTAGTTCAGGCTGCTATAATATAATACCATAGACTGGGTGGCTTACGCACAACAAAATTTTATTTCTTATAGTTCTGGAGGCTGGAAATTTGAGATTAGTGTGCCAATATTGTTGGGTTCTGGTGAGAACCTTTTTCTAGGTTGTAGACTGCTCACTTGTATCTTCACTTTGGAGAAAGAGAGCGGATAGCTCTTTGGTATTTTATTCATGAGGTCTCTACTTTCGTGAGTTAATTATCTCCCCTAAACTCCAAATACCATCACTTTGAGATTAGGGTTTCAACGTATGAATTTTGAGGGAAACAAAATATTCAGTCCCTTGAAATCCACATTTTAGGCTTTAATTTTATAATCACAAAGTCCATTGTAATTATTTCTGACCAACTTGACCGTGGGAATTTGCATGATGATCCAGAGCAGAAAGCAGTTCTTATTTGGCTTTATGTTTATAACAGTATCCACTTTTTCTTCTACTACTTGATATGAAATTCATTTTTATTAATAATCTATCTGAATATGAACTATTTAAAGAAAAATGAAGGGTAATTCAATTATTCTTATTTTTAGTATGAAAAACTTCAAGCTTCAATGTATATTTTAATATTTTATTCAAAAATTAAAATATGCCATACATGTATGATATATTAATTGAAATCACACTTTTCCTATTACTCATAATTTCTTGACATATCACCTCATGCATTCAACTATTAGCCAAAAAATTTACTTATTTTAAATTATTATGAATTGTCTAAGACATAAAATGTAAAATTATTAAGTTATATATTAGAATTATTAATAATATCTTCTGGATACGGGTTCCTGGGTGGCTCAATTAGTTAAATGTCTGTCTCTTGATTTTGACTTGGGTCATGATCTCAGTGTTGTGAGATTGAGCCCCACATCAGGATCCATGGTGGGTGTGGAGCCTGCTTAAAATTCTCTCTCCTTCTCCCTCTGTCCCTCCATCCTTCTCTGGCCCTCCCCCTTCATCTCTTAAAAAAAATATCTTCTAGATAAACACACTAAGGGAATTGCCTCACTTTGGTATTTTTATATTATATTGGTATATTATATTGGTTATATAGAGTGATAGTCCTAATTATAATTTTTGAAATAGTGAAGACGGAAAATTCAAAGTACTTCATGGGTGGTCAGAAGAACAGAGTGTAGTGACATTTTATATATCCAGATCTATAGCCATCTATATCTATCTGTATCTCAGTGCTATGAATATGTAGAAAGCTATAATTAAACTGATCTATAAAAGAGAATAACTTATTTATTTGTGGTTGCCTCACAAAAAAAGAATTAATGTGAAATAGCTCAACTTCAGGTAAGTTTCCTCCGACACAAATTTGTATTTAGTTATTTTTTGCTAAGAACTTTTCCTTGGGAAGTGTATTCCATGAAATGCCAAGGGTTTGTAATCAAATAAATTTGAGAGATGTTGCATACTCTATTCTCCCTCTTGGTAACTCAGTGCACATTAGCATGGTACAGGCTTCTATCTATAAGTATCTCAGTTAAGACATCTGGTCCACCTTGATTAAAGAAAGGTTTCCGAAGCTCATTTGATCATGATAACATTTTTCTATAAGTCCTAATGGCAGCCAATAAACTAGAGTCCTACATAAGCCAGTTTGGGAAATGCTGCAGTGAAGGAAATAGACTTGATGTTGAAGTTGAAAGAGATCTCTGAGATCAGTTAGACCAGCACATGGATTTTACTGAGTCCCATGAGAGATAATTTTTATCTTCCCAGCACATAGACACATAGTGACTACTTATATATTGTCATTTAAATAAATTCATAGATGAACAATAAGGCTAGGGTTAGAACTCAAGGCTCATATGGCTTAATCCATTGAACTTTTTGAAGGACTTACCTTATTTTCTCTTATGGACGATGTAATCAGCTCAATAGGGTCTCTTATAAAGGGAGTTATTAGTTATATAGCCCTGGGCATGTATTTTCTTTGAGAATCAGGAAACAGTTTTCTTACAAGGTTATTTATCAGTATTAATTGAGATGTCACACATGACAAAATGCTTACTACACACTGCACATTAAGTATTCAGTAAATGTTACTTTATCTTCATTTCCCTTATAGTAGTATTTATGAAAATGATTGTGTTCGTGATAGTATCACCCTATGCACTAAATATATTTTTTGTATTTTTATAATTATACAGTAGCATAAGAAACATAAATCATAAGTACACAGAATCCTGAGGTTTTTTTGAGGGTGGAGGGACAGAGGGAGAAAGAGAATATCAGGTAGGCTCCACGATTAGCATGGAGCCACACATGGGCTTGATCTCACAACACTGAGATCATTACCTGAGCCAAAATCAAGAGTCAGACACTTAACCAACTAAACCACAGGCACCTCCTGATTACTGAGTTTTAATAAGCTGAACAAACCTGGATAGTAATTACCTAGGTTAATAAACAGAATCACAGAAGACATCCCTACGCCTCCTCCCATTCACTAGTCCTTAAGGGGTATTTTATATAAATAAAATCATGCAGTACATAATCCTTGTGTATCTGACTTTTTTTTTGCCTCAACACTATGTGAGATACATCATGTTTTTGTCTGTAGGTGGAGAGCATTCTTTGTCATTGCTATACAGTATTACGTTACATGAGTATACTATGGTTTATTTGTCTACTCTACTATTGATGGGCATGTGGATAGCTTCCAGTATGGAGGCATAATGAGGAGTTCTGCAATGAACAGTAATGCACATGTCCTGTGGTGAACATATATATGTATTTCTATTGGATTATGCTTAAGATGGAATTTCTGGGTCATAGGAAATGTATATGTTTAATTTTAGTAAATAGCAGATAGCTTTCCAATGTTTGTAACAACTTGCACTCCTACCAGCAGTACATGAGAGTTCTAATACTTTCCAAAATGTTTAAATTATAGCCATGGATGTAAAACAAGAGTAACAGGGGTGTCTGGGTGACTCAGTCAGTTAAGTGGAGGCCTTCGGCTCAGGTCATGATCCCAGGGTCCTGGGATCGAGTCCTTCATTGGGATCCTTGTTCAGTGTTCCCTCTCCCTCTGACTTCTTCCTGCTTGTGCTCATGCACTCTGTCAGATAAATGAATAAAATCTTTAAATAAATAAATAAATCGAGCAACAAAATACAAACTGTGAATTAGATGTAGTGGGTATTAATGAAAGAATACTGTAGTGACTGGTTTCTTGGGTTCTAGTAGAGGCTCTTTCAGCAACTCTCTGATCTTGGGAAAAAAAATATTAGAGAATAATTTTAACATCTGTAGATTTAGACATTTGAAGAACTATGGCTCCTTTCTTTGAAAAAATGCATACACAAAATGCAATTTTGGGGGTGGTTGTCCTGGAGCCCATAAATAAGGGTGATGACTGGGACTCATCATGAATTTAGGTAAACATATCTGAACTAGATGACACTTGAAGTGTCTTCCAGTGGTAACAATGGTATCAGGATTTTTTTTTAAATCAGTACATCAGCTATTATTACTTATATACATCATATATATGTGATATGTGTATATATATATATATGTTTAAAATACAACCTTAAATAATAATAGGTGATGTATTATATATATATGTATTATATATATATATCATGTATATATCTATACATATAGATAGATATATATAGGTGATGTATTATATATATATATCATGTATATATCTATATACATCACCTACATATACATCATGTATATATCATGTATAGGTATATACATGATATATATGTATATATATCATATATATCATGATATATGTGTATATGTATACATGTATATATATCATATATATATCGTGATATATATATGTATATGTTTGTATACGTATACATCAGTGTTTGTATGCGTATACATACGTATACATTGCACCATCAGTGCAATTTACCCGGGAAATATTTTATTATACCAAATATATGTTTGAAATACAAGCTTAAATAATAATAGCTGATGTATTATATATATCATGTATATATGTGTGTGTATATATATATCATGTATAGATGTCTATACATGTATACATATACATTTATGTATCATGATATAGATATATACATATATACATGTATAGATACATATTTATGTATGTGTACATGCATATATACATATGTGTCTATACATGTATATATCTATATCATGATATATATGTATATCTATACATGTATAGACGTCTATACATGATATATACACACACACATACATACATGATATATATAATACCTCAGCTATTATTATTTAAGGTTGTATTTCAAACATATATTTGGTATAATAAAATATTTCCCAGGTAAATTGTACTGATGGTACCAGCAGAGAGAAGTATTTCCAAATATTTCATCATTTAAAAAATTGTTTAAAATCATACTTAATAATATGATTACAAAATTACCAAAAAATCAATAAAACCTGAAACATAGATAATACTGTACTATTATTATTGAATAACAATTCGTACCATCATTCCAACAAAATTATGGGGACATGGCAATAATTAGTTTTTTAAAATCTTGATAGTATAAATTTTTTAGAAAGGATGGATTTTATATTCTTTCAAACCAAGGAAAATTTAACATTCTTTAAATCAATGCAACTGACTGGGTATTTGTAGAGAAGCCCTCCATAATATATTCAAAAGGGCAGTTTCTCTCATAACAGTGCTGTCTTATGTCTATTATACACTTCAGTATGAAAATATGCCCTTTATGGAATCATCTCGAAGTTTTTCAACTTAAAGTGTGATGATTTGAAAAACAACCTGAGGTCTTATTATACAAAGTTTTACACCATAGTTCTTTATATTACTGTCAGGATTCATCCCTCTCTAAGGACTTCAATTGTGCAATAAGAGGATGAAAACATTAGGGGCACCTGGGTAGCTCAGTCGTTGGACGTTTGCCTTCAGCTCAGGTCATGATCCCAGGATTCTGGGATCAAGCCCCTGCCTTGGGCTCCCTGCTCAGCAGAAAACCTGCTTCTCCTTCTCCCTCTCCCACTCCCTGTGCTTGTGTTCCCTCTCTAGTTGTCTCTCTCTCTCTCTCTGTCAATTAAATAAACAAAATCTTAAAAAAAAAAAAAAAAGGATGGAAACATTAAAGGCAATATGTTAGCTAACCATCACATGAGCCAGGATTCATTTTTCTGGTCACCTCATTATCATCTAAATGTTGTTGGACAACAGATCTGTAGAAGAAAGGCATGCTGGACGGGAAAATACTAAAAAAGAAAGAGTTCGGGAGCATAAGACATCAAATTGAGCAAAAAATTTACTGTCATAATGGCTTGGTTATATAGAGAGGAAAAATTAAGTAGGGTATAAAGAAATATCCTGAAAAGAGATGTGATTTCCAAATTGCTGAGTAGAATTTAAAACAAATACCAAAAAAGAGAACCATATTTTGCTTTCTCAGAAACATTAAGAATAATCTGCATCATTATTTCTTGAACCCCAAAATAAAGCATATTACAAGTATCTCATTCTCGTGTATTTTATAATAGAATAGATAACTCTAGTTTGGTGCTGTCTTACCTGGGAGGAGGGGGCTGGACTATTTGAACTCTCCAATTCACTTCCAGCAGCCCTCAAATATGTTTTGCTCCTGGGAGACAAAAATAAATATTATACATCTGGAAACATCAAGGTAAAACACTTAGAATACTTTTCTATATTATTTTAATTGAAAGATAGCATTCTTTCTTATAAAACTGCTAAGACTGCCCATGCTTGCCTCCAAAATAGAAATCCCTATAGTATTGTTACTCAGATTCCCACTGTTCTTCCAAGAGCCAACCCTGAAAATCAACAGAAGCCAGAAAATCATTTCATAAAAAATCTGCTATGAAAACTCATTGTCCATTTATAGCCAAGGAACTTGCAAAGCACTAAATTGTCATGTTTTTTCTCTTACATAAATTTGATAATAAAAACATTATACTGTGAAATTTTCAAAAGTGGGTAACTCATTATAGATATTTTAAATAAATAAAAGCTTAATTAAATAGATAAATGGGCAAGTGGAATAAACATTGGATAAAATGATCATAAAAATTTGTGACAACATTTGTTGTTTAAGGAGAATAGACATTCTGTTGTGGTATAATATGTAGTATTGTGTATGTGAGATTATATCTATTTCATATGATATAAATATATATGAACTATAGGAACAAAACTTTGATCTGGCCTCAAGTTGACTCTAATCTTGTACATTATTATACCTATTTTTACTATTTGTCCTGTTACAGCCAAAGTGGTGAGCTACTATATATTTCAGAATATGTCTTATCTTCCTAGGTATGCTTTTGTTCACATTTTGTTCTCAATATTAAATGTTTTGCTTTTAAGGTTTTCTCTTTCCATTTTAATCTGTTTCATTTCCTGCTGGTTCATATAAATGATGCGATATTCATTTATTTTAAGAATTTCTTTCCATTTCAACAAATATTTTTTTTCTTTTTCTAGTTTTTATTTAAATTCCAGTTAGGTAACATACAGTGTAATATTAGTTTTAGGTGTAGAATTTAGTGATTTATCACTCATACACAACACCGAGTGCTCATCACAAGTGCCCTTCTTAATCCCCATCACCCATTTAACCCATCCCCCCACTCACCTCTCCTCCAGTAACCCCCAGTTTGTTCTCCATAGTTAAGAGTCTGTTTTCCGGTTTGCCCCTCTTTATCAGCAAACATTTATTGGGAACCTACTTTGTATCAGGTAATTTTTAAGAGACCATAAAAAAAAAAGATAGCATCTGTTTTCTACCATAATAAGATTGCAGTCTACTGAGGGAGACAGACAGTGAGCAGAAACAAACATGCGAATAAAAATGTAAATAGGTTCTAGGAAGGAAAATAAAATTAGGTGCAATCGGAGAGAACAATAGTGTGAGATAATTTAGGTTAAATAGCTAAGAAAAGCTCCTTTGTGAGAAGGAAGTTTTAAGTTGAAACCAGAAAAATGAATAGGCACCAACCAAGTGAAATAGGAGAATATAAAGAAGAATCAGCAGATGGAGGAGTGTGTACAGACTTCCTGAAGTGGTAATGTGTTACATGAATTTGGATGAAAACAACAAAAAGGTCAGTGTGACTGGAATACACTGAAGGGGAAAGTGGCACAAGATGAGGTTTGAGAGACAGACAACTGTCAAGTCAAAAAAGATCTTATCTAAGTGTTTAGTATTTAGAGCAATAAGATCATAAATATCAGAAATTGTTGTAACTGCTCAACTTGTATCATCACATTGAATCCTCGTGAAGACCTTGTGAGGTAGGTACTTACCAGTATCCTCATTTCAAAGATAAATGAGCTGAGGGTAGCTGGGGGTGGGAGGGTAGGGACAAGGTGGTTGGGTGATGGACACTGGGGAGGGTATGTGCTGTGGTGAGTGCTGTGAAATGTGTAAGACTGATGATTCACAGACCTGTACCTCTGGGGCAAATGATACATTGTAGGTTAATAAAAATAATAAATGTTTAAAAAAAGATAAATGAGCAACACAGAGGTTGAGACACTTGCCCATAGTCATTAGTATGTAGTACAGACGGGATTCAAACTCAAGTGTTCTGGTCCTAGAACCAGAATTTGATCCCCCAGTAAGCATGGAGGGAAGCACTAGACGGGTTTTAAACAGGAAGCATATCTCTTGAGATTTACAAATTCTAAAAATAATTCTGATTGAATTGGGTGGGGGTTGGGAGGACTGCTTCAAAGTGAGCAAAAGTTGAGAAATGGGGAAAATATTAGGAGGTTTTTACAGTAGTCCAAGGAATAAAAGACAATGGCTTGGTTCCTGGTGAAATAAGAAAAGGGGATGGATTAAAAATATATCTTTTAGGGGCACCTGGGTGGCTCAGTCAGTTAGGCATCTGCCTTTGACTCAGATCATGATCCCAGGATCCTGGGACTGAGCCCCAGGTCAGGTCCCTACTCAGTGGGGAGTCTGTTTCTCCCTCTCCTTCTGCCTCCTGCTTTGCCTGCTTGTGCTTCCTCTGTCTCTCACTCTCTGTCAAATAAATAAAATCTTAAAGATATATATATATTTATATATTTAAAATATATATCTTTTAAAATTTTTTTTCAATATATAAATAAAATGGATGGGACTTAATATATTGGATGTGGGGAAGGAGGAAAGAGCCCAAAGTGACATATCTAGTAGGTGCTCCTTTTGCAGATAGATCATCACAATATCCTTGGTTTGCTTGAAGTTATAATTGAACTCAGCTAACTATTCTTTCTGTGGTAACTGTGAAGTTGGTTCTTTGTATGTGTCTGTTTTTGACAATGGCTCTTTTGCTAATTTGTTTTCCCCAATTTCTGTGTAAAACCAAATGTAGTTAATTTAATTCATTGGAATTTTTGATGAATTCCAAATTTTGATGAATTCATTGGAATTCATCAAGAAAATCAAATATAAAAAATAAGTATAATTCCTTAGCCCCGATATTATCAATAATCTTAAATAATAAGGCCTGACATCAGTTGAAGAACATCAATTGCCTCATCCAGACCTTTAAGAGTTTTACATTGAATCTTTGGTAATTATGAGACATCTTGAGTTTATCTATCAACTGTCCTTTCGGATACTACCAGTGTCAAACAGGATTTTATATTTTGTGACAAAATGTCACCACATTTACCATGTAATTTTCAGATCCAAGTTACCAGTGATCAGTGGGTAGGATAAGTTAAGACATGATTATTTCCAACTTGATTCTGGTGATTCACAGACCTGTACCCCTGGGGATAAAAATATATGTTTATAAAAAATAAAAAATTAAAAAAAAAAAAAAAAGTTACTGTATGTATGCGAAGAAGTCACTTTTTTTCTACACTCCTGGGTTTCTCTTTATAAAATCACATAGTATCAGTGATTACTACTTAATATATAAGAGCTCTTGGTTTCTTAGCATCTTTTTATAAAAGGATATCACACGTTATCATGTGCAACAATACTAGAACTGCATTTTTTGTATTGCTTACGGCACCAGAGATTGTTTTAGTTTCTCCTTTGATCCTCTACATATTAAAAATCTGGCTCTCAATATTATGTGTTCCTATAATATGTGGCATTTTATGCTCCCTGATTTTGCAAAGCATATATACACATATGTATTATGGGCATAAATGGGTATGAATGCTGACAAATGCCTTAGTTCATTTGAAAAATCACTATTGCTTTAGAACTTGAGTATAACTTTTTCTAAAGATCAGGATCCATGATGACTACAATAAATTAGCTTTCGGTGGGGTTGAGCTATATACAGTATAAGACAGATGGAAGCCTCTCTACCAAACTGTCACTATTTTCAGGAACAAAATTCCCCCTGAATATGTCCCATATTTGTATAATGTTTTTGAAAGTTAATGGTACAAATGGAGAAGCAGTATGTGTGAAAATTAACTGGTTCATCCATCTGCCTATTACATTCACATCTGATGCTATATATCACTTATTTTACCTAATAGGAAATTATTTCTTAACTAGGTCTCTCCAGTACCTATCAGATAATATCCAATCTTTATAACATGACTTTCAATGCCTGTACACAACCTAGGACCACTATTTCTCTAGCCTTACCTTCTGTTTCCTTGTACATGAACCTTTTCTTCAATTAAACCAGGCTTCTGTTGATTCGTGAAACCAAATGTGTATCTATATGAAGCATTTACTGTAGGCCTAGAATATTTTCCTTTTGCTCATAATACTGGATGGTCTTATATAGCCAATTCATTCAATAACTGAAAACCACCTCTTATGAATGTGATTATGAATGAGATATCCAGATAAGTCCTAAGATATTTTAAAAATATAATTCTGTTTATTTCTTTCTGACATTGAAACAGGATTCAAGGACCCCAACTCAATACCATGTTTATTTTTTCTTTTTTTTGCTAAGATGATTTCAAACTATGTCTTTTAGTAAGAAATGCACATATTTCAGGGCAAGGTAAATCTTTACTATTTTTAAGCTTGTATATCTCCTTCCTAATCTTTTTTACTATTGATGATTACACATTTTACAAAGTTTTGAAAATATATGGTCTCTCAATATGAGCACTTGCTTGCATAGCAATTGTTTGGGAGGCAAAATTGTAGATAGTATGTATCAGGAAGTGACTAAACTAGGAACCACTTAAATGACCACAAGCTGATATTCATTTTGAGACTCTCATGCAATCCAAAAGAATGATTGCAAGTTATGTCTAGAATAGAAATTCTCAGAGACCCTGTTCATTTCTAAAGTATCTGAGTAGTGCTTAGCAAAGATATGGGCTATATCAGTGACACTACTGACTGTGGACAAGAAGCCAAATGTGCTAAAAATACTTATCTCACTAAAAATATTTTTCTCCAGGCTTATAACTACCTTTAAAGGCATTAGCTTTGTATAGTATGGCCTGTTTTAAAAAATAATCCTTTGATTTTGAGTTTATTGAAGAGTCATATGAATTTGTAAAAAAAAAAAAGAGTTATCCCATGTACATTTATTCAGTTTCTCTGATCATAATATCTTGCAAAATTATAGTATACCACAACCAAGATACTGACATTGATATAATCCACCTATCTTATTCAGCATTCCCAGTTTTACTTATACACATTTATGTGTATATTTGTGTGCTTAGTTCCATACAAATTTATCACATGTATTACTTCCTTAATTCATACAGTGATTATGAGATTTATCCATCTTGCTTATTATTTTTCATTGCTATATATTATTCACTTATGTAAATATCTATGACTTATGTATTTTACTATTGATGAGATACACTCATTTCAAGTTTTACTCTATTACCAAGAATATGGCTATCAGTATTTATTGCTTTTGGTAGACATATGTAAGTATTTCTGTTGGGCAGGTACCTAAGAGTAAACTTCTAGTCATAGGTATGTATTCAGCTTTACTTAGCTTTATTGCTAAAAGTAGTACCAATTTCCTCACTCACCAGCAATGTAGAGGATTCTTACCAGTCCATATATTATAACACTTGATAATGTCAGTATTGAAAATTACAGTCATTCTGGGTGCTGTGTACTATTACTTCACTGTGATTTTAGTTTATATTTGCCTAAGAATTAATTAAATTAAGCATATTTACAGACATTTGTTGGATATTTGAGTACTCTCTCTCTGTCTCTCTCTTTTTTAGAGAGAGAGTGCAGGGGGAGGGTTAAGCAAAGGGAGAGGGAGAGAGAGGATACCAAGTGGCCCCCACATCCAGCAGGGAGCTGCACATGGGGCTTGATCTCACAAACCTGACACTGTGACCCTAGCTGAAATCAAGAGTTGCACACTTAACTGACTGAGCTACCCAGGTGCCCCTGAATATTCTTTTTGATAAGTATTGTCTGTCCTTTTCTTACTGATTAGTAGAAATTCTTTATGCTTCCTAGACATGATCTTATGGAATATTTTAAATCTTTCTGTATTCTGTTTTGAGAAACTATGATCCATCTTGCATTTTTTCTTCTCCTTAAAATTTGACTTTTAATTACTATTAGTACACAAATTTTCAAAATATGAAAGCAAACATAATTTATCCAATTACTTCTAAAATGAACATTGGTATAAAACAAACTTTAAAATACAAAATGTCTGGTCTTATGCATGTAACTGTCACCTGGGCATCATTTTTCAAAATCTTCTGAAAAACGTAATAACAAGTAAAATTTCCTATTATATTGAAACCCTACTGATTTATATTCTGTTCACTAAAAACTTATGATAATTTATTTAACTGAACTGATTTATCAATTTCACAACATGGCAGTGTATATAACATTAAGTTATAAAAATCTCAAAGTTTAGAATCATCCAATTACATATTATTTTAGGTAACTCATCCCTTTTTACATCAATCAATAGTAATGTTTGATTTCCTTTAGATGTCAAAAGTCATACATCTATATACAAGCATTTATTTAAGTCAAAGGCTCAATTCTCCATTCAGATAAATAGAATGAAGCCCTAGAACATTTCCTTTCCTATGGTGAAAACTGTTAAATAGATGTTACTTTTTAATCCAGATGACTTCTGCCTTACTTGTACTCATCTGTGCGTAGGCACATATGCATTTAGCTCTATACAATCTTATCACATGTGTAGGTTTGTGTATCTACCACCACAGTCAGGGTACAGAAGAGTGCTATCATCACAAAGACCCCTTGTGTTGCCCTTGTATAATGATGACCACCTCCCTAGAGACTCCCATCCCCAATCCCTGACAACCACTAATCTGTTCTCCATCTTTATAGTTTTGATATTTCAAGAATAGTATATAAGGAGAATCATATAGAATATAGTCCTTTGAGATTGGCTTTTTTTTTTTTTACCTAGGACAATATCTGTGAAGTTAATTCCAGTCATTGTGTAAATCAATAGTTCATTCTTTTGATTTATGAGTAGTATTCCATAGTCAAAATGAACTTCAGTTTATCCATTCTCCCACTGAAAGACATCCAGGCTGTTTACAGTCTTTGGCTATTATAGATAAAGCTGCAATGAACATTTATGCACAGATCTTTGTGTGAACATAAAAATTTATGTCTAAGATCTGAGAAATTTTTTCTAATTCAAGGTCATGAAGATGTTTTCCTGTGCTTTTTTTTTCCATAAGAGTTGTATACTTTTATCTCTTACATTTAGGTTTATTCTGAGTTAATATTTATATATGATATAAAGTAGGTATCCAAATTCATCCATTTGCATGTGGATATCCCATTGTCCCAGCACCATTTTTTAAAATATATTCTGTCATCTTTAAATTTTTTGGCACTTTTGTTAAAAATTCATTGACCATAATTTAAGGGTTTGCTTCTGGGCTCTCAGTTATGTTCCTTTCATCTATACATTCGTTTCTATGGCACTGCTACTCTGTCTTGATTACTGTAGCTTTGTAGGAAGTTTTAAAATCAGAAATTGTAAATATTCCAACCATACTCTTTTCGAAGAATGTTTTAGCTGTTCTGTATCCTTTGAGTTTTCATATCAATTTTAGAATCATCTTGTCAATTTCTACAAAGTAGCCAGTGGGTTCACTAATAGGCACTTCATGGAATCTGTAGATCAATTTAGTGAGCACTGCCATCTTTTCTTAAATTTAATTTCAATTAGCCACATATAGTACATCATTAATTTCAGATGTAGTGTTCAATGATATATCAGTTGTGTATAACACCCAGTGAACTCTGCCATCTTAACAAAATTAAATCTTATAATCCATAAATACAGGATGCTTTCCCACTTATTTAGATTTTCCTTAATTGCTTACAACAATGTTTCATAGTTTTCAGTGTACAAGTGGTCTACTTCTTTTGTTAAACTTCTTCCTATGTATTTTTATTTTTTGATGCTATTTTAATTATTTTTTAAAATTTATTTCATGCTTAGTGTATGAAAATACAATTAATTTTTGTACATTGGTCATGCCTCCTTCAACTTCACTGAAATTGTTTTTAGCTAAAACTTCAATCCAATGTTGAATAAAAGCAGCAAGAACAGACGCCACTGCTTTTTTTTTTTTTAATAAACATATAATGTATTTTTATCCCCAGGGGTACAGGTCTGTGAATCGCCAGGTTTACGCACTTCACAGCACTCACCATAGCACATACCCTCCCCCATGTCCATAACCCCACCCCCTCTCCTGACCCCCCTTCCCCCAGCAATCCTCTGTTTTGTGAGATTAAGAGTCACTTATGGCTTGTCTCCCTCCCGATCCCATCGTTTCATTTATTCTTATCCTACCCCCCAAACCCCCCATGTTGTGTCTCCACTTCCTCATATCAGATCATATGATAGTTGTCTTTCTTCGATTGACTTATTTCGCTAAGCATAATACCCTCTAGTTCCATCCACATCGTTGCAAATGGCAAGATTTCATTTCTTTTGATGGCTGCATAGTATTCTATTGTATATATATACCACATCTTCTTTATCCACTCTTCTGTTGATGGACATCTAGGTTCTTTCCATAGTTTGGCTATTGTAGACATCGCTACTATAAACATTCGGGTGCACGTGTCCCTTCAGATCACTATGTTTGTATCTTTAGGGTAAATACCCAGTAGTGCAATTGCTGGGTCATAGGGTAGCTCCATTTTCAACTTTTTGGGGAACAGGCACCCCTGTTTTGCTTCTGATTTTAGTGGTTAAGTTTTCAGCCTTTTGTAATTAAGTATGATGCTAGTTGTAGATTTTCTGTAGATATACTTTATCAGGTTCTATTCATAGTTTCTGAATAGTTTTTTAATCATGAAAGGGTTTTAAATTTCAGATAAATAATTAGTTGTTAATTTTATTGAAGATGACTTGTACGAGAACAGTCACCTTGTTCCTGCTGCTTTCAAGATTTTCTCTTTGTCTTTCAACAATTTAATTATAATGTTTCTATTTGGGGGCCACTTTGAGTTTATCTTACTTGGAGTTTGTTGAGCTTCCTGGATGTACAGATAAATATTATTAATTATAATTGGGATATTTTTAATCATTAATTCTTCAAGTGGTCTTTCTGCCTCTTTCTTATTTTTCCTGAGAATCTAATTATGTGTATGTTTATATGCTTGTTGGTTTGCCACAGATTTTGGGGACTCTGTTTATTTTCTACATTATTTTTTCTTTCTGTTCCTCGGGCTAGATAATGTTTATGGACTTATCTTCTAGTTCATAGCTTATTTATTCTGCCAGCTCAAATCTGAAGTTGAGTCCCTCAAGTAAATTATTTTATTTTACTTAATGTACTGAAAGTGCTAAATTGTGTGTCAATTAAACTCAAATTTTTAAAAAAGTTTTAAAAATAGAACATCTATTTTTAAAATAATTTTAACCATACATGTGATAAAGGTCTCATATACACAATACATAAAAATGTCTTATCAATAATAAACTTTTGGAAAGTATTTGAATGAACATTTAGTTAATAGATAAATGGCCATTAAACATTTGAAAAGATGCTATATGTTAGTATACATTATGGGAATATAAATCAAAATCATAATGAGATACTATTTCACAACCACCACTATGAAGATAATATGAAAGATGGGCAAAGATGTTCAAATAGCCTTTTCAATAAATGTTGTGGAAGCAATTGAACATCTATAGAAAAAAAAAGAGCTTCAGCATAAACCTCATACTGTACATATAAAATCAACAAAAATATATTAAACATTTATTTAAAAAACATTTAGGGGTGCCTGGGTGGCTCAGTGGGTTAAAGCCTCTACCTTCAGCTCAGGTCATGATCTCAGGGTCCTGGGAACCAGCCCCACATCGGGCTCTCTGCTCAGCAGGGAGCCTGCTTCCCCCTCTCTCTCTGCCTGCTTCTCTGCCTACTTGTGATCTCTGTCTGTCAAATAAATAAAATTTAAAAAATTATTTTAAGAATCTTCAGGATCTATAGCTAGGGCATAATTCTTAGACATGATAATGACAAAATGGACAATCAATCAAGAAGATATCACAATTTTAAATATTTATGCACCCAATATTGGAGGGCCTAAATATATAAAACAAATACTAAAAAGAGTAATAAACAGCTATGCAATATAGTTGGGGACTATAATATATCCCATATATATATATATATATATATACATATATACATATATATACATATATACATATATATAATATATATTAATTTATCCCATATATATATAATAATATATATATTATATTGACCAACAATAGATAGGTCATCCAGAGAGAGTCAGTGAGGAAACAGCAGATTTGAACAACATTATAGACCAAAAGATCCTAACAGACATATAAGAACATTCCACCTGACAGCAGAATACATGTTCTTCTCAAGCACTTCCTAGGATAGATATATGTTAGGCTGCAAAATAAGTCTGAACAAATTCAAGAGGAAAGAAATTACATCAAGTATCTTTTCTGATCACAATGGAATAAAACTAGAAATCAATAAAAGGAGGCTAGGTGGTATATTCACAAATACATGGAAATGAAACACTTCAGGACAACCAATGGATCAAAGAAGAAATCAAAAGATTTCTTAAAGAATTTTAAAAACTTTGACACAAGTGAAAATTAACCAAAACTTATGGGATGCAGCAAGAGCTTCTCTTAGGGAAGAATTAATAACAATAAACAGAACAAAAAAATGAATACATCAAATGAGCAACATAATTTTATACCTCACAAAACTAGGAAAAAGAACAAAGTAACCCAAAGTTATCAGAAAAAGGAAATTAAGACTAGAGGAGAAATAAATGAAATAAAGAATAAGAAAATAATAGAGCAGATTAACAACACCAAGAGTTAGTTCTTTGAAAAGATAAAACTGACAAACCTTTATCTAGACTAAGAAAAAAAGAGAGAAGATCCAAATAAATAAAATTATAAGCTACAAATATATAAAATTATAAATAAAATAAAATTATGAAAGAAGAAACATTAAAACTGATACCATGGAAATTCAAAGAATCATGATACTACTGTAAAAAAACTACATGACAAGGGGGTGCCTGAGTGGCTCAGTCGGTTAAGTGTCTGCCTTCCACTCAGGTCGTAATCCCAAGGTCCTGGGATTGAGCCCCACATCGGGCTCTCTGCTCAGCAGGGAGCCTGCTTCCTTTCCTCTCTCTCTGCCTGCCTCTCTGCCTACTCTGTGATCTCTACATGAGATCTACATGACACCAAATTGGGACAACCTAGAAGAAATGGATAAATTCCTAGAAACATGCAACCTACCAAGATTGAGACACAAAAATATAGAAAAATCTGGAAGATCAATAATGAGAAAGGATATTGAATCAGTGATAAAAACCTCCCAATCACAAAGCATAAAACTTCAGGACCAAATACTTTCACTAGTGGGTTCTACCAAAGGAAAAAAAAAATGAATGTCAATCCTTCTCAAACTCTTCCAACAAACTGAAGAACAAAGAACACTCTCAAACACATTTTAAGAGGCCAGCATTATCTTGATACCAAAGCCAGATACGGACTCTATAAGAAAAGAAGGCTACCCATCAGGGAGATTTAAATTAAAACCACATTGAGATACCATCTTACACCAGTTAGAATGGCCAAAATTAGCAAGACAGGAAACAACATGTGTTGGGGAAAATGTGGAGAAAGGGGAACCCACTGTTGGTGAGAATGCAAGTTGGTGCAGCCACCTCGGAGAACAGTGTAGGGATTCCTCAATAAATTAAAAATAGAGCTTCCCTATGACCCTGCAATTGCACTACTGGGCATTTACCCCAAAGATACAGATGTTGTGAAAAGAAGGGCCATCTGTACCCCAATGTTTATAGCAGCAATAGCCACAGTCGCCAAACTGTGGAAAGAACCAAGATGCCCTTCAACGGACGAATGGATAAGGAAGATGTGGTCCATATACACTATGGAGTATTATGCCTCCATCAGAAAGGATGAATACCCAACTTTTGTAACAACATGGATGGGACTGGAAGAGATTATGCTGAGTGAAATAAGTCAAGCACAGAGAGTCAATTATCATATGATTTCACTTATTTGTGGAGCATAACAAATAACATGGAGGACATGGGGAGATGGAGAGGAGAAGGGAGTTGAGGGAAATTGGAAGGGAGGTGAACCATAAGAAACTATGGACTCTGAAAAACAACCTGAGGGTTTTGAAGGGGTGGGGAGTGGGAAGTTGGGGGAGCCAGGTGGTGGGTATTATAGAGGGCACGTATTGCATGGAGCACTGGGGGTAGGGTGCATAAACAATGAATTCTGTCACGCTGAAAATAAATAAATAAATAAATAAATAAATAAGGAAAGAAAGAAAAGAAAAGAAGGCTACCGACTATGCCTATAAGAAAAGAAAACTACCAACCAGCATATCCCTAATGAATATATATGCGAAAATTCTCAACAAAATATGTACAAAACAAATTCAACAGCACACTAAAAGGATCATACTCAATGATCAAGTGAGATTCATCTCTGGGATGCAAGGATGATCCAACATGCACCAACCAATAAATGTGAATACAACATATTAATAGAATGAAAGATATGGGGCACCTGGGTGGCTCAGTGGGTTAAGCTGCTGCCTTCGGCTCAGGTCATGATCTCGGGGTCCCGGGATCAAGTCCCGCATCGGGCTCTTTGCTCAGCAGGGAGCCTGCTTCCTCCTCTTTCTCTCTCTGCCTGTCTCTCTGCCTACTTGTGATCTCTTTCTGTCAAATAAATAAATAGAACCTAAAAAAAAAAAGAATGAAAGATATAAATCCCATGATCTTCTCAAAAGATGCAGAAAGGTATCTCACAAGACATCTTTCATGATGGAAAGCTCAACGTATTGGGTATAGAAGGGACATACCTGAATATAATAAAGGTTATATAAAATAAATGCACATCTAACAACATACTCAGTCGTGAAAGGTTGAAAGCTTTCCTTTAAGATTAGGAAGAAGACAATGGTGCTCATTCTTACCACTCCTATTCAAAATAGTACTGGAAATCCTAGCTAACACAATCAGGAAACAAAAGACACCTGAATCATATAGGAAGAGTAAAATTGTGTTTGTTTGCAGATCACATGAATATATATATATATATATATATATATATATATACACCCTAAAAACTCCACTAAGAACCTATTAAAACTAATGAATGCATTCAGTAAAGTTGCAGACTATAAAATCAACATATAGAATGCAGCAACATATCTATATGTTAATAATGAATAATATGAAAAATTTTAAAAGTTCCATTTACAAAAACATCAAAAGAATAAAATACTTTTAGAGATAAATTTGACCAAGTAAGTGAATATATGTACACTTAAATCTATAAGACATTGATGAAGAAATTGAAGAAAACACAAATAAATAGAACAATGTCCCATGTTAATGGAATTTCATGGAATTAAAAGAATTAATATTGCCAAAATATCCAAATTACTGAAAGGTATCTATAGATTCAGTGCTATTCCTATCAAGATTCCAATGACATTTTTATCAGTAATAGAAAAAAATGGCTCTAAGATCCATATGGAGTGACAAATGACCCCAAAGAGCCAAAGCAACACTGGGAAGGAACAAAGCTGGAGGCATCAAACTTTCTGATTTCAAACTATATTGCAAAGCTATAGTAATCAAACCAGTATGGTACTGGCATAAGAACAGACACATAGAGCAATAAGACAAAATAGATAGCCTAGAAATAAACCCATGCATATATGGTCAACTAATATTTGCCAGGGGAGTCAAGCATACTCGATGGAGAAAAGATAGTATCTTTAATAAATCCGGCTGAGATTTATTACCATCAGAAAGGATGAATACCCAACTTTTGTAGCAACATGGACAGGACTGGAAGAGATTATGCTGAATGAAATAAGTCAAGCAGAGAGAGAGCCAATTATCATATGGTTTCATTTATTTGTGGAGCATAACAAATAGCATGGAGGACAAGGGGAGATGGAGAGGAGAAGGGAGTTGAGGGAAATTGGAAGGGGAGGTGAACCATGAGAGACTATGGACTCTGAAAAACAATCTGAGGGATTTGAAGGGGCGGGGGGTGGGAGGTTGGGGGAACCAGGTGGTGGGTATTAGAGAGGGCATGTATTGCATGGAGCACTGGGTGTGGTGCAAAAACAATGAATACTGTTATGCTGAAAAAAATAAATTAATTTAAAAAATGAATAAACAAAATTAAAAAAAAATCCTGCTGAGAAGACTAGATATTCATATGCAAAAGAATGAAACTAAACCCTTAGCTTTTAGCACTCAAGGAAATTAATTTATGATCAGAACCTATATAACTCCTAAAAGAAAACAGAGAAAAACCTCTTTGACATTGGTCTTGGCAACGATTTTATGGATATGGCACCCAAAACACAAACAACAAACAGAATTAAACAACTAGAGCTACATTAAACTAACAAGTATGCACATAGTGAAAGAAATGATCAACAAAATGAAAAGTCAGTCTGCAGCATGAGATACAATATTTACAAACCACATATTTGTTAAAGGCTTAATATCCAAAATATATAAGGAACTAATATAACACAGTGACAACAACAACAACAACAAATAAATAATCCAACTAAAAGGTGGACAAAGGATCTGAGTAGATATTAATACAAAGAAGATATTCAAAAGTCCAACAGGTGCATGAAAAGGTGTTCAACATTACTAACCATAAATCATAAAGGAATTGCAAAGTCACTATGGAATATCACCTCACACCTGTTAGAATGAATATATATATATTTATATATATAAATATATATTTATATAAATATCATATATTTATATATTATATATATTTATATTTATATAAATTTTTATATATTTATTTATATTTATATATATATTTATATTTATATTTATATATATATAAATGATAAATGTTGGTGAAAATGTGGAGAAAAGGGAACACTTGCGCACTCTTGGTGGGACTGTAAATTGAAACAGCCACCATGGAAAACAGTATGAATGTTCCTTAAAAATAACACTATCACATGATACACCAATTTTATTTTTTTTTTAATGTTTAAAAGATTTTATTTATTTATTTGACAGACAGAGATCACAAGTAGGCAGAGAGCCCAATGGGGGCTTGATCCCAGGACCCTGAGATCATGACCTGAGCGAAAGGCAGAGGCCTAACCCACTGAGCCACCCAGGTGCCCAAATACAGCAATTTTAATTCTAAGTAGACATCTAAAGGAAATAAAATAACAATCAAAATGATATTTGCCCCCCATGTCTACTAAAGCATTATTTATAGAGTAAATTTTAAAAGTCCTCACTGCACATATTAAAAAAAAAAATTTAACTTTGTGAGGTGATGAAGGTGCTAACTAACCCTATTGTGGTAATCATTTTGTAGTCTATACAAATAAACTTACACCCTGTTATGTGTCAATTATATATCAATAAACCCAAACAAAAAAAAATTATTTAAACATTCACTTAAGATGGGTCAATTCTATTTTACCTAATTTATTTTTCCAAAAAGTAGGTTTAAAAAACACATTTTGTGTGTGTGTGTGTATGTGTGTGTGTGTGTGTAAATAATACTACTAGAGACATGACTTCATTGTTATGTTTGCTTAACTGGACTATATTGATGAATGTTTAGATTGATTACATATTTTTATTATAAACAACAGTATTTTTGAATATTCTTAAATGTGCATCTTTGCACAGTTTTAAAATTATTCTTTTATTGAAATTACCAATTTATGGTAAATTTCTAGAACTAGAATTGTCCAGTCAATGAGTTCATATAATTTTTATATTCACTAATATGGGTGAACAATAATAACTCACCTGGTTTAATTAATATTTATTTAATTCTGAAATCAAACAAGGCTATACCTTTTATGTCAATTGCACTTTTTCTTATATTTTTATAATTATCTGTATATGCTATTTGTACACTTTCCTGTTGAGTATTTTTCTATCTTGGATTTATAATAATATAGTAAATTTTTCCATGTAGAATATGTAATAGGTTTGTCATATGCAAATACATCTCAGTCATTTGCATTTAAATCTTGCCTATTTTCATTTTGAGGCATACAACATATAGCTGCTTAACATGTTCATATAATGTACTCTATCAGTCTTTTTCTTAATGGTCTCTGCCTTTAATGCCATACTTAGAAAGACCATTGCCCTCCTCTTTATATATAGTCATCAGTATTTTCTGGTTCTTTATATTTTTTAATCATAGATCTTTGTCTCTTTATGCTATCTGAAATTTATTTGGCTATGTTATATTAGGAAGGAATTTACGTTTTTGTCAAATTATTAACTAACAGCATCATCTACTAAAAAATCAATCCTTTCCCCACTGATTTCAATCTACCTTTAACATATACTAAAATTTTGCATGTACTTGGCTATATTCCTACTTGACCAAAATTTTGTTCTTGCAACAAGATTTTGTTTTAAGTCCTCCCCTCCACTTTATAGTATATTTTTAAAGTTGGTCACTAATTTTTATCATTCTTAAAAGTATTTCCTGACTCTTGTCATTTTTTATTTCAAATGCTTAATTATTTTAAATATTTAATGTCTTTCAATAAAATTGTTAGGTCTTCATTATGAGCCTCCAACATCACCTATTTAGGTTTATATCTAGGTACTTTCCTTTGTGCATGTATGTTTAATATGAAGATTTCTTTTGTTTTCTTTCATAAATGTTTTTTCCAGATGTACAGGATAGTGCATTTTTCGTATATAATTTACATAAACTACTTAAATATATTAATTTAAAAGCTCTTTTGTTTTTTCTTGTTTTCCTTGTATAAGGTTCTCATACATGTATGTATCTGCAACTAATGGTGATTAATAATTATAATATATATACCATGTATATAATTAATAATTAATAATTATAATATATATCATGTATCTGCAACTAATGGTGATTAATAATTATACCTCTTGTTTATTTGTTTACTTGACCTTATTGCTTTGATAAGAATCTCAAGCATATACTTTCATATAATAACAAAGTGCTACTATATCCCAGTATCTTTTTTGCCATGATTTTAATTTTAAAGGTTTTTATTTATTTGACCAAGAGAGATCACAAGTAGGCAGAGAGGCAGGCAGAGAGAGAGGAAGGGAAGCAGGCTCCCTTCTGAGCAGAGAGTCCGATGTGGGACTTGATCCCAGGACCCTGAGATCATGACCTGAGCCGAAGGCAGCAGCTTAACCCACTGAGCCACCCAGGCGCCCCTTTTTTGCCATGATTTAATGAGAGTGACCACAGTACTTTTTTGTAATGGGGCTCTAAATACTCTTTATTGTTCCATATGCTTCTACCCGTGGGAAAGCTCTTATATCTTTCTTTTTTTAAGTTTTTATTTAAATTCCAGTTAGTTAACTGTAGAGAACAACCTGATGGTTACCAGAGGGGAGGTGGGTAGGGAGATGGGTTAAATAGGTGATGGGGAATAAAGAGGGCACTTGTGGTGAACACAGGATGTTGTATGGAAGTGTTGAATCGCTATATTGTACACCTGAAACTAATATTACACTGTATGTTGACCACAGTACTTTTTAAACAATTATTGTTTATGTTTCAAATAGATATTATCATGTCGAGAATTTTTTAAAAAATAAGAATGGATTTACAATTTATCAACTAGGTCTTTAGTATCTTTCAATATGATCATGTGTTTTTTCTTCTGTGATATGCTAATGTAATTAATCATATTAAATCAGTCTCCCCAATATTTTACTTTTACGCTATTTTTTCCTATGGAGTCTTGAAGAAGTTTTCCTAGTTTTTTTAAATTAATTATAAATTTTAAGGTCTCCAAATGGAAAGGTTTAACTTAAAAACATACTGTGAAACAGCAGAAATGTTAATATAATTGCTACTATATTTTACCAAAATGCATAATTGGAATATTTGCTAAGTGAGGTTGATTTGTAAAATCAAGAGAATACCTGGAATATATTGTCGCTTCTTACTCCTAGTCTTCATTTTTTTTTAATCTCTAAAGAAATACTTGTTTAAGTATTTTCACTCATTTAGATGCTTCTTTGTAAGTTCTTAGGGATTTGTATGCATATTTTTACATCTATTTCCATCTATGTGCATACTATATATAATGTTTTTGTCCCTTAAAACATAAATTTTCTTTCTTCCTCCAGCCTATCAGTGCTGCTGTCCAACTGATTCCAGGCCCTACTGGATCATTTTAGGGTTTCCTAGGTTACATGTCCCATTTATCTTGTTGAATGGCTGTTTGTACTTCTTTTTCTTAGTCTTGGAAAATAAGAGAACCCAAAAACCAGTAGAAGCTACTGTATTAAATACAATGAGGGTTTCTGTGGGAACATAGGACTCTGTCCCTTACCATTGACACAGTTCCTTTTCAACTCTGTCCTAATCTGATCTGTCAATCAGATACTCAGCCCTTAGCTCATTTATTCTTTTGTAATAAGTTAACTGAGATAAAATAATTAAATGATTCAGTTAGCTTTCTAAACCTTATTCAAGCACCATGACTATCCACATTTTTAGTTTGTTTAAATGGTAAATTTTTTAAGTGCTTTTAAGAAAGTTTGCTTAAAAATTGTTTAATTTTATAAGGAAAACAAGTAAACATTGTGCCATGTCGCATAGTACTGCAATACACCCTTGTTGCTTTTTCTCTTCCTAGATTCTTTTCTAAATGTCCACTTTAATAATACTATGTGAGCTTTACTTAACACAGTAAATGGTTGTATTATTACTGTGGCAAATCAACCAAAAAGGAGGAAGTTTCAATGTGGTTACCTGTAATCATCTATGTACTTTCTTAATTCAAATAATGCTCTTTGTTAAGTTCTTTTTAAGAGCTTCAATTACAAATTATTAGTCATGAAATATTTTAGAGGTAAACACAGATGTTAATATACATCATTTTCATGTTCATAAAGCAGAAGAGGAAAACTATTTCTGAAGGTCAAAAAAAGAGAAAAAATAATGTAGTACATAGATACCATTCATGAGTTTTTAAGTCTACCTGTAATACAATACTGAAAATACATTTTGGGCCGATTTTTTTCTTCTTGTTACTTTTCTATGTTATGCATTTAGAACTGCAAGGATAACAGAAATAATAAGTCACTGTGTAGACAGAAATTAGTGTTCCTTGTTTCCTATGCTTTCCAAGACTATCAAGTGGTACTAGACTAAACTGAATCATTATTAATTTTTTGATACCGTCTTATAGCACAGTTCACTTTGTTAATAAAGTAGGATTGTTGTTATTGTTAACATTTTCAATGTAAGAAAAGTCATTTAAATTCAAACAGACTCTTCTACAGCTTATTGGTCTTGATAGAGATTACTTCTGAATTTAATTACTTCCTATCAAAGAATGACCATAGAAATTAATTCTGCAACATCAATATCAATTACTTTTTCTTTTTAAAGGTTAGCTAGAGTATTAAATGTAAGTCATTTATTATAGCATTACCATTGTTTTTCCAAGGAATGGACATAGAGCAATATGAAAAAGCAAAATACTTCTCATTCATTGTATTTCTTTTACATGTTTAACCTTTTACATAGTGTTTCTCAAACTGTGCTCGGTAATTCATTTGCATTAGAATCTTTTAAGATTTAAGTGAAAATAAAGCCTCCTGGGTTCTATCTCAGATGGACCAAATTAGAATCTCTAAGTGTGGTCCTGGGAATATGAATTTTCCATTTCTGAAGTTGATTCTAAAACTCAGTGGAGTTTGTGAACTACCGCCTTAAGAGTAAGGTTTTGAAAAAATCTTCTATGCATTCTTTTTGAGGAAGCTCAACCACAGCCATTAATATGCTAATAGCTTCAAAGCTGTATCTACAGCAAAACTCTCTTGAGAGCTAGACCTATATATACATAAATCACTACTTATCCCTTATAACTGAGACATGTCATGAAGTGATCTCTGTATCACTCTGCCTGTTTCACAACACACACACACACACACACACACACACACTCACTTGCTCTCCTTCCACCTTGACCTGTACTTTTGGAGTCTAATGCCAACCAATCACCACAGCATTATGTCAACCACAACCACTTAATCACCAAGTCCTGTCAATTCTTCTTATATATTTTCAATCCATCCACTTCTCTCTTGGTAGATAACATCAAAATCTTCTTTATTCATTTCCCTACTTCTTGGTCCCTCACCAACACTTTCTCTAAGCAACAGCAATAGTAATCTTTCTAAAACACAAATATGATTATGTAGCTTGCCTCCTTAAAACCCCCCTCACTGGTTTCCATCAGAGTCAAGATAAGTCTACATTTATTGAATTCACATAACTACTTATCATATTCTTCATGATATAATTAGTCTGTATCTAATTATCTTACCATAAACTCCTTCTTCTCCCCACTGACACGTTTTGTTGCCATTTTATAGAACTAAAAATCTACAGTTTTAGGAATAAGTTACAGTCTCTTTCCTCCACAGCTTGTATCAAGTCATTATTTTAAAATTTCAATTTATTAATGTGTCTCTTCCTCTATACTTAGTTTGCTCACCTCTCACCTCCCCAGTGTCAAAGCACAATTTCTAGTACCTAGTATAAGATCAAAAATTCTTCTGGATTGAACAGATAAATAATGGGTAACCTAGCATTTATTTATATCTATTAATAGTATGTGATATACAATAACATTTAAACACACAGGCTCTGGAAATGGAATCTCTGGGTTAAACTCTGGCTATGCTACTTATGGGATCTCAAATGATTTACTTAAATATCCCTATGTTTTAGGTCATTGATCTTTAAAATGTTTATAATAACATCTCTCCCTTAAGATTGTCAGAAAGATTAAATGAGAAAATACATATACAGTTGTTAAAATGTTAGGCACAAAGCAGGTACTCAAGAAACATTAGCTACTAATGGGGCACCTGGGTGGTTCAGTGGGTTAAGCTTCTGCCTTCGGCTCAGGTCATGATCTCAGGGTCCTGGGATTGAGTCCCACACCCAGCTCTCTGCTAGGCAGAGAGCCTGCTTCCTCCTCTCTCTCTCTCTGCCTGCCTCTCTGTCTACTTGTGATCTCTCTCTCTGTCAAATAAATAAATAAAATCTTAAAAAAAAAGAAAGAAACATTAGCTACTACTTTTATTTCTTTTATGATTCAAGAATTATTCCCCACCTTTAACACATCTCACCATTTTATTCATTTTAATTTTCTTGTCTGCTCTCAGCAATCATCTTGGAAAAGTCGCATATTTTTTGGTCTAAATGTAATGGATGCCTCTCCACACCCTCTTTCATTTTAGAGGCTTTTCTCTGGATCTTCCCTAGCTCTGACACTGTTAGGTGTGATGACCAAAATATTAAACATTATTCATGACAAGATAACATACTCAAAAGAAAAATATTTTTAGTTTCTATAGAATTTCCTGACAACATGGAATATTTTTTTTTTTTTGCCTCAGTACCCCATTAACACTTTGAGACAATATCTTTAGGATGAATATATGAGAATATCACAAACATAATAATTTCCTTGAGGCATAGTTGATATCTCTAAACCCACATCTCAAAACCTTGTGCTTGAACAAAATTTTTGTTGGCAACAGAAAGATTTTTTTGTTATTCATTTTAAAGAAAAATAATAAATGATTCATCCTTGGGGCAGACTTATACCAATATACTATTTTTAATTTGGTCAGGTTTTAACAAGGTTTGTTAAGGCCAAGAAATAAGTTTTACAAGATGAGGGAAATGGAAATTTTACATAAATTTATATATAAAATTTCATAAGATTTTATAAGATTTGAGTTCTTATCTTTCTTTTGCTGTTTTTGACTGAAAATTATAATTTTGGAGAGTTCCAAAAGAATAGTTTCTTAAATAAATGTTATACTTTTTAAAAACTTTTGCAGCAATACTACAAATAAAGTTGTTAGGAACAGTTTAATATTTTCAAATCAAAGAATCAGCAGTTTAGACATGAAAAACATGACAAAAGTTATATATACTAATTCACAAATAAATGGAAAATGGGGACCAGAAAATATATGTAACGAAGATGATGTCACACAACTGGACAAGTGTCAAGATATCAAGATAGAATGTATATGTGCTGACTCAATTTATTGTTTTTACTAAAAAATAATAATCAAATTAGTTTATTAGAATGGGGAAATATAATGAGAAAACAATGACAGAATTGAAATGGAGGAAAGAATTCTACAACACAAGTTAAAATGGCAGAGGTGGATAATTATATCAATGGGTTATAATGAGGTAGAGAGGTTTATACCTTGTTAAGGGCTTCAAAGTCACAGGCAATGTAGTTGAACACAAAGCGATATTCGTATACCTTGAAAGTTGTACTGAAAAAGATCTTTTATTGAAGAAGACAACCACGTATATGTAGGGACAATAAGTAAAATTAATTTTGAAACTTTAGAAGTAGGTTTGTTCTTTAAAGAAATCTTATTTAAAATGCCATAGTGACAATTGTCCTATAAAATGAGCAACCAGAGCCCAAATGTGTATTTATCAAAGTGTGGTTTGCTGACCATCTGTATTAGAATCAGAGAGGATTCTTTTTAAACAGTTTCCTAGATTCCCATTCTGGATCCCTCTCAGAACTGCACAATCTGAATTTACAGGAACAGAGCCTGGAACTACATTTTGTGGTCACCACATGCACACCTCACACACAAAACCACCACCACCACCTTGATTCTCTAATGGTATAATATTTTAAGTCATGAGTTAGTTTAAGAAACATTTACAAACATTCATATTTTAAAAATAGAGTGAGGTGATGTGAGCATTATGGTGACATAAGACATTTCTCTTTTTATTTCTCTGTTTTAACAATAAAAAAGATAATATCTACAAACAAAAACACCTTTGCAGGTATTATGGGATCTAGCACCACAGGCCAAGGAATTCTGAAGGAGTCTTATCCACCTGTGCATCTGGTAATAGGGAAACAGACCTCAGTATATCTTCAGAACCAGCAGCCCCAGCAAACTTACCCACTCCCCTCATGTTGTGGCTGGGGAAAAGTCTACAGAGTATTGATCGAGCAGATACCCATGCAAGAGATAGAATTTGCAGAAGTCTAACCTTCTTGAGGAGAGATTCCAGTATGTGAATAGAGAAAAAAAATTGAGTTTGGTGGGAGTGGAGACAGCAATAAGAGAAAATTTCTCAGCGCCTCCTTTCCCAAGGAAATTCTTCATGAGGCTGATCTATCCAATGATGGTGTCCTCTACCATGGTGGAAAGGACAGCAGTCAATGAGTGCCTGGCCACACCAGCTGTGCAGGTCAGCTGAAGAAACCTATTTTTCTTCAATAGCACCCAAAGCACGGAGGTGAGACCCCAAACTGGGCAGGTAGGTAAGAATTTTAAAGAGAATAAGAGATAGGTAAGAATTTTAAAGGGAATAAAGGAATTGAATTCAGCATGAAGTCTATGCAGGAGATTTTAGAAGTACCACAAACAGTGATCTCCCTACTGGTTACATGGGCACCCCAACAGTATGAATGCTGAACCCATACCTCTTCCAACTCTGTGGCTGGCTCTTTGTGCATGCTTCTGTGTGTGATGATGAGAGAGTTGTAGTAGACAAGAAACGTGCCCAGAAAAAGGCCCAGAAAGGGGGAAACCACAAACTTGACTTGTAGCGCCACCTTCTGGAAAACAAAAGAGGCGTTTCCAGTAGACAAACTGGTTAGTAACATTAAGGAGAAAAGACAGAAAAGCTTAATAATTCTGCCACAAGAGGGAGCAAGAAAAGTGGAGCAGGTGCATCCATACAAAGGTGGACAAAACCCCAGAAAATAAAAACCATCAAAGAGAATATTTCATATGAAGGCAGCTAGCAAAGATTTGAGGAGGTGTCTGCTACTTCAGATGTGAAAGTACCAACACAAATCTACAAAGAGCATGAAAAAAATAAAGGAAACCTACCATCACAAGAAGAAATAATTATTCTTCAAAAATCGAGTTCAAAAGTGTGGAACTTTGTGATCTATTTGATAAAGAATTAAAAATAGCTGTTTTGAAGAAGTTCATTGAGGTATGAGAAAAGTTAAAAAGACAATTCAATAAAATCTCAAAAAAATTACAATGATCAAAATGAGATTTTGACAAAGAGATAGAAATCATGAAAAAGAACCAAACAAATTTTGGAGGTAAGGAACTCAATAAATAAAATAAAAATTAAACAGAGAATATCTGAAGTAGAATAGAACAAATGGAAGATAGGATAGGTAAGTTAGAGGATAAGAATTTTGAAAACTACCAGTTAGAGGAGAAAAAAAATGAATGAAAAAGAGCAAAGAATGCCTACATGATCTATGAGAATATACCAAAAGAACAAATATTAGAATAATCAGGATTCCTGAAGAAGAGATGAAGAATGGAGCAGAAAATTTAAATAAATAATAGCTGACAATTTTTCAAATCTGGAGAGAGAATTGGATAGCCAAGTTCATAAAGTTAATAGATCATCCTACGATCTATATGCAAAAATATCTTCTCCAAAACACAATATAATAAAACTGTCAGAAATCAGGGATAAAGAAATAATTCTGAAAGCAGCCATGGGAAAAAAGATTGAAACCTGCAAAGAAACCTCCAATAAGCTATGGTTTTCTCAGTAGAAACCATGCAGGCTAGGAGAAAGTGGAATGAATGTGTTGAAAGAAAAAGTGTTGAAAGAAAAAAAAGTCAACCAAGTATACTCTGTCAAGCAAACTTATCCTTTATTCATGGAGGAGCAATAAAGACTTCCCTAGACAACAAAAGCTGAGGGAGTTCATGACCACTAGACATGCTTTGTAAAAAAAATGTTGAACAACGTTCTTCAAGGTAAAAAGAAAAAATGGTAATCAGTGACATGGAAATATACAAAAAATATACAACACACTGGTTAAGGTAAATATACAGTGAGACTTCGAAAACTTAAAATCTGTAGTAGGATGTTGTGTTAACCATTTACTATAGTATGAAGGTCAAAAGAAAAGAGTCTTGCAAATAAGTATAGTTATTACAATGTGTTATCAAATACACAACATAAAAAGAAGGAAATAACATCAAAATTATAAAAGAGGGAATAAAAAGATGTTTTGTAGATGGTTGAAGATTAATTACTGTCAGCTTAAGATGGATAGTTCTATGAGCTGTCTTATGTAAACCTCATGGTAACCACAAGTAAAAAATTAAGAGCAGATTCACAGAAGATTAATAAAAGAAAAAAGAGGGAGAGAGAATAGAGCATACCACTATGGAAAATCACCAATTTACAAAGAGAGGCAGAAACAGAGTGTAAAAGAGAAATAATGAATGCACAAAACTACTAGAAAACAATCAGATGATATTAGTAAATCCTCAATAATCAACAATAATTCTAAATGTTAATAGATTGAATTCACCAATCAAAAGGCACAAAATGGCGGAATGAACTAAGGAAAAAAAAGACTTAACTAAATGAGTCACATCAGTTTTAAGGACACACACAGGCAAAAAATAAAGGGATGGAAAGATATTCATTGAAAGTATAAGACAAAAGAAATTGGAAAAAGCTATGCTTATATCAGACAAAATAGATTTTAAGCCAAAAATGGTAACAAAAGACACACAAGGTCATCATGTAATGATAAAGTGGTTGATTTATTAAGAAGATACAATAATAATAAATCTATAGGGACTCAAGATTGGAGTACTTAAATGTGTTAAGCAAAATGTAACAAATCTGAAGAGAGAAATAGACTGCAATATAATAATAGTAGAGGACTTCAATAACTTACTTTCAGCAATGGATAGATAACTCAGACAAAAATCAACAAGGAACCAATGGACTTGAATCATATGTTATACCAAAGGAACCTAACAGATATTTACAAATATCCATCCAACAGAAGCAGATAACATGTCCTTCCCCAGTGCACACAAACATTCTCTAAGATTGACTATATGATAGGTTAAAAAACAAGTCTTAGCAAATATAAAAGGTTAAAATAATGCCAAGTACCTTTTTCGACCACAACAGAAAGAAACTAGAAATCCACAAGAGAAAAGCCGGAAAATCTACATATATGTGGCAATTAAGGAACACAATCTTGAACAACCAATGGGGCAAAGAAGAAATCAAAAGTAAAATCAAAAGATAGCTAAAAACAAATGAAATAAGACATGATGTACCAAAATCTATGGGATGCTGCAAAAGCAGTTCTGAGAGGAAAGTTTATAGAAATAAATACATATTTAGTGAAAATAAAAGTAAAAAGATCTCAAACAACCAAACTTTATACCTCAAGGACCGAGAAAAACAGAGCAATTCAAGCCCAGGCTTAGAAAAAGGAAGGCAATTACACAGCTCAGAGTGAAAATTAATAAAACAGAGACCAGAAAAACAATAGAACAAATCAGCAAAATTAAGAGCTAATTTTGGAAAAGATGAACAGAATTGAAAAACTTAAGCTAAACTAAGAAAAAGGGAAGACTCAAATAGAAATCAGAAATGAAAAAGGAGACATTAAAACTGAAATTGGGCACGTGGGTGGCCCAGTTGGTTAAGCAGCTGCCTTCAGCTCAGGTCATGATTCCAGGGTCCTGGGATCGAGCCCTGCATTGGGCACCCTGCTCAGCAGAGAGCCTGCTTCTCTCTCTTCCTCTGCCTGCTGCTCTGGTTACTTGTGTTCTCTATCTCTCTGTCAAATAAATAAATAAAATATTTTTTTAAAAACCTGATATTACAGAAATGCATAGAATCATAAGAGACTACTTGAAACATTATATGCCAAAAATTGGATAATCCAGTAAAAATGTATAAATTCTAGAAACATATAATAACCTACCAAGACTGAATCATGAAGAAATGGAAAATCTGAATAGACCAAAAATGAATAAGAAAATGGAACCAGCAATCAAAAACTCACCAATATAGAAAAGCCCAGCACCAGATGGTTTCACAGGTGAATTCTACAAAATATTTCAACAATTAATGTCAATTCTTCTCAAATCCTTCTAAGAAATTGAAGAGGAGGGAGCACTTCCAAACTCATGAGGTTCCCATTACCCTGATACCAAAGCCAGATAAAAGCACCACAAAAACAGAAAACTACAGGCAAATATCCCTGATGAATATAGACATAAAAAATTCTCAAAAAAATACTAGCAAGCCAAATTCAATAATACTTTGAAAGGATGCCCAGGTGGGATGTATCTCTGGGACGTTAGGATGGGTCAACATACATAAATCAATAAATGTGAAATAATCACTAAGATTATCTCAATAGATGCAGACAAATCTTTTAATACATCTTTTTATGATTTAAATCATCAACAAATTAGGTATAGAAGGGGCAAAACTCAACATAAAAAAGGTCATGTATGACAAGCCCACGGCTAATATCATACTCACTGGTGAAAACTTGAACACTTTTCCTCTAAGATCAGGCACAAGACAAGGGTACCCATTCTCATCATTCCTCTTCAACATCATACTGTAAATCCTAGCTAGAGCAATTAGGCAAGACAAAGAAATTGAAAGTATTCAAATCAGAAAGGAAGATGTAAAATTATTTTCATGTGCAGATGACATGATCCTCTCTATATAGAAAAATCCTCAAGACTTAACCAGGAAACTATCAATAAATTCAATCAATAAATCAATAAAGCAGTAAAGTTGGAACTAATCAATAAATTCAGTAAAGTTGCAGGATATAAAACCAACATACAGAAATCAGTTGCTTTTCTATACACTAATGCCAAAACATCTGAAAAAAAAAGAAAACTATGCCATAAGTAATAGCATCAGAAATAATAAAATATTGAGGAATAAATCTAACCAAGGAAATGAAAGATCTCTACAATAAAATGTACAAGTCTTTACTGAAATAAACTGAAGACACAAACAAATGGAAAGATATCCCACGTTCACAAATTTAAAGTGTTAATATTGTTAAAATGATCATACTACCCAAAGTCATCATAAATTTGATATAATCCCCATCAAAATTCCAATGGCATTTTTCAGAGAAATAGAAAATACAATTCTAAAACTTTTATGTCCACATATGGCCTCAAATAGCGAAAGAATCATGAGAGAGAACAAAGCCAGAGTCATCACACTTCCTGATTTGAAACTATACTACAAAACTACAGTAATTAAAGTTATGTGATACCAACATAAAAAGAGACACTCAGACCAATGGAATGGAGTACAGACTAGATATTAACCAACTAGTGTTTGACAAGGGAGTCAAAAACAGTCAGTGGGGTAAAGGTAGTCTCTGTGACAAATGGTGCTGGGAAAATTGGATAACTACATGCAGAAAAACGAAATTAGACCCTCAATTACAACACTCCCCAAAATTAACTTGAACTGGATTAAAGACTTAAATGTATGGCATCTGATGCCATAAAACTCCTAGAACTAAATATAGTGAATAAACTCTTTAACATAGGACTGGAAAATGTCTTTTTGTATATGAAGCCAAAAGCACAAGCCACAAAAGTAAAAATCAACAAGCAGGACATCAAACTAAAAAGCTTATGCACATGTAGCCAAAATAGTACAAAATAGTCCTGGCACGAAAAGAGACACATGAATCAGCAGGGGAAAAAGAAAGAAAGAAAGAAAGAAAGGAAAGAAAGAAAGAAAGAAAGAAAGAAAGAAAGAAAGAAAGGAAGGAAATAAAGAAAAGAAAACCCAGAAATAAACCCACAATTACGTGGTCAATTAATTAAAGGAGGAAATAATATCCAATGGGGAAACAAAGTATCTTCAACAAATGGTGTTGGGAAAACTGGACAGCATCATGCAAAAGAATACAACTGGACCACATCCTAACACCATACACAAAAATAAACTCAATATGGATTAAGGACCTAAATGTGAGATCAGAAACCATAAAAATCTTAGAGGAGAGCACAGGCAGTAATTTCTCTGACATTGATAATAGCAACATCTCTCTAGCTATGTCTCCTAAGGCAAGGGAAACAAAAGCAAAAGTAAGCTATTGGGACTGCATCAAAATAAAAAGCCTCTGCATAGTGAAAGAAGCAATCAACAAAACGAATAGACAATGTACTCAATGAGAAAAGATATTTTCAAATGACATATCTGATAAAGAGTTGGTATCCAAAATATATAAAGAAGTGAAATAACTGAACACCCAAAAAACAAATAATCCAATTTAAAAATGGGTAGAAAGAATGAAAAAATATTTTTCCAAAGAAGACATACAGATCACCAGACACGTGAAAAGATGCTGAACATCGCTCATCAACAAGGAAATGCAAATCAACACTACAACAAAATATAACCTCACACCTGTCAGAATAGCTAAAACCAACAATGCAAGAAACAACCACTGTTGGAGAGGATGTGGAGAAAATGGAACTTCTGTCCACTGTTAGTAGGAGTGCAAACTGGTGTAGTCACTCTGGAAAACTGTATAGAGGTTCCTCAAAAAGTTAAATATAGAACCATCTAATAATCTAGTAATTGTACTACTGGGTATTTAACTAAAAAAATGCAGAAACACTAATTCAAAGGGATACATAACCCTTATGCTTTTTGCAGTGTTATCTACAATGACCAAATTATTAAAGCAGTCCAAATATCCATAAATAGATGAATGAATGAAGAGGTATTGTGTGTGTGTGTGTGTGAATAAATATAACGGTATATATAAATTGGAATATTATTCAGCCATAAAAATGAAGTCTTGCCATTTGCAACAATATGGATGGAGCTAGAGAGTATTGTGCTAAGCAAAATAAAAGAAAAACAAATACCATATGATTTCACTCATATATGGAATTTAAGGAAAAAAAAATGAAAAAAGGGGAAACGAGAGAGAGAGAGAGAGAGAGAGGCAAACAAAGACACAGACTCTTAACTATAGTGTAGGAACTGATGGTTACCAGAGGGAAGGTGAGTAGGGGGATGGGTGAAATAGGTAAAGGGGATTAAAAGTACACATATTCATTATGAGCAAAGAGTAATATATAGAATTGTTAAATAACTATATTCTACACCTGAAAATAATATAACACTATATGGTAACTACACTGGAATTAGATTAAAAACTTAATACAAAAATTAATAAAATGTTTATCCACAGCAAAAGAACAATCAATAAAATGTAAAGGCAACCTACAGAATGAGAAAATATTTGCAAAACGTATGTCAGATAAGGGGTTAATATCCACAATGTATAAATAACTCATATATTTCAATAACAAAAAGAAAACAATCTGATTAAAAAATGGGTTAAGTGGGGCGCCTGGGTGGCTCAGTGGGTTTAGCCGCTGCCTTCAGCTCAGGTCATGATCTCAGGGTCCTGGGATCGAGTCCCGCATCAGGCTCTCTGCTCAGCAGGGGGCCTGCTTCCCTTCCTCTCTTTCTGCCTGCTTCTCTGTCTACTTGTAATCTCTGTCTGTCAAATAAATAAATAAAATCTTAAAAAAAAAATGGGTTAAGTGTACTGAATAGATACTTTTCCAAAGAAGATCTTACAATGGCCAACTTGAAAACAAATAAATAAAATGGTCAACTCATACACAAAGGGTGTTTAACATTACTTATCAAGAAATGCAAACCCAAACTTCAATGTGATATCATCTCACACCTGTTAGAATGGCAATTATGAAAAAGACAAGAGGTAGCAAGTGCTGGGGAAGACACAGAAAAAGGGAACCCCTGTACACTGATGGTGGGAATGTAAATTGTTTCAGCTGCTATGAAAAACAGTATGGAGGTTTCTAAAAAAAAATAAAACAGATCTACCATATGATCAAGAAATTCCATTCTGGTATATATCCAAAGGAAATGAAAACAGAATAATAAATATATATATATATATATATAGATAGATAGATACCTATATATTGATATAGATATTGATATCTATATATTGATATATATCTATCAATAGACATAGATATCGATATATATGTATCTATCTATCTATATCTATATAGATAGATATCTATATCTATCGAGATATATATATATATATATATATATATATATCACCACATTTATTGTAGCATTATTCACAATAGCCAAGATATGGAAATAGCCTAACTGTCTGCCAGTGGATGAGTGGATAGAGAAGTGATACATGCTTGTACAATGGAATATTAGCCACAAGAGAAAAGGAAATCCTGCCATTTGTTTCAACATGTACAGATCTTGAGGGCATTGTGCTAAGTTAGATACAAGTCGGACCAAGAAAGTCTAATTCTGCATGATCTCACTTGTATGTGGAATCTAAATAAGCCAAAGTCATAAAAACAGTACAACGCTGGTGAGCAGAGGGTAGGAGTGGGCTGGGGTGGGATGGGGTGGGGTGAAGGAATTGGGAATATTTTTGTTCAAAGGAACAAACTTGGAACTAGTAGATAAGTCCTGGAGAGCTAATGCACAGACAGCATGGTGCTTATAGTCAACAATGTTGTATTATACAATGTTGTATTATACAACAATGATGTATTATAAGGGCACCTGGGTGGCTCAGTTGGTTAAGGGCCCGACTTCATTTTTTTTAATTTAAATTCAATTAGCCAACATATAGTACATCTTTAGTTTCAGATATAGAGTTCAATAATTCATCAGTTGCATATAACACCCAGTGCTCATCACATCACATGCCGTCCCTAATGCCCATCACCCAGTTACCCCATCCCCCACCAACCTCCCCTCCAGCGACCCTCAGTTTTGTTTCCTAGAGTTAAGAGTCTCTCATGGTTTGTCTTCTCCCTCTCTGATTACTTCCAATTCAGTTTTCCTCCCTTCCCCTATGATCCTCTGTGCTGTTTCTTATATTCCACATATGAGTGAAACCATATGATAATTGGCTTTCTCTGATGGACTTATTTGGCTCAACATAATACCCTCTAATTTCATCAGTTTCATCTATCTTAATGTAAATGGTAAGTTTTTATCCTTTCTGATGGTTGAGTAATATTCCTGTGTGTGTGTGTGTGTGTGTGTGTGTGTGTGTGTTTGACTTCTGCTCAGATCATGATCTCAGGGTGCTGGAATTGAGTCTCAGCAGGGAGTGTGCTTGTCCCTCTGCCCCTCCCCCTGCTCATGCTCCCTCTCTCCCTCCCTCTCAAATAAATAAATAAATAGAATCATTAAAATCATATATATTCTATTATAACCTTCAAGGTTGTTAGGAAACTAGATCTTAATTGTTTCCACCATGGAAAAGAAATAATTGCGATATGATAGTCTTAACATATATTACAGTGGTAATTTTGCAATATACAAATACCAAATCGACACCTTATACACTTTTAAATTAAATAATGTTCTACATCTATTACATTTCAATTTTTTTAAATGGAGCAAGGTTTCATTAAGAATGTTGAAGGAGCTAACTTCTATTTAACTGAATGTTTAGTGTAATATGTATCAGTGAAAATTCTTGTTTTTTCCATGTTCCTTGTGAATAAATTTTTCAGAAACTCTTCACTACCTTATAAAATGGAATGCAGACTACATCTTTATTATTGCTCATGGGACTCTTGATTTTACAGACTAACCTTTGTTATTTTCTTACTGTTTAGAATGAGAGATATGGAGCTGAGTCTGTTTATTAAGGGCATAATTAGAATCCAAGAAAATTCCCTACTTGTTCTTTTTAGAAAATTTCAAATTTAAACTTAAAAAAGATAATTTAAAATTTGCTTTGTTTTCAAAATGAACCTGAATATATTGTTGCAACCACAATATTTAGCGTCAAGACAGTTCCTTTACCCCCCAAAATTTCACTTCATTGTCCATTTGCAATTAAAGCTTTCCCCCACCCCTAACTCCTGAAAACCACAGTTCTCTTCTTTGTCCCTATTATTTGTCTTTTCCAAAATGTCATATAGATTCTTACAAAATATATAACCCTTTAAAACTGGTGTCTCTCACTCAGCATAATGTTTTTGAGATTCATCTATGTATTTCATGGATCAATATTTAAAATCTTTCAATGGCCATATCATTATTTATTTCACCATTCCATTTACTTGTTAAACTGAATTCCAGTTTTTTGATTATGTATAGGGATGTTATGAACATTCATGTACAAGTTTTTGTATTGACATATTTTCATTTACCTTGTGAATGTACCCAGAACTGGAATGCTGAGTAAAGTGACAATTCTGTATATGTAACCAGAGGTGCCAATGGGCATACCTCTCTCTGTGGCCCTTGGCAGACAGGATACCACAACTGAGCAAGGCTGGAGCTGGGTCACAGGGCTACTATTTCAGTGTCTGAAGTCAGATTTTAGGTCAAAGGTCTATGATTAGGGGCTTGGGCAGACATGGATCCTGTTTGGTCCAGGACCTTGGTCAGTAGGGTTGGCACTGGGACAAAGGTCTGATTTAGGTTCACAAACAGGGGGCCGGCTACCAGGTGTGCAAAGAGGTGTGGCTCCTCTGTGTTCCTGGAAGGCCTCTTTCCAGATCTCTGGGCAGGTCTTTGGATAGGTGGGAAGGGCCCTAGACCATGACCAAACGTGGTGTAGCTGAGCAATGGCGCCAGGTAGTGTCCACAGCTGGAAGCAAAGTTGAAGCCTTGCATGGCCCCGGGGGAGCGGGGGAAGTGCATGGACATGGGCATGGATGGGTGTGTCTCCATGGGTAGGCAGTACTGCCCTGTACCATAGCTAAGCAGTACTGGAGCTGGGTCACAAACTCACTTTAGGGTTCGTGATCAGGTCCAATTTCATGGGATCCTTTACTGATGGAAGAGAAAAGCATGTATCTTCCCAGGTTCCTTGGTAAATGGGGCTGATGGCAAGACCATGGCTAAGTAGGGCTTCAGCTGATTCCACAAGGACTTAAGGCTGTTTCTGGGTTGGAGCCAGGATCATGTTCAGTGAGCTTGACACCAGAGCATGTGCCTGTGTCCACACTGTTTTTAATGGAGGAGAAATCCTTATTTGCCCATTCCAGGGGAGCAATGGGTGGTGATTTTTGGTGAGTGTTGTTTGGTGAAATTTTTATTTCTCTCGGACTTTTGGTTCTGAAAGTCATATTTTTTAAAATATTTGTCTTATATTTATCTTCTGAGATGTTATATCTTTTTTTTCAAGTTTCTGTTTAAGTTCCAGTTAGTTAGCATACAGTGTAATATTAGTTTCTGGTGTACAATATAGTGACTCATCACTTATAAACAACACCCAGTGGTCATCACAAGTGTGCTCCTTAATCCTCATCACCCATTTAGTCCATCCCTCCATCCACCTTCCCTCTAGGAGCCCTCAGTTCATTCTCTATTGTGAAGAGTCTGTTTTCTGGTTTGCCTCTCTTTTTTCCCCCTACATTCATCTGTTTCATTTCTTAAATTCCACATATGTGAGAAATCATAAGGGATCTGTCTTTCTCTGACGTATTTCACTTAATGTGGTATACTCTAGCTCTATCCACGTCATTGCAATTGGCAAGATTTTATTCTTTTTATGGCTGAGCATTATTCCATTATATGTATATACCACCCTGTCTTTATCCATTCATCAGTCAATGGGTATTTGAGCTCTTTCCATAGTTTGGCTATGGTAGATAATGGTGTTATAAATATCAGGGTGACTGTATCCCTTTGAATCAGTATTTTTGTGTCATTTGGGTAAATAACCGGTACTGCAATTGCTGGGTTGTGGGGTAGTTGTATTTTTAACTTTTTGAGGAACCTCCATGCTATTTTCCAGAGTGGATGTACCAGTTTGCATTTCCACCAACAGTGTACGAGGGTTCCCCTTTCTCTGCATCCTCACCAACATCAGTTGCTTCCTGTGTTGTTAATTTTAGCCATTTTGATGGGTGTGAGGTCATATCTCTTCAGGGTTTTGATTTGTATTTCCCTGATGATGAGTGATGTTGAGCATCTTTTCATGTGTTTGCTGGCCATATGTATGTCCTCTTGGAAAAGTGTCTATCATGTCTTCTGTCCATTTTTTAACTGGATTATTTGGGAATGGAGTTTGATAAGTTCTTTATAGATTTTGGATACTAACCCTTTATTGGGTATGTCATTTGCAAATGTCTTCTCCCATTCTGAAGGTCGCCTTTTAGTTTTGTTGATTGTTTCCTTCACTGTGCAAAAGCTTTTCATTTTGTTGAGCTCCCAGTAGTTTATTTTTGCTTTTCTTTCCCTTGCCTCAGAAAACATATCTAGTAAGAATTTGCTATGGCCAATGTCAAAGAGATTACCGCCTGTGTTCTTCTCTAAGATTTTGATGATTTCCCATCTCCCATTTAGGTCTTTCATCTAATTTGAATTTATTTTTGTGTACAGTATAAGAAAGTGTTCTAGTTTCATTCTTTTGCATGTTGCTGTCCCTTTTCCTAACACCGTTTGTTGAAGAAACTGTTTTTTTTTTCCCCCTTTGGATATTCTTTATTACTCTGTTGAAGATAAGTTGTCCATATACTTGTGTGCTCATTTCTGGGATTTCTATTCTGTTCCATTGATCTATGCATCTCTTTTTATGCCGGTAACAAACTGTTTTGATCACTACAGCTTTGTAATATAATCTGAGATTTTTTCTCTCTATCTCTTTCAAGACTATTCAACTTACTTCACGAGACATGGTTATGACAGTTACTGCAATGTATTTTTTTGGGATAATTACAACATTTGGGTCATCTCAGGGTTAATGTCTGTTGGTTTTTTTTTCTCTTGAGAATTTGCCAGAATATCCTGTTCTTTGTACACCAAACAATTTTGAATTGTCACTTAAACATTTTTAATATTAAACAGTTCTGGGTCTTTAAAAAAAATCCTATTGAGATTTTTAAAACTGTCAGTTGTTCCAAGTAGGTTTAGGCCACATGTTTCAACTTGCCTTCTTTGGCTACAGTTCTTAAAGCTTTAGCAGTTTCCAAAGCTTTAGCAGTTATTTGGATTTGTCTACTGTGTGCACCTCCCAGGGGCCAGTTTGAGACATATGGCATGCTGTATAGAATCATATTTGATGCATGCACACCTTGGAAATGAGTCCAGAATTCACTGGCAACTTTATGGCAATCCCATTTTCAAGTTCATTCTTCTCCCTGATCTCCTCCTATCTCATAAGTCCTGTTTTTCAGTTATCTCACAAGAAATCCATAGGGTTTTTTCTTTCTGCTTGGTCACAAACTTCCCATATCTGTCTGTCTTTGGGGCCAAGAGGCAGGAGGAGAGAGGGAGAGAGAGAGAGAGAGCAAGCACCAGTTTGTCTCATCACAGTTTTTGGGCCACAGTTTTACTAATAATAGAGAAAGATTTTCCTTCCTCAGAGCTTTAGATATCTGCTTGTACTCTTGCATCACTATCACAAATTTAACCACTAGGATTGGAGCTTGTGTTTCAGGCCAGGCCAAGAGGTAGAAAACACAGGGGATATCTACCACTCGTTATGTCCCTTATGCATCCTACTTCCCCTAACTCAGAATAGAAAAAAGAGGACTTCCCTTGAACTTCTATCCATGCATGGTGCAGTTCGAGGAACAGGCTATGTTTGAGTCCAAGTGACGACCTACAAAAGTGTGTGTGGGTGGGGTGAGGGGGGGATTGATAGCTCAGTGCCAGATTGTTCATTTGCCCAGTTGTCATTTCTTTCCCCAATCTTCTTGCTACAATTTACTTTTCAGATGCCTCAGTTAGCTGTTCCATTCAGTCTGTTCAGGAACCTGAGTACATTCAAGTTCCTGGGAAAGCTGGTACGTTTACTCCATCTTAACAGGAACTAGAACTCCCTTTGGTTTTTGAAACACTAGAAATCATATTTTATTCCTTTTTCTATTATTAAATATACATATATATTCATATAGCTTTAAATTCATTCAGACTCATTAGAGAAAAAAAATTACTTGCAATGAACTTACAATGAAGGTACAAACAGCTCTCTGCTAATGACCAGATTAAAAAACAAAAAACTCCAAAAAAGAAAATCTCTTTAATAAAGGAGGATTGAAAACACTTATTGTCAGACATATTTTAATTCATAGGTTAAAACATGGAATAAAATAAGTTCTCTATCTTCTAAGTTATGAGTAAGCCCACCCACAATACACCTCTTCTTTGAAATTCAGAGTAATTGCTAAGTTAGGGAAGTGAGTAATTATTAAGTTAGAACAATTATTTGAAGAACCAGTCAAATAAAGCTTATCCTTAAATATTCTCCCTATTAGTCTCAGACATTCAAGGCACATAGGAAGAAATTCCCAGTATAATTCTACTGGTAGCTCTAATACTAATAATTTGAGTTTTATACAATAGATCATTATTCCAAACCTAAATTTCTTATTTGTATATTATAAATAGGCATTATATTTTTGAGGAAAATTTAAGTGAGCTTTTATACCCCTAAAGACAAAATAACCCAAATGCAAGCAATGCTCAAAGACACTGACTTTATGCAAGTTTACCTTGAACAACTACCTAGAAAAGTTCTTATCTGTTTGGAAGTCAGTGACCTTTTTAAAAACTAGATGAGAGCTAGGTCCATCTACCACCACCCCCAGGGAAATACACACACACACACACACACACACACACACACACTATTTTTTGCATAAATATTAAGAGGTTTCATATACTCTTGAAGCCTGGATTAAGAACCCTTGACTAGATATGAATGATGAATAAATTTGTACTTTCCAAATCTTCTCTCTTGAATCCCAAACTTTCTTTTTCAATTATCTATGGGAAAACTCTACCTATATGTACTGGAGTCCCCTCAAATTAAACTATCATACCAAATTTGACACTTCATCTTGTTTTTCTTTTCTCAGTTAATGAATTCACCATCTATGTAGTCACCAAAACTAAAAACCCAGGAGTCATCTCAGAATGTCCTTCTCTCTCACAACTCACTTAAAATCAAAACTAGCCCTGTGTGTTCTGCCTTCTGAATATAGCTTAAATCTATTTCCTCATCTTTATCCCCAATGCCAAAACCTGAACTGAAGCCCACATTACATTCCACCTGATCTATTATATTCTTCATATCATTGCTAATTGTATTTCTAAAACATGAATTCGAATATCACTTTCTTCTCTGCTGTCTAAAGTAGTGATTTGCAAAAAATAAAATAAAATAAAATGTAAATCAGAAGACTCCTGTTTTATGGACATTGGGGAGGGTATGTACTATGGTGAGTGCTGTGAAGTGTGTAAACCTGGTGATTCACAGACCTGTACCCCTGGGGATAAAAATACATTATATGTTTATAAAAAGAAATTTAAAAATTAAAAAAAAGAAGACTCCTGTTTGTTTCTCAAGCAAAATATCTCATAGAAGCTTAACATATCAAACAAAAAAAAATTGGTACAAAATATTATTTCCCAAACTTGCCATATTATGAAGCTCCGCATGTGTTGGGAGCTTGTTTAAAGTAGCACTTGTCGAGCACTGGGTGGCTCAGTTAGTTGGGTGTCTGCCTTAGGCTCAGCTCATGATCCTGGAGTCCTGGGATTGAGTCCTGCATCAAGTTCCCTGCTCAGTAGGGAGTCTGCTTCTCCCTTTGACCTTTACCCCACTCTCTCTTGCTGTCTCTCTTTCAAATGAATGAGTAAAATCTTAAAAAACAAAACAAAACAAAACAAAACAAAAACAAGTAGCACTTATCAAAAACCCCAGACTTATTCAGGCGTAATCTCCATGGGCAGAGCATTAGAATCTGTATTGTTTACAGGTATCAGGTGATTTTTATAAACAGGCAAGTCTACAAACACTGGTTGATTTAGTCATCAAATATAAATGCTTTAAAATGACACACAAAAAAGACATCACACTTTGATCCCAGTTTATTTTTCTGACCTACTTCCTTTCACGCAGCATATGTTTCAAGCACATCAAACTATTCCCTGTTCTTTTAATTTGCCTCACTGTTTTTGGTCAATATACCTTTGCACATCCAATCTTCTTTTCCTGGAATGCCTTTCTTAACTTTTTCCACCTGTTGCTTTTCTACCTATCTTTGAAGAACCAGAGCAAAGGTCAATTTTTCTGTGGAACATTCCCTTATTCTTTATAGAACAGAGCACATTATACAATATATCTCAGCTTTCTATCATCAGCTTGATGGCTTGTATTATATCTGATCTCTACTTGTGTCTTCCATAACACAATATCCAGCACATAGTAACCACTCAATAAATATGTGTTAAATATTGAATGATTAATTCATGAATTCATTAATAAGTTAATGAATAAATTCATGGATAAATGAACAACCAAGGTTTGAAAATATATTTTTTTAAAAAGAATATAATTATTTACTGAAAGGAAGTCATTGGGATAACATTATTTTGATAGTAATTTACTACAAAATGATATAAATAATGTGATGCAGACGTGGGTGTGGGTCAACATTAGTGTATAATCCAGATGCAGTTATTTAACCTCTGAAGTATTCTCACACAGGGATTCACATTTCTGTGGTAGAGAGTTACAAAAGGATATGTTCAAAGTTTTTCAAGTATTTATATCTAAATGCACAGCATTAGATTTTAAAATTAGCATAGGACATGAGTTTTCATAATATTAGAATACTTCAAGTTTATAGTTGTCTAGAAGGATGTGCAGAAATTTCCACCCTGGGGCGCCTGGGTGGCTCAAAGTGTTGAGCCTCTGCCTTCGGCTCAGGTCATGATCTCAGGGTCCTGGGATAGAGCCCCACATCGGGCTCTCAGTTCAGCAGGGAGCCTGCTTCCCCCACTCTCTCTCTCTGCCTCTCTGCCTACTTGTGATTTCTGTCAAATAAATAAATAAAATTAAATTAAAAAAAGAAATTTCCACTCTGTGTACAAGGATCTTGCAGTCTCATCCAACTAACAACTTCAAAGAAACTCTCTAGATTCAAGATGCTGGATTGATGCCAATTTTCTACCTCTAGCCTCAATACTTAATATAGGAATCTGTTGTCTGATGCAATTAAAAACCTTGCTGCTCTTGCCATCAGAACATTGGTGCACCCATTTCTAAGTGAAACTTTGATGCAAAGTATTGTCTAAGTTTCCAAGAAGACATGATGAGGTCTTCAAGGAATATAGAAAATAGATTACATGTCTTTTTTTCTTTTTGCCTGTTAATGTTTTTAGGTGTGGCAAAATTCAGCCTGAGACTTGTTTTATTGTAATATATCACCTATATTAATGATGGGGCTATCAGAAAATACATCTATAACCCCTACCTATATTTTCTCCATAACTTTTTATTTTGAAAAAATTTGAACCTGCACAAAAGTTGCAAGAATAATATAATGAGCGAGAACATGCTCTTCACTTAGATTTACCAGTTATTAACATAAAGTGATTTTACATTTGTGCATGCTCTGTCTTTATGTGTGTGTGTCTCCCCATCCTCATATGTAGTGACTACTTAACCAAGAGTGAGTTTTGTCTCTCCACCTGCCATAGGTATTCAGTACTTAACTTTGAAAGTGAGTTTCATATTTCATGACAATTCACTCCTATATACTTCACCATGTATCTTCTAAGAAAAAGTGCATACATAACCACAATGCAATGATTACATTCAAGATAGTCAACATTTATATAATGTTGTTATCTAATATACAATCCATATCTATGCTTCCTCAGTTGTCTTTTATAGATCTTTATTTTCTGATTCAGAATCTGAAGATAATGAATTGCAAGTGTTTGTCATACTTCTTTAGTTTCTTTAATTTAGAACTGTTCCCTAGCCATTTTCTCTTTTTGTTTTTAATAAAACTGATACTTTTGAGGGGCCCAGGACAGTTGTTTTGCACAATGTCTATCAATTTGGACTAGTCTGATTATTTCTGCATGATTGGATTTAGGTGTAAAATTTTTGACAGAAAAAGACCACATAGATGCTCTTCTATTCTCCTTACTTCATCACATGGGGAAGTAATTTTGTCTCATTATTGGTAATTTCAAGTCTGATCACTTGGTTAACATGGTATCTAACAGTTTTCTCTTACAGAGGTAACTTTCTTCTTTGTAATTAATAAGTTATCTGTCAGGTAATTCATTTAGATGATATGAATGTCTTATTCCTCAAGATTTTGCTCTTTAATAACTCCTGATACTCCTAACTGAAGCAATACTATAGTGGTCTTCCAATTCCATTATTCAATTCAATGTTGGTCTTCCAATTCTATTTTTTTCAAAGATTTTATTTATTTGACAGTGAGAGAGAGAGAGCATAAGCAGGGGATAAGGGGAGAGAGAGAGGGAGAAGCAGGCTCCTTGCTGAACAAGTAGCCTGATGCAGGGCTCGATCCCAGGACCCTGGGATCATGACCTGAGCTGAAGGCAGACGCTTAACCAACTGAGTCACCCAGGCACCCTCTATTATTCTTTTTAAAATTTTTATTAGATAGACTTTACTACAAAAAGAACGTTCCCCCCACTTTACCTTTTTAATGTCATTGTGCAATAATGAATTATTTTTTATTCTGTGTGCTTCAATCAATTGTTATTATTTTTTTAATGGTCAGATTATTTCCAAACTGATCTAGTAGATTTCTCTTCAAGCTAATCTTTTTTTTTCCCTCATATCCTTTTGATATTTTTCCTTTTGTACCTCAACAAGATACTCCTGGTTTATCTTATAGTTTCCTTCTTATATTTGCAATCAGCTGTTTCTGCAAGGAGTCATGATTCTTTGGATTCTTGAGGATAATAATGTTTAAAACCAAGATATGGGCAGTAGGTTTTCTTATTGCTCCTGGAATATCATTGCTTTTAGGACCTTTCACTGAACAAGGCTTTTGATTCATGAGCTCATACTCATTAACTCTAATTCCAGTCCCATATATAGAATTTTTTTCTTTGTTACTTAGTCCATATTTATATTTTCCTTTTCTTACTTGTAGAATCATTTCCAACCTAAATATCAATATATTTACTCATTTGCTCAATTTTATAGTATGCACAAATAATTTTTTATAATTACTACTATATAACACTACTAATAAAAAACATGAGTAAAGTTTCTTGATTTTTTTGCATTTTTTTATGTCTATAGAATATATCCCAGTGAGGATATACAGTTAGAGTACTACATTCAAATGTTACTTGGTTTAATTATATGTGTAGTTTTGTTAATCTGATTAATAAGTACATCCATCTATACTCTTGTTAATTAAATTACCATTTTTCTTTTTTTTTTAAAGATTTTATTTATTTATTTGACAGAGAGAGACCACAAGCAGGCAGAGAGGCAGGCAGAGAGAGAGAGAGAGGAGGAAGCAGGCTCCCTGCTGAGCAGAGAGTCCGATGCGGGACTCGATCCCAGGACCCTGAGATCATGACCTGAGCTGAAGGCAGCGGCTTAACTCACTGAGCCACCCAGGCGCCCCTAAATTTCCATTTTTCTACATGTAAAATATTAACATGGTTTGAAAATCAACAGAGTACTTGGAGAAGTCTCATTCTCTTCTTTATTGCTTTTACTCCATTGCCACCCACATTCTGTAGATGCCAATTTAGTTTCTGATTTCTTTTTCTTGTGTCTCTTTTTGTAAAAATAAACACACACACACACACACACACACACCCTCACCCCTCTTTCTTAGGACAAAATATTCAGAATATAGTCCTTTGCAAATTGTTTTTGTTTCACTTAATGACATATTCTGGAAATTATTTAATATTAGTTCATTGAAATTTCCTTTATTTTTCAACCTTAGATGTGCCAGATTTTACTCAAGTACTTTCCCAAGTGTGGGCTTTTCAGTTGCTTCCAAAATGTGATTATAAATAAGGCCACCATGAATAAATTTTTGCATATGTCTTTTCCCCAAAATTAAGTTGAGAAATGTCAAGAAGTGGGATTGTTGATTCAAAAGCTAGATACATATTTACTTTTATTAGATATTGTTGAATTCTCCACTATAAGATTAGTACCATTTGCATTCCCATTGGCAATATAATAGAATGAACATTTCCTACAACCTTGTAAACAAGCTTACCCTTGAGCTTTTGTATTTTTGCCAAACTAGTAAGTGAGAAAGAGTATTCAGTAAAGCTTTGATTTACATTTCTCTTATTATGAGTGGAGTTTACCAAATTTTTGTATGTTTAGGGTTAATTGCTACATCTTTTTAACCAACTGTTTGTTCATGCCTTTTGTCCATCCTTCTTTTCTCCTGAGTTTCTGGTGGTATTCTCAATTTTTTGGTGTGAGACTGGCCCTTTATCTGATATAGCACTTTCTCTTTATTTTCTAATGCAATAAAATACCAGTAGTATTATGAATTCCCTAATTTACTTAGGCTGATATACAGTAAGTTAATTTAGTGCTTCTAGTGCACTGTGATTTGAGTATTCTTACTCAAGTAAGAGGTGGATAGTTCATGTGGTTTTATTATGATAACCTGAATTTATCCTCAATTGCTTATCTGAAACTCTTGGGGACAGGTATTTCTCAGAGCTTGGAATTTTTTGAACTTGAGAAAAGCAATGAGTGCATATACTGTGAAATACATATTAAATATCTTTTATCACCCATTGGATAAGGGTCAACACCATGTAATTAAATACAAAAATATTTCTGAAACAAAATTTACAAATATTTACACTAGATGTGATAAAACCATAAATAGATTCACATCAGCTCAAGTACTAGTTTAAGCAATATCGGGTTTAGCCACAAAATGCTTTATAAATGAAACTTTCAGTTTCTAGAGATTTTTGGGTTTTGGAATAGTGGATAATAGACTTTAGACCAGTGACTCATTAAGCCAGTCATTTTTGTGTATTCTTTGTTAGAAAATTGTTTATTATTTTTTGTGTACTGTGTATTGTTTGTTTATTGTTTCTTGAATAAAACTTGAAGAAAATCATTAAAAACTCAATATGTGAAGGGGATTAAGGAGTGCATTTGTTGTGATGAGCACTGGGTGTTGTATGGAAGTATTGAATCACTATATTGTTCACTCGAAACTAATGTAATACTGTAAGTTAACTAACTGAAATTTAAATAAAAACTTTAAAAATGTGTTTTTTTAAAAAAAAGGACAATTGTTTATACTCAGCTGAAAATATCAAATAATTTCCTTATACTTCATAAACCCTACCTAATCAATATGAATATGGAATTAGGTTCAAGGGTTGCATGGGACTCTGCATAATATTTTTTATCTTATTTTGAAGACATTTAGTGTGTTTTTTGAAAAGATACATAAACAACTTTTCTCCCAAATTATATATTTATTTGGTTATTTTTGTGTTATTGTTGTTTCTTAAAGTCTGTTTTATTCACTACTATATCCCCAGTACCTAGCACAATGTCTGACAGGTTGTAAGTGCTTGATAATTACTTTGTAATAAATTCTTGAATGAAAGAAGGTCACTAGGAGGGAGAAATAAAAAAGGAAACAAATTTAATTTTTTACGCATCTGCAATAAAAATACAAGTTGCAAACAATAATCCAAAGGATAATACTATTTACCTCTTATTCTATCCAAATTCCTAGAATAAACCCATGTATATCTAGAGAGAAAAAATACTGCTTTTGCAAAGAGGAAAAAGTTAGCTTTGTTTGAACAGGTGGAAGTTAGTTATCTCCAGATGTCATTACCTTATGTCCTCTTTCTTCCCCCCAATTATCACCCCAAAAGTAGATTAGAGAAAAATTAAAATATGCAAATCCTGTCTCTATTTTCATTCTCTACTCAATTTGTTGAACTGCCTTTGTATAATAATACTTTTTCTCTTTTTAAATATTTGCTTTATTTTTCACATTATAAAGCATAAACATATGTTTATGTCAGACCATCCAGAAAAATTATACACCATTGGAAAATAGGCAAAAAATAGGAAGAAGGAAAAATAATCCACGCGTTCATTCCTCAAAGACAATGAAAAAAGGACAACTCATAATATTTTGTATATTTTCCTGTAGTCATTCATCTAAGCACAATATTTTTAAATATACCATATAGAGATTTAAAATCTTGTTTTCTAACCCTTTACACTTTAAATAGGTTCTAGGTCATTACAAAATTTTAATGAACATAATTTTAAACAAAGACATAAGATTCCATGACATGGAAACACCAACGATTTCTTAATTTTGCCCTATTATCAGATATTTCAGTTGTTTCTGATGTTCAGATATTATGCTTTGGAGAACAGATTGTAAGTATTTTTTTTCCTGTATTTGGTGTTGTTTGCTTAGATAATCTTCAGGTGTGAAGTTACTAGGTCACATGGAATGAAGATATACAGGCCAGTTAGACACTCTTACAAAATCTTTCCATAAAACTATGGAATCCTGATAGCTACCTAGACCTATGAAATCATTTTAAATCCCAAGTACCTGGTAACATGAACCTGGAAACAAATCCAAAAACTGTTACCCACCTGCAATATATGGCTTTTGTCCTGAACTGCTAATTATGTTTTTTGACTTTGAAATTAAGGTAGTTTTTGTCAAGGAATGAAGGAGTTCATTCAGAATGCTTGTTTTTAAGAATGTATTAACAAATTGCCAAAGAGGTCTCCATCACGTTTGTATTTAGTAGCATTTGACTGACTCCTTATTTCATGGATACAGTCATTGCATTATGTTTTTAGACACTATATTTCACGTTTTATGGACTTAGTGCCCTAACTACTTGAACTGCCCCTGGGGGTTCTGAAAACACAGCCGCAATTTGACTTATTGTTGCACATTTGCCATCTAGTGGTTTAAGTGAGAAATGGCAGATTTACACCCTCTCTAGTTGGGGGAATAAGACACTTAGAGCTTCTTTTTCAAAATGAATTTATAGTGGTGGAAAGCACAGACTGTTGGTGATATTCATTAGGGATGGATTGGATTGCTTTATATAGAAGTAATGTGTACACATGTTCAGTTAGAAGAGCCTACCTTTAAAGGAGGTAAACCTCAAAGGAAATCATACATGGATATTCCCCAGCAAATGCTATCTCATTATCCTTATACCCAAGCACACACTCTTCTCAGTGAAATCAAAGGGATATTAAAGGCAACTTTCAAGTGTAAAATGAATCATTAAGGGCCCCATGATCCTACATATGAAAGAAAGGTAGGTACCTCCATTGCTTAGGTTTGGATATTGAGTGTTTATTATATGATTGTTTGAAGATGAGCCCAGATCATTTACTTACAAACTTGTAAAATGTGGTTCTTTCTCTTCTTTATAGTCTGAGGCAATCTCTAATTAAATAGAATGTGTGGCTAAAAAAGCAAATTTTCCCAGATTTACTGTACCTTAGAATTAGATGTATCAGGTAACTTTCTACTCTTTAAGTTTTTCAAATTATCCCAACCTGATCAAATGATATATAATTCTGAGAACATGGGCCACACAAATTATATGAGAGGCTCTTCTTAAGATATACAATGAAGATGCTCAGATTTGGGGAGGGAGTACATACAGTAAATAAAAGTAAGGGGGTAAATAAAGTAAATAAAGGGATGGAATGGAGACGTATTTTTTAAAAATAAGTTCCAAAAAAGCCTAAGAGCTGAGCTGATATTCAGATTTTTCAGGAATTTTCTTTGCCTTCAGACATAGAGGACACAGGAAAGATAAAGAAAATTTTAAAAGGTGGGTGAGTTAGAGGTAGTGAAATATTTCAATAACAGCAGATTTAACAAACAATATTGAGTTTGAATCATTTCTAGGTAATCAGTTACACATGCCATTTACACAAATTTACAAACTTACAAAGCACACGCACACATACCATGAAGTGTGGCAAATACAGAAGTCCTCACATCCACACTTGAAAATCTTTTATGTATTCCAGAATTATTCCTTCACTCATCTATTCATTTGACAAACAACTACTAAGTGCACTTCAAAATAAAAACAAAATATATACCTTTGAGTCAACAAGTTCATCATTTAAAATTTACTCTTTGATTATACTCACAAACGTATGACAAAATATGGTTGTCCGTTTATTTACTGTAGCATTGTTAGAAATAGCAAAGAACTATAAATGATCCATTGGTGGTAGTGAGGTTAAACTAATTAAACATAAATCAAACTAAATGTAATCGCTACAATGGAATAGTATATATCTGATAAAAAGAATGAAGCAGAGTTGTATATGTTAGTACATGAAACTCTGCAAGTTGTAATAAGTGTAAGCAAGGCAATTAATATAATAATATATATTGTGTATATATAAAAATTATAATATACATTAATATATATTGTATAATATATATAGGTATACACATACACACAACCCTACATATATAACCGTATGACACCAGACATTTCACTGTGCTAATTTTCCACTGTTGGATGTTAGTGAAAAGTACAATTACAACTAAAACAGAGCTTTATTAAGATGATGAAATTCTTCAAGGCCATCCAAGCCCAGTTTATCAAAGCCTGATCTATAGTGTGCGTTTACTCAATCTGTACACTTCTGAAAATGGAGCAATGAAGAGAACTACCAAGATTTATCCTTACTTTTTCAGAATGAACCATATTTTAAGTTATTGATGTCTGGAAGTATGCTAACATTTTGGGTAGACGACCTAGGACTCCAAGATCTGTTTTTAGCACTTAAAATAAGAACCTAATTCGGGGGCTCGAGTTTGTAGCCAAAAATCCTTTACATATTTTTGAACTTCCTCACTTGAATACCTGATTCCATTATGTTGCTTATACTGGGTACAATTAATAGTCATTGAAGGAAATTGAGTACATAACATTTACTGATTGCTTACTTAGTTACATACAATATGCTAAGTCCTCATCAGTCTTTGCAGCTCTGCTATGAGATAAGTACTAGTAGGTTTCTCACTTTACAAATGAGAAAACACATCTTGATGCCCTACCTAGTGGTGACCTCTCTGAGTAGCACATCTATGACCTGAACTCACTTGTCTCTTCCTTCCTTTAAAATGTTTCTGTCCTCTGCATTATTCCTTCAGGAGCATGTACATTTTTCAAAGGTGATGAATTAACCTATATCAGGTTTTTATGCTTGATTGGAGATTAACATGTCACCCTTCTTTGAGAATATTTACTTATTTAACAGAAGGGTTTGCAGACACAACATATATTCAATTATTCATTACTTGACCAATTTACACTACAGATACTAGAGATCTCTGTTCTCTTGGACCTACAGATTTGTGGACCATATGGATATTAATCAAATAATTCATAGAAGCATATAACTTTAACCATGATAAATGTTATGAAAATAAAGCAACGTGATTAGTGCCCATCTTGTGGATTAGATAGAGCTTTCCTGAGGAAGTAAGGTTTAGTTCAATGTATGAAAGATACATAGGAGTTAATTAAGCAAACTGAGGGTGGGGACATTCCGCTCATCAGAATGATGCAGGAGAGCGAGGTTCTAGTCTCATGGAGTCAAAGAATGAATCTCACGAACAAAGGAGAGTGAGTAAAGTCATAGAAGTTTATTAAGCAAGGATAGAGATAAAGCTCTCAGGAGTGAGAGGGGTCCCAATGGAGTTGCCACTGAGGGCTTTTAGCAATGGTCTTTTATAGAAAGCTAAGGAGGGAACTTAAAACTATTTAACATCCCTATTGATAGCACCATTGAGTAAGGACTAGTGATAACATCTTTAATGGCTTACTTCCTTTTTAGGGTTGGTAATTATTGGTTGGTCACAAGTAGCTGTTATAACAAGACACCACTTCTGACACCCAGGACAGGATATTCTGGTTTGTTCCTATATCTCTGAGGATAGAGGATATCTCTATCCTTTCATCTCCCACATTTTGAATTTTGTGAGCCTCATCCCACTGCGCCCAACTTATCTCCCCCTGTCTAGCCCCACCTGTCCCTTACCCAAGAACAGCTAGGGCAAAGGCTCAGGTGTGGTTGGGAGCCTGGGGATCCAAGAAAGAAAGCCTGAGTGGCTAGAATTACTGTATTACACTGCCAACAGTGAGTGAAGAGACTGGAGAGTGTCAAAAAGAAAACCATACACTTAAAATGGTGTCACTTAGGCCAAGTCACCAAACCATGGTTTAATACTTAATCTAATTGCAGTTTCAACCTCTCCCAGAACTCAAGTCTTAACCTGGGCAGTAGGAATTTTCTGATTAGCACCAAGGAGGATATCTGTCACATGGGCTATCTGTCTCCTTGCCCCAAAGGAAGTTGAAGTCATCTAAAAAATAAACCCCCCCTCGCTCCCCCTTCCTTTTAATGGAAAGTGACCTTACCTGAAATCATCTTTTTCTTTTGTTAATAACTTATTGTCCCACTCACCTTTCTTTTTTTTTTATTTTATAAAGATTTTGTTTATTTATTTAAGAGAGAGAACAAGCAGAGGGAGAGAGAGAGAGAAAAGTCCACTCACAGCTGAGCAGGAAATCTGACTCAGGGTTGGATCCCAGGACTTGAGAAGAAGACAAACTCAACTGCTCCACCCACACCTCCATTCCTTTCTATTAAAACTTTTTTTTTTTTTTAAGATCTTATTTATTTATTTGACAGAGAGATAGCACAAGTAGGCAGAAAGGCAGGCAGAGGGAAAGGAAGAAGCAGGCTCTCTACTGTGCAGGGAGCCGGACATGGGACTCGACATGGGGCTCAATCCCAGGATCCTGGGATCATGACCTGAGCCAAAGGCAGCTGCTTAACCGACTGAGCCAACCAGGCCCACCATCTATTAGAAACTTTTTTGCCCAGCTTCTTGGAGCTCTCCTCTACTTACTAGAAGGGATGCTACTCCATTCATGAATCATTTAATAAAGCCAACTTGATCTTCAAATTTACTTGATTGAATTATTTTTTTAACTACAGGTAGACAGAGACCAAAAGTCATACACAACTTGGGAGAAATAAACAACATTTATGAAAATATGCCTGTTATGGAAGTATGCAAGGGAAACCTCTAAAACATGTTTTGAGATTCAGGAAAGACTTTCCAGAAATGCGAGCTATGAAGGAGGACTAGACATTAGCTAGAATACTAGGAAGTAGAGGGGGTAGTTAATAGTGTTCAGGGCAGGAGGAACAACAAAGGTGTGGAGATAAGAGATATTAAGGTACATCTAAGGAACTGAGGGTGGCCTTATTAAATGCAGATTTAGAATGCTGATTCTGGCTGGCAGTGGGGGAGGATCCCTGGGATAACTGTGGATGCAGGGAAAAGACTATTGGAGTCATAATGGCTGAAAGGAGATGAACAAAGGAAGTAGCAGTTGGGTAAGAAAAAAAGGGACTGATGATGTAAATATTAAGCAGGAGGAGTGACTGCATGGTGGATTATTGTAGAGAAAGGTGAAGAAGACAAAGAAACCAGGTTTCTAACTGGGGTTACTGTAAGGGCCTATTTAGCCAGAGCGATTCCATCTTGGATTAAACAGTCATTTTGTTGTTTATGCAGTCAAACTTAAACTGACCCTGCCCTGCCACCCCCCCACCCCCCCACCCCTGCCCAGGGGACTTACTTAAAAGCAAGTCTGGGAAACCCGTCCCAGGTAACAAAGCCCAAATACAAGGGTGGGTCAGGCCAGGTGGAGACATCAAATCAGTGGGGGCACATACTGTCTCCCTAGCTACCAAGGAGTATGGGCCCCGTCTTTTGGGCACCAATTCTGACCAAGGTGATAGGCTAGTTCAAATATCTACTAGGGTAAATTGTAATTCAATTGGCCACCCATGTGTGACCTAGCATGACTGTGCAGCTTTCTCTGTGTGTTACAATCTCATTGGCCACCTGTGTGTGGCCAGGCCCAACCACATGGCCCTTGCCCTTTAAAGTTAGGTGGGGGCGGGGTTGCCCTCTCTGTAGGAAGTGCAGCCCCGGACTGTTGGTTTGATTCTTGATGGTTGGTGTGAAATAAAACTTTGTTTAACCTTCGCTTTGTATCAGTCTCACTCCTTTAATCATGGACACATTATTGGGGGACCTTTCAGTTACCAGGTGCATTAAAATGTTATTCAGGAGGGCATGTGATGTAATGAACACTTGGTATGATATCAGACTGATGAATCACTGACCTCTACCTCTGAAACCAATAATACATTATATGTTAATGAATTGAATTTAAATAAAAAGCATTTTAAAATAAACAAATAAAACACCATTCAGAGTGTTATAATGAAGGAGGAACAAGATAGGAAGTAAGAGTGGAAGGAATTTAATTTGGGGCATTGTAAGTGTTAACAAATCTTTGGAGCACTCTTGGGAACATGTCCAGTTGTGAGACGTGTATTTGCCTCTATAACAGGAGAGATATGCAGGCCAAAGTGAAAGATTAGAGCATTATTAGCATATTGAAGGTACAGAAATGAGAGTATACAGTATAAAAAAGGACTTAGAATAAAACTTTAAAAACAATAACATTTAAAGTGTGGGGAGGAAATAAGGAGCCCCTGAAGACAAGTGATTAAGAAGTAAGAGGAGAAAAAAACTTGAAAACTGTGATGCCATAGAGTTTAAAGAAGACATTGTAAGGAGGGAATGATCAACATTGACAAATGCAAAAGCAGTCTAATAAGGTAAATACAGAGAAATATCCATTAGGTATACAACAAAGAATTTCTAAGTGATCTTTGTGATGTGGGAAACAAAGGCAGAAGAAAATGTAGATAAAATTATATGTCCCTATAACCTGCAGTTCATTGACGAAGTCCTGAGGCAGGCAGAGTATAATGTTCCTCCAGCAAGCTCCCAACTGTCTTAATGTTAATACCTTGCTAGAGGGAAAAACAACTTTAGTTTAACAATAGGTAAGGCCTCCAGGATCCAGTGCATCTTCTTTAGCATATGAAAATCCTTTTGTAACTTCCCTGTTTGCTACTTCCCCAACCCCAATGCATTTAGTCAGTTGCTCCTCATAATCCCCCAGAAGCAGGAAACAGCTGGCAGCAGCAGCTCTTTGTGTTCACAGGTCCTGTCCCCATGTTTTAATAAAACCACCATTTTGCACCAAAGATGTCTCCACTATTTTTTCTTGGCGGTGGACTCTGGACCCCACCAACCTCACCAAAACAATAATAATAATAAAAAAAAAACCTACATCATTTGCATAAGAAATTTCACAGAAGTAGTCCACAGGGGCTAGTGGAGGTTAAAACAGTAAGAATAGATAACTCATTCATAAAGTTTGATCGTAAAAATTAGAGACATATGTAGTGAGTGCAGTACCTGCACTCTTGCTTGCTTGCTCGAAGAGGCTTTAGAATATATAAATGGTGGGAAGGAGCCAGTATAGACAAGGTAAAAGAGCAAGGAGAGAGGATAAAAAATAAAGATAAGCTGCTAAGAATGAGGTAGTAAGTAGGTGGCGGAGTATAGTTGAAAAGATTATTATTGCCAAGGATGCGGTTACTACTTTGATGCTGAAATGTGGGGAGTAGAAAAATACACTGATAATGTAAGGGCCTATTTAGCCAGAGCGACCCCACCTCGGGTGAACAGCCATTTTGTTGTTTATGCAATAAAACTTAAACTGACCTTGCCCCCCCACCTCCCCGCCCCGGAGGAACTTACTTAACAGCAAGTCCGGGAAACCAGTCTCAGATAACAGAGCCCAAATACAAGGGCGGGTCAGGTCAGGTGGAGGTAATGGAGCCCGAATGCAGGGATGAGTCCGGCCTGGTGGAGACATCCACTCAGTAAAGCACACATACTGTCTCCCTAGCTACCAAGGAGTGTGGGTGCCGCCTTTTGGGTGCCAGTTCTGACCAAGGTGATAGGCTAGTTCAAATAGCTACTATGGGGTGAATTGTAATTCAATTGGCCACCCATGTGTGATCTAGCATGACTGTGCAGCTTTCTGTGTGTGTTACAATCTCATTGGCCACCTGTGTGTGGTCAGGCCCAACCACATGGCCTTTGCTCTATAAAAGTTAGTTTGTAAGACAGGGAGGGGTCGCCCTCTCTGGAAGAGGTGGCCCCGAATGGTCGGTTTGATTCTCAATGCTTGGCACGAAATAAAGCTTTGCTTGACCTTCACTTTGTATCAGTCTCACTCCTTTAATCACGGACCCATTATTGGGAGACCTTTCAATAATAATCTAGAATTTATGGTAATACCTCAATGGAGTATTTTTTAAATTTTTAAATTTAAAATCTTTTTAAAATTATGTTCAATTAGCATTGTTAGTTTTTGATGTAGTGTTCAACAATGTAACTCCCCGTGCCCATCACCGAATGTGCCAGGGTGATGGGTATTAAGGAGGGCACATGTGGTGATGGAATATCTTTCTTACATTTTCTCAGTGAGGAAGAATTCGTATTCATCTGATCAAAGGGAGGGCGATTGGTGGTAACTCAGAATTTCTATGAGAATGAAGAGTAACTGCTGTGGAGAATGGGAGAGGGAACAGATAAAGGAAAGAGGGAGTTTGGTCAGATTGATGGCTCAGTTAAGTTGAAGACTGTACATCTGCATGGGAAGCAGCTGGTATGGTAGTGTGATTTTTATCTCATGTTCAGCAGTCAAAAGATAGTACAGAGAATCTTAAGTTAGACCCAGGTCTGGAGACAGCAAATGATTAGGAAGGAGTTGCATTGAACTACCCTAGAAAGAAACAAACATTCACATTGTAATCCAAACCACACAGCCTGTGAGCAAACTGTGAGTATGGTAGCCCTGGCAAGACTGGCTTCTTGCTTGGTGGATGCAGTGAAAGGATAACGAAGAAAGGGGGCTGATAATATTGTAAAGATGTAGAATGATAGACCATGGAAACTAAGCTGGAGTGAAGGAATTAACGGCAAGAAGGAGAAAGTAAAGGGCTAAAATTACTGAGTATTTAAATTAAATTAACCCTGTAAACCTAAGAATGGGGTAATGAATATAACTATGGTAGGTCTTACACCTCCAAAGAGGGCAATTCTGATATTCCCCTAAAGGCCCTAACACCATCTCTGGATCTTAATCATTTTCTAGAACCACTGGATGGAATGTATGACCCAGCATCATTAACGCAGTTGAGTTCTCAAATAAGAAATTTGCTGGACACCAAGTAAGCTTGCAGCACCCGATGGGAATGACGTTAAGTGAGGCCTCTGAAGAGGGGCAATAAGTAAACAAATGACCTTAAAATGCTTCTTACCCTCATAGTTTTGGAATAGAGTATGTGCTCTATTTGTTCTTTTGTTCTCTTATTTCCAAATGTGTAATTCCTATTGTTTCAGAAGTACAATAATTTGGCAAATGCTTGATTTTTCAAACATAACTCCCAGATAAAATTTGAAGTCCAAAAGGTAAATGTTGAACTTAATAGAAATAAATAAATAAAACAAAATATCTGAGTTGATTTGTCAGGAAGACAAATATAAAGCTATTAATCAAAATTTATGATTAAATCATAATTTTCAGCCAAACTGAGGGCAATTGTATTCTTGCTGTATTGTGATTGATGAGTTAATTTATTTTCAGAATTCAGATTCTCAGTATGATGGGAAAGAGCTATAATAGATCTCGCACATATATAATTTAACATATTATTTTTTTTAATTTATAGTCTAAAATGTTTTGAATCTGTGCCTAAATCATTTGGAGATTTTATTTCCTCCGTATTTCTGTTGTATGCAAATAGACTATCCAGCTGGGATTTCACAGTCTATTCCTTTACGTTCACTGTTTTGGAAAGCCTAAGATTAGATTCTGGCCCTCGTTTCTTTACCTAAACCATACAAATTATATCTGCAGATCTTTTTCCCTATTAATCCTAATTTGTAGCCTAACAAAATAATAATTAACAGTTAATAGTTTGGCATAAATCATTTATCTGAAGTCACAGAGACCCAGAAAGACAAATTGAAACTTCTCTAAAAAAAGAAATTAATTAACCGTGTGTATGTTTGTGTGTAGACAAAGATAAAATTTATTTTCCCACTCTAAGTCTCTCTCACTTATGACAATTCCATGAAAAAAAAAAAAACCCATCAGATGCTCTCTTTTAGAAGGTGAAATATTATCAGTGGATTTTCTAGTGAAGGGTCAGCAAGAAACCCTAAGTAAACTGTTCTCATAAAGTATTTGACCTCAATCCTATTTGACAATATTCTTCAGCACGTGTTAGAATAAATTGAGTGTGTGAACAATAAAATTTTCTGAAATAATAATTATCCTCATCTGTACCAAATGAATCAAAATATTTGGTTGAGTAGGGGTTGGAAATAATCAGTTAACAACTTCAGAAGGTGAGTTTCGTATACACTGTTCACTGATTTGTGCATGTGTTTGTGAGTATAAGCTTAAAAAAGATGAGAAAACAGAAAACTATAATCACAAGTTTTTAATTTTTGCAGTTGCTTACCTGTATGACTTTCCATGAAATTTTTATTGTTCATAATTTCTGAAGCTGAACAGTTTTCTTAAATTGGGGTTTCACAGAAGCATAGGAGTAAAGAAGTCATTGACTAAAATAGAAAAATAATTGTTCACCATATATGGCAAACACCTTTCTTCCCTCTCTATGACCCCAGAGCATTTGCTTCTCTGATTTAAACTGTTACCTACATAGAAATATATCTGATTGCTTTATATATTCCTATGCATGCATGAGCGTGTACGCACACACACACCCCCACACACCACACCCCTTCCATTAACTTTAGTGTCCTCTGAATTTAAATTTTAGTTCTGAGGATATACAGCACTAATTCCCCTGATTTGAAAGCATAAACTAGTAGAAGGCAATTGCACTGGAAATTCTGGCTGGAAATTCTGACTTTTAAAAATCTTCTTAGGCATCTTTGACTTCTGTATACTTTTGTTCATATGTTTGTATGGCATTGTGCTATCTCCTATAATATGCCAGGTTTACAGAAATACTAACTGTTCAGAAAATATGGATCCAGATGGATTACCTGGATAATGGCATGAGTATTATCACCTTGGAAAATGCCACCTCTCTGTGATAGACTCACATTGGTAGCCAATGTTTTTGTAATTAGAGCTGTGGTGTGTCAATGATCACATATATAACCTTTTTTTAATCTGGTGGGGGAAACACACTTCATGAGATCTTCAACAGTCCTTTTCCTGGAATACTAAAAAGTGTGTGGCAAAACTGTGCCATAATAATTTATAGTAAGAAAACATTATGACTTTGAGGGAAAGCTTAAACCGTATTTTCAACAAATCAGACAATAAAAGTAGAATGCTAGCAATAGCAGCACACGGTGACCATAGTGATATTGCATCCTTAAGTGGCTTTTCATTTGGATGAGGAACAAGACAGGAATGACTACAGATGGACTTTATGTTTATACAATTTATATGAGTCTGAAAGATTAGCAGAAGCAGAAAGTGAGGTTAATTCTGTTTCATTATGAAGCTGGAATACAGTGGCACCACTGACTTGCAAGCAATACTACTATTGAATCCCATGTCTTCCTCACAGGCCCTGTATCGAATCATTGAAAAGTATTGGGTGGTTTGCTTTCCAATCTCTCCTAAATTGAATGGCAGTTCGTGATTATGTGGAAAGAGAAATGCCTTTCTTTCTTTTTTTAAAAAAGATTTTATGTACATATGTATGCATGTATGAATGTATTTATTTATTTGACAGAGAGAGAGAGAGACAGGGTGAAAGGGAACACAAGTACGGGCAGTGGAAGAGGGAGAAGCAGGCCTTCTGCTCATCAGGGAGCCCTAGGCAGCTCAGTGTGGGGCTCAATCCCAGGACCCTGGGATCATGACCTGAGGTGAAGGCAGGCTCAGTGTCTGAGCCACCCAGGGGCCCCAATGCCTTTATTTCTTATCTTCTAAGGAGTTAGTTTGGTTAGTCTCTACTTTGGTAAATAAATATATCAAATTGTTTTGAGCTTTTCACATCAAATACTATGCATATCCAAATCAGTCCTAAAGCTGAATATAAAAATAGACTTTCGTCAAGCTACTCATTACTGAAGAACAAATGGTTAGTAACTGGTCTTACACTGGCTTATTGACTTATTTGATCTTTCTACACCCATCCTAAATGAACTTTTTAATGCAGATGATGAAATTAGCCCTTACATGTCTAATACCTTCTAAGATTATCTTCTTGAAGCAAAATGTCGGTGTACATATTTGTATGAATTAAATAAGCTGCTTATATTTTTAATCACTATGACTTCTCAATAACTGTAAAATCTTTATTGAAAAATCTTAGGGGTGCCTGACTGGCTCAGTCAGTAGAACATGTGACTCTTGACCTTGAGGTTCTGAGTTCAAGTTCCACATTAGGTGTAGAGATCACCTAAAAATAAAATCTTAAAAATATGTATATTTAAAAAAATAAAAAATATTAAAAAAAAAGAAATCTTAGAGTTTTCACATCTGAACACTATTCTCCATTTTAGCCAATTTGAAATCTGTTCCTTTCGTTTCTTTGAAAAACCTTCAAGAGGTTCCTCATCTCCATGCTAAAGAAAAACTGTTACCTCATTGAATAATATAATATATAAATATAGTGATATAATGGTGTGTATGCTGTCACTTATAATAAAATTTTTATGAGATAATTTATATGTTTACTCTCCTGTGCCAAGGACTATTATGACAAAGAAACAAGTTAATGATACAGTGATTATGAAATAATATGTATTAAATATTTTATATTCACATTATTATTTATGCTAATAACTTATTTGACACAGTCAAGAAAAAAAATTGCTGTGGAAGTGTAGAGGAAGGTTTCATAAAGTGAAATTTAAAGAATAAGTAGAGATTTATGAAGTATAAAAAGAGAATGTCATTTTGATTACTCAAAATATTTGTCTTAAGAAACTACAAAATGGTTAAATTTGAGGCTTGACTATAAAAGATGTTTATTTTAAATTGATATGTGTACTTATTACATACATTTCATGAACTGGTTCGTCAGATAATAACTGGGAGAACAATAAAGTTAAAATGATAAAACTGGGGGCGCCTGCGTGGCTCAGTGGGTTAAGCCTCTGCCTTCAGCTCAGGTCATGATCTCAGGGTCCTGAAATCGAGCCCCGCATCAGGCTCTCTGCTTAGTGGGGAGCCTGCTTCCCCCTCTCTCTCTGCCTGCCTCTCTGCCTACCTGTGATCTCTCTCTCTGTGTCAAATAAATAAATAAAACCTTTAAAAAATTATAAAACTGCTTGAAATGATGATTTTTTAAAAAATTTTTATATTATGTTATGTTAGTCACCATACAGTACATCATTAGTTTTTTTTTAAATTTATTTTTTATTTTCAGCATAACAGTATTCATTACTTTTGCACCACACCCAGTGCTCCAATGCAATCTGTGCCCTCTATAATACCTACCACCTGGTACCCCGACCTCCCACCCCCCGCCCCTTCAAAACCCTCAGATTGTTTTTCAGAGTCCATAGTGTCTCATGGTTCACCTTTCCTTCCAATTTCCCCCAACTCCCTTCTCCTCTCTATCTCCCCATGTCCTCCATGCTATTTATTTTCTCCACAAATAAGTGAAACCATACGATAATGGACTCTCTCTGCTTGACTTATTTCACTCAGCATAATCTCTTCCAGTCCCATCCATGTTGCTACAGAAGTTGGGTATTTGTCCTTTCTGATGGATTTTTTTTTTTTCTTCATGTAACAGAGAGAGATCACAAGTAGGCAGAGAGGCAGGCAGAGAGAGAGGGAGAAACTGACTCCCTGCTGTGCAGAGACCCTGATGTGGGGCTCGATCCCAGGACCCTGAGATCATGACCTGAGCCAAAGGAAGAGGCATAACCCACTGAGCCACCCAGATGCCCCATCATTAGTTTTTGATGTAGTGTTCCATGATTCATTGCGTATAACACCCATGCATTCCAGAAAAGTCAGTTACATAAAAGTCACTTAAAAGAAAAAAAATCAGGGGTGCCTGGGTGGCTCAGGGGGTTAAGTCTCTGCCTTCAGCTCAGGTCATGATCTCAGGGTCCTGGGCTCGAGCCCCCCCATCGGGCTCTCTGCTCAGCAGGGAGTCTCCTTCCCTCTCTCTCTCTCTCTCTCTCTGTCTACTTGTGGTCTCTGTCTGTCAAATAAATAAATAAAATCTTAAAAAAAATACACATGGTCAAACAATTTCTATTAATAAAGAAAGAAAAAATCAGTGACTTAAAAGACTACAACTTAATTGCTGCTACAAGATAAAAAACCGAGTCATAGCCAAGTATCTCTGAACCTTTTAATTTTGCTGTAAAATTGTGTCTAGGGCAAAAATGTTTGCAAACTAATCAAACATAAAAAGAGGGATGCCTGGGTGGTTCAGTCGGTTAAACATCTGCCTTCGGCTCAAGTCATGATCCCAGGGTTCTGGAATTGAGTCCTGCATTAGGCTCCTTGCTCAGTAGGGAGCCTGCTTCTCCCTCTGCCTGCTGCTCCCCCTGCTGATGTATTCTCTCTCTCTCTCTCTCTCTCTCTCTCTCTGACAAATAAATAAAATCTTAAAAAAAAAAAAAACCCATAAGATTAGTGACTCTCAGCTATGGCTGCACATTAAAAAAATAGTAATCTGGTGGGCTTTTCAAAAATTAAGGTACTGAGGCCACATCAACAAATAAATTCTAACACATAGTCAAGTTGAGAAACGCTGGTCTAGATGATCCTAGAGTGCTTCTATTTTCAATGGTCTAGTACTCTGTGCTATGTCAAATTAATTTTTTAAATATTAGTAAAAGCTGTTTATTGAATAGATTTTTTTATTAGAATAGGTTCTTCAGATATGACCAAATCATTCACTTAGCTGAACTGACAAAGGTAGTAATTGGTAGTGTTCTTAGAATGGTATCATTTTCAGTTTCTTATTTTTCTAATTTAAAATAAATTATATAATATAATATAATATAATATAATATAATATAATATAATATAACAGCTGCTTCGGACCTATATTTGTATGAAAGTAAAATTCAATTATATATTCAGAGACAAAAGTAGAAATTGAGTAGGCAATTTAAGTTTTCTCTTGTGTGTTAGTGTATGTTGTTCAGCTCATTGATAGCATCCAAAAGTTTATAATTTGGGGGAAGCCTGGGTGGCTCAGTCAGTGAAGTTTCTGCTTTTGGCTCAGCTCATCATCCTTGGGTCCTGGGATCCAGCCCTGTGCTGGGCTTCCAGCTCAGCAGGGAGCCTGCTTCTCCCTCTCCCTCTTCTCTCCCCCAACCTCCTCGACCTCCACTGCTGTCTCTACCACTCCTTCTCTCTCAGATAAATAAATACAATCTTTTTTTTTTTTAATTTTTATTTTTTATAAACATATATTTTTATCCCCAGGGGTACAGGTCTGTGAATCACCAGGTTTACACACTTCACAGCACTCACCAAAGCACATACCCTCCCCAATGTCCATAATCCCACCCCCTTCTCCCAAACCCCCTCCCCCCAGCAACCCTCAGTTTGTTTAAATACAATCTTTTAAAAAAATTATCATTTTCGGGGCACCTGGATGGCTCAGTGTGTTAAGCCTCTGCCTTCGGCTCAGGTGATGATCCCAGGGTCCTGGGATTGAGCCCCGAATTGGTCTCTCTGCTCAGCGGGGAGCCTGCTTCCTTCTCTCTCTCTCTGCCTGCCTCTCTGCCTGCTTGTGATCTCTCTCTGTCAGGTGAATAAATAAAATCTTTAAAAAAAAATAAAAAAAAATAAAAAAATTTATCATTTTCCATAAGATTTTTTCCCCCCTAGGGGGGAAATTGTGTCCTGGAAATTATTTGGAACAAAAACAGTCTCTTTTTCCGTGTAAACAGCATGACTGCTTCTATATGGCAAAATAAAAAGAGTTGTCAGCAGCATGATGCAACATAACCTATGTTATCACTTAACTAACTACTCAGAGGTGAGGGTAGTGAGACACCTAAATAAACATTTTTTTTAGGATTGGAATATAGCTAGATGTTCCCAGATGTATTGCACATAAATTTTGATATAGTTCTTCTAAAATGACAATTTCAGGGATACACATTTTCCCTTGTATATGTTAATTCTCTTGACTCCCTTCTCATAGTATTTACTGGAATGAAAGGTAATGCTTGGCAGTGGCTGGGCCCATATTCTCTCAGAGATATATATAACAGACACTAGACTCATTGCCAAGTATTTGGAAACTTTTCAGTCAAGCTGATCTACTTGACAATATTCCTAATATTCGTTCAGCTTTTTAAACAATGTTATTGATTGCTTTCTCTGAGCAAGATGTATTTGATGTTTAAATCATGCCCAAATTTTTACACATCTAGATTGTAATAATCAGAAAAAGCCAGGTTAAATTCTTACTCCTATTTACTTGCTGCTAGTCCTTGACTAATTTGCTTAAATTATTTGACTCTGTTTCCTCATCCGTAGAACTAGAGATTAAAAATAACCACATCACTAGGTTTCTGAAAGGATTTAGACAGAAAATGGATGTGCCCATGCATAGCAGACCTTCTAACACTAAGCAGACATTCAATGAATGTCAAGTTTACTTTTCTCTTACAAAATTATCCACAATTTTAGGCTAGACAAATTTTATTCAACCATCTTGGTAAATTGTTTAACGAAGTTTTAAAAAAGTTAACAGTATTATCTATTTACTAGTAATTTTATTTTATTTTATTGTTTAAATTTTATATAAGTAAGTGTTATTATGGTCCATATCAAAAAGGGCAAAGAAGAATAATTTCTTTACTAAAATATATAAACTCTTAAAATTCAATGAGAAGAAAACAACACACAAGGAAAAAATAGAAATGAATGAGTAATTCAAAGAAGAAAAACCATTTAGGGATAAAAATCATATAAAAACTGCTCAACCTAACCAAAAATTAAAGATAAATTATAGTAACAATGAGATATTATAGAGTTACATCTTTGCCTATAGCATAGGCAAAGTTGGATAAAACTCATTGTTGGTAAAGATGCTAGGAAAAAATACAACCTATCTATTTTGGAAGACATGTAAATGGGTCCAGTTTCTTTGGAGGGCATTTTGGCCACATCATATTGTAAAATACCTGCACTCTTTGACTCAGAAAATTCATTTTTAGACATGCATTCTATAGAAACACTTGTAATACACAGACATACATCTATGCAAGAGTATTCCTGCAGAACTGTTTGCAAGAACAAACATTAAAAGTAACTACACATCTAGCAATAGAAGATTAGTTAAATAAATTTAAAAGGTACATAAAAGCTAGGGATAAATCCAAATCATATTCTATTAATTTATTATCATATTCTATTAATATGATAAATCATATTCTATTAAAATAAGAATATGGTAAATCATATTCCATTAATTTATTCTATTAATTTAAAAAATATTAAACTTATCTTTTGGGAGTATACATTTTGGCCTTCTAAGAGGTATAATCTGAAATGATTCTATATTATATAAATATTTCTATAATTTATTATAGAAATATCAAAGATATTAAAATATAAAGAAATTAGAATTAGTCATAAGAAAATATTTTTATAGTGAGTAAAATCATTATATTTAGTGAAAAAGTACTCTGATATGATCTTAATATTCTAATTTTCCTCTAACATGGTAAAAGAATGTAGCACCCAATGCCTTTTTTATTTAAAAAAAATTTTTTTTTTTTTAAAGATTTTATTTATTTGACAGACAGAGATCACAAGCAGGCAGAGAGGCAGGCAGAGAGAGAGGAAAGCAGGCTCCCTGCTGATATGGGGCTCCATCCCAGGACATTGGGATCATGACCTGAGCTGAAGACAGAGGCTTTAACCCACTGAGCCACCCAGGCACCCCCCAATGCCTTTTTTTTTTTTAAAGTACATTTCAGGGGCGCCTGGGTGGCTCAGTGGGTTAAAGCCTCTGCCTTTGGCTCAGGTCATGATCCCAGGGTCCTGGGACTGAGCCCCGCATCAGGCTTTCTGCTCAGCAGGGAGCCTGCTTCCTCCTCTCTCTCTGCCTGCCTCTCTGCCTATTTGTGATCTCTGTCAAATAAATAAATAAAATCTTAAAAAAAAAGTGCATTTCAAAAAGTCTGATAAGCTAGTTAACATTATTTTGGTACTCTTAGAAGAAAAGCATCAAGTAATTCCATCAGATTACCATCTCTAGTTTTGAAATTTAGAGGCGTATTCAGCAAAATGCTTATATAGTTGACCTTTGAACAACATGGGTTTAAACTGTGTGGGTCCACTTATATGTGGATTTTTTACAGTACAATGTTGTGAATGTATTTTCCTTGTAGATTTTCTAAATAACATATTCTTTTCTGTAGCTTACTTTATTACAAAAGTGTAACACAAGATACATATAATATACAAAATATGTGTTAAAGAGCTGTTTCTGTTATCACTAATTCTTTCAGGCAACAGTAGGCTATTAGTAGTTAAGTTCTGGGAGAGTCCAAAGTTATATGGGTTTTTGTCTGCGTGGGGGCTTGATGCCACTAACCTTTGTGTTGTTCATGGGTCAGCTCTACTTTTATAATCTGCTTTGTTTATTTAAAACCAAGTGGTATCATCGCCAAAATTTAAATGAAATAAGATTACATTAGGCACATTAGAACACTGGAATTTCAGTTCATCCTTTATCAAACAGCTGGAAAGGTTAACACAAATGAAATACAATTAAATATTTAGTTCCTTGTGTTTTACTTCACAGTATGTGCTCATCTTTGTCATATATGGGTAGTAGAGTAACAGGGTTAGTTTTGTCTTCTGAAACACAATACTGATCTTGAAAAAATGACCTACAATTCATTATGGAAATGTCAAAAACTAAAAATATGATCATACAAAATTAATTGTTTCTCAAGGCCACAGTTCTAAATAGAAAAGAATTCTAGGATAACTTTCAATGTGGTTTCCCATTAATATTTTCCCAGTTCACTTCGTTTTGGGTGATATGGAGGAAAATAAACTTTAAGTCTAGCTTTTAGCCCAACTGTGCTTCCGTTTTAAGTAGTTGCTTAAAGACTGGGATTTTAGGGAGAGAGATCTCTAAAAAGGATTTTTTGAGAAGATTCACCATTTGGGTCAAAACCTCTTCTCTTTCCCAATACAAGGGATTCGATTCTAATAAAGTTTTGGAAGAGACGATATTTATCTTTTATGTTCTCAGTTGTGTTTTGCTATTTCTGTCCATCCCCATCCCACATTCAGTGCCTTGCCTCCTCTGCTGTAATGTCCAGCCTTGTCATTCTTTCCTAGCTTTTGCATAGAGAAGAAATATTTTTCTTAAAAAAAAAAAGAAAATAGCTGGGCACCTGGGTGGCTCAGTGGGTTAAAGCCTCTGCCTTCGGCTCAGGTCATGATCCCAGGGTCCTGGGATCGAACCCTACATCGGGCTCTCTGCTCAGCGGGGAGCCTGCTTCCTCCTCTCTCACTCTCTGCCTGCCTCTCTGCCTACTTGGTGAACTTTCAGATAAATAAATAAAATCTTAAAAAAGAAAATAGCCAGAGCATTTGGTATAGTTTGCTTTCTAGGATAAAAGAGGGGTACAGAGGAGAAGGGTAAGTATAACTCAGAAGTTATAATTACTGAAGGGATAATTTCATATACTGTGGGTGGAGTGTTTTTTGTGCTCTCTAAATCAAGGAGAGAAATAATTAAATGCCCTTATGCATAAATTAGGACCTTAGGTTATTACAAATTTAATTGGTGTTTTATTTTTCAAATTTATTTTGGTGTTCTTGGCTCTTTGAATTTCTGTACAGAATTTAGTTTATCAATTTCTATAAAAATTTCTCCCAGAATTAGGATTTAGGATTGTGCAGAATGTATAGATAATATGGGAAATATTTTGTCTTACCAATATTGAGACTTTTTGATTCATAAGCAAGGCATTTAATTCAACTCCTCTAATTTCTGTTGTTATTAATTTGTCATTTTCAGCATAGAGGGCTTATATATAATTGTTTCAGTTGATCCCTAATTACTTTGTTTTTTTGTGACTTTAAATAACATTAACCTTTCACACTTAATTTGACATTTGTGAGTTGTTTGTTTGGTTTTTTTTTTTTTTAGATTTTATTTTTTATTTGAGAGAGAGACACACAGTGAGAGACAGAACACAAGCAGGGGGAGTAGGAGAGGGAGAAGCAGGTTTTCTGCTGAGCAGGGAGCCCGATGTGATGCGGGGCTCGGGGCTCGATCCCAGAACCCTGGGATCATGACCAGAACAGAAGGCAGATGCTTAACCGACTTAAACCACCCAGGTGCCCCTTAATTTGACATTTGTTTACTGACCTGCATCCTTTTTCCTTGCTAAATTCACCTGTTAATTTTTACTGTGGCTGTAGATACAGATGATCTATAGGACAATAGAGACAATTTTGTTTCTTCCTTTTTAGAGATTTTTAATTTCTTTCTTCTCTCTCTCTCTCTCTCTGTGTGTGTGTGTGTGTGTGTGTGTGTGTTTTGTTTTGCTTTGCTTTAGTATAATGGCCTGGACCTCCAGGATAATGCCTTGTTCCTAATCTTCAGAGGAAAATGCTCACAATTATCCCATTGAGTATGATACTTGTTTTTCTGTAGATATTCTTTATCAAAATGAGGGTAATTTGCTGAAAACTTTTTCCCAGAAATTTTGCTTGGGTGGCAGTCCTCTGTACCTTCTCAAGATTAATCTTCCAGTTTTGGTTACTCAGATATTAAACTACCCTCTTGCTTAGGTATTTTTCTCTTTTGTTTCTCTGATTTCTTTTTTGTTGTAATATACTCTTGTTTTTATTGGCTTCCTTCTACTTACTTTGGGTTCATTTTGGTCTTTTTAAAAATCTAGTTAATTAAAGTAGAACGTTAGATCAGGGATCAGCAAACTTGTTTGTAAAGAGATACAGAAAATACTTTAGGCTTTTCAGGCAGTGGGATCTCTATCACAACTACTCAACTCTGCCATTGTAGCACAAAAGTAGCCATAGACAGCGTATGGACATGACTATGTCCCAATAAAAGTTTATTTACAAAAATAGGTGGTAATCAGATAAGGCGTGAAGGTTATAATTTGCTGACCCCTGCTTTAGGTCATGGCTTTGAGAATCATTCTTTTTTTTCTAGTGTTAAGTATTGAAACCTACATATTCCTTTATAAACACTTCTTTAGTTATATCCCACAAACTTCAGTATTTAATGTTTCAACAATTATTCAGTACAAACTATTTTAGTTCTATTTTCTCCTATGATTTCTTCTTTGATTTGTAGATAACTTAGAAGTATATCATTTAATTTTCTAATGTGCAAGGTTTTCTCAGATATTCTATTGTTATTGATGTCTAAGATAATTCTTTTGTGGTCATAGAACAAATGCAAGTGCTTTCAAACGTTTTAAACTTCTGAAAACTTGTTTTATGACCCAGAATACGTTCTATTTTGTTTAATGTAACATAAGCCCTTGCCCTTGAAAATAATGTATATTCTGCAATTGTTGGGCACAGTTATCTATAAATATCAATTTTGTCAAGGTGGTTATGATATAATTCATATCATCTACTTGTTTCTGAGTTTTTGTCGGATTGTTATACCTATTGCTGTGAAAGAATGCTAACATCTCCAACTATGATTTCATAATACTTATTTATCACTTTGTCAAATGTAGCTTAATATAATTTTATTTTTTTATTAGCATATACATATTTATGATTGATCTTTTCAATGAATTGATTTTTTATGATTATAAAATGTCCTTTATGGCAGTGCCTGGGTAGCTCAGTTGGCTAAGAGTCTGACTCTTGGTTTCCGCTCAGGTCGTGATTTCAGGGCTTGTAAAATCAAGACCAAAGTTGTCCTTTACCCCTATCAATACTCTTTTTTTCTTGAAATCTGTTATATCTGATTTTAATGTAGTCTCTTCTGATTTCATATGCTTACTGTTTATATTGAATATGTTTTAAAATTTCCATGCAATAAAGTTTTTACAAAATAAAATGACGGTCCCTTCTGGCAGATTAAGAGAGCCAAAAAGTCAGTGATTCAGTGGTGTTGCCTATATCCTGAGGAGGTACTAGGGTTTTTTTGGAAAGCGTTTGCTTAATAGCCTATAGGTTGTTACCCAGCTGAGTTTTCAGCCCTGTGAGCAATTCTACTCTGTGGTTAATTAAGGAGAGGAAGAATCAGAAAACAAGAGAAGGGAAGAAAGGGAGAGAGAAAGAAGGAGTGGGACAGAGGGAAGAGAAAAAGCAGACTGAATCTGTAAGTGCCAGTCCTGCACTGGGCGGGAAACTCAGCAAAGCAGGTTGCCTGGGAAAAAGTCTGTATAATTCTATTAACCAAAAAGTCTGAATAATTCTATCAGACTTCCTTGGTAATTCACCCTCCATCAACACTAATGTGTTTTGGTATATGCTTTTCCATCTATTTACTTTCAACTACCTGTAACATTGTACTGAAAGTACATCTCTTGTGAACAGAATATTACCTTGGGATTCTTTAATCCTACTGACAATCTCTGCATTTCCTTTGTTTTTCTTTTCTGTCTTTTGTGTTAAATTGTTAGCAAGTAGACCAATCAGGTAGTTATTGCAGAAATCTAGGTGATTGTTGAAAGTGGCTAAAATTAGGTGGAATTGGAGAAAGGAATCAGATTCTCTCTATATTTTTGTGGTAAAATTGATAATTCTTACATATGGATTATATATGCTCTGGAGATTCTACCTGAAAAGTGCAGAGTTCCTGTCTGGTATGTAATAGGCACTCAAGAGCTCTTATCAGTTCCTCTTTTATATATCCCTAATATACATCCTTAGATCCAGTTAGACTAGTCTTCTCATGTTCCCTCAAGCACACTATGTACACTTATGCCTTTATGTGCCTTATGTTCAATTCCTGTTTTTTCCCTTAAGTTGTCTATTCTATAAAATCATTAATAAATAATAACTTCTTAATACTAATTTAAAAATAATAATATAAACTCCATAACAGTCTAAGAGGAGCTTTCCTAACAAAGAATCCCAATATGTTTGAAAGTTAGAAGCTAAGATGGAAACAAAGTCTATTAAATCTAAAATTATAGGTTGACTAGAGGTGGGAAGTGGTGAGTAGAGCACAAAGCTCTGTTTCCAAGTAAGAGAAATAAATCCCACGTTTGAAACCCTAGATAATCTTAGACTCTGATTGCAAACCTATCAACCCCTGGGGAAATCTATTGCCCCCCATTCCTCAAACACAGGCTATAAAGCAACAACAGACTGTACGACCACCCCCCATGTCCCCACAAAATGTGGATTCTTCTCAATGACCATTGTAGATGTTCCTATGGAGGGCAATGGACAAAGGAGATTCTCCTATAGACTTGAAAGAGGGCATGAGGAACAATGTCCCTCTGAATTACAAGTGTAACATTGTCTGATGAATTCAATTTGTGAAGATAGTGAGCTCTTAGTATTTCTATCCAATGGCTTGAGACATACACTATGATATACACTATTTATTCTTTTCTCTGAATGGGAATATTTATTAGTTATCCCCATCTTTTCCACCATTGTATATTGCATGAATTGGGAATGGATAAATTATCATTTTTAGGATATGTCACCACACTATGAGGTAGCTCTCTCTGGACTTGATGGCAAGGACAGTATATAACCCTGAGGTACTGGACTGGGTCTAGCTTTAACAACTGGATGAAATATTGCACAATTTTCTTTGGATGGGGGTTGTGAGTGCGCTTACTGCACATTTTAAGCTAAGTTTATAAAAAGGGTGTAGGTATTCATGTTGGATAGACAAGAAGACAGTTCTTAGTGGATAACGTGGTTGCCTTCGTAGCTTTCATTTTCTATACCTAATGGTTTAACACACATGTAGTTTCTGAGACTGGCCTAACCCCATGGGGTAACTCCACTTCTCTTGTCAAAGGCGGTCCAGTTGTAATGAATTTAAAACTTCTGTTACATATGTTTTGGAAAGAAAGCTCTTTCTGCCCTAAACATAAGTACAAAAAAATATATAGTCCAATTTGCTACTGGTAGTTTTCATGTGATTCCATGCATTTGAAGATAGTAGGTTTTGCATCCTTCCTACTTCTTCTCTCAGTTAAGATGACGATCTTCTTTAAAATCCCATTACTTCTTTCTGGGACAATCAAGATTGTTTATGTTTAAGTGTGCAATACTCTATGTGTAATCTAATTAAGGTGTTATGAAACAGGACTGTCTACAGAGAAAGGTATTGGGCTAGGATCTCAAATCTCGTAGCTCCTAGAGCATCACGCCACATCTTTCTGGGAGCATCTGCAGCACAGTGTGGATAATTCAGGCAAATATACTTTACCTCTACCCACGGCTTTGTCTTCAGAGTTCTATCTGGTATAATCCTGATCAACTGCCTTGGACTGCACGCAAGCTCAAAGGTTCCTTTTGCCCTCTAGCTGAGGACATAGATGAGAGGCGGTCTAAAACAACTCCTTGATCCTTTTCCCCATAGCCCATTCTCTTGTCTTGACACTGTCATAGAATACTGACAGCAAGTGGATGCTTGGAAAAGCATGTGCGCTCATGCTTAAAAATACTGCAGCTTACTTAAATCATTTATTTTCTCTGGTGCTCCAGTTCTCCCGCTTTACCACCCAAAGACAGAAGAAGTGCTTCTCAGAAAGCAGATTCAAGTCTACCTTCCTCTACCAAGAACAACTACACTTAATGGGGAAATAGCATTAGGAATTTCAAAACAGTCAAGAAACAAGGCAGTTTCTTTTTCACTCCCTCACTTGCTAAAATCACAGGATCCCTTGGCCTCTTTCTCTCTCTCTCTTAGGTCTAGTTACACTTTCTCCGCTCTAGTTAAACACTGTCATTGTCATTTTAGTCCCCAGTTTACAAGCATTACAAACTCAATGCCTGATGCTTACTGATCTATTCTCTTTAGTTACACACTGCAAATTCCAAAACAGAGAATGTAATTGGGCCAGGCAAGACTTGGGATAACTCCTCCTGGCTGAGATGTCAGGTCTTGTCCAAACATCTTTCCCTGCTGGGGCCACCCCTTGCGGGTGAGGAAGAGTTACCAAAAGACAAACTGAATTGTTGTAGCTGTGTCAGTTGTCAGAACAGCTTCTTTTTGCAAAGCAAATGAAGCTGGTGAGAAAAATGGGAATCTGCACTTATTAGAATAGCCTACTAAAGAAGGATCACACCACATAAAATCATCCTGAATTTGATTTGCTTATCAAAATAGCCTTTCAGGAGAATGCGTTCTCTTAAGAATAAAACGTAGCTCCAGAAAATTTGGATAGGAAACAAGGGACAAGCAAATATCTAAATTATATACTGTTATCAAGAATGGTTTTGGTTAAGATGGGTTCTGATTTTACCTACTCTTATACTTTCACATCATTACTGTATCTGTGGCTTCTAAATCTATATTTCTAACAAAATTCTCTTATGAGATAATCTGCCTTTGCATCTATAAACACCAACAGTCTACAACTATAGGACAGAAGAGAACGTAAGTTATGTACTTGTCTCTTGCCAGCATCTAACTGTCTGGATCATAGCAATCATTTGCTGAATGGATGAATAATTGAAAGCCTGATTAGCTTGGAAGGCGATCTGAGGATGCAGTGAAAAGGTGGGAAAGAAACCAGTAAAAGAAGGATAGTGGTGGGGGAGGTTTGAAGTGATGGGAAAACACCAATTTTGGTTATTTATTATTTGGCCAAAGGTTGATCTCGGGAGTAAGACGAAGAGAAGTGGTTTGAAAAGGTGCGAAACAAGATGAAACCAGAGTGGGAGACAAACCATGAGACTCTCGGTCTCAGGAAACAAACTGAGGGTTGCTGGAGTGGAGTGGTAGGAGGGATGAGGTGGTGGGGGAATGGGCATTGGGGAGGGAATGTGCTATGGCGATCACTGTGAATTGTGTAAATCTGATGAATTACAGACCTGTAACCCTGAAGCAAATAATATATTATATGTTAATTAAAAAAAAAAAAAGGTGTGCGGCTTTTCAGAAACCATCTTTAGCTAAATGGTTTAAACAACTAAGGTTCTGATGCCATGTCATTTCAGTTAGGCTTTAGTGTCTTATTACTTCCATTCAGGCACTTTGCTCCAGGTTGGATATCTACTTTCCAGCAAAAGGTGGGGTTGTGTGTTTGATTGCTTATGCTCAAATGTATTCCAAAAAATAGTTAGAAATGTAGTTCATATTTTGTCACCTTTGATTTACTTTTCTTTTAAAATATTCATTTTTTAAAAAATCAGTATAGATCATTTAGCAACTCGTTACATAAAGGTGATATTCATTGTAAAATAAGTTTCAGTGAGGCCAATTTATCATCACCGCTTCCCCAAATTCTGGCTTTCCTTTTCTTAACATTTTAATTTATTCTTAAATACATATATACTACTTAAAGTACGTTTGACTGTAAAGAGTCTGAAATCATAGGTAAAACTAAAGTCTTTACTTTTTGACCACCACTTGAATTTTGTTTCTGCTGTGGTAATAACCACTTTCTACCACTTACACTATGATTACTAGCTCTCCGATGCTTATCCTGCCTGCTCTGGGGGAAGGTTCCTTCCAGCCAGTCCCCACTGTCTCTTGATAATCCAGTTTCCTCCCCCTGCAATCTGCCTTGAGCAATCTGTGTAGAACAGGCTCCTCACACCAGCCTGTACTATTCTTTCCCCTTTTTTTTTTTTTTAAGATTTACTTATTTTTTTTTTTTTTGAGAGAGAGAGAGCAAGAGAGAGCATGGGGTGTAGTGACAGAGGGAGAGGGAAAAAGAATTCTTAAGGAGAACTTCCCTCCCATCCGCACTGTTGAGCACTGAACCCTGAGCTCTGTGCAGGGCTCGATCTCACAATCCCTCCCACAATCCTGAGATCACCAGAAGTGAAACCAAGAGTCCCATATTTATCCAATTGCTCCACTCAGGGGACCCTGTCCGTATACTCTTTGAGTTTGTCCTTGCCTTCCTCCTTTTCTCTGTCTAGTGTACTCTACTTTTTCTTTACTTGCTGTGATCAAATGTCACCTCACTTTTGATGTCTTTCCTGTGTCTGCAAATGGTTTTTATACATTAAGACCTTGGAGAAATTAATCCAGTGAGATTTGGAGCTAGATTTTGTGGGTATGACTCTGGGTTTTGTCTCTTACAAGTTGTATGAGACCTCAGACTAAGTCCCTCAGTTGTAAAATGAGTGTAATATTAACACTTTCATAATGCTTCATAATGCTGTTAGTAGGATTAAATGAGTTACGAATGCATGCGAAGATCATTAGTACTTGATAAATGTTAGTTATGATTAATATTGTACCATCCTTAATTAAAACGCTTTCCACATTTTATTATAACTTTTTCCAGTCTGCCTACCTTCTCTAATCCTCAGGGGCTTTCAGTCATGTTATTGTTCACTTCGCTTTACTCCCATTTCATTCTGCCCCTACCCTAAACTCCAAAGCCTATGTACTAAGCATGATGCCTGCCATTTAGCGGGTACTCCATAAAGAAGAATGCACGGGATGGCAGCAAGTTCCTTACTAACAGAAATCTTCAATCTAGGCTATAAAACAGCATGCTTTCAGGGGGCTCTTTATTCTAGCTCTCAGCCTCCAGGCTCTCTTGCTTTCTCTTTTCCTTGAGGCTAACTAAAAAGAGAGGCTTTGTCTTTTCTACTCTCGAGATGCAGCGAATGATCTCCAGTCCACAACATAGCTCAGAAGGAGGTTTCTTTGGCTCCCTACTTCTCTTCAGTCCTTGTGTTGTCTCATTTTCTCATTCCCTACAATTCCAACTTATTGATCACTTTTTAGCATAGGAGGAGTTCTTAGAGAAGCAGTCTTCTAAGCAATTTTGACAGAGTGCTTCAGACTTCTGGCCCCGATTGATCCAAGATTAAAGGTCTATGCTTTCATTCTTTCTTTCCCTCGCTACAATTTTGAAAACAATTGGATCAAACAAAACAGCTTTTCTGTTGGATTTCCCCTCAGTTAACTTGAATCAAGCTGTGTAGCTTTTAACCCAAGGGAATGACATTTTAAAAAATTCTCTTATTGGTGCATTTCAGCTGAGTAAATTCTGTTCTCTAGGAATTTTTTTTAAAAAAAGTAAAAACGTATCAAGAATACAATTAAGATAAAAAGATGTATTGAATTAAATGCTATTTTAAAGTGATATAAACAAATAGATTCATAACCTACATTACTACTTGATTCATTAGAAAAATGAACACATTATTCTAGCTTTGGGTGAAGCCACTGGAAAATTCTTCTGGGAATGTCTGGAATATTCATGGGGAATATTCAGAGAATGGACCTGGTCAATACTTAATGAAATGTGTGTTACTATAATGTTATAAAACTAGCTTAGCTTGTGGGAATGCTTTAGAATGAATCTTCTTTTATAATGGTCAGTAATTCAAAGAGTTCACTTTATTAAAAGATCCCAGCAACATTTTATTTATTTTATTTTATTTTTTTAATTTTTTAATTTTTATAAACATATATTTTTATCCCCAGGGGTACAGGTCTGTGAATCACCAGGTTTACACACTTCACAGCACTCACCAAAGCACATACCCTCCCCAATGTCCATAATCCCACCCCCTTCTCCCAAACCCCCTCCCCCCAGCAACTTTCAGTTTGTTTTGTGAGATTAAGAGTCATTTATGGTTTGTCTCCCTCCCAATCCCATCTTGTTTCATTTATTCTTCTCGTACCCACTTAAGCCCCCATGTTGCATCGCCACTTCCTCATATCAGGGAGATCATATGATAGTTGTCTTTCTCCGCCTGACTTATTTCGCTAAGCATGATACGCTCTAGTTCCATCCATGTTGTCGCAAATGGCAAGATTTCATTTCTTTTGATGGCTGCATAGTATTCCATTGTGTATATATACCACATCTTCTTGATCCATTCATCTGTTGATGGACATCTAGGTTCTTTCCATAGTTTGGCTATTGTGGACATTGCTGCTATAAACATTCGGGTGCACGTGCCCCATTGGATCACTACGTTTGTATCTTTAGGGTAAATACCCAATAGTGCAATTGCTGGGTCATAGGGCAGTTCTATTTTCAACATTTTGAGGAACCTCCATGCTGTTTTCCAGAGTGGCTGCACCAGCTTGCATTCCCACCAACAGTGTAGGAGGGTTGCCCTTTCTCCGCATCCTTGCCAGCATCTGTCATTTCCTGACTTGTTTATTTTAGCCATTCTGACTGGTGTGAGGTGATATCCAACTGTGGTTTTGATTTGTATTTCCCTGATGCCGAGTGATATGGAGCACTTTTTCATGTGTCTGTTGGCCATCTGGATGTCTTCTTTGCAGAAATGTCTGTTCATGTCCTCTGCCCATTTCTTGATTGGATTATTTGTTCTTTGGGTGTTGAGTTTGCTAAGTTCTTCATAGATTCTGGACACTAGTCCTTTATCTGATATGTCATTTGCAAATATCTTCTCCCATTCTGTCAGTTGTCTTTTGATTTTGTTGACTGTTTCCTTTGCTGTGCAAAAGCTTTTGATCTTGATGAAATCCCAATAGTTCATTTTTGCCCTTGCTTCCCTTGCCTTTGGCGTTGTTCCTAGGAAGATGTTGCTGCGGCAGAGGTTGAAGCCCAGCAACATTTTAAACTACATCATACACAAACTCCAAATCTAGCACATTACTCTTGCTTTTTTACTTTCTACTTCAGTACTTACTTATTTTATTATTTCCATTTACTATAAAAGATTATTTGATGAGACGCCTGGAAGATCTGATAAAGCACTTAAACTAACAAAATGAGAAGAACTATTGTTTTGTTTCAGAGCAAAACCCCGGCAGTTTTGAGTGTTGCTAATGGTTCTCATTTAAGCTTTTTCAGGAGCATACTGTTTCTGAACTTTCTCAACTCTCCTGACTTCTAGGAGAATGAAAAGTTGAAGAACTATTGAGACTATCTTAGGATTCCAAGCTGCTCTTGAAAGTAGCTATGCAAAACTTTTTAGCAGATAAAAACAAAAAATCACTGCACTGAGCTGGGAGGCAGGTCTGAGTTTCACCTGCCAAATTAATGTCACGTCACTTAATTTCACCACAAAATGGGGATAACAAAAGCTTTTACTCTTCTTGCAGGATTGCACTCTCAAGTGAGAGGACAGATGTATAAAAATAGTGAAAAATAGTTTATGAAATATTACTTCTATTATTTATATTATCATTTCAAACCATGCCATTATTACTCTTTTTTAAAAGATTATAGGGTTGGCATGTGTCCAATACTGTAAGTGGGTTCCTATGGAAAAATTTTTATAAGCAGGGATTTAAGAGTTGATGCATATTGACCTAAGCCAACTTTGGCATTCAGCATATGACAAGTTCTTTTTGTAACTATTGGTAGTTTCCTATACTTAAAGATAGGTTGGGTCTTTGTGTCTCCTCCCCTGCAAATTTACTGGATGTACCACTGCTCTAGGCTTTCCAACTGCTACTGTATGTGAAAGATTCACCTGCAGACAGACACAATGATTTTCTGACTACAGGATGCAAGAATAATGGGACTCCAGACCTCAAGCGGTACACAAATGTCCTTATGCTGCCTTGTTTGTTAGATTCATGTGTGTCGTTCTTGCAAGGGCAATGGGACTTGTAGAGGTCTCCACATCAACTACTGATTTGGAACACTGTGTATTTCGCCAGTTGAAGAGCATTTATATCTTTACGCTTAATTATTTTTTTTAAGATTTTATTTATTTGACAGACAGAGGTCACAAGTAAGCCCAGAGGCGCAGAGAGAGGAGGAAGCAGACTCCCCACTGAGCAGAGAGCCCGGTGTGGGGATCGAACCCAGGACCCTGGGATCATGACCTGAGACAAAGGTGGAGGCCTTAACCCACTGAGCCACCCAGGCGCCCCTTTTACACTTAATTATTAAATCCTTTCCTATAGATTTCACTTATGATATTTTAAGTATCAAGTGATCAAGTCTCAAATATGGACCTCTAATTAGGATACCCCTAAGATGTAGAATAGAGGTTTTGCACAATTGTATATTACATGCCATAATGTATGTAATATAAAATCCAAAACGCTAACTAGAAGATGAGTGTCATTTTATCGCTAGATAATAAGACCACATTCCCGTCCAAGTACTATTATCAGGTTCTCATATATGTTTTTCTTTTTTTTTAAGTACTTTAAAATAATACTTAATATCTGTTTGACATGAAAGATATTAAATAAACTTACTATGGAAATCATTTTATAATATGTGCAAATTGAACTGTTATGCTATACACGTTAAGCTTACACAGTGCTGTAGGTCAGTTATTTCTCAATAAAACGGGAGAAAAAAGGAGGAAGCTGGGTGGCTCAGTAGTTAAGCATTTGCCTTCAGCACAGGTCATGATTCTAGGGTCCTGGGACAGAGTCCCGCAACCCATCGGGCTCCCTGCTCAGTGGGAAGCCTGCTTGTCCTTCTCCCTCTCCCTCTGCTGCTCCCCCTGCTTGTATTCTTTCTGTCAAAGATATAAATAAAATATTTTTAAAAAACTGGAGAAAAATAATACTTAAGACATTTTAAGGCAGTAACATCATTCATTTTATTAAACATTTTTTGAGTACTTAACTATATACTCAAATGAATGCTAGGTCCTGGGGTGATAAAAACAAAGCATAATTTAAGTTCTTACAGTCTAATAAGGAAGCAGGTGTTGAACAAAGAAACACTGAAACTATGGTGTGATATTTGCTATAAAAAATAAAAGAAAATGCTATGAGATCCTTTAAAATATCATCCTAAATGCATAAGCTAAATTTACACCTAACGGAGCTGGAGAAAGAACGACATTATTTAGAAAAAGCTAATGGAAAGAAATAGAAATAATTTATCTTATGAATTAGAATTGCAGATACTGAGTCATCACAGTTAATTTCTTTTGCTTCTAATGTTTTTACTTTAAATATGAAGATAAAGAGCAGAAATGCTTATAACAAGGAAAATAATTTTATGTTCTATTGGATGGCTTGGCTGACTGAAACTATAAAGCAGGTTAAAAATCAAATGTCACAGGAATTAAAGACACTTCCACTGAGTCAATAACTCAATACATTACTTCCGTTCCCTTGAGGAAATCAACTTGCTCCATGGACAACTCAAGACACACTAACATTTTTCTATGGCCACTGAGGAAAACAACAACACAGGGGATGGAGTTTAAGGCTTTTAATTAATTTCTTATGATTTTTTTTTCACTGTAGTGTTTTGTACATTTCAGTAGAAAACATCAGTAGACTTCAACTGGGAAATAATCTGAAAGGCAATTTCTGGTTGTGTGGGGTGAATTCTGATCATGCTGAGAACTGATTGATTTACTCATCTAATTTTTTAATAACTGACTTGAATTTCCTTTTTGTATCACTTAGTATTATAAGGGTGAAGATTTTCACTGCAGTCTTAGAACTCTGTTAATTTTTAAAAAGATTTTATTTATTTACTTGCCAAAGAGACAGAGAGAGAGAGAGAGAGAGAGAGAGAGAACAGAGGGAATGGCGAATGGCAGGCAGAGGGAGAAGCAGGCTCCCCACTGAGCTGGGAGCCCCACCTGGGACTTGACTTCAGGATCCTGGGATCATGACCTGCACTAAAGGCAGATACTTAACCAAATGAACCACCCAGGCACCCCAGAACTCTATTAAATTTTATATGCACCTTTATAGAATGCATATAGTATACTCTATTAAATGTATATCATTTGAATATTTTTGTCTTTAGTCCTTGAAATACAGTATAAACAACATAGAGTTTACTAATGAAAAGAAAGTTATTAGATGATGTCTAGCCATTTTACTTTTTCATAAGATGGTGAATAAATGAATAATGCAATTCTGAATAAAAGATGTTACATTCATGTTTTTCTTATAGCCTTTAATTACTAAAATGCCTTTCATACACTGATTCATTTGACCTTTAAAGATCTTAGCAAACAATATTGAAATCAGCAAATGCATACAAAGGAAAGGCTAGCAATTATATTCTGATTGATTCCAAACCCCTTCTTACCATTTTTTCTCTCAATCAGTATTTTAAAGTCCCAGTTGAACAAGAATGCATTTAAAAATTGCCATAGATTTGAAATATTTAAGATACCAATGCAGACATACATGGACACAGATTAAAATAAAACAGGGTGCACACACACAGACCCAAGCACATCACTTTTTGGTATATTTCCCTGATGCCTTAGATAACACCACTGCAATACTGACATCAACAGTTTCAATGTCTCTATATTTTGACAGGTCTGATGATTCAGCAAACTCAAAGGTTCAAAGAATCTGTATAATTCCTTTACCTTTTTGATCTCTTGATATATTGAATAGTATTTATTGAGTGTCTTGTACCAGGGATTATTCCAGATATTGGGGTTAGAATAGTAAACAAAGCAAGCACAATTTTTTCCCCTCATGACATTTACGGATTTTTTAAATCCCACAGAACCACAGATAGATAAATCAATTCATAGATACATAGATGGATAGGTAGATAAATATAGATGTAGATATAGCTATAGATAGTTTGATACACGTAAACCTGCACAAAGGTGTTGATTGGTATTTGTTCCATTGTCTGATCTTTCCTGTATCCACAGAATTGGTAATAAAAATCACTGAGCTGGAGCATCTGGGTGGTTCAGTGGGTTAAGCATCTACCTGTAGCATCTGGCTTTGGTCTCAGGGTCTTATGATAGGGTCCTGCCTCAGGCTCTATGCTCAGTGTGGAGTCTGCAGCTCCCTTTGCCCCTCCCGTCCCCCCACTCGTGTGCGCGCGCGCGAACATACATGCTGTCTCTTTCTCTCTCTCTCAAATGAATAAATAAAATCTTTTTTAAAAAATCACTGAGCCAAAACAAAAGTTACAAACTACCCTCATAGTTTAAAGAAAATGCCATCTTTGGCCACTAATTTGGGAACAGGCTGTGAAACCATTTCTATTCTTTCTCAATCTACAGGAGAGGATTGGATATGGAAAATTTTTTTGTGAGAGCTTGTGTAGGGTGTTTATTAAATGAAAGAAAGAATACTCTTTTCTCTTCCTTGGTCTTCTCTTTCTATTCCAGGTAAAGGGGAAATTCCAAGAGAACATTTGAAGACTGGAAATGCCTTTCAAAAAGGAAACACTAGCATCATGTTCCTTGGCTTAGATGCCTGATGAGATGAGAACAGCAGGTGGGCCTGCTGTTCTCATTAGAAACATGCAAGGAGACAGATTTCTTGAAATTGCTCTTGAAGTTTGGAAGCCCACAGGAAGACAGAAATGGTGTCCATTTCTGATCTAGAGATTTCTTAAGACAAGGACCTTGCTAAAATAGCTCACGCCAGCAGGGTGTGAGGCAACCATAATGTAATGAGCTGGAGCAGAAAAATATAGTAAGTAAGAATCTCCATTCCAGTTTGCCTTCACTTTTAGAACCATGGAAGTAAAGATCTCAGTGGTTCTCATGATTCCTCATGAAAGCAAGCAATTAGAGGTGATCCTGGTGACTCCTGGGGCAAAGCAATTGAAAGTCCAATTGAGACAAGGAGTTGCGGCCTGATAGAGGGACTATAGTGAAATCTGGCTGCCTTTCCCTAAGGGTAGTCTTTAGATATAGAGAATGAGCAGAAAAACTCTACTTACGTGATATGTTTTCAGTTATATTGAAAAGAATTGCTAACCTTTACAAAAATTCCATTCTGCTCATTTACATTTCAAGTTCCTTCTCCATTCAATGAACAGATATTTATTGAATATGGACTATGTTCCAGAAACTATTCTAGTGTTGGAGATGTATCAGTGAACAGGACAGATAAAGAGAGAGACTATATGGGCGCCTGGGTGGCTCAGTGGGTTGGAGTCTCTGCCTTCCGCCCAGGTTATGATCTCAGGGTCCTGGGATCAAGTCCCACATCAGGCTCTCTGCTTGGCAGGGAGCCTGCTTCCTCCTCCCCCTTCTCTGCCTACTTGTGATCTCTCTCTGTCAGTTAAATAAATAAAAATCTTAAAAAAAAGAGAGAGACTATAAACTGAGTCCACTATCAGTCAATGCTGCTAGCACTGGGACTGCAAGTTGTACTGACCACAGTGTTTGACACAAAGTAAGAGAGTTCAATATATGTTATAATGAACCAATACGTGAGGATAAACTAGATGACCTCTAAATTCATTTCCAGTTCTGATAATTTGCGTTTCCCTTACTGTCTCAGACTCTTCAGTTGTATATAGCTTATTTAACTATCTTATTAATTTTAATATATTTGCATTTTAAGTGCTAACTATGTGCCAAATAATGCTAAAGTCTGTCTTACATTTGCATATACTATCTCATTTAATCTTTATAGTAGCACTAGGAAGTGTATTTTATTGTCCCATTCCATAGATGTAGATGACATGTTTTACCCAGTTAGCAGTGCTGGAATTTGAAAGCCAAGTATTGGGGCAGCTGGGTGGCTCATTCCTTAAGCGTCTACCTTCAGCTCAGGTCATGATCCCTGGGTCCTAGGATCCAGCCCCTCATCGGGGCTCCCTGCTCAGCAGGAAGCCCATTTCTCCCTCTCCCACTCCCCCTGCTTGTATTTCCTCTCTCGCTGTCTCTCTCTGTCAAATAAATAAAATCTTTAAAAAAAAAAAAAAGACCAGGTATTTTGCTTCAAAGCCCACAATTTTTCTACTATAACACTGTCTCTCCTTATTGGACTGTATTCTACTACAGAGTGTTAGAACATCATATTTTTAACATTTTTGGTGAAAACTTAATTCGTATAGCACTTAACAGTTTTCAAACTATCATATATATCACCTCCATTGGCATAGAAATATTGTTTTTTTTAATTTATATTCAGTATAGGCAGGAAATACCCTCTTTGCACTATTTTACAGGTTAAGAAACTGAAATTTATAAAACTTAAATGATGTAATTAATACAACTAATAAGTGCCAATACTGACATTGGAACTCATATCTTCCAGTGCATTCAAAATACCACAATATAGTATGCTAATTTCAATATACTACAATGTTTCAGTGGGCCTTGGAAGATGCTCTTTCTTCCACAGCCTCCCTCAAGTTCCATTTTAAAACTTAACTCTTCTAGAAAGTTTCCTGGTAATATAGCTTGACCTCAAATCATGAGTATTCTCCCTGTATTTTCTGTACTTCTGTGTTGCATGCAGTAACAATAGCTGGTATTTATTAAGAGGCTACTAACTACCATATGATCTGGCACTTCCACTTCTGGGTATATATCTGAAGGAAACAAAATGCTAACTTGAAAGGATAGCCGCACCCCTATGTTCACTGCAGCATTATTTATAATAGCAAAGACAAAAAGTAACCTAAGTGGCCATCAGTGGATGAATGGATAAAGAAAATGTGGTGTATACATATACAATGGGATGTTTGTTATTCAGTCATAAAAAATGAGGAAATTCTGCCATTTGTGACAACATGGCATTATGCCAAGTGAAATAAAAGGCGTTATGGGTGTTATGGGCATTATGCCAAGTGAAATAAAAAAAGAAATAAAAAAGAAAAATAAGATAAGATCTCACTTATAGGTGGAATCTAAAAACAAAACAAAACAGGGCACCTGGGTGGCTCTGTCGGTTAAGCGGCTGCCTTCGGCCCAGGTCATGATCCCAGGGTCCTGGGATCGAGCCCCACATTGGGGCTCCCTGCTCAGCGGGGAACCTGCTTCCCCCTCTCCCTCTGCCTGCCTCTCTGCCTACTTGTAATCTCTTTCTCTCTGTCCAATAAATAAATAAAATCTTTAAAAAAAAAGGTACAAACTTACAAATATAAAATAAATAAGTCCCAAGGATGTAATGTATAGCATGGTGACTACAGTTAATAATACACTTGTATATTTGAAAATTGTTAAGAAAGTAAAACCTAAAAGTCCTCATCATAAGAAAAAATTTCTTTATGTGTAGTAATCCATATGAACTAGACTTATTGTGGTGATCATTTTGCCGTATATACAAATAACATATTATGTCAGACATCTGAAATTAATATAATATTATATGTCAATTATTTCTCAACTAAAAAAGAAAATAAAGAAGACATTGAATACCTAAAGACCTTCTTACAACACAGATGGGTGGGTTCCACCCTAGGAATTTCTGATTTAATAGGTCTGGGATGAGGCCCTAAAATTTACATTTTGATCAAGTTCTCAGTTGATGTTGATATGGTTGTTCCAGGGGCCACACTTTGAGAATCACTGCTCTACAGAATTACTGTGCTCCATGAATATTTTGAAAACCTTCCTTTTTTTTTTTTTGTTGAAAACTTTTCTGAAAGCATCCAATTACTTACAGTTTTCACTTCTTATGGATTATTACAGAAGAGAAAATGGCCCTATATCATAATAATTTCCTGACTACTTTGATTAGAAATCTCAGGTCTCTATACCATTAGTTATTACTAATAATGATCAAATTTTAATAAATGCTACTTTTGAAGGCTTATATTATCAAGCCATTATGTAGCAGATGGTCTTATTTTATTTTATTATAATCTATCAACTAGGTAGTATTATTATCCCCACTTTACAAATATGAAAACAAAGCCACACAATAGTAAGAAGTAGGGCCAAGACTCACAGAGGTCTGCCTTACACCAGATAATGAGGTATATATGAACTATAATTGAAGAGAAATAATTACAAATTACTATATTTATTGAGGATTGTTAAAAGTACCTACTATGTGAGGGGTGATGTTTTCAGCACTATGCATGCACTGATTCTCTGAGAGCTCATGGAAACCTCTTGAGGTAGATTCCATTGCAGTTCCCATTTCATAGATGAGGACACTGAGGCACAGAGAATTTACCTTAATTGTCCAGTCGTCAAGAAATAGTAGATAGAAAAGCTAGATTATCAATGTGGACAATCTGGCTCCAGAGGATCTTTATTCCTACCCAGTTCACAGCTCACTCCCTGTGACTACAGTTCCTGTAGTCATCCTGTGAATTATTTTACTTTGCTTTCTATTAGACATTGTTTGATGTTTTAGTCAATCTTTTTTTCATGTCTCAATCTTAATAAGCAGGCTGCAACTCAAGTCTTTCCGTACTTCTATATAAGTAAGGTTCATTATGGCATTCTACAAATGGAGGGAGTTTAGCAAATAAATTTTAAGAGAATGGTAGCTCCTTATGCATGGAGACTACAATTTAGCAAGCTTTTCAAGATCAAAGGTCTGACTAAGCTCCCTTTCCTTTCTCTTCTTCTTTGAACCCCTCATGGCAGGAAATATTGGACATTAGTTTGAAAAAGTATCATGAGATTTTTCTTATGTATTAAATTTACTTTTCCAAACTGATGTTGAAATTGTTTTCTACGAATGAGAATGGCTTTGAGCCGAGAAGTCATAACCTTTTTATCCAATATCCCTGGCCATCAAAACACTAGTTCTCAAGTTAGTTCCAGAGGGGAAGGTGACATTCTGCAACCAGAGATTAGAAGAAAACAAAAAAGAGGTTACACAGAAGAGGTTAGGCCTACTTCTAGTCCCTCTCATGTTACACATACATGTTATTCCATTTACATACACATACTTGACAGAGGGGAATCTCTTAAGCAAATATGATTCCATTCTCCTGGTTTCAAACATTCAATGGCTCCCCTCTGCCTGTGACAGTGTTTTTCAAATCTGGCTTAAATCAAAATAACCTGGAAAACTTGAAAAAAAATGTAATTTCCAAGGCCACAGATAATTGTATATTTACCAGGCTCCCTAAAGAATTTTGATGCTCATTCAAAGCTGAAAAGCACTGGCCTATTAGAATCAAGGGCAGTCTTTTCAGCTTTGCATTCAAAACTTTCTTTCACATTGCTCTGTTCTGGCATTTCCAGCCTTTTCTTCTGATAGGTCTATATTTGAATCATCTTTATAATTTCCAAAGCTTTTAGTAAATGCTTTGCACAGAGCATCAAGTACGTTTATAAATTGACCTTGCTGTCTCAGTGTTCTAGTCCACTAAGCTAAGTAGCCATCAAGGTGTTGTGGGAAGTGATATTTGTTCATGTCCTTTGCTTACTCTGCTACTTCTTCTTTCTTCCCCATCAAATGTATTGCTGCCTGAAAAATGAAATATCAAGGTGACATTCAGGTTTTACTTAGTCATTGAACTTCAGAGAATGGTCACAGTAGAGTGGAGAGGTAGAAGGCAGAAATATCCGTCATGCCCAGAATAACAACCCCTAAGGCAGAGCAAAAATCATAATCCAGTCACCTCCTCCATCATTTCACATTAATGATTACAGTTCTGAGGTTTAAAATACGGAGTCTTTGCTGTTTCAAAAAGTCCTTTATTTCTCCACATTCCCAATTCCATCTTAGATTCAAAATGAGAGATATAGAGCCAGCTACTACTTTCTCTCTCTTCAGTCTAGAAGAATGCCAATGTTCCTAACTCACACCAAATGGTCCCATTATTCTTGTCTGCCTGTCTGTCTGTTAAGGCCTTATTGCCCCTTGCTCCCTTGAAAAATAATGTCAACGTCTATGAAATCACTTAACTGCTTCCCACTCTCTGTGTATTGCGAAAACTCACTGATGGAAACAGCAATTCTGCCAATAGGAAAACAAGAATAACCCAACATTTACTTTAATATTTGACAAGTCATTGACATGATATGAATTTGAATTAGCTAAACCAAAGCATCTGCTTGTATGTTTGTATGTACATGTGCTTATATATGCGTGTACATTCATTGTACTTGTGTGTGTGCCTGTGCATGTGCAGGGAATCCACCCTGTGTTCCACATAGACTTGGTGCAGTGATGGGTATGCCAGGAGCAAAAGTTGCCTTTTTTCTTGCCCAAAGGTTACATCTGATCACCAAACCATGTGCCCAAGGGGCCACCTCTTTTCTGATTTAACCGTTAATAGAGGGTAGTTTTTTCTAATGTTCACAGAAACCCATATAGGCTAGCAGTACCTATGTGAAAATATATGTTCATACCTATGTTCACTTGTGTGTGTGCATGTGTATGTGTGTGTGTGTAAGAGAAAGAGAGAGAGAAATGATTAAACCATGCATTTGTAGACTTGGAGAGCTGACATTCAAAGTGTTTCCACCTACTGTGGTAGGAATAAAAGTAAGGTTCTTCTTCCTCTTCATGATATTAGGCACCTATGCAAGTATCCCTTCCCCACACACAAATACTGCTGATAATTACCATCACTGACCCAAGGAAATGGAAAGTCTGCCTCACACTGGTAGTGGGGTAAAGATGAAGGAACACTGGGATAATAATTGGGAGATTTGAATTTTCTCCTACCCAGCTCTAACATTCAACTATGTGACTGTGGGTGAATTCTATAACCTATCAATGTCAATATTCTCATGTACCTACATGAATTCCTCAGGACTTATTTTCTGTGCCTGTACAACTCCATCTATTCACATACATGTGCATATGTATTTATCTTCAAAGAAAGAGGAAGAGTGGCTTGCTCCACATTTTAATAACATTCCTTTTGGGTCGCCTGGGTGGCTCAGTGGCTTAAAGCCTCTGCTTTCTGCTCAGGTCATGATCCCAGGGTCCTGGGATCAAGCCCCTCATCAGGCTCTCTGCTCAGCAGGAGGCCTGCTTCTCTTCCTCTCTCTCTGCCTGCCTCTCTGCCTACTTGTGATCTCTGTCAAATAAAAAAATAAAATCTTAAAAAAAAAATAACATTCCTTTTCCTTGCTTGGGCTCTTCTAACCCCCTCTATAATAAAATCAGTTGCTGTCTGGTAATTTCCCTTTCTGATTTATCTTAGGAAAAAAGGCTGCTCATTTTTTTCTCTTTTTAAAAATCAACTCCTGGGGCGCCTGGGTGGCTCAGTGGGTTAAAGCCTCTGCCTTCGGCTCAGGTCATGATCCCAGGGTCCTGGGATCGAGCCCCACATCAGGCTCTCTGCTCAGCAGGGAGCCTGCTTCCCCCCCCTTCTCTCTGCCTGCCTCTCTGTCTACTTGTGTCTCTATCTGTCAAATAAATAAATAAATAATCTTAAAAAAAATCAACTCCTTACTGGTTTTCACTACATGGAAATGGGTGTAAGTTGATTAAAAATAACAAATACTAGGAAGATTAAAAAAACTGGAAATCTCAGAAAATGACAGTTGAGACTTGGAAAATTCAAGAAGCTTTATCTGGCTTGCTTTCCTCCTTCATTTTGATAAATACTTATTGAGAGACTACAAGATGGCAGACATCTCTAAGCTCTGGAATGATGGCAGGGAAAAATTAGACAAAAATCATCGCTATTATGGAGTTTACATTCTTTTCGGTAGAATCAAACAATATATATAATACACATATAATATCTGATACACATATGTATTATCTATTATATATTACCTGATATATAATATTTGATATATTATCTCATATGTAGAAAATATCTGATATATAGTGTGAATATTAAAATAATGTCTGAGATATATCAAATAGTTGTATTATAGAGAAAAGTGAAGCAGGAAATGGGAATAGGGTGTGTGTGTGCATGTGTAGAAGAAGTTGTAGTTTTAAATAGAGTGACCTGGAAATGCCTCACTGCAAAGGTGACATTTGAGCCAAAATATGAAGGAGTGAATCATGTGGTTATCTGAGAAGGGCAATCTAACACAACGGACTTGAGCCAGAAGCATGGCTGACATGTTCTAGTAACAGCAAGGAAATCAGTGTGGCTGGAGCTGAGTGACTAGTTGGAAAAGTAACAAATGCCAGAGAGTTAAGACAGAGGACTGCTCTGTGGGACCTTGTGAATCACCACAAGGGCTTTGGATTTTATTCTGAGTGAGAATGGAAACTACCAGAGGACTTTGAACAGTTGAGTGATATGATTACAATTACATTTTTGAAAAGATTACAATAGATGCTGTGCTGTGAATGGATTGAAAGGGAAAGGATTTAAGTACAAATTTCAGTTACAAAACTATTGCTATGATTGAGATGAGAGACTGGTGGTAACTGGATCAGAGCAGTAGTAGTAGACAGTAACAGAGTGATCAAATTTTCTGTATATTTGGAAGTATGACCACAAGATTTGCTTATGGTTTGGATGTAACTGAAGAGGAAGAATGGATTGATGACTTTAGGGTTTCAGATCTGATAGCTAAAAGTATGTACTGTCATTTACTGATTTTGGGAAGGCAATGGGAGGAGAAGAAGGCATCTCAATGGGGAGATCAAGGATTCAATTTGGACATGTTAGGCTCAAGATGCCTATTGGACATCTCGGTGAAGATGTCAAGTTGGTAATTTGACACATAAGTCTGTATTTCAAGAGAGACATATGAGTGAACTAGAGAAACAATTTAAGAATCATCAGGAGGTGGGTTGGGGGATAAGTGAAATAGGTTATAGGGATTCAGAAGGGCACTTATCATGATGAACACTCGATGTTGTATGGAAGTGTTGACGCATTCTATTGTACACTGGCAACTAATATAACACTGTATGTTAACTAACTGGAATGAAACTAAAAATAAAAGAATAAATATAAAAACTTAAGAATCATCAGAAAATAAATAACAATGAAAATCATTAGGCTAATCTGATCACCAAGGGAGCAACTGGAGATAAAAAAAAATTCAAGCAAGGACTGAGTCCTGGGACACTGCTATGTGAACAGCAAGGAAACAGAAGGAGAGACAAGACCATAGGAAAGTGTGAAGTTATGGAGGTCAAGTTAAGTAATGGTTTTAAGAAAGGAATGATCAGGGGTGCCTGGGTGGCTCAGTTGGTTAAGCAACTGCCTTTGGCTCAGGTCATGATCCTGGAATCCCGGGATCGAGTCCCACATCAGGCTCCCTGCTCAGCAGGGAGTCTGCTTCTCCCACCAACCTCTCTCTCTCACGCTCTCTCTCTCATTCTCTCTCTCAAATAAATAAATAAAATCTTTACAAAAAAAGAAAGGAATGATCAATTGTATCAGTAGTTGAGTATAGATAAGTTAATAGTTATCCAGGGATAATTGGATTCAGCAATGTAGAGATACTGGGAATGTAGAAAACAGTACATTCAGGTCAATGGTAAGTATGAAAATGTGTAGTTTAATAATTAATACAGCAGGAACAGCTGTGTAACCCACGTAAATCAAGAAAGAACAAAACAGCACCCTGAAAATACCATGTAGACCTCGCTAATCAAAAACCTTTCCCTGTCCCTTAGAGCCAACCACCATCTTGACATTCTCAATTGCTTCCTAGGTAATCTTTACATCATAGAAGTCACATGAGTATGTACCCTTAAACAATAATAACTGTTTAGTTTTGCCATATTTTGACATTTACATAACTGTAATCACACTGTATATATTTGTGTCTTGCTTTTTTTCACCGTTTTTGGATAATTCATATTGCAGTTTTTAGTTGTACTTGCTTTATTTTTACTGCTGTATGGATATGCTATAATTTATATATTGATTCTCTATTGATATTTGGGCTTCTCTAGTTTATGCCCTGCACCAACATCAGATTTCAGTTGCAGTTGTGTCAGCAGTACCACTCCATGATGAACCCGAAGCAACCCTACTGAATCAGTGCCTAGAGCCATTTTGGCATTTTTTTTTTCCTTTTGCTCCGGGTCTTTTCCCAAAGCCTCAGTCGACTGCTTTACTTACTAGCAGGACAGCTCACAAGAACATTTGAGCTAATTTTCCCATGGTCAGTTCAACCAATGAGGGACCACAGTCTTTTGGAGGGAAAACTTTGAAGTGAATGTACTTCCTTATAATACAAGTGAGCTCTGTCACCAAGACTACTACTCAGTTTAGTAAAGCAAACTATTAGTTTTCCCTTTTTCCGTGTCTCCTTCTTGCTTCTTCAATTTGTATTTATGGTGATCACCTACAAAATAAACAACCTGAATTCAAATCTTTTCTTACAATCTGCTTTAAGGGCAACTAAAAAAAAAAAAACAAAGTATTTTTTTTTAAAGATTTTATCTATTTATTTGAGGGAGAAAGAGAGAGCAAGAAAGAGAATGTGCACAAACAGGGGGAGGGGTAGAGAGCCAGGAGTCTGATATAGGGCTCATCCCAGGACCCAGGGATTATGACTGGAGCCAAAGTCAGATGCTTAACTGATTGAGCCACCCAGGTGCCCCAGACAAAGCTTTTATAAACAATACAACTGTGAATATTCTTATACATACCTCTTGGGATACATGTGTACAGATCACACTAGGGCAGGACTCAGCAAACATTTTCTGTGAAGGCTAGGTAATAAATATTTTAGGCTTTGCTGGCCACATATGATCTCTGTCACGTAATTCTTCTTTTTGTCATTGATTTGTTTTCACAAGCATTTAAAATGTAAACGCTCTTCCTATCTCTTAGGACAGATTTGACCTGAGGACAGCAGTTTACCAACCACTGCTATAGGATATAATTTTGTGGGGCTCGATGTCTGGGATCATGACCTGAGCCTAAGGCTTAACCGACTGAACCACCCAGACACCCCTAGCATAACACTTTAAAGGCTCATCCATGTCATAGGATGGATCATTCTTTCATTTCTTCTTGTGGCTGAATATCCATTTGTGGATATACAACATTCTGTATATCCATTCATTATTTGATTGACATGAGGGCTATTTCCATCTTTTGAATATTGTAGATAATGGTGCTATGAACCATTCATATATAAGGGCTCCATGGGTGTATGTTTCATATTTTATGGGTATATATAAAAAACTGAACTTACTAGGTCATATGATAACTCTAACTTTCTGAAGAACTGCAAACTGTTTTCCAAAGTGCAACATTTTACATTCCTACCAGCAATGTATGAGGACTCCAATTTTTCCACATCCTTGAAAGCAGTTGTTATCATCCAATTTTTTCATTATAGCCATTCTGGTGGATGTGGAGTGTTGTCTCAGGTGGGTTTGCTTTATATTTCGTTCATGACTCATAATACTGAGCATCTTTTCATATTATTTGATAGTTATTTATATATATTCTTTGGAGAAATAACTATTCATGCTATTTGTCTATTTTTATTTTTTAATTCTTTGAGAAGATTTTTTTTTTTTATCTGAAAGAGAAAGAGTGAGAGAAAGAGGATGAAAGCAGAATGAGGAGGAGAGGGAGAAGCAGACTCCCTACTGCGGGGCCTGATCCCAGGGTTCCAGGATCATGGCCTGAGCTGAAGGCAGCCACTCAGTTGACTGAGCCACCCAGGCAACCCAATTTGCCTATTTTTAAATTGGGTTTTTGACTTTTTGTTGTTGAGCTGTGAGAGTTCTTTATGTATTCTGGATACTAAATCCTCATCTGGTACATGATTTGCAACTATTTTCTCCCCTTCTGCGTGTTCTGTTTTTGCTGTCTTGATAGTGTCTTCTGAAGCATAGGTTTCTTATTTTGATGAAGTCTTGCTTAACTGTTTTGTTACTTGTGCTTTTGGTGTCTTACCTAGGAAACCATAGCTAAATTCAAGCCATGAAGGTTTACCCCTATGATTCCTTCTAATAGTTTTATAGTTTTAGCTCTTATACATAGGTCTTTTTAAAAAAAGATTTTATTTATTTATTTGAGAGAGAGAGAACGAGCACAAGCAGGGTGGAGAAGGAGAAAGAGAACCAGGCTCCCTGCTGAGCTGGGAGCCCAATGTGGGGCTTGATCTTAGGACCCTGGGACCATGACCTGATCTAAAGGCAGATACATAACTGACTGAGCCACCTAGATTCCCTACACATAGGTCTTTGATTTAATTTTTATATATCACGTGAGGTAGAGGTCCACTTTTATTTGATTGCATGAGGATATCCTGTTTTTTCAACAATATTTGTTGAAAAAAACTATTATTTTTCCCATGGAGTTGCCTTAGCACCCTTGTCAAAATCAATTGCCATAAATGCATGGGTTTATTTCTGGACTCTTATTCTATTCTACTGAATGAGTCTGTTCTCATGCCAGCACAAGATAGTCTTAATTAGTGTAGTTTTGTGGTAAGTTTTAACATTGAGTACTGTGAGTCCTCCCCTTGTTATTTTTTGTTTAAGATAGTTTTGACTGTATGGAGCCTCTTACATTTTCACATAGATTTTAGAAGAATCTCATCAATTTCTCCTAAAAGGCTATTGGGATTTTGATGATTGCATTGATTCTGTAAATCACTTTGACAGTGTTGGGTCAGGGCAGGGAATTTGTTCTTAACAATATTAAGTCTTCCAACCCATGAACGTGAAATGTCCTTCCATTTATTTAGGTTTTTAAAAATTTCTTTCTGGGCGCCTGGGTGGCTCAGTGGGTTAAAGCCTCTGCCGTCGGCTCAGGTCCTGATCCCAGTGTCCTGGGATCGAGCCCCACATCAGGCTCTCTGCTTGGCAGGGAGCCTGCTTCCTTTCCTCTCTCTCTCTCTACGTCCTTGTGATCTCTGTCTGTCAAATAAATAAATATAATCTTAAAAAAAATTTCTTTCAAGGATGTATTATGAATTTCAGCATTTAAGTCTTACATTTCTTTTATTCTTTTTTAAAGATTTTATTTATTTATTTGACAGAGAACACAAGTAGGCAGAGAGGCAGGCAGAGAGAGAGAGAGAAGCAGGCTCTGCACTGAGCAGAGAGCCCGATGCGGGGCTCGATCCCAGGGTCCTGGGATCATGACCCGGGCGGAAGGCAGAGGCCTTAACCCCCTGAGCCACCCAGGCGCCCCTCTTTTTTCTTTTTTAAAGATTTTATTTATTATTTATTTGACAGACAGAGATCACAACTAGGCTGACAGGCAGGAAAAGAGAGAAGAAGGGAAGCAGGCTCGCTGCTGAGCAGAAAGCCTGATGCGGGGCTAGATTGTGGGGCTTGATCCCAGGAGCCTGGGATCATGACCTGAGCTGAAGGCAGAGGCTTTAACCCACTGAGCCACCCAAGCGCCCCAAGTCTTACATTTTTTTTGTTAAATTTATTTCCAACTAGATTTTATTATTTTGATGCCATTGTAAATGTAATTTTTCTAAATTCTATTCTTGCATTGTACATTACTGGTATATGGAAATACAATTAAATTTTGAATATTGATCATATATTGTCCAACCTTGGTGAACTTCTTTATTAGGTCTAGTTGTTTTCTTGTGGATTCTTGAAATTTTCTACACATTAGATATTGTCATCTGCAAACATAAATTTATTTCTTTCCAATCTAGATGTTATTATTTCATTTTCTTGCCTAATTGCTTTTTCCTGAACATCAAGTTCAACAATGTATAGCGAATGTGAGAATGAACATCCTCATCTTCTTCCTAAACCTTAGGGAGAAAGTATTTTATCTTTCACCATTAAGCATGATGTGTGTTATTCATAGATGCCCTTTAGCAGGTAAAGGTTATTACTTTGTGTTGTTGTTGTTTCATAGAAATGGATTTTGTCAAATGCTTTTTTCTGAGTCTATTGAAATATCATATGTATTGTGATATAGTGATTAAATTTTGCATATTGATATCATCTTGCACTCCTAGGATAATTCCCTATTGATCATTTTGTATAATGCTTTTTTATATAATGTTGGGTTTTGTTGAATTTTTATGAGTTTTTTTGCCTATATTCAAAATTTATAATGGTCTATACTTTTATTTTCATGTGATGTATTTTGGGGTCTTGTTATCAGGTAACACTGACCTCAGAATGAAATAGGAAGTGTTCTCTTTTCTTGTATACTTTGGAAGAGTTTGAGATGGATTGATGCTAATTCTTTTTTAAACTTTATCTTTTTAAAAGATTTTACTTATTTATTTGACATAGAGAGAGAGACAGAGAGAGAGAAAACACAAGCATAGTGAGTGGGAGAAGCAAGTTTCCTGCTGAGCAGAGAGCCCCTTCCTGGGCTCAATCCTGGGACACTGGGATCAAGACCCGAGCCAAAGGTAGACGTTTAACAACTGAGCAACCCAAGCACCCCCTTTTTTAGACTTTGGGTAAAATTCTCCAGTGAAGATACCTGAACTTTTCTGTGTAAGAATTTTTTTAATTACTAATTAAATCATTTTACTTGTTATAAGTATATTCAGATTTTCTATTTCTTCCCAAGTTAGCTTCAAAAGTTTGTATCCTTCTATGACTATATCCATTTCATCTAGGTTATCTAATTTTTTGACATGTAGGCATTCATACTATTCTAATAATACTATTTATGTTTTTTAAGGTTGATAATATTGTGCCATCTTCATTCCCAATTTTAATAATTTGAGTCTTCTTTATTTTTTCTTGGTGGGTCTAGCTGAGGGTTGTCTACTTTGTTTATTTTGCAAAAAGCCAAACTTTAGTTTTATTAATTTTCCTCCATTGTTTAATATACTCTATTTCATTTATTTATGCAAAAATAACTTCTTTACTACTTTTTGCTTGCTTTATATTGATTTCTTTTTCTAGTTTTGTAAGATGTGAGCTTAGGTTATTGATTTGAGATCCATTTTATTTAATATAGGCACTTACAGATATAAATTTCCAAGTATAACTTTAACTGAATTGCATATAAATTGTAGCATGTTACGTTTTTGATTTCCCTTTTTATTTCTTCTTTGACTCATTGCTTATTTAACTATGCTTTAATTTTCACATATTTGTGAATTTCTCAAATTTACTTCTGGAAATAATTTCTACCTTTATTCCACTGGTCAAGCAACAAGTTTTGCATGATTTTAGTCCTCTTAATTATATTGAGACTTGTTTTATGGCCTAAAAAAAAACTTGACATTTTTTGTCATTACAAAATATGCTTTTTTCCCCCTCTAATAACAATTGTCTTAAAGTCTATTGGTTAATGGCTTCATGGCATAGCGGTTGCCATTTCTTTACTTTCAACCTATTTATGTGTTTGAATCTAAAGTGAGTCATTTGTAGACCACATATAGTTAGATTGTTTATTTTTATCCAATCTGAACATCTCTTCCTTCTAATTGGAGCTTATTCCATTTAAATTTAATGTTTACTGATAACGTTATATTCACGTCTGCTGTTTTGCTATTTGTTTTCTATTTTCTTATGTGATTCTTTTATACATAATTGTATATGTAATTATAATTTTATGTATACTGTGTGTTTATAGTATATGTACTGTGTGTATGCATTTATAAAACACACAGTACATATTTTATATACTGTGACAACCCTGAAAATCAGATTATCCCTCCTTCCCAGGGTTTATTGTTGCTACTATTTGTCTGATGACTTTTCTACACTGTCTATAAATTCTGAATCTTTTTCAAGTGTGGACTCTGAAATCCCTTTCCAGGTAGTTTAATAGCTAATGATCAGCAGAAATTTCCTTACATGCCTGGAACAAATAATCCTCTCAGTCCTTTCTAAGGGGCTCTGTGTACATGTTGGGGCATGCCTTGGAAACTAAGCTAATAATCTTACTAGTTTACTTTATCCTTTACTACTTGCTTTTGTACAGCCACTTGTCAATGGTGTTGCTTTTTCCATTCTTTTAAATGTATTATTGTTTGAGGATTTGGCATGCACCCTTCACATTGCATGTATGATCTTATATTCTTCCAATATCTTTATAAAGTAGACAGTATTACCCTCAGTGTATAATGATAAAGCTAGGTCTCAGCTACATCTTTCAAGTGGCTGATCCATGTCTTGAATTCACATATGACTTCAGAGTTTGTCCCCTTAACCAGAATCCTGTGTTAATGTTTTCTGAAATAGAAAATCAACTATTAGAATCCTTCTTTCATTTGAGATCAGGTGAAGTATTTTAATCTCCTTCTCACAGTGAGAATCCTCCCATCTAAATACTGTTTGTATGGATCCCTGAGGGGTAGGAAATTATTTTTGTAAAGTAATAAGACATTCAATTTCCCTCAAGTGCCATAGTATTAGGCCCCTTACACTTTCCTATATTCAAAGTGTCTAGTCATAACTGCCCTCTCCTTAATGGTTATAGCTTCAACTTTCCATTATTATATCTTGGAGCATATTTTTATTTCCTGTAAACTCACTGATTTTTGTCCTCGTGTATTCTCTTTCTCTTAAGGGCCTTGACCCCGTAGATATGTGTGAAAACATTCCGTAGGATCTCTCTGCTGGAGACTAATTTTATGTAAATCTTGACTGGTGGTTCAAACAATGACTCTGACCCTCCATTCCATAAAGGATATCTATGTCATGGTCAAGATTCATATTCATTTTTGTGATTTGGAGGAAGCTATGTAACATTATTGTGTTAGTTTAAATCCTCTGAGGAGCACTCCCAGATGAAATTAAGTGTAAAATAAAATTAGTAGATTCTATGAAGGATAAATAGGGAGGAAGCAGGAGTAGGCAGACCAAGATTACAGACTGTGAAACAGGTATGCATAGAGAAGCTTCAGACTATGACACTTATTGAAGAAGAGTAGAATGAAGTAGGGTTTGGTAGATAAAGTGTCAGAGAGCAGTGGAGTTATAACATAGTTTTAGCCAGGTTTATGAGGAGTCTGCAAACCAAACTGTCCATTAGTGGAATTCCATGACCAACAGGAATGAGCCTGAAATAGAATCATTTTCATGTTCAGTTAGTGGCCATGAACAGTCCAGGGCAACTGTGATCTTGGCACTAAGGTGGTGCTAAATACAGACAAACAGCAGCTGGGGCTATTCTACTCCACAGTAGAATATCTATCTGGTGTGTATTCATGGTTGTCACAATCTTGCACACTTAGATTTATATCTCACATGGTCATTTGTTTCTAAAAAGCATTAGGATTTTTTTTTTTAAGATTTTATTTATTTGACACAGAGAAAGAGATCACAAGTAAGCAGAGAGGCAGGCAGAGAGAGAGGGGGAAGCAGGCTCCCTGCTGAGCAGAGAGCCCGATGTGGGGCTCGATCCCAGGACCTTGAGATCATGACCTGGACCGAAGGCAGAGGCTTAACCCACTGAGCCACCCAGGCGCCCCTAGCATTAGGATTTATTAAACAGATTAAAGATAGACAAATACAACAACAACGATAGATTGCAAAAATGACCTAAATTATTAAATGCTGTGATAATTAAAATATATATTGGGTTTACATAATTATAAAGCAAACTTCAATATAGTAAAAGAATGTCACTTAAACCTTTCACCCCTATAAGAAAATAAACTTACCAGTGACTTGAAATTTTATTCTAAGGTTTAAAAAAATTGGTTTTCAAAAAGAGAGAAACTATAAATGAATAGATTCCATTATTTAGGGATTAGAGAAACAAATATTAAAGTTGTGTCTATAGCTATGTGGAAAAATGGTTTCACTGTATAGACTAACCAGACATTTTCCTAAAAGACAGCAGAAATATCAACAGCATTTTTCACTGAACTAGAACAAATAGTCCTAAAATTTGTGTGAAACCACACCCTAATAACCAAAGCAATCTTGAAAAAGAAGAATGAAACTGGAAGTATCAAAATCCCAGATTTCAAGATATACTACAAAGTTGTAGTAATCAAAACAATACCATACTAGCAGAGATACAAGAGAACAATATAGAACACCCAGAAATAAACCCATAATTACGTGGTCAAACTTCAATAAAGGAGGAAAGAATTTGCAATAGAAAGAAAGTCTTTGCAATGGGAAGACAGTCTTTTCTACAAATGGCATTGGGGAAACTGTACAGCAACATGCAAAAGGATGAAACTAGGCTACTTTCTTTCTTTTTTTTTTAAGATTTTATTTATTTATTTGACAGACAGAGATCACAAGTAGGCAGAGAGGCAGGCAGAGATGGGGGGAGGAAAGCAGGTTCCCTGCTGAGCAGAGAGCCCATGCAGGGCTCATCCCAGGACCCTGAGATCATGACCTGAGCAGAAGGCAGAGGTTTAAGCCACTGAGTCACACAGGCACCCCTAGACCACTTTCTTAACACCATACCCAAAAATAAACTCAAAATGGATTAAGGACCTAAATGTGAGACTTGAAATAAAAATCCTAGAAGAGAGCACAGGCAGTAATTTCTCTGACATCAGACACAGTGATATTTTTCTAAATATTTGCAAAGGAAGCAAAAGCAATAATAAACTCTGGGGATTCTATCAGAATAAAAGTCTTCTTCACAGCCAAGGAAACAAAAAACTAAAAGACACCCTAAAGAATGGGAGAAAATATTTGCAAATTGCATATGCAATAAAGGGTTAGTATCTAAAACATATAAAGAATCTATACAACTCAGCATCCTAAAAAGAAATAATCCAATTTAAAATGGGCAGAGGACATGAATAGACATTTCTCCCAAGAAGACATTCAGAAGGCCAACAAACACATGAAAAGATGCTCAACATCACTCATCATCAGGGAAATGCAAACCAAAACTACAATGAGATACTACCTCATACCTGTGAGAATGGCTAAAATCAATGCAAGAAACAACAAGTATTGGAGAGGATGTGGAAAAAAATAAAAGGAACCCTCATGCACTATTGATGGGAATGCAAACTGGTGCAGACACTGTGGAAAATGGTATGGAGGTTCCTCAAAAAGTTAAAAATTGAACTACCTTACAACCCAGCAATTGCACTACTAGGTATTTACCCAGAGGATACAAAAATGCTGATTCATAGTGGCACCTGCACCCCAATGTTTATAGCAGCATTATCAACAATAGCCAAAATATGGAAAGACCCCAAACATTCATAAAGAAGATATGGTATGCATGTGTATGTATATGTGTGTGTGTGTGTATATGTGTGTGTGTGTGTGTATATAAATAAATATATATAGAGAGAGAGAGAGAAAGAGAGAGAAAGAGAAAGTATTCCTCAGTCATGAAATCTTGCCATTGCAACAACATGGATGGCTCTAGAGGGTATAATACAAAGTGAAATAAGTCAGTCAGAGAAGTCAAGTTCTCTATGATTTCAGTCATATGCGAAATTTTTAAAAAAGATTTATTTACTTAAGGGGGCAGGGACGGCAGAGGGAGAGGGAGCGAGCGACTCTCAAGCAGACTCCCAACTGAGCAAAGAGCCTGATGTGGGGCTTGATCACATGACACCTAGATCACAACCTGAGCCAAAATCAAGAATTGTATGCTTAACTGACTGAGCCACCCAAAGCCCCACACTCATAAATATAACTTAAGAAATAAAACAAATGAACAAAGATGCAAAGGGACAGAGAAGCAAACAAAAAACCCAGACTCAAATATAGAGAACAAACTGATGGTTACCAGAGGTGAGGTGGTTGGGGAGATGGGTTAAATAGGTAAGGAGATTAAGAGTACACTTACCATGATGAAGCCCTGAGTAATGTATAGAACTGTTGAATTGCTATATTGTACACCTGAAATTAATATAACCATGTATATTAAATTTACTGGGATGAAAAATAAAAATAAAAGCAGAAATAGCAACCAGAGAAGAAATAAATTTTGCAATGTATTCATCAAAATTAAAATCTTTTGTACTTCAATGGATACTATCAAACAAGTGAAAAGACAACCCCCAGAATGGGAAAGAATATTTGCAAATCACAGATCTCATAAGGACTTGCATCTAGAATATATAAAGAACTCTCAGGACTCAGTAATTAAAAGAAAATTAGCCCAATTTAAAAATGGGAAGGAATCTGAGCACAATTTTCTCTAAAGCTATCCAGAGCCTATATATACAGAGTAATATAAAAGTTGGTCAACATCGTTAATCATTAGGGAAATGCAAAGCAGAGAGCCCTATGTGGGACTTGATCCCAGGACCCTCAGTTTATGACATGAGCAAAGGGCAGACCCTTAACTGACTGAGCCACCCAGGTAGTTCCTCTGCTTATAAAGACTTTTTATTTGGGGTTTATCATTAGCTATTGAATAAAAAGTAAACTTTCAACCACTATTATGTTACATGGTTCTAACTTAATGCTATTGATATAGAGTCACATAATTCACTTTTGTTAGTGATGTATAAACTTATAAATTATGTGTGCCATACCTTAGTTTGAACTCATTTCCATATGTTAGTTGCACATGAAAAGTGAGGTATCAAGCGCCTAAAAGTTATAGTATCATATGGGAGACTGGTAAGAATCAGCTGAAGTAAAACCACATAGTAGAAAGATGGGAATAGTATTCAAGGAACTGTTTCTAGTCCAGGATTTAAGCCAATATTGTCTATGTGAAAAAGTAATTCCTCTTTTATGGGTCTCAGGTGTTTCAAGTGATGAAATTCAACCGGATGATCTCTAGACCTTTCCTCTCTGGCAGATACTATTGATGCTCACTCTATGTCTATTTTTGCCCTTAAAGTTAGTCATTTGCTTAAAGGTAGTCATTTGCTTTGACCAATGAAATGAAGATATTGATATGTGTCACTTCTGTGTGGAAGCCTTTAAGAGTTTGTGATCAGTTCTCTGTTTTGCTTTTTCCTGCTGCAGCTACCAGTAACATTTATGATGGTGGAATCTCCATTACCCTGCATCCTTGTGTGGAAATGACATGAAGCAGAGAACCCTGTGAACACAAAATAGGTAAGTAGTGAGAAAAGAAATGCACCTCGTTCTATTTAAGCCACTGACAATTGGGGGTTGTTTGCTGTTTATAAAAAGATACAAATGTTGGTACCAGGAGTAGAGCACCATAACAACAACAACAACAACAAATCCCCTATGGTAAATAACATTGGTTTTGAAGTTCAATAATGTTTGGAAGATAAAACTACTATTTGAGGCTGGGAAGATGAGGATATATTGACAAAACATTTGCCAAATAGGTCTTCTGTTATATATTGGAATGCAACTCATATACCTAATGAAGTTACAGCTTTAGAAGAGACTGGAAAGAATGTTATTAGCTGGAGTTAGTTGCTTTGGGCAACATTTGACAAGAAGAAAATGAGTTCAGGAAAAAAGAAGAGAGAGATCAGGGACATTACAATGTTGGAAGAAGTGACTGCTTGGAAGATAAACAACAGGGATAAAATTAAGAGAGACTTTGAAAGACTCAAGTTCAAGTGAAACTAATCCTTGAAGCAGAGAGCCAATTAAGAATAAGTCTCCACACCTATTGTTAAACTTTAAAAATAGATAAGGTAGTTCAAAGCAAAGGTCAAATTAAGACTGTTATGTTCAATAAATCTTTTACATTAGGAGTAATGACTCAGGGGAAAACGTCTGAGAGTAGCTCTCATTCTGAAACTCCTTGGCTTAAGTAACTGGCCATTAATTTGAGATATAGAAATGGAAATATTTCTTTACTGGATTTTTGTAGTTGTTTTTTGGGTATTGACATGCTAAGCAAAATAAGTTAGAGGAACATAAATATCATATGATTGTACTCATATGTGGAATTTAAGAAGCAAAACAGATGAACATAGGTTAAGGGAAGGAAAAATAAAAGAAGTTGAAAACAGAGAAAGAGACAAACCATAAGAGACTCTTAGCTCTAGAAAATAAACTGAGGGCTGCTAGAAGGGAGGTGGGTGGGGAGATGGGGTATCTGGGTGATGAACATTAAGGAGGGCACTTGAAGACATGAACACTTGGTGTTAGAAGCAACTGATGAATCACCGAATTCTACTTCTGAAACTAATAATATGTTATATGTTAATCAACTTGAATTTAAATTTAAAAATTAAAAATGGAAGCATTTAATCCAATAAATAAAATATTTCTAGAAAATATGTCTTGAACGAAACTGTTAAGGTTTTTGGCACGTGAAACTGACTATAATAGATAAGAAGCCTATTAAGTTTTTGAGAGAGTTATTGGCTAATTAAAGCATGCCACTGTGATTGTTAAGATTTAAAAGGACCTCTGAATTCCCAGCAATTTATGAAGAGTAACCTGGTTAAGAAATCTGTTCCATTCTTATGGAGTCTATACAGCATGCCACCCTATTCACATATGGCAAATTCTGTAGAGTGTAGCCAGTGACAATAGAGAAAAATGGGTTGGGGGGCCTTTCCCAGAGATCAGGATCATCCCCATTATATCTTGCTTTGGATAATGAAATAAAAATATTTCAAGTTTACAGTTTTGGGGGTTAATCAAATGGAAAACACAATTGCTCAATGAATATTTATTATTTCACACCCATGGACATAAAAGACAATTTCTAGGCTTCTAATAATTAACCCCTAGGGGGAAATAGCTATTTAGAGGTTGCGTTTTTACCAAAGAATTTTTTAATTTTTATATTTGTATTTCTTCAAAGACAATTTTAGAGCATATTTAGGTTCACAGCAAAATTAAAAGGAGGATGGGAAGATTTCCTATATACCTCCTGCCTCTACATTTGCATAGCCTCCCTATTATCACTATCACCCACTAGAGAGGTACATTTGTTAAAACTGGCAAACATAATCACCCAAAGTCTATAGTTAACATTTAGATTCACTCATAGTGTTATATATTTTATGGGTCTAGAGATGTGTATAAAGACATGCATCCATCATTATAGTACCATGTATAGTATTTCCACTGCCCCAGAAGTCCTTTGTGCTCTACCTATTCATTTTCCTCACCCTTAACAACTCCTGGAAATCCAAATATTTTTCTGAATTCATAGTTCTGCCTTTCAGAATGTCATATAGTTGGAATCATACAACACATAGACTTTTCAGATTGACTTCTTCACTTAGTAATATACATTTGACTTTATTCCACATTTTCATGGCTTAATCATTTCTTTTCAGTGTTGAATAATATTCCACTTTCTGAATATACCACGGTTTAATTAACCATTTACTCACTGAAAGACATCTTGGATGTTTTCAAATTTGGGGGATTATAAATAAAGCTGCTATAAACATCCATGTGCAGATTTTTTAATAGAAATATGTTTTTAACTTCTTTGGGTAAATACCAAGCAGCATGACTGCAGGATGGTATGGAAAGTGTGTTTGTTTTAGAGGGAATGGTATGGAAAGTTTGTTAGTTTTTTTTAGAGGAGGTAGGGGGAGGGAGAGAGAATCTTAAGCAGACTCCATCTTTAGCATGGAGTCCAACGGGCTTAATCTCACCACCATGAGATCATGACCTGGGCCAATATCAAGGGTCAGCTGCTTAACTGATGGAGCCACCCAGGTGCCCCGAGAGTAGGTTTAGTTTTTCAAGAAATCACACAACTATCTTCCAAAATGACTGTATCATTTTGCATTTCCATAAGAAATAAATGAGAGTTCCACATCCTCATCACCATTTGGTGTTATCAGAATCCTGGATTTTGGCCATATTGAAAAGTGTATAGTGGTACATTGTTTTAATTGCAATTCCCTGATAACATATGATGTGGAACATTTTTTCTTTTAAGATTTTACTTATTTATTTGAGAGAGAGACACACACACAGCAAGAGAGGGAACACAAGTAGGGGGAGTGGGAAAGGGAGAAGCAGGCTTTCCGCTGAGCATGGAGACCCTGGGATCATGACCCGAGCTGAAGGCAGACACTTTACTAGTGAGCTACCCAGGTGCCCTGGAACATCTTTTCATATGCTTATTTTCCATCTGTATGTTTTCCTTGGTGAGGTATCTGTTAATGTCTGGCTTTTTTTTTTTTAATTTTAAGAGTTTTTGTATATTTTGGATAACAGTCTTTTATCAGAGGTCTGTTGCAAATATTTTCTCCCAGTCTTTGTCTGGTCTTCTCTTTCTCTTGACATTGTCTTTCACATAGCAGAAGTTTTTAATTTTAATGGAGTCTGACTTATCAATTATTTCTTTCATGGATCATGTCTTTGGTGTTATATCTAAAAAGTCTTTGCAATACCCAGGGTCATATAGGCTTTTCTCTATGTTATCATGTTGGAATTTTATAGTTTTGTATTTTACAATTAGGTCTCTGTCCATTTTGAGTTAATTTTTGTGAGGTGTATAAGATCTGTGTCTAGATTTTTTTACATGTAGATGTCCAGTTATTCCAGCACAATTTGTTGAAAAGACTATTTTTTCTCCATTGTATTATCTTTGCTTCTTTGTCAAAGATTAATTGATTATATTTATGTGGGTATATTTCTGGACATTTTATTTTGTTCCATTTATCTTTTGTCTATTCTTTTAGCAATGCCATATTGTCTTGGTTACTATAGTTTATAGTAAGTTTTGAAGTTGTGTCAGTCCCCCAACTTGTTTTTTGGCAATATTGTGTTAACTCTTTGGGGTCTTTTTCTCTCCAGGTAAACTCTAAAATCAGTTTGTCTATATTCACAAAATAACTTGCTGAGATTTTAACTGGGATTGCATTCACTCTATAAATCAGTTTAGGAAGAATGGACATCATGACAATATTGAGTCTTCCTATCTATGACCATGGGGTATCTCTCCATTTATTTAGTTATTTGATTTAATTTATCAGAGTTTAAATTTTTCCTCATGTAGATCTAGTATAAATTTTGTTAGATTTATACTTACGCATTTCATTTTAGGGGTGCTAATATATAGTATTTTGTTTTTGTTTTCAAATTCTACTTATTCATTGCTTATATATAGGAAAGCAGCTGACTTTTATATATTGATCTTGTATCTTGCCTCCTTGCTATAATTGTTTTTTAGTTCCAGCTAAATTGTTGTTTATTCTTGCAGATTTTCTACATTGAAAATCATGTCATCTGTGAATAAAGATGATTTTATATCTTCCTTCTTAACCTGTATACCTTTTGTATTTCCTTTTATTATCTTATTGCATTAGCTAGTATTTTTAGTATAATGTTCAAAGGAGTGGTTAAAAAGGAGTGGTTAGGGAGCACCTGGGTGGCTCAGTGGGTTAAAGCCTCTGCTTTTGGCTCAGGTCATAATCTCAGGGTGCTGGGATCGAGCCCCAGCCCCGTGTCAGGCTCTCTCTCAGTGGGAAGCCTGCTTCCCCCTCTCTCTCTGCCTGCCTCTCTGACCACTTGTGATCTCTATCAAATAAATAAATAAAATCTTAAAAAAAAAGGAGTGGTTTGAGCTAACATTTTTGCCTTGTTCCTGATCTTAGTGGGGATGCTTTGAGCCCTTAGAGATTTTAATAAAAATATACTTATGACAAAGTACAGATAGTTCAGTTCTAAAAGGTAGAAATTCTAAGTTTTCTTAGAATTAATGGCTTTTCCTTTCATGGAGATTTCTTGATCCCAAATCCTTTAAGTAGTACTTGCGTTTCAAGTAAAGGTGGGTAGGTACTTTGGACTAATTATCCCACTTAAAACAATTAGGATAGTTGATTAAAGTAAAAAAAAAAATCATCTGCTCAGAGGTATTTGGAACCTAACAAGATAGCTTAAAATTTCTGTGCTAGAATTTGGGGTAGTATGGAAGTTTTGGAGGTGTCTGGACATATGGAACCATTTTACCTTTATGGCAAGATTGGCAAATTATGACCAACAGGCCATATCCAGCCCACTTCCAATTTTTGTATATAAAATTTTATTAGAACATAGACCTATTCATTTAATTATTGCCTGTGGTTACTTTCATGCTATAACAGCGGTATTATGTGGGTACATTAGAGACTTATGGTTTGCAGAACTTAAAATATTAATTGTTCATTAGGATATTGGGTGATTCCAGATGATGCAACGGAGAGTCTGAGAGGCTGAGTAGAACTTTGAATTACATTTCATGGTTAGCGAGATAAAGTTTATAGTCAAGAACCCACTGATGGATCTGCAGAACATCTTATTTCTAAAATTGGATTGAGATGATCTCAAATTACTAGTGTCAATAGGTCCCCCTCAGAAGCAAATGCAAATTCCTCCTGGTGAAAGACTGTTTCTTCAAACAACTGTTCAAATACAATGGCCAGAGAAAAATAAAGAATAATCAGGTACAAAAGAAGAAAAGGTTACATGAATAAAAATCAGCAAAAACAATACATAATAGAAACAGACCAAAGTGAGCTCTTGAGACACACTTCAAAATCCATCGGAGACTTGATATTAGAGGAAATATTTAATGTCAATAATTTATTAGATTTCCTTAAGTTTTTTTAAACCAACTACTTGGATGATTGGCATATAGGTAGTAAAAAATGGTGCTTTCTTGATAGCATGTTAATACATTGAATCATTGTTTATGTCATGTCTATTCATCTCTCTCTGTCATATTCCTGTATTCTCAAAGGCACCAGAATGCATATATTGTACAAATTGATTGATGTAAACCAGGAATGCTGCTCTCTCTAAACCACTTATTGAAACACCATGAAGTATCTTGTCTCCAAAAGACAATGTTTTTTATAACTTCCAATGCCTAACCAAATAGCTTAAATTTCTGATGGACTGATAAGATCAATCATTCATTTTAAATAGGCAATCAAAACCAAAAGCTTATTCACACGAAACAAGTGCAGCTAAGTAAACTTAAGATATTAATGGAAGCTGAAGTATAAATAAAATTTCCTAAAAGAAACATCATTTCTGTTTGACAAGAGAAAGATGAGATTATCTAAAAGTCACAGTTTGGAACCAAATTGTTTTAAAGTGGTCCAAACTACTTTTAAATTTATTAAAGGCAAGTGGAAAGTGAACAGAACCAAATATAGCTCTCAAAAGATGCTAATATTGGGAACTTGGCATAGATGGGTATCTGGCAGGTGTCAGCCAGAGCCTTAGCCACTCAGCAAGGTAGGGCAGTCCAGCCAGGTGAAACCAAGTTCAGGGGCATCAGCTGTAAATCAGTAATGCTATCCCAGATTAAGGGAGACATTTTGCAAGCATGCAGCATATCATTGCAAATTTTCTGTACTCTATGTGTTCTCTTGGTTGGCACAACAATAGCTCTGACCTTTTAAGTCATTCTTTATTGAGCCAGAAAAATGAAAGGCCAGTCAAATCTTTGAGGAGGAATGGAGAGGAAGGCAAAAGCTTTTCAGGTGTAGCCCCCTCCCTTCTCTGACAACAGACATCTTTTCTGCCCTAATGAACAAGTTGGGCAATTTCTAAATCTATAAAAAGTAGGTAGTTGACAAGCTCTTTCCCTCTTTCTCTGATATATGTTAAGACTTTACATATTTAAAGAGGATTTTGAATATAAAAATGAAAACTAATTGTTATGCTCTCACCTACTAAATCATCTTATAGTAATGCTGAATGTCCCGATAATTTGGTCCTGGCCTATAATTTTAAATATATCCTGCACTAATTTTGGGACTTCTTCCCAAAGTGTATTTTTTTGAAGTCTCTTCTGCAGGAGAGACTTAAGTTCTCCTGGTTACTGACTTCAGTATAAACCTCTTTAAGTTTTAATGATCCTTTTGCTTCGTACCTGGAATGGTCAATACCATGATCATGATCATATCACTTCAGTGTGCTCTGATATTTGGGTTTCAGTGAACCTTCTGGTTAATTTTTAACCATATAGCTGTTCCTTTTCTTTATAAAAAAGATAATTTTATACCCCTTACATGGGTGTTACTATCACATGTGAGAGACAGTAGAGTGGTTAAGTCCTTGGATTCTAGAATGAAACTTCCTAGGTTCAAAACTCAGTACCACCATTTGTTAACTGTTATTTTAGGCAATCTCTTTTAGTCAGTTGCTGGATAGTTTCCAGTTTTTTACCACCAAGAAACAAATCTACTAGGGGCATTTGCATAAGATTTGATTTCCATTTATCTTGTTTATATATCTAATAGAATTTCTGGGTCCTATTGTAAGGATATGTTTGACCTTTAAGTAACTGCTGAACTCTTTTCAAAAGTGGCTGTACATTTTACATCCTCACTATCAGGGTACTAAGTTTCCAGTTTCTCTGCATCATCACCAACAATTGTTACTGTTGGTCTTTCACTGTAGACATTTTAATGGGTTTGTAGTGATGTCTAATTGTGGTGTTAATTTGCATTTCCTGAGAAATTATAGGTATCTTTTCATGTACTTATAGAAGTACTTTCTATATCTTCTTTGGTATACTGATACACCTATTCAAATAATTTGCACATTTGTAATTTTTGTATTTCTTCTTACTTAGCTGTAAGAATTATTTATATATTCTAGATGTAAGATCTTTGTTATATTAGGGCTTGGCAATTATTTTTTGTAAAAGGTCAGAGGGTAAACACTTTTGGCCTTATTGGCCCTATGGTTCCCACAGCAACAGCTCACCTTTGCTACTGCAGCATATAAGCAACCATAGAAACTATGTTAATATAATGTAACTGTGTTCTAATAAAACTTTAGTCATATAAAAATAAGCTGGCCTGGGTACCTGGGTGGCTCACTTGGTTAAGTGTCCAACTATTGATTTCGGCTCAGGTCATGATCTCAGGGTCATGAGATTGAGCCCTGTGTTGAGCTCCCTGCTGAGCGTGGAGGCTGATTAAGTCTAAATAAATAAATAAATAAATATTTAAATAAATAAAAATAAGCTGGTCCATGGGCTATAGTTTGGTTTACTGACCCTTAAGCTACATGACTTATAAAAAAAGCGTTCTTGAGTGAGATGGTTGGATGGTATGCAAATATTCTGTTTCTGCTTTTTGGTTTCACCAACTCATTTTAACATCTCCTTATGGATCTTCCTTCCAGGAATTGTTACTATACTGTTCTAATGGTGATTTTCTATTTTCTGCATTTCTTCTGTATTTGTTACTTGGAATTCTTCTACAAAAATGGTTTGTTCCTTCTCCTTTATTTATTTAATAATTTAACTTAATTTATTTTATTTTTGAAATATTATAAAAATATTATTTTGAAATGTTGTATTTCAAATATTAATTTATTCAATAATTTAAATAATCATACTCATATGGATATGATTTCACATGTATTTGTTTCATTTGGTGGTTGTAAACTGATAATCTTAATACTTACTTTGTTGTTCAAATTATTTTGTTTAAGAGCTCTTTCAGAACCTGTCCCTTTGGTTCCTGTATTCTTTTGACATGTTCCCATTCTTTGTGTTCTGAGCACTTCCTCGATTCCAGGAACTCCAACATTCAGGCTCATGTTGCATTTTTCCTACTTTAGCCCTTGAATCCGCCCTTTCTTCAATGAGCCCTGTTCTTTGTTTTTGTTGGTGTTCTTGTCGTTGTTTACTGGAAAATGGTACTTAAAAACTAAGATGTGTGTTAGGCATACTCCTGCAGTTTCTAAATTTTCTAAATTTTTTATTTTCTAAATCTCCTTTAGTGGACAGAACTATATATTTAGATGTGGACTAACCCATGTGTACAAACACATTGCTATATTTATCTATGTATGTACCTTTATGTATGTATGTATGTATTTTTTAATTTATAATAAAATACACATGCATTTTACTGATATCTCTGGCTCTAATATGGTACCACATACTCACTCTAGCTCTTCCTGCTTGTTATTTGCAGATTCCTTTTTTTTTTTTTTTTGAGATTTTACTTCTTTATTTGACAGAGAGAGCCAGGGAGTATAAGCAAGTGGAATGGCAGAGAAGATAGAGAAGCAGGCTCCCTGCTCAGCAGGGAGCCTGATGTGGGACTCCATCCCAGGACCCTGAAATCATGACCTGAGCCAAAGGCAGACACTTAACTGACTGAGCTACCCAGGAATCCCTATTTGTAGATTCTTTAGCTGACAGTGAGAAATTCAGCCTTCAATATCTATAATATATTTATTTATGTATTCAAATTGTATATGTATAAAGTAGTTTCATAATATCCCATGCATGCCATCTCTGAGAAACAACTTTACCAACTAAAGTATAAGATTCATGTACACTTTATCTTGGCTAACTGAATTTAAATTTAAAAAAATGATTCATGTACACTTTTTTTGGTTTAAATTTAGCCTTATATTATTCAAACAAAAAACTATTTTGCAAAGACACTCTGGTCAGCTCCCTTTTCCCACTCATTTCAGTGAAATTATGTCATGCATTTGTAACACAGGTAGACTCATTTGTCATAATCTACATTCCACCCTGGTTTCCCTCTGACATTCTGGTTGTTTTTTTGTTTTTGTTTTTTAGGTTTGCATACATCAAAGTTTACTCTTGTGGTGTATGGTTCCCAGTTTCTGCTGACTGCTTCATTTTCTGACTTTGTGCCACATTTTCCTGTTTCTTTGCATGTCATGTAGTTTTTGATTAAAAAAAAAATTGGCTGTTATAAATTATACACTGTAGTGACCCTGGAATTTTTTCATCTGAAGATTTCTGTTTACTTTACCAAGCACTGAACTTGCATGGACTCAGGATTCAAAATCTTTCTTCCAGTGACGTACAACAACTAGCATCATCACTTAGATTTTTTTATTTCTAGCTGCTGGATGCGTGGCCCTCTTTGTGTAATTTCATGGTTAAAAAAAAAAAAAATTGGGCACATTTGTTCCAAGATTTTTGCTATCTTTGTGTTCCTTTGCTTCCAGACATTTCCTCCTAAATTTTCAGTTGTTCTTCCAGCCTTGATTTCTTCCTTCTAACATGGCAAGTCATTAAGGCTTCCACTTTATATCATTTAAGCTATGCGTGTGTGTTTAAGAATGTTTTATGTCAAAATCACAACAAAACCCCAAATCTGATCATGAAGAGTTCCGTATATGAAGATAAATGCTCACTGTCTAGATTCTACCTGATTTTTCAACAGATTCCCTAGGGTTTTCTACATGTCTATATGCCCAATTTTAAGATTAGTCTAGGGAATTTTTTTTTTAAAGATTTTATTTATTTATTTGACAGAGAAAAATCACAAGTAGTCGGAGAGGTAGGCAGAGAGAGAGAGAAGGAAGCAGGCTCCCTGCTGAGCAGAGAGCCCGGTGCGGGACTCGATCCCAGGACCCTGAGATCATGACCTGAGCCGAAGGCAGCGGCTTAACCCACTGAGCCACCCAGGCGCCCCAGTCTAGGGAAATTTTTTATTCACAGTTTGGACATCAGCCTTTTTATAGCTCTCTCCCCATTAAAATTTCCACCTTAAAGTTCTAGCTGCTTGGCTGATGGCAGTTCTGTAACCTGCTATCCCTAGCCAGTAGCTGAGTTTTTCCACTACTAGAGTTTGAGAATTGAATAGTGCTTCCAGGAAAATAATATACAAACTTGAAGTTCTTTATGCAGTGGTCTTTCTCCAATATTTTCAAATCATTTTTCATAAAATAATTTTTGTCCAATTGTTATAGTTATTATCTGCATGAGGAATTACACGATGGCTTATCCTGCCATTACTGGAGGTTTCCTTGTCTTTATTTTCTCTTACAAATACTAAAAACAAACAAACAAACAAACCATTATATTTTCCTCTATATTTGCCTTATTCTAATTCTCTTCATTCTTTCTTGCAGAAGCAAGTTTTTATCTGGTATAATTTCTTCTCAACTCTAGTCACTTTTAGAAATTTGTTCTGCTGTGCTACTAGAGATGAATTCCCTGAGATTTTGTTGCTGTTGCTGTCTTTATCTTTATTTTTGAAGAATATTTTCACTGGATGTTCATTTTTGGTAGGCAAAATAATGTCTTCCCAAGGACATCTATAACCTAATGCTTGAAACTTGTGAATAGTTACCTTGTATAGTAAAAAAGACTTCATATATGATTAAATTAAGGATCTTGATGGGAGATGATACTGAATTAACCATGTGGGCCAAATGTAATCAAAAGAGACTTTATATAAAGAAGGAAGGTAAGTCAGAGTTAGAAAGAGACTGGAAAATACTATACTGCTGGGTTTGAAGATAGAGAAAAAGACCATGGAGAAATGTATGCAAGACACTTTTTTAAAGCTGGAGAAAGCAAGGGGATAAAACCTCTCCTAGAACCTCCAGAAGTGTGCAGCCTGAGTGGCACCTTGATTTTAGTCCAGTGAAACCCGTTTTGGACTCTTGATGTCCAGAACTGTACGATAACAAATTTATGTTAATTTATCCACCAAATTTTATTTAATTATTTATTTATTTATTCATTATTTAAATTCAGTTAGCCAACACATAGTGTATAATTAGTTTCAGATGTAGTGTTCAATAATTTATCAGTTGCATATAACACCCAGTGCTCGTTACATCACATGCCTCATTTAATGCTCATCACCCAATTACCCCATTCCCTTATCCGTCTCTCTTAGCCACCAAATTTGTGATTATTTGTTACAACAGCAATGGGAGATTAAGACACAAGTTACCTTTTTTATTTCATATTAAAGATGTTGTCTTCTGTTCTCTACCATCAATGAAGAAAAGTTGGATACTCTTTTTATCACTGTTCCCCTCTATTGTCTTCTTTTGTCCTGAGTGCTAATGGTTTTCCCTTTATCTTTCTATTATAGCAGCTTCATTATGATTTGCTTAATGCAGCATTCTTGGCATTTATGCTGCCTAGAGTTTGCTCAGCTTTTTCGATTTGGGGGTGATTTTTTCAATTAATTTTTTAGTCATCATTTTTCAAACGCCTTTCCTTCCCTCTTCTGTCTTTTCCTCATTGTCTGATAGACCATATAAGATTATTTTACAAATTACTGAGGCTGCATTCGTTTTCTTCCTCTCTCAGGGCTTCAGTTGGGATAATTTTACTGCTTTCAACTTCCCTGATCCTTTCTTCTGCATCGTTAAATCTACTATTAATTACATCTTATGATTTTTTTTTATTTCAGATTTTATATTTTCCAGCTCTCAGGTTCCATTTGCTTCTATTTGAAGACTCCGTATCACTTTGCAATTCACCATCTTGTTTTTTATGTTCACATTTTTTACAAATACGTTAGCATATTTTGTAACAGTTATTTAATGCTCTTGTCTGTGAATTTCAACACCTGGATTATCTGTGTATCTGATTTCCTTCTCCATTATCTTGTTTGGGTAGGGTCATATTTTCCTGCTTCTTTACATGTCTAGATATTTTGCTTATATACTGAGAATTGCAAGGTATTTGTCCTATTTGACTCTGGATTCTGTTATTTTCCCCAAAGAATATGAAATTCCGTCATAGTAAGCAGTAAACTTACTTGCAAATCATGTTGGTCATCTGAATACTTGGCTTTAGGCTTTCTAGGGCAGGACTAATTTAGTTTTGCCCTTCTTTGTTAGGCATAATTCATAGTCCTGGGATATGGAAAAGTGTAAGCCTTTCTGAGTTTCTTATAGAAACCCTGGCTGTTTATCAAACTCCTCTAAATTAGTAAGACTTGAATTGGTAACTATGTTTCTCCAGCTATTGACAACCGCAAAAACATCTACCCAGTTCTTTGTACCTTTCCAGGAGTTGCTTTTCTACAAGGTTGCTTGGAGTCTCACCCTATGTATACAGTGTTGGCAGAGTATATAAGGATAATTTGTATATAAATTTTGGGTCACTTCCATCTGTGGGTCCCTCCATCCCAGAATTCTTCCCATCAATTTTCAAATGCTCTGGAAGCTTTAATTACTAACACTCTGCTGGACTGATTCTCCTTTATTTTCAATGTAAACTAAGAATTGCATACATGAAAAAAGGCCAATTAGAAGTAAATTTCATATAGGAAATACTAAATACTGGAACACTGTAAAGCAAAGTAGACAACAGAAAAAATTCAATAAATTAATGAAATCAAAATGTTATTCTTTGAAAAAGGAACAAAGTTGAAAAACTTTAATTAGACTAAAGAAAAACCAAGTCTCAAACTACTAAAATCAGAAATGAACATGAGGGCACTAATACCTAAGCTTACTGAAATTTAAACAAAAAGTATTATTAAAAAAAAACTAGAAACATTTGTATGCCAGAAAACAAGATAACCTAAATGAAATGGACAAGTTTGTAGAAACATGCAAGCTACCAAATCAATCAAGAAGAAAGAAGAATCTGTATAGACCTATTAAAAGTAAAGAGTTCATAAGAGAAATGAAAAAATATCACAAGGAAAAGTCCGAGAGCAGATAGCTGCACTGGCAAATTCTACCAAATATTAGAGAAGTATAACAGTTATATAGATCCAATATAGAGCTGGTGACTATATGCAATAATACTATATTGCATACTTGAAATTTGCTAAGAGGATCAATTTTATGTATTCTCACCACACATACAAACACACACAAAGGTAACGATGTGAGATGATGGAAATGTTGTGGTAATCATTTCCCAATGTGTATACATATATCAAAACATTGCATTACACACTTCAAGTAATCTCTCCACCCAACTTGGGGCTCGAACTCACAACCCCAAGATCAAGAGGCACATGCTCCACCCACTGATCTAGCCAGGCCCCCTCAATGCACACTTTAAATATATACAATTTTTATTTGTTAATTATATGTTTATAAAGATCTTTCAAAATACAGAAGAGGAAGGAACAATTTATAACACTCTTTGAGGCCAACATTACTCTGATACCAAAGCCAGGCAAAGACATGATAAGAAAATGTAGAACTTTATGTATGTAGATGCAAAAATCCTCAACAAAATACTAACACACTGAATCTAGAGTGTATGCAAAAGATTATTTAAAATGACCAAGCGGAATTCTTGTCAGGAATGCAAAGGTGGCTCAATATATGAAAACTGACCAAATGTAATACACTGCAAAAACACAATGAAGAAAAAAAACCACATAATCATCTTGATTAACTCAGGGAAGCATCTGACAAAAATCCAACACCTTTTCATAATAAAAACACTCAAGAATCTAAGAATAACACTAAGATTTCTCAACATAATAAAGGCAGTATATGGGGGAAAAAAGCCCAATTTACATAATATTCAATAGTGAAAGATTGAAAGCTTACCCCCTCAGATCAGAAACAAAACAAAAATGCACACTTTCATCACTTCTATTTAATATTGTACTGAAGTTCTAGACAGAGGAATTAAGCAACAAAAAGAAATAAAAGGCATACAAAATGGAAAAGAGGTAAACCAATCTTTATTTGCAGATGACATGAAAATGGGATTTTCTTTAGAAAATCCTAAAGAATCCACAGTAAACTATAATTGAATTCAACCAATAATTAAATTCAACAAAATCTCAGGACACAAGACATGCAAAAATCAGTTGTATTTTTATATAGTAGTAATGGGCAGTCTGAAAAAAATTAAGAAAACATTCTATTTATAATGGAATCCAAATGATTAAAATGCCTAAAATTAAACTTAACCATGGAAGTGAAAGACATGTTCACTTAAAACTGTAAATTATTGCTGGAAAAATTTAAAGATCTAAATAAATGGGAAGACATTCCATGTTCATGGGCTGGGAAACTAAATGTTGTTAGAATGAAAATACTTCTCAAACTAACTTACAGATTCAATGTAATCTCTATGAAATGCAGATGGTCTTTTTATAGAAATAGAAAAGCTGATTCTAAAATTCATGTGGAATTACTAAGCACCCCAGCTAGCTGAGTTAATCTTGAAAAAGAACAAATTTGGAAGCCTGTCGTGGCTGCAAGATATACAACAAAGTTACAGTAATGAAACCAGTGTAGTACTGGTATAAGGATAGACCTATTGACAAATGAAATAGAATTGAACATGTCTTGTACAAAAACTAACTCGACATAGATCAAATAATTAAATATAAGAGTTAAAACTTCCACAATTCTTGCAAAAAAACCATAGGGACCAATCTTCTTCATTTGGTCTTGAAAATGTCTCCTTAGGGACACCAGGGTGGCTCAGTTGTTAAGCACCTGCATTTGGCTCGGGTCAAGATCCCAGGGTCATGGGATCAAGTCCCACATTGGGCTCCTTGCTCAGTGCGGAGTCTGCTTCTACCTCTCCCACTCCCCCTACTTGTGTTCCCTCTCTGACTGTGTCTCCTCTCTTTGTCAAATAAATAAATAAAATCTTAAAAAAGAAAAAAGAAAATGTCTCCTTAGATATGATCCCCAAACCACAAGCAACAAAAGAAAAAAAATAAATTAAATTTTATCAAAATTAAAACTTTTATGCATCCAATGACACTTTCAAGACAGTAAATATCTATATATAATACAACTCAACAACAAAGAGACAACTCAATTTACAAAATGAGCAGAGGACATGAATAGACATTTCTCCAAAGAAGATATATAAATAGATAGCAAACATCTGAAAAGGTGCTCAACATTATTAGTCATTAGGGAAATGCAAATTAAAATCACAATGATATACCACTTCATACCAATTAGAATGTGTATAATCAAAACCACAGAAAATAATAAATTTTGATGAGGATCTAGAGGAATTGGCTATCATGTGTTGCTTGTAGGAATATAAATGGGCATAGTTGCTGTGAAAAAGTTTGGTGGTTCCTCAAAAAATTAACAAAATCACCACATGGTCCATTACACACTCAGTAGAACTGGAAGCAGATACTCAAATTAAATTTGTACAAACATGTTATATAGTTACATTGTTCATAACAGCTAAAAGTTGGAAACAACCCAAATGTCCAGCAACTGATGAATGGATAAATAAAACTTATCATAAAAAGAATAAGGAATGAAATTTTGATAGATGCTACAACAAAGAAGAGCCATGGAACACTGCATATGAATCCATTTATCTGAAATATCCAGTATCAGCAGATTCCCAAAAAACAAAAACAGATTCATACTAGCCAGGAGCTAGGGAGATGGGGGAAATGGAGAACAAGTACTTAATGGATAAAGGGTTTCCTTTTGGAGTGATGAAATGTTCTGGAAGTAGGTAGTGGTTATTGTTGTACAATATTATGAATTTGCTAAATGTCACTGAACTGTTCACCTTAAAATGGTTTATATGGTAAACGTTGTTATGTATATTTTGCCACAGCAATAAAACTTAAAGCAGAAAATAGTAGATCTCATTAAATATGCTTGTGGTCTTTAAATATTCATATTCCAGAGCTCATATTTGTTACTGATGGTAGAGTTAGTCTTAGCTAACACTGTCATTATTGAAAATGCAACATGACTAATGCCATTGTAATCTGTGTTTGTTACCCCTTGTTTGTACCTACGTTTCAAGTGCTGATTCTTTCTTGTATTGAGACACATTTGTTGGTTCTTGTGGATTCCTCCACTCAAGAGCTCTTAAGACAGTTTTGAGTTATGGATGATACATTTCCTCACTGATTATTTATGACTACTTTTCATCCAGGTCCTAGTGTCTGATGCAATATCTCTTTTGGGGGTCACCAACTGTGCTGGCAGTCCTCTTGAGAAGAACACACTTCAAGATGACCCAGTTTTGTTTACTCTCAGAGGACCCATAATTTTTCATGGTGAATGTGTATCTTTGCCTCATCATTGGTGGAGATGAATCTCTGTACACTTTCCCGATGTCTCTCTACTCTGCACCACAGGCTTATTAAGCCAAAACCTATGTGCCTTTAGTCTTTTTCAAAAGACAGTTTTTTGTTCTCTTTTATATAACTTGACAATGGGTGCTTTCTGTTGGCAGGCCAATTTTAAAGATATAATATCTTAGGATGTTTGGGTGTACCATCTTACCTAACTTAAGCATGCAAGGCTAACTTAACCCCTATTTTGTTGTTCTCTTAACTTTTAAATTTTTGCTGAAACTCTGAGCCCATAGTCATATTTGGCACCCCTGTTTTGTTCATTAAATACCCTTCTCAATGTTTCTTTTCTCCCCAAATTTTGTTTTCTTCTTGTTATGCATATCCATTTAGATTTTGCTCAGCTTCTCTCATCTTAACATTATCACACTCATCATTCTGCTTAGCAACATAAGTAACTTCCTTAAGATCTCCTTTTCTCATCAGAGCACAAAATATTATAAATAACAATTTTATCTTATATAAATATTTTTTTCTCTGACAATTTTCTCACTTTATTTTTCTTTTAAGATTTTATTTATTTATCAGAGAGAGAGAAGGGGAGAGAGCGAGCACAGGCAGACAGAATGGCAGGCAGAGGCAGAGGGAGAAGCAGGCTCCCTGCCGAGCAAGGAGCCCGACGTGGGACTCGATCCCAGGACGCTGGGATCATGACCTGAGCCGAAGGCAGCTGCTTAACCAACTGAGCCACCCAGGCGTCCTTTTTTTTTTTTTTTTAATAGAAAAGAATAGCTTCTGGGGCATCTGGGTGGCTCAGTTGGTTAAGTGTCTAACTGGTGATTTCAGCTCAGGTTATGATCTCATGGGTCCTGATGGAGCCCTGCATCAGGTTCCCCTGCTCAGCAAGGAGTCTGGTTAAAATTCTCCCTCTGCCCCTCCTCCCACTTACATCCTCTTTCTCAAAAATAAATAAATCTTTTTTAAAAAGGAAAAGAAAATACTGGCTTCTGGGCAAATTATGACTAAGAAGTCTGGCTGTTTCTTTAGAAACAATATGTCCCATTTTCTCTGGTGATTGGCTGCTATTTCATAAATGCAGGCACACCTCATTTTGCATTTAGCAGATAAATTGTGTTTTTTAAAAATTGAAGGTTTGTGGCAATCCAGTCTCAAGCAAGCCTAACGGAGTCATTTTTTCAACAGCATTTGCTCACTTTGTGCGTCTGTCACATTTTGGTAGTTCTCCTAATATTTCAAACTTTTTCACTAGTATTATATTTGTTATAGTGATCTGTGATCAGTGATTATAACTCACTGAAAGCTCAGATGATGGTTGGCATTTTTTAGCAATAAGGTTTGTTTTCTTTTAATTAAGGTAACGTGCATTGTTTTTTAGACATAACGCTATTGCACACTTAATAGATTACGGCATAGTGTAAACATAACTTTATATGCACTAGAAAACAAAAAAGTCATTTGACTCACTTTCTTGCAATACTTGTTTATTGCAATGGTCTGGAATTGAACCTACACTAATTCTGAGGTATGCCTGCACCCTCTGTGACAAGTAAAAAACAATTGGTAAATTTATCATGTGTACCATACAATAACTGTTGTCATTCTAGGAGTAGAGCTTATTTTTAATACTCTAAAATTATTTATTTCTCTCCTGTCCTAATATCACCTAATACCAAATTGCTGTAAAACTCTCCTTAAACACTGTTGTTTGTTTCATGCTTTGGAGAAGGAATCAGGATGAGAGCCGACAATGTGATTTTATTTCACGCTGCATAGGAAATTCACTAATAGAGCCAACATGGAGTTACTCTCAGTAAGTGCCATTATCCAAACTCAATTATATTACCTATGAAGTCTGAATAAGAACCAGACATTGTGTAAGAGTTCTTTGGAACTGTTTTCTTTCTTTCTTTCTTTTTTTATTTTTTAAAAAAAGATTTTATTTCTTTGACAGAGATCACAAGTAGGCAGAGAGGCAGGCAGAGAGAGAGGGAGAAGCAGGCTCCCTGCTACGCAGAGAGCCCGATGTGGACCCTGAGATCATGACCTCAGCAGAAGTCAGAAGCTTAACCCACTGAGCCACCCAGGTGCCCCTGGAACTGTTTTCTAATGTGGAAAAAAACAAAAAACAAAAAACAAAAAACAAATAGGTTTTCTTCCATTCAACTTCACTTACTTCTTTTGGACCAAGTTATCACAGTCAACCTCAGGATCTTCTTTGCATTTCTAAAAAGTGATTCGTAGAATTCTTTGTGTCTCTGGAATAAACTGCTTAATTTGGTTCAAAAGAGAGAGAAGTCGGCAAAATCATTGATGAACTATTGTGTAATTATGTACGCTATTACAGTGTAATGAATGTGATGAGTAGAGAAAGCTATAACCTTAGATATCCTATACAACACATTCTCACATTTAATTGAAATAGTAAAATTTATGGAGGTTGACAGCAAATCTGTCCTTGCCTGCACACACACTTGAGCCAAGTAAAAGAGAGGACAAAAGCAGCGGCAGTTTCACAGGTCCAAGCAACGGAGTGTGCCTTAGGCATTTTGCTGATCTTTAAATATACTGTCAGTCAAATAAATCTTTAAGCTTCATGACTGGACTGTACAATAAGCTTTGGTTTCATTTGAAGATTTTCCCAGATTCCTTCCACCACCATGAACTGCTGTATAGCACACCAATAACACAGAAGATAAAATGACACATTTCAGAGAGTTGTGGAGGGTTGGATGTTGTTGAACCTTGGATCATCTCATGTAATGGTGCCCATACCCCACTGCCTATGCTTATCCTTGGTGTGAGGATTCATTTTGGCCGAGGTGGAGGGAGAGGTTTGGGTGAGGATACTACCACTTTAGTACAAACTCTTTATGTTTGATGTGATAAAACAGACCTAGGGAAGGGAGGTTATAAAGCAAAGGTCACACCAGTGGGGAGCAGGGGTAACACTCCTGACTCTTCATTCCTAGGCCTGTGCCTCTCAATTTTTTTCATACCATATCCTTTTCGGAAAGACATTAGAAATTAAAATTATCATTTATTCATTGTTATCTCAAAATGAATTAAATACTGCGAAGACTAATTCATCAATGAGTGTAATTTTAAAGGAAAACTATTTTGATACTGAAACATTTATTATTGCTTTGAAAATAGAATATGAATCTCCATTTAGGCTCTTTTCTTCTTGCTGCAGGCTTTACTAACCTAGATGATGTAAAAAGGTTATTTCTAAGATAAATCTTACTAATGTGCATTTCTCTCTCTCTCTTCCTCTTTTTGTCCTGACAAAAGTACAGAGGATGAGTTAATTATACTTCTCAGTTTATGGTAAATATTCGTTATCAGTCCAGTCAAAGCCTTTTTCAAGTTATTTGTATATATTTATTCTTTTTTATTATCACTCACAATTCTTACAGTTGCCTATAACCAACTACTGATTGAAGTATATGTTTTATGTGAATGTGTTCAGCTATCTTTTAATTCTGTATGTACTGTCTAAAATTCTTAATTTTGAATCAATCAACTTTATCATATTTTTTGCCTTGTCATTTACACTTTTGAGGTTGTATTTAAGAACACCTTCGCTGTTACTAGGTCACAAAGATATTATTTAAGATATTTTTATGTTAAGTAGACGGTTAACGTTGATATTTAGATCTTTAATAGATGCACCTTTATACTACATGTTAAACGACAATTTAGTTTCACTTAGTTTAATGAGCCAGTTTTTCCAAAATCATCTATTCAAAAATATGTCTTCGGGCACCTGGGTGGCTCAGTGGGTTAAAGCCTCTGCCTTTGGCTCAGGTCATGATCCCAGGGTCCAAGGATCGAGCCCCACATCGAGCTCTCTGCACAGCGGGGACCCTGCTTCCTCCTCTCTCTCTGCCTGCCTCTCTGCCTACTTGTGATCTCTGTCTGTCAAATAAATAAATAAAATGTTAAAAAAATATGTATCTTTTTTTCCAGATTCAGTGTTTCCTTTAAGTTTGTGCAGAAACGCACCCCTCCCACACACGCACACAAATCACTTCACATCATATCACATTAGTCCGCCTCAGAGTGTTCAATTCTTCACTTGTGCCTTTTCTCTCTTTGGTCAATACCACCTAGGTTTTGGGCATGTCTTCCTTCATTAGCTTTAATTTTAAAGATTGACATGAAAATCTTTATCCTTCATATAAATTTTGTCTTAAGTTTGTCATGTTCCTCAAAAAACCAAACTCCAGCTGAGATTGCGAAGGGTACTTCCTTCAATTTTAGATCAATTTATAGATAATTGTGAACCTTATAATATCAACCTATCCCTAGACCATGGATTACCTCCTTTTTAACATTTAGATCATTTTCTGTGTCCTTTATTACTGTTTTGAAGCTTTTGTCAGAAGTTTTTTTTCCCCAAAATATTTTTACTTCTTAAATATGGCTTTTATTATTATTGTAATAATATTTTATTTAACTTGTATTATCTACTTGCTTATTTTCTGGTATAAAAATGTTATATATTTTGTAGGATCCTCTGAAAATTGGCAATCTTTGTTTTATTCCTCTATTAGTTCTAACAATTCCTCATTAATTCTATGTTCTCAGATTTATTTCCATAATGTGCAAGCACTGCTTTTCTCAAAGGAGATGATACGCTTGTTACCCTTATCCGTCAACCTTTCTCATTACTGGAGCAGATCACTATATTTGTAGATATTCTATTTTTAATTACTCAAATATGTTTCTTGAGCATTTCTTTATGCTCTAGAAACTGGGAAGAATATAGAATGGTGAGCGTGACCAACATTGTTGCTGCCCTAATGGAGCATATAGCCTAGTTGGGAAGATAGACAGTCAGGCAAGCAGTTACATTAAAATAGGTTTTACTATTATAAAGTAAGTAAAGTTGCTACCAGAGCATACTGTAAGGGCAAGTAACCTTGTTTAAGTGATGTGGGAAGGATTCTTGAAAGGAGTGTTTCAGCTAATATGTGAAGAATGCATAATTATCATCTAGTCATAGATAGAGGGAAAGAGTATTCCATGCAATATAAATTTCCCGGGGCAATATAATTTCCATGAGATTTACAGTAACTGAAAGAATTTTACTACAGCAACAGTGCAGGCTGTGAAAGAAGATGAAACTGATGTGTTAGGAAGGGGCCAGCTCATAAAATGCTTAGCAAGGACTTTTATATAGAGAACAATGAAGAGCTACTGAAATGCCTTTGGCAAAAAATCGACACAATTTGATTTATAATCTAATATTGGAATTATTCCCATTTAGAGGTAATGTACATAATGTGGGCCTGTAGCAACTCCCCTTTCTACAATAATTTCTCAATTAAGAATGTAAGGATTATGGCATGGCATTTTCTCTAGGCTCATTTAACAGAATGATTAAACAATATAGAAATATTATTATGCCATAAAACAAGATGAATCAAAATAGAGTGTTTCCAGGTTTAGTTAATTCAGTAGCTTATCAACTTCGGTGCTCTATATTAGCATCTCTGCAAGTTTTTTGTTTCTAAATTTACAGGATGGGTGAGGCTCACGAGATATTGTCCCAAGGCAGGGAGTTTCTCCTCAGTAAGTGTCTTTTCATATCATAGAAGAAAATCACTAGAGAAGTTTTTTTGGAGACATTGCCTTGTATCACATCATCTAGTGCTGGATCACTTGCCCATTCACAGAATGACAGATCACGAATGACTATGACTGTCTTAGACTAATAAGACTTCAATCCCTGGGGTTAGGGGGGAAGCAAGGTCATTTCGTCTGAGTATAAAAAGCAGAGCCCTATCAACGATAAAGAAAGGAGGTGAGGGTGGATTTTGGGTAGGCAACCTCGAGTGTGTGCTATGCTATACCACAGCCAAAAACCTTATATAGTATGGCCCGTCCCTATTCTATCCTCATCTACTCCCTCACCCATCTATACTGGTAATCACTCTTCTACTTCAGAGTCTTTACACTAGCTGCTTTTGCCTAGGATGTGGAGGGGAAAGACTATGGGTCAGTAACCAAGTAACTGTGGGTAAGTCTCTGCCGGCCAAACACCACCGTCATATTCTTTATTTTATCATCCAAACAAGTTAACTGAGTTAGGAATAGGAAACTCAAGGTGGGGGCCTCTTTATCTTGCCCTTCTTAAAGCTCCTCACTAATGATCTTGCTCACATTCTCTCTCATGCTTACCTGATATAGTGGTATATATATATATTATATATATATATTTTAAGATTCTTTTTTTTTTTTATTGACAGAGAGAAATCACAAGTAGGCAGAAAGGCAGGCAGAGAGAGAGGGGGAAGCAGGCTCCCAGCGGAGCAGAGATCCTGATGTGGGGCTCGATCCCAGGACCCTGGGATCATGACCTGAGCTGAAGGCAGAGGCTTAACCCACTGAGCCACCCAGGTACCCCATATATGTATTTTTTAATGCATTCTCACATAATAACTCAGCTGATTCTTATGCAATCCATAAGGTAGTCAGAAGAGTCCAGAGAGGTAGAATGACCTATCTAGAGTCATCAAAATGACTCTTGGATCAAAAATTATTTCACACAACTATGACTCCTTAGGCATTAGTCTATAGATTCCTTTAATTGATAATTCACTATTAACTATGATCATACTCTCATTTTTTCATTTGAGAAACACTGTAGTAGATAATAACCGGGAGGGGGGGAGTGCCTGGGTGGTTCAGTTGGTTAAGCAGCTGCCTAGGCTCAGGTCATGATCTCAAGGTGCTGGGGTCGAGCCCCACATCAGGCTCCCTGCTCAGCAGAGAGCCTGCTTCTCTCTCTCCCTCTGCCTGCCTCTCTGCCTACTTGTGATATCTCTCTATCTCTCTGTCAAAATAAATAAATAAAAATCTGTTTTAAAAAAGATAATAACAAGGTATAATTTAGACAAAAAGTCTGAAAGAAACTATAGAAAGAGAATGAATTCAGTTGAGAGGGAAATAGAAGCCAAATCATGTCCAGTCTCAGTACTTAGGCAGTAGGAGATCTGAGCCCACAGTCCAGTTAACCCAGCCATTTGCATAAACCTCAGCAGGAAACTCCAGAATGGCTTTGCACCTGCTCCAAAATACTGGCAAATGAAATGATTTGAAACAGGCAAACCAGGGTGTACTGGTATTAGGCTTCAGAGGATCACTCATGCCTAGCCGGTTTGCAGGATAATGGTAGTAAGCCCAGATGGTCTGCATACTGTGTTGCTTATATCATACAAAATGGCTGTGGACTCTGACATTCAAATATACATTGTAATATCAATTTCTATTGTCAGTTCCCCCACCAAAAACAAGAAAGCTGACAAAAACAAAGCCATCCCCCTCCTAACTAAAATCAGATTGAAATGACCATTATCATTATCATGAACTATGTGCTTTTGTTTACCTGATTATTGCTTGATGTATCATAATATGTTCATAGGATCAGACCTGAGAAGTCATTTTCATTCAAACACACGATCTGAAAAGAAACTAATTTTCTTTGTTTAAATGTGTGCTTAAATGTTTATGTCTGTTTGTGCAGGTGTTTTGTATTTTATACTTTCTATGTAGACAATAATTTTTGCTGTTTTATTTTTTCATCTAGATGAATGCATGCCTAATAGTGTACTTATAGGGCCATAAGTGACCCTAATTAGAAAGATGCAATCAATATTATAAGTCTTATGTTCAGCTTCTTATGTGCTTACCAGTGTATTATCCATTAGCTCCCTCAAGCGTCATGCCTAAATCCTGTTTCCATCCCTACACTTATTGTCTACATTTTATCTGTGTTAAAATATAGCTTACTGTTTTCTTTTACCATTGCAGTAAATGCTTTGAAAGGTGTATTTTATTATTTAAGAGAATTCCCTTTTTTTTTTTTGTTTTTGTTTTTGTTTTAAATATTTATTTATTTATTTTTATTTTTATTTTTTTTTTTTTAATTTTTTATTTTTTATAAACATATATTTTTATCCCCAGGGGTACAGGTCTGTGAATCACCAGGTTTACACACTTCACAGCACTCACCAAAGCACATACCCTCCCCAATGTCCATAATCCCACCCCCTTCTCCCAAACCCCCTCCCCCCGGCAACCCTCAGTTTGTTTTGTGAGATTAAGAGTCACTTATGGTTTGTCTCCCTCCCAATCCCATCTTGTTTCATTTATTCTTCTTCTACCCACTTAAGCCTCCATGTTGCATCACCACTTCCTCATATCAGGGAGATCATATGATAGTTGTCTTTCTCTGCTTGACTTATTTCGCTAAGCATGATACGCTCTAGTTCCATCCATGTTGTTGCAAATGGCAAGATTTCATTTCTTTTGATGGCTGCATAGTATTCCATTGTGTATATATACCACATCTTCTTGATCCATTCATCTGTTGATGGACATCTAGGTTCTTTCCATAGTTTGGCTATTGTGGACATTGCTGCTATAAAAGATTCGGGTGCATGTGTCCCTTTGGATCACTACATTTGTATCTTTAGGGTAAATACCCAATAGTGCAATTGCTGGGTCATAGGGCAGTTCTATTTTCAACATTTTGAGGAACCTCCATGCTGTTTTTCCAGAGTGGCTGCACCAGCTTGCATTCCCACCAACAGTGTAGGAGGGTTCCCCTTTCTCCGCATCCTCGCCAGCATCTGTCATTTCCTGACTTGTTGATTTTAGCCATTCTGACTGGTGTGAGGTGATATCTCATTGTGGTTTTGATTTGTATTTCCCTGATGCCGAGTGATATGGAGCACTTTTTCATGTGTCTGTTCGCCATCTGGATGTCTTCTTTGCAGAAATGTCTGTTCATGTCTTCTGCCCATTTCTTGATTGGATTATTTGTTCTTTGGGTGTTGAGTTTGCTAAGTTCTTTATAGATTCTGGACACTAGTCCTTTATCTGATATGTCGTTTGCAAATATCTTCTCCCATTCTGTCAGTTGTCTTTTGATTTTGTTAACTGTTTCCTTTGCTGTGCAAAAGCTTTTGATCTTGATGAAATCCCAGTAGTTCATTTTTTCCCTTGCTTCCCTTGCCTTTTTGTGTTGTTCCTAGGAAGATGTTGCTGCGGCAGAGGTCGAAGAGGTTGCTGCCCGTGTTCTCCTCAAGGATTTTGATGGATTCCTTTCGTACATTGAGGTCCTTCATCCATTTTGAGTCTATTTTTGTGTGTGGTGTAAGGAAATGGTCCAATTTCATTTTTCTGCATGTGGCTGTCCAATTTTCCCAGCACCATTTATTGAAAAGGCTGTCTTTTTTCCATTGGACATTCTTTCCTGCTTTGTCGAAGATTAGTTGACCATAGATTTGAGGGTCTATTTCTGGGCTCTCTATTCTGTTCCATTGATCTATGTGTCTGTTTTTGTGCCAGTACCATGCTGTCTTGATGATGACAGCTTTGTAGTAGAGCTTGAAGTCCGGAATTGTGATGCCACCAACGTTGGCTTTCTTTTTCAATATCCCTTTGGCTATTCGAGGTCTTTTCTGGTTCCATATAAATTTTAGCATTATTTGTTCCATTTCTTTGAAAAAGATGGATGGTACTTTGATAGGAATTGCATTAAATGTGTAGATTGCTTTAGGTAGCACAGACATTTTCACAATATTTATTCTTCCAATCCAGGAGCATGGAACATTTTTCCATTTCTTTGTGTCTTCCTCAATTTCTTTCATGAGTACTTTATAGTTTTCTGAGTATAGATTCTGTGTCTCTTTGGTTAGGTTTATTCCTAGGTATCTTATGGTTTTGGATGCAATTGTAAATGGGATTGACTCCTTAATATCTCTTTCTTCTGTCTTGCTGTTGGTGTAGAGAAATGCAACTGATTTCTGTGCATTGATTTTATATCCTGACACTTTACTGAATTCCTGTATAAGTTCTAGCAATTTTGGAGTGGAGTCTTTTGGGTTTTCCACATAGAGTATCATATCATCTGCGAAGAGTGATAATTTGACTTCTTCTTTGCCGATTTGGATGCCTTTAATTTCCTTTTGTTGTCTGATTGCTGAGGCTAGGACCTCTAGTACAATGTTGAATAGCAGTGGTGATAATGGACATCCCTGCCGTGTTCCTGACCTTAGCGGAAAAGCTTTCAGTTTTTCTCCATTGAGAATGATATTTGCGGTGGGTTTTTCATAGATGGCTTTGATGATATTGAGGTATGTGCCCTCTATCCCTACACTTTGAAGAGTTTTGATCAGGAAGGGATGTTGTACTTTGTCAAATGCTTTTTCAGCATCTATTGAGAGTATCATATGGTTCTTGTTCTTTCTTTTATTGATGTGTTGTATCACATTGACTGATTTGCGGATGTTGAACCAACCTTGCAGCCCTGGAATAAATCCCACTTGGTCGTGGTGAATAATCTTTTTAATGTACTGTTGAATCCTATTGGCTAGTATTTTTTGTTGAGTATTTTCGCATCTGTGTTCATCAAGGATATCGGTCTATAGCTCTCTTTTTTGATGGGATCCTTGTCTGGTTTTGGGATCAAGGTGATGCTGGCCTCATAAAATGAGTTTGGAAGTTTTCCTTCCATTTCTATTTTTTGGAACAGTTTCAGGAGAATAGGAATTAGTTCTTCTTTAAATGTTTGGTAGAATTCCCCCGGGAAGCCGTCTGGCCCTGGGCTTTTGTTTGTTTGGAGATTTTTAATGACTGTTTCAATCTCCTTATTGGTTATGGGTCTGTTCAGGCTTTCTATTTCTTCCTGGTTCAGTTGTGGTAGTTTATATGTTTCTAGGAATGCATCCATTTCTTCCAGATTGTCAAATTTATTGCCGTAGAGTTGCTCATAGTATGTTCTTATAATAGTTTGTATTTCTTTGGTGTTAGTTGTGATCTCTCCTCTTTCATTCATGATTTTATTTATTTGGGTCCTTTCTCTTTTCTTTTTGATAAGTCGGGCCAGGGGTTTATCAATTTTATTAATTCTTTCAAAGAACCAGCTCCTAGTTTCGTTGATTTGTTCTATTGTTTTTTTTGGTTTCTATTTCATTGATTTCTGCTCTGATCTTTATGATTTCTCTTCTCCTGCTGGGCTTAGGGTTTCTTTCTTGTTCTTTCTCCAGCTCCTTTAGGTGTAGGGTTAGGTTGTGTACCTGAGACCTTTCTTGTTTCTTGAGAAAGGCTTGTACCGCTATATATTTTCCTCTCAGGACTGCCTTTGTTGTGTCCCACAGATTTTGAACCGTTGTATTTTCATTATCATTTGTTTCCATGATTTTTTTCAATTCTTCTTTAATTTCCCGGTTGACCCATTCATTCTTTAGAAGGATACTGTTTAGTCTCCATGTATTTGGGTTCTTTCCAAACTTCCTTTTGTGGTTGAGTTCTAGCTTTAGAGCATTGTGGTCTGAAAATATGCAGGGAATGATCCCAATCTTTTGATACCGGTTGAGTCCTGATTTAGGACCGAGGATGTGATCTATTCTGGAGAATGTTCCATGTGCACTAGAGAAGAATGTGTATTCTGTTGCTTTGGGATGAAATGTTCTGAATATATCTGTGATGTCCGTCTGGTCCAGTGTGTCATTTAAGGCCTTTATTTCCTTGCTGATCTTTTGCTTGGATGACCTGTCCATTTCAGTGAGGGGAGTGTTAAAGTCCCCTACTATGATTGTATTATTGTTGATGTGTTTCTTTGATTTTGTTATTAATTGGTTTATATAGTTGGCTGCTCCCACATTGGGGGCATAGATATTTAAAATTGTTAAATCTTCTTGTTGGACAGACCCTTTGAGTATGATATAGTGTCCTTCCTCATCTCTTATTATAGTCTTTGGCCTAAAATCTAATTGATCTGATATAAGGATTGCCACTCCTGCTTTCTTCTGATGTCCATTAGCATGGTAAATTCTTTTCCACCCCCTCACTTTAAATCTGGAGGTGTCTTCGGGCTTAAAATGTGTTTCTTGGAGGCAACATATAGATGGGTTTTGTTTTTTTATCCATTCTGATACCCTGTGTCTTTTGACAGGGGCATTTAGCCCATTCACATTCAGGGTAACTATTGAGAGATATGAATTTAGTGCCATTGTATTGCCTGTAAGGTGACTGTTACTGTATATGGTCTCTGTTCCTTTCTGATCTACCACTTGTAGGCTCTCTCTTTGCTTAGAGGACCCCTTTCAATATTTCCTGTAGAGCTGGTTTGGTATTTGCAAATTCTTTCAGTTGTTGTTTGTCCTGGAAGCTTTTAATCTCTCCTTCTATTTTCAATGATAGCCTAGCTGGATATAGTATTCTTGGCTGCATGTTTTTCTCGTTTAGTGCTCTGAAAATATCATGCCAGCTCTTTCTGGCCTGCCAGGTCTCTGTGGATAAGTCAGCTGCCAATCTAATATTTTTACCATTGTATGTTACAGACTTCTTTTCCCGGGCTGCTTTCAGGATTTTCTCTTTGTCATTGAGACTTGTAAATTTTACTATTAGGTGACGGGGTGTGGGCCTATTCTTATTGATTTTGAGGGGCATTCTCTGAATCTCCTGAATTTTGATGCTCGTTCCCTTTGCCATATTGGGGAAATTCTCCCCAATAATTCTCTCCAGTATACCTTCTGCTCCCCTCTCACTTTCTTCTTCTTCTGGAATCCCAATTATTCTAATGTTGTTTCGTCTTATGGTGTCACTTATCTCTCGAATTCTCCCCTCGTGGTCCAGTAGCTGTTTGTCCCTCTTTTGCTCAGCTTCTTTATTCTCTGTCATTTGGTCTTCTATATCACTAATTCTTTCTTCTGCCTCATTTATCCTAGCAGTTAGAGCCTCCATTTTTGATTGCACCTCATTAATAGCTTTTTTGATTTCACCTTGGTTAGATTTTAGTTCTTTTATTTCTCCAGAAAGGGCTTTTATATCTCTCGAGAGGGTTTCTCTAATATCTTCCATGCCTTTTTCGAGCCCAGCTAGAACCTTGAGAATTGTCATTCTGAACTCTAGATCTGACATATTACCGATGTCTGTATTGATTAGGTCCCTAGCCTTCGGTACTGCCTCTTGTTCTTTTTTTTGTGTTGAATTTTTACGTCTTGTCATTTTGTCCAGATAAGAGTAAATGAAGGGGCAAGTAAAATACTAAAAGGGTGGCAACAACCCCAGGAAAATATGCTTTAACCAAATTAGAAGAGATCCAAAATCGTGAGTGGGGAGAAAGGGGATAAAAAGAGGTTCAAAAAGGCAGAAAGAAAGAAAAAAACAAAAAGAAAAGAAAAAGAAAAAAAAAAGAAAAGAAAAGAAAAGAATTTAAAAAAAAAAGAAAACACCTAAGAAAAATGTAAAAATATATATATATATTAGATAAACTAGTAAAAAATCGTTCAAAAAGAAAAAGGTAACAGTTAAAAAAAAAAAATTTTACCCGAAGGCGAGAAAAAAAAAAAATGAAAAAGAAAAAATTAAATTAACTGCAAGACTAAAAAAAAAATCACAGGAAAAAAGCCATGAGTTCCGTGCTTGGCTTTCTCCTCCTCTGGAATTCTGCTGCTCTCCTTGGTATTGAAACCGCACTCCTTGGTAGGTGAACTTGGTCTCGGCTGGATTTCTTGTTGATCTTCTGGGGGAGGGGCCTGTTGTAGTGAGTCTCAAGTGTCTTTGCCCCAGGCGGAATTACACCGCCCTTACCCGGGGCCGGGGTGAGTAATCCGCTCGGGTTTGCTTTCAGGAGCTTTTGTTCCCTGAGCGCTTTCCGTAGAGTTCCAGAGGACGGGAATACAAATGGCGGCCTCCTGGTCTCCGGCCCGGAGGAGCCGAGAGCCCAGGGCCCCACTCCTCAGTGCGCCCTCAGAGAACAGCGCCCAGTTACTCCCGTCTGCCTGACCTCCGGCCGCGCTCCGAGCTCACCGAGCCTGCGAGCCGTTCAAGGTAACACGGAGCTGCGAGCTTACTGTCAGCTCTGTCTCTGTAGCCGGCTTTCCCGTTCCAATACCCGCAAGCTCTGCGACACTCAGACACCCCCGATCCTTCTGTGACCCTGCGGGACCTGAGGCCACGCTGACCCCGCGTGGGCTTCGCCCCGGTTTAGCCTCTGGAGCGATGTCCCTCAGCGGAACAGACTTTTAAAAGTCCTGATTTTGTGCGCGGTTGCTCCGCCGCTTGCCGGGAGCCGGCCCCTCCCCCCGGGGTCTATCTTCCCGTCGCTTTGGATTCACTTCTCTGCCGGTCCTACCTTTCAGAAAGTGGTTGTTTTTCTGTTTCCAGAATTGCTGTTCTTCTTCTCTTCGATCTGCCGATGGATTTTCAGGTGTTTGCAATCTTTAGATAAGCTATCTAGCTGATCTCCGGCTAGCTGAAGCCTATTTATTTATTTTTTAAGCAAGAGAATTCCCTTTTTTCTAAAATTTAATTACTGGAAACTAATATTTTGAGGGATGGACTATTTAAAATGAAAATATTCAATGGAACAGAATAGAGTCTATAATAGACCCAGGACTGAGTTTGACCTTAGGCAAGTTATTAAATTGCTCTAAGTTCCAGTTTACTCATAAATAATGTGAATATTTTAATGCTTCTTTAAAAGATTTTAATGATTGAATACTTAATGAAGCATAAAGGAACACTAAATTCACCTTATGAGGCCAGAAATACCTTGATATTAAAACCCAGACAAGGACACTACAAGAAGGAAACTACAGGCCAATATGCCTCAAGAGCATAGATGCAAACATCCTCTACAAAAATATTAACAGAATGAATTCAACAATATATTAAAGAGACCATTCATCATAATTAACTAAGATTTATTCCAGAAATGCAAGATGGTTCAACATCTCTAATATGATACACCACGTTAACAAAATGAAGGATAAAAATCATCTGTCTTAATAGATGCAGAAAAAGTATTTGACAAAATTCAATATCCAATCATGATAAAAACTGTCAACAAAGTGGATATAGAAGGAATGTACCTCAACATAATAAAGTCTGTATATGACAAACCCACAGCTAATTTCATACTCAATGGTAAAAAGCTGAAAGTCTTTTTTCTAAGATCAGGAACAAGGCAAGTATGCCCACTCTCATTACTTTCATTCTTATAGTGCTGACAGTCCTAGCCAGAGAAATTTGGTAAGAAAAAAGAAATAAAAGACATTCAAATCAAAATGGAAGAAGTAAATGTCTCTATTTGTAGATGACATATTACTATGCATAGAAAACGTTAAAGACTCTACTAAAATATGGCTAAATTAAATAGACAAATTCAGTTGAATCACAGGATACGAAATCAATATACAAAAGTCAGCTGAAATTTATACACTAATAATGAACTATCAGAAAAAGAAATTAAGAAAACAATCCCATTTATAATTGCATTAAAATAATAAAATACCTAGGAATAAACTTAATCAAGAAGGTGAAAGATCTTATGCTAAAAACTATTGATGAGATTGAACTATTGAAATATTGAAATGGATGAAAGAAATTGAAGAGGTCACAAAAATTGGAAAGTTATTTCATGCTCATGGATTGGAGGAATTAATAATGCCAAAATGTCCAACTACTCAAAGCAGTATACAGATTCAGTGCAATCCCTATCAAAATGCCATTGGCAATTTTCACAGAAATAGAACAAGAAATCCTAAAATTTGGATGGAGCCACAAAACACCCTAAATAGCCAAAGTATCTTGAGAAAGAAGAACATAGCTGGAGGCATCATGTTTCTTTTTTTTTTTTATAATTTCTTCAATTTATTTATTTTCAGAAAAACAGTATTCATTATTTTTTCACCACACACAGTGCTCCATGCAATCCGTGCCTTCTATAATACCCACGACCTGGTACGCCAACCTCCCACCGCCCCCCGCCACTTCAAACCCCTCAGATTGTTTTTCAGAGTCCATAGTCTCTTGTGATTCACCTCCCCTTCCAATTTACCCCAACTCCCTTCTTGATTTCAAATTGTATTATAAACCTACAGTAATCAAAACAGTATTGTATTTGCAAAAAAAACAGATGCAGAGATCAATGGAATAGAATAGAAAGCCCGGAAATAAACCCATGCATGTATGGTCAATTAATTTATGGCAATGGAGCCAAGAATATATAATGGGAAAAGTATAGTCTCTTTAATAATTATTGTTGGGAAAATTGGGTAACCATATGCAAAAGAATGAAACTGGATCCCTATCTTGCACCATACACAAAAAAGTCAACTCAAAATGGATTAAAGACTAAAACATAAGATCTAAAATGATAAAACTAGAAAAAAGAAAATGTAGTGGGTAACCTCTTTGACATCAGTCTTGGCAAAACAAAAAACTTCTTCACAACAAGGAAAACCATCAACACAATTGAAAGGAGGAAAATATTTGCAAATCACATATCTGATAAAGGGATAATATCCAAATTATGTAAAGAACTCACAACTCAAAAAACAAGCAATATAAAAAATTTATACATATTACCAATAATAAAAGAAAAAAGCAGACTAACATCTTAGGAGAATAAGGGACAGAGGCTTTAAACAGATAATTCATATAAAAGAAAATAGAAATGACCAAAGTCAGTAGTCAGACTTTATTGGTAATCAGGGAATCTGTTGAATCCTGAATTCTCCCTTTACCACAGGCTTTCATGTAGTGATCCTTGCAGGCGAAGAAATGTGAGTTCATTAATTTCAGTGAGCGGAACTATATGCCTTCCAAAAGATATGCCAATATCCTAATCCCCAAAACCTTTAAATATTACCTTATATGGGAAAATATCTGATTAACTTAAGTGACTTGCATATATCCTGGATTAATGAGGTGGGCTCTAAATGCAGTCACGTTTGTCCTTATAAGAGAGAGGTAGAGGGAGTTTTGACACACACAGAGAAAAAAGCAGTATGAACAAACAATCTGAAATTAAGGTTATGCAACCAACAAGCCAAGAAATATCAAGCAAATCTGACAGTCATATGATGCAAGAGAGGACATGAAACAGATTCTCCCTCAGAGCCAGAGGGTGGGTGTATGGCTCTGGCAGTGTCATGATTTTAGATTTCTGGTTTCCAGAACTGTGAGATAATTAATTTCAGTTGTTTTAAGCTACCAAGCTTAAAGCTACCAATTTTTTATGACAGTCCTAGGGAATGAATACACTAATATTTGGTATACCTAATCTGGCCAATAGAAAGGATGAGCAGAGGCTGTGATGATCCTTAAATGCAACAAAACTGACTTCTCTTTTTCTTGATACCATCCATCTCAAACCAATTGTTTTCCCCTCAGTTTGAAAAACATTGAAGGTTGATAATATCCAATATTAGCAAAATATAAGGCAAAGTTCCATTTCATACACTTCTCATTAGAGAATATGTTAATACCGTCTTTTAGCAGAATATTGGCAAATGCCTATTCAATTTTAAAGTATGCACAGTAATTCCACATTAAGTCTCTTCTAAATAATATTTCCACTTTTCACAGTGAGGCACTTACAAGAATATTCACTGTAGCACTGAGAAAGAGGAAAATAAGTATTTACCTATATGTTCAGTAAAGGAAAATAGGTAAATCAAATCTGGTTTAGATATTACATGCTGGTTAAACAAGAAAGCAACAGGAGTGCCTGGGTAGTGCAGTTGGTTGAACATCAGACTTTTGGTTTCAGCTCTAAGGTGGTGATCTCGGGGTCATGAGATTGAGCCCTGTGGCAGTGTCCATGCTCAGTGTGGAGTCTGCTTGGGTTTCTCTCTCCCTCTGCCCTCTCCCCCACCTACCCCCACTCTCATGCACCCCCCCCGATAAATAAATAAATAAATAAATAAATCTTTTATTTATCTAAAACAAATTATTAAAGGTTTTTATTTATTTGCCAGAGAGAGGGAGAGGGAGAGAGAGCACAAGCAGGGAGAGCAGCGGCAGAGGGAGAGGCCCTCAGAGGGAGAGGCAGACTCCCCGCTGAGCAGGAAGCCCAATGTGGGGCTTGATCCCAGGACCTTGGGATCATGACTTGAGCCAAAGGCAGATGCTTAACTTACTATGCCACCCAAATGCCCCAATAAATCTTTTTTTAGAAAAAGAAAGCAACAAATTTATATAACTGACATGGAATGATCTGTCATATGTATATTTTTATTGGAAAAAATCAGAGCATTATATGTAAAGTCTAGTAAATATGAATATGAAAAGATAGATCTTACATCCACCTGCTACCACCAGCCTAGTCCAACCTACCATCTTCTCTGTCCTTACTATCAGGCGTCTTTCAGCCTCCTCTGCCTCAACCTACATTTTCTCTCACAGTCATTTTCCAATAACCAATAAACTTCTTGTACTTCTCAACTTGGTGTCTGCTTCTCAGAGGAACAAGACTAACGCACCAAATCCAGAGTGGCTTCCTTTAGTCAGTATTTCATCCCCTTGTTTATTTTCATCTGAGTATTAATGTAGCCTGAAATTACTGATTAACTGTACATTCATTCATTCATGGTCCTCCCACTCCACTCCGAGCATCATGAAGATCATAATTTTTCTTATTTATCCTGTGTCTCCAGCGTAGTGTGTGGCACCAATTAGGTATTCAATAGAGAACTGTTGAATCAATTAATCCATTCATCAATCACTGAGAAACAAAGAGGGGAAACTACAAAATCTTGCCAGGGATATTAAAGGAGGTAATAAGACCTAAGTTTTCATATAGGAAGGAGAGTAAGATAGGGGGCTGTAATAAAGAAGGAATTTCAAATTTTACTCTGTGTACTTTAAAATTTCAGCAAATGTGTGTTCTTCTCCATTCATTTATAATGTCAAAGAAATTAAGATAAATAGGTAAAAAAATAAAATGTCAATAATTCATATCAATAGAAGGAAAACCAAGATGAATTCTAGTAGAATCAAAATAATTCATTATTTCATTCAACTTTCTGATAATCTTGTCTTAATGAGATTTTAAACACATTATAAACTGTAATATTCCTTTATTTAATGAATATAAAATAATCTGTGTGCTCGCTTCATAAACCCATAATCTAAAGAGAGAATGGGTAATGATTAGAAAATGTAAGGAAAGGATGAGGTATATTTCTAGAGTCACTGTGTGACGAAACACAAAATATTGCCTTGCTTTTTAATCCTCATTTGTGATCTCATGATGATTAAAGAAAGGTTCCCCAAAAGAATTAATAATAGATTTTAAGAAAGGTTTGTTGTCAGGTGAGAACACAGGGACACAGGGACATTTTTATAAATGCATGAGACCACAGAGTATTACTTAAGGTTCTACAACTTCAGCAAAAGAATGGGGTAGGTAGGAAATGGGTGTCTGTATAACTAAATCAATGATATTGAATGCCTATGTATCAGGTGTTGAGTTAGAAAATTTGGATAATAAGAAAGTTAGAGTTCTTAAACTCATAGAACTGATTAGTTTAATGGAGAAAACAAAGTGGTAAGAGCTAAAGCTAGAGAAAGAAGCTGAGGCAAGATATGGAGAGGTTTTGGATATTATGCTAAGTGACTTGGGCTTTTCCTCAAGGGCCACTGATATCCCAATTTTGATTGTGCATCCCAATCCACTAAAAAAATAACTGAACATAAACATCTAATGAATGTACATTTTTGTGTATTTATGAATAGCTTAATGATTGTGTTATGTACATTATAAAGCATCTAAAATAAAATGTTCAAAGATAGCATTACAATAAAAAGAAGGTAGAATATTTTCTTCCAAAAAGCATAAATAGTCTTTTTTTTATTTATTTGACAGAGAGAGATCACAAGTAGGCAGAGAGTCAGGCAGAGAGAGATGAAGGGAAGCAGGCTCCCTGCTGAGCAGAGAGCCCCATGCTGGGCTCGATCCCAGGACCCCGGGATCATGACCCGAGCAGAAGGCAGAGGCTCAACCCACAGAGCCACCCAGGCGCCCCCAAATAGCATAAATAGTCTTGATCATCCCTTTTTTTTTAAAAAAAAAATTTACTTATTTATTTGACAGAGAGAGGGAGATACAGAGGGAACACAAGCAGGGGAAGTGGGAGAGGGAGAAGCAGGCTCCCTGCTGAGCAGGGAGCCTCATACGGGACTTGATCCCAGGACCCTGAGATCATGACCTGAGCCAAAAGGAGACGCTTAATCAACTGTGCCACCCAGGCATCCCTTAATTATTTTAATTTAATTATGTTGTGGCCAGAGAATATATTATCTCTGATGTAGATTATTTGTGATTTATTGAGACATGTTTTATTGCCTAACATAAGATCTACATTGCTGAACACTATGTGCACTAACAAGGAATATATATTTCTGTAGCTCTTGGGTGTATGTTGTATTGTATGAATGCCATTTGGATCATATTTGTTGATGGTTTTATTCAAATAAACTATATCATTACTGAATATTTAGCTATTTGTTCTATCAATTTCTGAGACAGGGTTGTGGAATTTTCTAAGTATGATTATTGGTTTTTCTGTTCCTCGCTTTATTTCAGTCTGTTTTTCTTTATTGCTTCTGAAGCTCTATTGTTAGGTGACTACACATTCGTGGTTGTGATGGCTCCTTGATTATTTGACACCTCAACATTTATCACTATTAATACACCTTGAATTAATTCTCCTTTATCTGATATTAAATAGCACACAGGTTTTCTCATGCTTCCTGTGTGCATGCTTTATCACCCCTCCTTTTTACTTTCAGTCTTTCTGTGACTTTTTATATAATCAGTATTTTTTTCCTTTTCAAAATTTTTAAAATTTAAATTCAATTTAATTAGCATATACCGTATTATTAGTTGCAGAGGTAGAGGTCAGTGACTCGTCAGTTGCATACAACAGCTTGTGCTCATTACTTCAATTGCCTTCCTTAATGCCCATCCCCCAATTACCCCATCCCCTCACCCATCTCCCCTCCAGCAACTCTCAGTTTGTTTCCTAGAGTTAGGAACCTCTCTCTTTTTTTTCAATAAACAGCATAGAGTTGGGTCTTGCCTTTACTTTCCAGTCTGACAATCACTGCCTGCTAAGTAGATTGTTTCATACATTTGTATTTGCTGTAATTATTGATATGTTTGGTTAAAACATACTACTTGGTGTTGTCTCATATGTTCTTTTTTTCTTCTGTTCATTCTTGCCCCACTTCTTTTGTATTAATGTAATATTCTTCATATTTAATCATATTTCTACTGGTGACTTTTTAGCTCTAAGATATTTTTAATACTTACTCTAAAATTTAGAATGTGTATCTTTGGTCTATCTTCATCTATTTTCAAATACCAGACAAAAATTTTCACCAGATGAAAAATCTTCAAACAGTATAATTTCATTTATCCCATTTCCAGTCCTTCAGGTTATTTTTTTCCCCTAGATATTATTCTATATGTGTAATAACCCCACAACACATTGTTATTATTTTTGATTTTCATAATTTAGTCAGTAACTTACATGCATGTATACACATACTGTTGCATGTGCAAGACAGTTTGTTGAGAAACATATTCTTAGAGATTCCCATTAAGAAATTTTATTGGGGAGGGTACCTGGGTGGCTCAATGGGTTAAGAAATTTTATTGGGGATATTCTCCATATCTCCATATTAATAACTGCAGAAAGTAGGATTTGGCAGAAAAGTTGGTATATAAAGCTATCTCAACAAATGCCTTAGCCTCTCCCACTGGAGACTGTGAAACTGGGATGAATCTTCAAATCTGTCCTGTGATTTTAAGGTTTTATATTCCCACATTGACACCAATAACTGGAGGCAAGGTATTCCCAGAAAGAAACTGTGGTCTTGGAAAGAGTTGGTCATCTCCAATAAGGGCAATTTCTGATGAGGGCTGAAAACTAAAGGCTATCAGTCAAAAGTAATCTTAGTAACCTGCAGAAAAAGTCCTTTAGCTCTGAACCTAAAGAGGATCTTGATACTGCATCACATAGCCCACTGCAGACCTATAGATTATAGATAGATGACAGAATAGAAATTTTATATATACATTTTGTAAGCACTTTGGCAATGATGTCCTAGGTGTGACTTTCTCATGATGTAACCTACTTGAAATTCCCTGATCTTGGTTGGAAATGTGGGGTCTTTTATCAATCATGAGCAAATCTTAGTCATCTCTTCAAAAATTTTTGCTGTGCCATTCTTACTCATGTTCCTTTGTCCGACTCCCATTACATATGCTAAACCATTTGGCACTGCCCACATCTTTCAGATGTTCTGTCAGTTTTTTTTTTTTCCCCTTTGTTTCAGTTTGGGTAAATTTCTACTGACTTTCTTCAAAGTCCCTGACCATTTATTCTGCCAAGTATGTTCTGCTATTAAGCCTGCCGAATGAATTTTCAAATCCAATGCTGTCTTTTGCATTTTCCACTTAATTTTTTAAATTTAATTTTCCATTGAATTTTCCTTTCCACTTGGGGCACGTAGGTGATTCGGCTGGTTGAGTGTCCAACTCTTGATTTTGGCACAGGTCATGATCTCATGGTCATAGGATCAAGCTCTGCATGAGGCTTTGTGGTCAGTGGGGAGTCTCCTTGAGATTCTGTTTCTCTCTGTCTGCCTCTCCGCCGGGCTCATGCACTCTTTCTCTCTCAAATAAATAAACCATTTTTAAAAATTATTTTCACTTAATTATTTTATATATTTTGCGTACTTCTGCTTACATTCCACCTCTATTCAAATATGTAGCTCACTTTTTTCTCTAGATTCTTCCATATTATTTATCATATTTATTTAAAAATCTTTCTCTGGGAGTGCCTGGGTGGCTCAGTGGGTTAAGCCTCTGCTGTCGGCTCAGGTCATGATTTCAGGATCCTGGGATCAAGGCCCACATCATTGGGCTCTCCGCTCAGCAGGGAGCCTGCTCCCCCCACCCCTGACTGCCTGTCTGTCTACTTGTGATCAATCTCTCTCTCTCTCTCTGTCTCTGTCAAATAAATAAAATCTTAAAAAAAATCTTTCTCTGTATTTATCATACTTAAAAATCTTTCTCTGCTAATTCCTGTATCTGGGTGAATATTTGTTGTCTACTATTGTTTGATTTCTTTCCTTATTATGGGTCATGTATTCCTACTTCTGTACATTTTTCACATTATTTTGATTGTATGGCTAGTTATGTGTGCAGAAAAAGCAGTAGAGACTGAACTATATTATATTAACCTTGAGAAAAGGGCACATGTCTTCCTGTGCCAGGCAATAAGGTAGTGGCCTGAGTCCATCTAAGCTGTAATAGAGTTGTAGCTGGGGTTTGTTGCAAATTCAGTTCTCCGGACTTTGAAAATATATTCAGTATCTCTTGGACATTTTTCTTTGTGTTAAGCCCAGCTTCCTGCTTTCTGCAATGTGGGCATATACCTGCTGTTTCTAAGCTGATTTACCATCTTTTCATGACAATCAGGAGTTCTATTTAATCTTCAAATCTACCCTGGCTATCTGTGCCTTAGGAGAACTTTCCATTCTGCTTCTTTGACACCAGCTTTCAGGGGGCCATTAATGCAGCCCTCAACAAAACCTGCATTTGCCTTGATTAGAGTCTCTCTCAGTCCTGTTAACCTTATCTCTGCTTTCGGCCTGTGTCTCCCATGCATTCAAGGAAGGCCCCATGGAAAACCTAGGCAGGAGGTAAGTGGAAATTGGTTTTGTGATCTCAGCTCCTCTGGATTCTTATCTCTTGCTCTAAGCCACAATCTAGCTAACCAATATACATTTATTAAGATTGGCTGGAGTCTCCTTACCCCAACTGTAGTGAATTTGCTTCTCTTCCTATAGTGCCACCAAGGTTATAAGCTTGGCAGTCATATAGCTCTGCTCTTCTAGGAAAGGTTTGCACTTTATTGGAAATTAGTGATTTTAGTTTATTTTGTTAGCTTTCTGTGACACACACACACACACACACACACACACACGGAAAAGAGGGAGAGAACCAGAGAAAAGAGGGAGAGAGAGAGCCTATTCCACTTTTTCTATTTGCTGGGCTACCAGTGGTCTCACAGTATATATTTTCTTTACCGATACTCTGACTAAATATTGTATTTCAAATTCTCAACCACTGGGGCACCTGGGTGGCTCAGTAGGGTAAGCCTCTGCCTTTGGCTCAGGTCATGATCTCAAGGTCCTGGGATTGAGCTCTCTGCTCAGTGGGGAGCCTGCTTCCCTCCTTTCTCTCTCTCTGCTTGCTTCTCTGCCTATTTGTGATCTTTTTCTCTCTCTGTCAAATAAATAAATAAAATCTTAAAAAAAACACAAATTCTCAATCACATTTGCAATTTCCATTTAGATTTAAATTTTTCTAACATGCATTGTTTACCACAACTTTTTTTTTTCTTTCCAATATTATATGTCCAAAATACTTGAATGTCTGACATTGGCTTTTATGTTTCTGCAAGTGAATGATATCTTGATTGGCTCAGTAAACTCAGATTTTATTCCTTTTCCAAAATAGTCTCTGATATTTTCCTCCTACATCCTAATTCCTTGCTACTCTTAAGGTGGCTATGGACAAATAGCTTTGTCATCACCTGGGAGTTTGATAAAGTTGCAGACTTTATAACCCTATTCCAGATCTGCTGAATCAGAATTTGCTTTTTAAAAAGACCTTCAGGCCATTTCTGTGTACATTAAAATTTGAGAAGCACTGCTCTAGTTTTCTTCTTTTGTGATGACACGGCTGATACTACTCTGATTCTTTTCCTTTGTAATTAAACTGATCTTCCTGACTTAAAGTTTTTTATATATTTTTCTTTGCTTTGAAATTAAAGAATGTCACTGGGAATTTGTCTAGTTGTGCATCCCCTTTCATTCATCCTGCCTCATAGCCTTTTTGATGTGGCTTTGGAATATAGGTGAGGTTCGATGGAGTGGGGTCCAGGGCCACGGCCAAGGAAGAATTCTTGAGACATCTTTGGAGCAAAATAGTGGATTATTAAAGCACAGGGACAGGACCGGTGGGCAGAAAGAGTTGCTGCCCCAAGGTTGTGAGGAGTGGCAGGTTATATAGATGGGGTTGGGGGAGGTAAGGAAAAGGAAGGTTTCAATAGAACTTTCATATGCTAAAGAGGTCCTACAAAGATACTGGATGCCTTGAGGCCTTGTCATTATCAAGGTTTTTACCTCAGTCATGGTATTAACATTAAGATAGTTGGGAGATTCCTAAAGAATGTTACATGTCCCACCCAGGAGTGGGGGTGGGGGAAAGTTGCAGGGTATCAGCTTTTGCTTTGTCCTCAGCCAGCCCTCTGTTCCCTCATCAGGGACCACCTGAAGCCAGGCAGCAGGCATTCCTCTTTCTAATGGATTTCTAACAGATGGGCTCCCTCTGATGACTATGAAATCTACTTTCTCTTTTCTATAAGAGGTAAGCCTTTGACTCTGCTGGTGGTCTCTTGGCTCTTGCACAATGTCAAGGAGAGTGATGTTTCATTCTTGGAGAATGAAATTCTCTTCTTCAAGACATCTTGAAAGCCTCCAAAGCATTTTCTAGATTATAACAGCATGTCTGCCCAAAATCCACCTTTCAGGACATTTGTGCACACACATGCACACACATTTTGTATCTTATACATTGCAATATGTTAAAAGTATATATTTTTAAGAACAATATGTACTATTACAAATGTAAATAATATATTTTTAAATGAGTGAAAGGTTATATGGGAAATAGAAGAACTACTAGAGTCCATTCTTTTAGAAGTATGGCTGATAAGAAAAGGAAACAAATAGATTAAAAGAGAAAAACTAGGTTCAAGAGCTGTTTTGCCTGGTTTGTTTTGGTCTGTCTTTAAAGATGGAATAGGCTTGAGCATGTTTACATATTAAAGTGCAGGGACAGATGTTGAAGATACAGAAGAGAGATGAGATGAGAATATAGTCCTTTCTCAATTAACCAGGATGCTTGCATTGTAGTTAACAGTCTTAACAACTGCCTGTTAGACATTCTCTTCTGTTTCATCTTATTTGGTTGAAAATCCATTTTTTAAAGTTCCAAATCTGTCTTTGTGCCTTAGTAAATAAATTCTAGTGAAGAACTTTTCCAACATATCTCGATTATAATAAGTATGTAGAAAATGGGATATGTGTTTAAATAAGTAATTTAAACAAATTTTAGACACCTTTTTTTTTTTCAGTAGAACTTATACTTTAATTTGTTATATGAAAAGCTACTCAGTCTCTCCTGAAATTATTTGATCATGCCATTCCCTACTTCTGCCAAACCTGAGATCATCTTAGGAGGCTACTATCAATGTAACATACATTGGGAAACAGTGCTTAAATCACGAGATACCTGTTAATTTTTTTTTTAAAGATTTTATTTATTTATTTGACAGAGAGAAATCACAAGTGGATAGAGAGGCAGGCAGAGAGAAAGGGAAGCAGACTCCCTGCTGAGCAGAGAGCCCGATGCGGGACTCGATCCCAGGACCCTGGGATCATGACCTGAGCCGAAGGCAGCGGCTTAACCCCCTGAGCCACCCAGGCGCCCCACCTGTTAATTTTTAAAATCAATCATCTATTGTTGAATTACAAAATCTCAGTGGTAGATAATGATAAACATGTATTTCTTTCCCAACTGTATATCAGCTATTCTAGACTGGCTAACAGCACAACGAAGTTTGTTAGCACAATTCAAATACCTGCATTGTATTGTATTTACTCTTGTCCCATTGACCAAAACAAGTTATATGGCCAAATCCAAACTAAAGGAGCTGGGAGGGATTGCAAAGTTACTTGAATAGGATGAGGCTGTGGATTGTGGGGAAGAATTTGGTTTAGTAACTATCAGAGTTCTCAAGATTATCACTTTGAATCTGCATATAGAAGTCAGGACAACTGACTTTGAAGTGTTTTTCACTGGAGGTTCTATGGACATTTTACATGGGGCAATCCTTCCTGGATGTTGTCAGATTTTAGCATTGCTGGCTTTTACCTACTAGATGCCAGTAAGCATTTTGACAAACTTTTTCAAATATTCCCTAGGGAATCAGTTACATCACTAGTTGAGAAGCACCATTTGATTCTACTGTTTACTAATTTTGTGACCTTGGACACATAATTAATCATCTCACTTTTCTAAGCCATTAAGAACATATTAGAATTAACAAACTCTAATATCTGTTTTAGCATTAACATTTGACAAATTGAAAGATAGAAAAAAGGGATGACTGGACTGAATGTTTCTGAAAACCAGAATATATGGTCCAGACATTTCTTCTACTTCCAAATCATCCCAGGAGCGTATGATTTCTTTTTCATACTTTAAGATGACAGTAACAAGCTAAAGAATGTCAGAGGAAAGCAATTAGAATGGTTGTTGAGGACTGAACAACGTCATATTAGTGACATTATATCCAACTGAGGTTGTTTAGTCAAGAAATAAAGAATGAACTTGGTTAGAAAAGAGACTTGGAGAATGATGATAAAAGGCCAATAACAATTTCATTTGCTCATTAAATCATTATTGAGTGCCTAATATGTGCTATATGTCTGTCATGTTGGCCTTTTTCAAATTTTCATGGAAGATATATTTAATATGCATTGTTCAGGGTCATTGGGTGAAATGTTAAGTAAATTAATTTTGACTTAAAGTAAGAAAGAAAAGCGTAATTATTAGGGAGTCTGAAAAAAAAATGGATGATTTAAGCAGTCAATAAGGTCCTCATAATTTGGGATGTTCAAGTTTACAGAGGGTAAGAAATTAATCTTATCCATCTTTGAATCCCTGGTAACTTCGCACATGTTGAAGAGATAGTAGGTGTCCAGTAGGAATTTGTTTGTATAAACAAATGGGTGACGGAAATAATTTCTTTCTAAAGTTATCCAACTAAAAAATTTGGTGATTTTAAGAGAACATGGAACCCCACAGTCATTTTCTTTTTTTTTTTCTCACCTCGTAAAGTATGTTAAGGGGAAATATCCCTTCAAACAAAGTTTGAGGACAAAATAGAGGAAAAAACTAAGTTATCCACGGGTAGCCAGATTCATGTATATGGAAGGGGATATAAAGTAGTGCTGGTCTTTGCATAGTCATGTCTGGTTGGGGTTGACAGTATGCATATGAGTCATCATTCCCTTTTGCCAACCATCTATAGTACTTTGAGAAGTAGTAAGATAAGTTTCTAGAGAAATTACTCTAATCCTCCATTTCCTTCATTACTTTTGAATTGCTACAACAGACTGTTTCTTGTCATTAATTTTCTTCAAACTAAACAAAGCCTAATAGAAGCACAAATCAAAGAAAAACAAGTCTCAATTACAGGCTTTGATTAGTTAGGTTTTGGTTAATCAAGGTTTTATCTTACTAAAAATGTGGGAAAGAATGTTCTTATTGGTTGAAAGTAAACAGTTGCCAGATATGAGCAACTGAGCAGGAATATATGTTTGAGTCACCCATGACTCCCCAAGGAAGATCTTAAGAGTTAGAAGGGCCCTTCTTGATATAAAGTAATCGTTCACATAGAATTTGTATTTTGACAACATATAAATTTTAGTGCTAAAACAGGAAATGAAGTCTAAAATATAATCTTTTGCCAAATTAACTATCTATTGCCACCTGAGGTTAGGACTGAATCATAAATATATTGAAATTAAGATACATCTTGGGTGTCCTCTTGATGCATACACATTTTTTCAGCACTTACCACAACACTAGAAATGTGCTCATCCTGTGGGCAATAAAAAAGTGGATGAAGTATACTTCTTCATTTCTGGCTATGGTGAAATAACAGAAACTGGATTTATCCTCCCACTGAAAATATCTAGAAAATTGGATCAAATATGTGAAATAACTATTTTCATACATTGGACAACAGGCAACACAAGGAAGAGAAATGAGGTGAGCCATATGATAACACTGACTTTTTGCCTGAAGACATATTCCACACCACAAAAAAGCAGGGAGACTGGAACAGGATGGTTTCCTTGAATTCGAGAGACAGAGATTAGGGAAGCTGAGTGGGCTAGAACATAAAGGGCAGAGTCCCAGAAAAAAGAACTCCAGAATTTTACTTGATGAAAATATACTTCAAAAATAAAGGCAAAGTCAAAATAACCAAATAATAAAAAATTAGAAAAAAATTCACCAGTAGACCTATGCTAAAAGAAATGCTAAAAGAATTTCATCAAGCTAAAGGAAAATTATACTTGATAAGAAATCAAATCTAAAAAAAAGTAACAAAAAAAATTTTTAAAAAGTAACAAGAGGGGCACCTGGGTGGCTCAGTGGGTTAAGCCTCTGCCTTCGGCTCAGGTCATGATCTCAGGGTCCTGGGATCAAGCCCCACATCAGGCTCTCTGCTCAGCGGGGAACCTGCTCCCCCCACCCCCATGATCTCTGTCTGTCAAATAAATAAATAAAAATCTTTTTTTTTTAATTTTTTAAAAAAATTTTATAGTAAGGCAATGGAGCTAATATAGGAGCAAAGTTTCCTTTATTTCTTTTTTTAAGATTTTATTTATTTGTTTGTCAGAGAGAGAGAGAGAGAGCAGGAGCAGGGAGCTGGAGAAGCAGGCTCCCCACTGAGCAAAGAGCCTGATGAAGGACTGGATCCTAGGATACTGGGATCATGACCTGAGGCCAAGGCAGACACTTAATGTACTGAGCCACCAAGGCATTCCCAGAGTTTTCTATATTAATGATACGGACCTGGTACTAATTTAAAATAATGTTATGTTAATTAATTTTAATACTCTGGACAAGCACCAAGAAAATGATCTCCCAAAATACAGTAAATAAATGGCAAGGGAATGAAAACGGTACTGAGAAAATGTCTATTTAAAACAAAACCATAGGGATGCCTGGGTTGTTCAGTCAGTTAAGCATCAGACTCTTGATTTTGACACAGATCATGATCTCAGGGTGGTGAGATTGAGCCCCATGTCTGGCTCTGTGCTCTGTGGGGTGTCTACTTGAAGATTCTCTCCCTCTACTCTCCCTCTTCACTTGTGTGCTCTTTCTTTCTCTGTCTCAAGAAAACAAAAACAAAAACAAAACAGCATATTAAATAATTCAATTTATAGGAAATGTCCAGAATAGGCAAATATATAGAGACGGAATATAATTAGTTGTACCTAGGGCTGGAGGGATTGGGTAAATGGGGAGAAACTGCTAATATGTGTGGAATTTGGGGGAGGGGGTTCTGGAGGTAAATAGTGACAATGTTTATGCAGCTCCATGAATATACTAAAACTACTGAGTTGTATACTTTAAAAAGACAAATTTCATGGTTTTAAAATTATATTTCAATTTTGAAGTACACCATAAAAATGTAAAACACTAAGTAAATAGCCCATAAAGGAGAACAAATGGAATTGTAAATACTCTGTCCAAAAGAAGATAGGAAAACAGAAAAGAGATAGCAAGAACAGATGGAAGAAATAGAAAACAAATCCTAAGATGGTAGACTAGATCCAATAATGTCAATAATTATAATAAAAGTAGATGAATAAACTCTATTGTTAACAGGTAGAGATCCACATAAAAGATACAAAGGAAAATCCAAATATATGCTACTTATAGCAGATTCACTTTACATATGAAGACAAAAACAGGTTGAAAGGAAAAGAATGTAAACAAACAATATCATTATAATGTTAGAATGACTGTCATTATCAAGATGGACCATATATTGGATAGTAATACAAATGAGTTCTGAAAATATCAGTGGATTAAAATAACACGGGTATTTCCATCTTTGGAAGCAAAATATACTAACTCAAAACCAAAGTGATTTGAAGGGAAGATATATTAATAATACGAATGGAAATAATAGAGGAAACCAACAAAATAAAACATTGGTTCTTTGAAATTGCTGTTAAGATTTATAAATAGTTAGCAAGAATAATCAAGAAAATAAATGGATATAAATTAGTCAAATCAGATATGAAAGAGGAGTTATAACTCTGGATACTAGAGACATTAAAAATAATAATGAAGTATTATGAACAACTTTATACCAATAATTCAAGAACATTGACAAATGGACAACTGCCTTTAAAGATGTAGCTTAGCAAGTTACCTCAAAGTAGCTGACAGTCTAAATTTGTAATTAAAAATCTTGTCATAATGGAAAGGTTGGACCCAGAGGAATATTCTGCAACCTTTTTTATGAGGCAAATATGACACAGATAGCAAAAGTCGAAAAAGATATTACAAAGAAAACATAGATCGATATCCTCTATGAGTATAAATATAAAAAATCATTTAAAATAATAACAAATCAAATTCAGCAATATATAAAAGAGATAAATCATTGTATCCTGGTGGGTTTTATCTTATGATTGCTGGCTTGATCCAACATTGGAAAGTCAATCAATATAACTGACTATATTAATAGAACAAAAGAGAAAAAAACACATGATCATCTCAATGGATGCAGAAAATACCCGAGACAACTATCAATGCCCATTCCTGATTTTTTTTTTTTTAAACAGAACCTTTTAGCAAAGTAGAAATGGAAAGAAATTTCTTCAAAATAATAAAGTACATTTATGATGAAACTAAAAGTAACCTTAAACTTAATGCTGAAACAGTTAATGTTTTCCATTAACAAACAGAGAACAAAGCAGGGATGTTCACCCTCGCCATTTTTAAATAACACAGTAGTGAAAATTCAATCCACATAAATAAATTAGAGAAGATGAAGCAAATGTGTTTATTTTCATGGCATGATTGGCTATGTAAAATATATAAAGAAGCTGCCTGCCCAAAATACTCAAATTTTTGAAATAATCAAAATATTTTTTTGAAATAATTATTTTAAATAATCAAAATATTTAAAATATTTAAAATAATCACATTTTTAGTATTAATTGGTGATTTTGTAAATGCTTTGGGTACAAGGTCAATATAAAAAATTGAATAGGATTTTTATATGCTACCAACACTGTAAAAGTAAAAAGTTACAATAGCATAAAATAAAGTAGTAACAAATCTGACAAAAATATGCAAAATCTTTTCACTAAAAGCCTAAAACATCACAGAGATAAATAAAGAACAAATTGATAGAGGCCTTTTATTTTTAATGAAAATTGAGTAATTAACAATGCCTTTAGAGGCGCTTGGGTGGCTCAGTGGGTTAAGCCTCTGCCTTCTGCTCAGGTCATGATCTCAGGGTCCTGGGATCCAGTCCCGCATTGGGCTCTCTGCTCGGCAGGGAGCCTACTTCTCCTCTCTCTCTCTGCCTGTCTCTCTGCCTCCTTGTGATCTCTCTCTGTATGTCAAATAAATAAATAAAAATATTAAAACAAAACAAAACAAAACAAAATGTCTTTAGATTTGAAATGAGAGCTAATTACCTCTTAAGCAAACCCCTTTCCTTTTATTACATCAAGATTACAAGGCCTGGAAATTTGGGTATTTATTTGACAGAGCAAGACACATCCAGAGAGGGAACACAAGCAGGGGAAGTGAGAGAGGGAGAAGCAGGCTTCCTGCTGAGCAGGGAGCCCAATGGGGTCATGACCTGAGCAGAAGGCAGAGGCTTCATGACTGAGCCACCCAGGCACCCCTCCCCCCAAAATAAAAATCTTGGTTTTCAACTTCTGCATGTGTGTGTTTAAGCATATGTGGCTGGAAATGCTGTGTGATTTTCCCACTACTTACTGCAGTGCGAAGCAATTCGCTGAAACCTTGCTTCAACTTTCCAAGGAATAGTACTTCTCTGTACTTTGAGTCTCCTATTTTGAATAAATATCCAGTAACAAAAGAATTGTCTCACCTGCTCAGGGAAATTTGGTATGTATTTGGACTGTGTACTGACTTTCTATCAAGTTAGCATTATTGCTGAAGCGCCAAATTAGTAATGTTTTGATGTTTCATATTTAGATGGTAGCAACAGGATGAGAGCCTGATGAAGGGTAATTAGCTTTCTATTTAACTAGAACCCATTTCCATCTTCAAGAGGAATTTATCCTCTAAATTATTTTGCTTGTAGGAAGTTTGTATTCATCATTTATAGTCTTCCTTTTGCAGAAGGAATGTCATTGGGCCATTCAGAAATCACATTATCACATTAAATTCTATGAATGAAAATTGCTGAGGAAATAGTGTCTCCTAGCTTTCCCACAAAGAAGAATTTGAAACGATAGCTTTGTCGTCAATGTCATTTTAGAAATGAATTGTGATGGGAATTTCATATTACATTGCTTCTCCTTAGAGTGTGAAAAATGGATTATTACCGCAAAACTGCAGAAAGATTCTCCAAAGCCTGAAAAACTGGATCTGTTACTTAGACTTATGCTTAAGCAAATGGATATTACTTTTGTCTGGCCTTGGAGACTTGGTATTCACTTGTGATTTTTCTTTATGTTCCCAGCATCAAGGATTGTCAGGGAAAACCTCAGTTTTACAGTAGAATTCTGTTTTTGCACTCAGTTATTCAAGAAACCAACCAGTCTAGCTCTTGCCATCTGACCTGTTATATCCCACTTTACCCATATAAAATTATGTGTATTCACACTAAACCATCAAACCCAAGTACTAGTGAATCCTTCCATTAAAGGCAATTTTTCTGTGTGTTAGTGAAATGCTGCTTATTTCTCACTGTGTAATTATGTCTGAGTATGTCTAAACACCTAAACCAGTAAGAGAGAAAGCAAAGCATTTGGTAGTTCTCTGATCAGAATCTTTTAGAACTTGATGAGGTCAGGGAATGTATATTGTTCAGGTTTGCCTCCTCAGTATTCAGAATAATGCCTGACAAAGGAGTAATCAAGAAATCCATGTTTAATAAGTAAATATGTAAATGAAGTAAACACCTCCATTTTAAGAATATTCAATATCATCATAACCGGTTTTACTGATTTTTTTTTTCCAAGTTCCGTGTGTATGTGTATGAGTGGATATGATGTCATTGGTGAAAACCGAGACAAAACCGCCTAATTACTACAATTTTTGTGTTCGAAGTCAGCAGGGTGAAACTACAACTGATCTTTTCTGTAGGTTTTATGTCTTTATGTCTGGAAAAACAGTAGCTATTTTTCCTGAAATCAAGCCTGCAATGTTAGGATCATTTCCCACTCATCAGCACACATTTAAAACACAACTAAGTCTTCCACAACTGCTTTGTAATTTCCCAAGCCCTTTCCTGTCACTGTATCTATAGACACTGTCTATGCTCTGGTTACCAAATGACTTGATTACAACCTTTCTTTGATTCTATTTGCCTTTGTACCTGTACGATAGCATAATGGCTTAACCCACTGAGCCACCCAGGCACCCCTTTGTACGATAGCATAATGAAATGACCAGCACTAAAACCAGTTTCTTTCAACTCATCATACCTCTCTTCATGTTCTTTTGACAGTTCACTGTTGGACTGTAGGTTATTTAAAGATTTGTTTTCTATATTTGCTTTAAGCAAAATATGGTACACATGCGCACATGTATGTATTTGTGTAGACAGAAAAGAGTGGGGTCCTCGACCTTAAGAAAACTGTAATCTGTAGGGGAAAATACACACACACATACATACACACACATGCATACTTTAAGGCACATTTGCAAACCAGTCATCTAAAACTTCTTTGCACATTAATGAAAATGTTATATATATATATATATACACATATATATGTATACATATATCACTATAAATTTATAAATATATAATCTTATATATATATATATATGAATCCACACATATATGTACTTCAGAACTAACTAGAAATGTTAATCAATTTTGATGATAAAGTTTTCATGTCCCCTGTAAATGATACTTCCCTTCTTGTATTCTCCCACTCTTTCTAGGTGCCTGTCTCAAATGCAAAGTAGTCTACTATATATCACATTTTTCATTGAGATTCCATTGTATTTAAGAATCATCAGATTCTGTATAGGAAATCTCAAATCATGCCATCAGTAATCTGTGGAGAAGCTGCACATTCCAAAAGGCCTGCCTTTGTTTTAAATGTCCATGAGTCCTGGACTCACAGATTTTAATTCATGAAGGGGCACGCATGCTCCAAAAGGCCCAGACCTTATGTCTCATTTTATAAGGGGTCAGCTTTCTTCACCTGCCTGTCCCAAACACCAGGGTCATACCCACAATTTTCAGTCCAGACATGTTTATAACAACATTAGCATGGATTATTTTACTCAGGACATTAGGTTGACAAGTGAAGAAAAATTAATTGAGGATAATCAAACTCACCCTATCAAATAAGCTATATATAGTTTACAACAATCAGTGTAGGCACAATTATATACAAAAAAACTATAGATACTATGTTTTGTATTTTGACCATTAATACCCATTGTTTGTTACTAAATTGGTGAAGCCTTTAGCAAGGTGGGCCTTAAAGGGACTCTCTCTATTCTGATAGAATCCATATCTTCTTCCACTACCTTCATTCTGGATCTGGTACTCTTCTATGACTGACACCAGTCTGCATTTGTGCTGCATATTTCTTGTATCAGACATATTAATTGCAGAAGATTCTATCTTCCCATCTGCTATGCCTCAAACTTCACACTTTCTGTATAGTCTTCTACAGCTATATTTGCATGGCCCCAGCAATCCCTTTTCTTGCTTTGCTACTGGACAGATCTATTAAAGTCTATTAAACCACACATTTTCTTTGGAATGTTCGATGGCTCTCTCTCTCTTGAGAATGGTTTCTTTCTTCCTGCTATGCTGTTGCTCTTGGAACTTACTTTCTTGGATGCATTATAAAGAAACTGTAGAATGGCAAAGAAAACAAATAACCTAAAATAAATAAGGAAGAAAAGACAAATATTGTGCAAAGCACTAAAAATTCACCCAGTAAGTGATAGGCTCATTCAAATGTGTATTCCAAAATGCTATGATATTCCCAAAATTTGGTGGGGAAATGAAGAATTACTAAGATTCATAATAGCAACTATTTATAGTAGGTCAGTTAGAAAGTCCAACTTTTTTTTTTAAATAAGAGGAAAAGCTATAGTTCCACATGATGGTTTAACAACTGAGAATAACCAGCAGTCCTTTTTAATATATAGTGTGAGTTCACTTTAAGTCACAAAATGTAGCTGGTGATAACGAACATCCAAATAACCATATAGAACTTTCCCACTCAAAATATATTGGAATACCCATGAGTGAGAATGCCATCATCCTAGAGACAGTCTTGAACCTGTTCTAAACTATAAAAATGAAACCATTACTCTACCAATTACATGAATAGCAACAAATTTTATATGAATTATTCGACACCACTTAGGAGAATAATTTGCATAAAGACACATCCTGCCTTGACAGACACCCAAAAGAATTCAGGTATCCCTGTTGAAGGATTGGCATACTCTTATTTTTAAAATATGTTGTTTTCAGGACGCCTGGGTGGCTCAGTTGGATAAGCAGCTGCCTTCGGCTCAGGTCATGATCCCAGCATCCTGGGATCGAGTCCCACATCGGGCTCCTTGCTCAGCAGGGAGCCTGCTTCTCCCTCTGCCTCTGCCTGCCACTCTGTCTGCCTGTGCTTGCTCTCGCTTCTCTCTCTATGACAAATAAATAAATAAAAAATCTTTTAAAAAAATGTTGTTTTCATTACATTACAGGAACTGGTAGAGAATAGGAGGATAAATAGCACATTTTTAAAAAACAAAATTGAGAATTCTAAAAACAAAGTTAGAACATTTTCTTGATTGATTGTTTTTCCCTTGTTCCTTACAACTCAGAAGCCTCATTGTTCTGAATTGAACCATATCGATCTCTGAAGTAGTTCTATTCAGAAGCTTTATTTATGGGAGCTAAATGCCAAACACTCTTTTCATTAATGTCCGCATGAGGCTTAGCTTTCAATGTTACAAATGTATTCCTAATTCTTGGGATTTTCACATTATTGATCAAAAAGGAAAAGAAAGGTGTGCTTTTTGCTTGTTCCTAAGATGTGCATCACAAACAAGTCTAGATATTTAAGAAACACTTTGTACATATTTAACGTTAGTATCTTTTAACTGTTTTTGGCTTTCCTCCAGAAAAATACAAATGATTCTAAAGACTCACCACAACATACTGGTCATGTATGGAAGATGAAGGGGAGTTAGTGAAAATAAAAACAAAAGGCAATCATTCATCAAAAGCAAACATTTTCAGAAAGTATGTGGAAAACGTATATACAATATCCTATGAAATAAATCTTATTAATAGCATGGTTCAGGTCTTCCATATTTTTATAATATTTGGTATGATTTATTAGTAACAGAAAAAGGTTTTTTAAAATATCACATTGTGAGCATGGATTTATCAATTTCTCTTTGTAGTTCTACCCATTTTTCTGTCATACATATAATAAAAATATACTACATATAAAATATATATAATATTTGGTGTGAAGTGTTTATTTTTTATTGAATAAATGTGATGTGTATCATTGTATGAGTTGACGGTGTACAGTGTGTTACTTTGATACATATATATTGTAATATGATTGCTGATTTGGTGATATTTATCACGTTGCATAATTATAGCACAATATTATTGTATGTACTTATTATACTGTGCATTGGATCTCTATAGCTCATTTGCTACCCATTACAAATTCATAGCCTTAAATACCATCACTCTCAATCCCCCCCTTCCCCTCATAGCCATCATTTTACTCTCTGGTTTTTACAAGTTTAACTTTTTTTTAGATTTCACATGTAAATGATATCATATGGTACTTGTCTTTGTCTGACTTACCACATTTGCCATAATGTGATCAAGGTCCATCCATGTTGTTGCAAATGAGAGGATATATTCCTTTCTCATGGCTGAATAATATTCCAGTCTGTATATGTACCACATATTTTTATCTATTCACCTGTTGATGGGCATTTTGGTTGTTTCCATATCTTTTTTTTTAAGTTTTTTTTTCAAAGATTTTTTTTATTTACTTGACAGAGAGAACACAAGTAGACAGAGAGGCAGGCAGAGAGAGAGAGAGAGGGAGAAGCAGGCTCCCCGCCAAGCAGAGAGCCTGATGCGGGGCTCGATTCCAGGACCCTGGGATCATGACCCAAGCCGAAGGCAGAGGCTTTAACCCACTGAGCCACCCAGGTGCCCTGGTTGTTTCCATATCTTGACTGTTGTGAATAATGCTGTGATAAACATACACACACACACACACACACACACACACACAGGATTTTGATTTTATATACATATAAATATAGTTATATATTTATAAAATATAAAATTTTATATTTACATAAAATATTTATATAAAAATATATATAAAATCAAAATCCTATTTTCATTTCTTTGGTTATATACTCAGAAGTAGAGCTGCTGATTCATATGGAAGCTCTATTTATAATTTTTTGAAGAAACTCCATATTGTTTTCAATAGCAGTTGGCCCAGTTTACATTCTCATTAACAATATATAAGATGTCCCTTTTCACCATATCCTTGCACCTGTTGACTCCTCTTCTTGATGGCAGCCATTCTAACAAGTGTGAGAGGATATCTCATTGTGGTTTTGATTTGCATTTCCCTGAAAATTAGTAATGGTCTGTTTTCATGGTCTGTTGTCCATTTTCCTTATCCAATATATGGTTTGCAAAAATTGTCTCTTGCTCTATAGCTTGTCTTTTCATTTTATTAACTGTTTCTTTTCCTATGCTGAAGCTTTCAAATTTGATGCAGTCTCATTTGTTGATTTTTTTCTTTTGTTGTTTATGCTTTTGGTGCCATGCCCCAAATTATTGCCAAGACCAATATTGATGAACTTCTTCCCTACATTTTCTTCTACGTCTTACATTCAAGTCTTTGATACATTTTGAGTTAATTTTTGTGAGTGGTATGAGATAGAAGTTTGATTTCATTGTTTTGCATGTGTTTCCTAAGTTTGTCTAGCACCATTTGCTGAAGAGATTATCTTTCCCCATTGAATATGCTTGACTCCCTTGCTGCATGTTAGTTGACCATATATACCATGGTTTAATTGTGGGCTTTCTATTTTCTTCCATTGTTTGACGTGTCTTTGTGCTGGTACCACACTATCACTTTGTAGTATAGTTGGAAATCTGGAAGTATGTTAACCTCTGACTTTGTTTTTTTCTCTTGAGATTACTTTGGCTATTTGGGCTCTTTTGTAGTTTCTCACAAATTGTAGAATTATTTCTTTTATTTCTGCAAAGAATGTGTTTGGTATTCTGATAGGGGCTGTGTTGACTCTGTGGATGGCTTTGGATAGTATGAGCATTTTGATAATATTAATTCTTCTGATTCATGAACATGTGGTATCTTTCCATTTGTTTGTATTTACTTAAATTTCTTTCAGCAAGGTTTTATTGTTTTCTTTGTACAAATCTTACATTTCCTTGGTTAAATTTACTCCCAAGCATTTTATTGTTTTTGATGCTATTTTGAATGGGATGGTTTTCTTCACTTTTTTTTACATATTCTTCATAAATGTAAAGGTATACCACTGATATCTGTGAGTTGATTTTGCTTCCTTCCACTTTACTGATTCTTCGGGATTTTCTATATATGGGATCAGATCTTACCATCAGCAAATAATGACAATGTCACATCTTTCTTTTCAATTTGGATGACCTTTATTTCTTTCTTTTGTCAAATTGCTATAGCTAGGACTTCCAGTACTATATTGAATGATAGTAGAGAGAGTGGACATCCTTGCCTTATTCCTGATTATAAAAGAAACACTTTCAGTTGCTCTCCATTGAATATAGTGTTAGCTATAGGTTTGCTGTATATGACCTTTATTATGCTGAGGTATGTTCCTTCTATACCTAGTCTGTTAAGAGTTTTAATCATGAAAGGATGTCATATTTTGTCAAATGCTTTTTCTGTGTATATTGAGATGACCACATAATTTTTATCTTTCATTTTATTGATGTGATATATTACATTTATATTTTTAAATCATATATATGATAATGGCTTAATATAAAAAAATACATAAAGAGCTCATATAATTCAATAACAAAAACTAATTTGATTATAAATAGGTAGAGGATCTGAATAGACATTTTTCTACAAAAGACATCCAGATGGCCAACAGGCACACGAAAACATCACTAATCACCAGGGAAATGCAAATCAAAATCACAAAGAGATATCACTTCCTGCTTGTCAGAATGGCTAGTATCAAAAAGACAAGAAATAACAAGTGTTGTCAAGGATGCAGAGAAAAGGAAATCGTCATGCATTGTTGGTGGGAATGTAAACTTATATAGCCACTGTGGAAAACAATATGGAGGTTCCTTAAAAAATTAAAAGTATAACTACCATATGATACAGTAACTCTGGAGAGGGGAGGGAAGCACTAATTTGAAAAGATATATGCACCCCTATGTTCTTTGCAGCAATATTTGTATAGCCAAAACATGGAAGCAACCTAAGTGTCCATAGATGGATGAATGGATAAATAAGATGTGGTAAACATCCACAGTGTAACACTACTCAGTCCTAAAAAGGAATTAAATGTTGCCATTGGGGGCAATATGAATGGGCCTGGAAGGTATTATACTAAGTGAAATAAGTCAGACAGAGAAGGACAAATATTGCATGATTTCACTTATATGTGGATTCTCAAAAGAAACAAACAATGAAATAAACAAAACAAAACCCAAACGGAGATACAGAGAACAGATTGGTGACTACCAAAGTGGAGGGGCTGGGGAGATGAATGGGTAAAGAAGATTAGGAATTAAAAACTTCCTGTTATAAAATAAATAAGTCATAGAGATTTAATGTAATGCATGGGGAATATATTCAACAATATTGTATTAACTTTGTAGGGCAACAGTTGATAACTAGACTTATCATAGTGACCATTTTGCAATGTATACAAATGCTCAATATATGTGCAGTGTAAAATCACTATATTGTATACCTGAAACTAATATAACAGATAATGACAACGAACTGATCTAGAAAGATTGAAAATAAAATAACCGGAAAGGTGTACATAAAAGGTAGCAGAATCCATAACCTTAATATCAGATGACTTTGAATCTGAGGCAAAAGTTAAATGAAACAAAAATGTAGCATTGTATAATATTGAAAGTTACAGCCACAATAAAGTTTTAACAGTTATAAATATCTATGCATCAAATAACAGGGAAGCAACATTTACATAGTCAAAACTATAGTGTACCAAAGAAAAAGTAAAGAGAAATGCATTAGTGGTAGTAGATTTATTTATTCACTCAGTCCATTTCAGGTCAAGTGGACAAGGAATAAATACAGAAGACCTAAATAACACAATTAGTAAGGTATAGTTGTTTTATCAGTATTCTAATTCTAATCATATTCTAATACCATGAAATACAGAATACATTTGTACTAAGAGATCCCTTGGAATATTCTCAAAAAAATGATATTTTGCTAGAAGAAAAACAACATTGTTTTTCAAAATACATGAAAAGCCAACAATACAATCATTATTCACTAACTAAAATTCAATAGAAGTGGAGCTTGTTAACAAAACCAGGAGACAAAAAAATCATGCTTAGGACACTTTATTTTAAACAATTCAAAGAGAAAATAAAACCTTACATTAGAATATCTAATAAAAGATGATAATATAAACACTATCAGATATCAGAACCCATGTGATGTTTCAAGAGCAGTGCCCAAGTAAAATTCCACAGTTTTAAGTATTTATATTATAACAATATTAAAAACTTAAAATATATGGGTCATCAAACCAGAAAAGAGAAAAAAGACAAATAAAAAAATAAGTCAAAAATGACATCAGAAGTTAGGAATTAAAAAGATAAAAGAAAATTTAATAAATTAAAAAGTAGTTGGTTCTTTGAATAACCATAATACTGGCAGTTAGTTACTACTAAAAAAAAAAAAAATGAGGGGGGTTAAAATGAAGAATGAAATAAGCACAGATGAAAGCATCAGAGAGAATAGTAAGAGACTACTTTGTTCAATACTGTGCAAAGAAATTTGAATACCATAATGAAATCGATAGTATTTTAGAAAGATATACCAAAAGTCACTCAAGAAGACAGAAAAATAAAAGGCGTTATGGGTCAACAGCTTCATGGCATTTCTACTTTTTGTAATTTATCTTGCAGAAATGATGTAAGTCAAGGTTGTTTACTGAAGGATTATTTTTAATAGCAAAAAAAAAAAAACTTGAACCTAAATGCCATCTATACAGAATTGTTTAAAATGAATTATAATACAGCAATATAGAATACTATACAGCTGAAAAAAAGCATAACAAACATAAAGCTTTTTGTGTCATAATGGAACAATCTCCAAGATATATTGTAAAATGTAAAAAAGAGTGATCCACAAATGAGTGTATAATACATTAGCAGAGCCCTAAAAAGATCATTGTATTTGATTTTGTATATGGATATTTGTGTATGCATACACATATACATGCATAAAGTGTTCTGGAAATAAGCTGAAAATACAGGTAGGTTCTATTCAATAGAACTGGGTAATTAGGGAACAAAAACAAGAAAGATTTTTTCATTTTATATCCTTTTTTACATTTTGAATTTTGAATCATGAGAACATTACCTATTTAAAAATAAGTATAATTTAATTTTTAAAAATACTTAAGTTAAAGCAACCACAAAAAAATCATTTATCAAGACAGGAGCTGAAAATTAAGGGTTACTTTAGGTATTTGAGCTCTGAATTCTCATCCTTACCTCTTACCATATACCCAAAACAAAAGTGGAGGAGGGAGCCTGCTATGTTTCTACTATACTGAGCTACCTTGTCCTTCAGTTTCAAAGTAAAATGAAAATGTTAATACATGTGGGGGGAAAAGGACTATATTTTTATTATTTATTTTATTTTAAAAATTTTATTTGTTCATGAGAGAGACGCAGAGAGAGAGGTAGAGGGAGAAGCAGGCTCCCCATGGAGCAGGGAGCCTGATGCTAGACTCCATCCCAGACATCTGAGCCAAAGGCAGATGCTTAACCCACCGAGTCACCCAGGCACCCAAAGGAATATATTTTTAAAATTCAAATGAAGTCTTCTTAAATGACTGAAAGTCAATAGGAATAAAACCAATTTCAAAATTTAACTCTCAAAATACATTGCTTTTTGGCTACAGAGAGAAGAGGTTTCACTATAGAGATCCCTATTTGCAGTACATACTAAGGAACAGGTGGATATCAATTCAGTTTTAATAACTCCTCTCCAGTCTGGAAACTTCCAGCTATAGTTCCTGTGTGCCACGGAAATGAAAGAGTTCTAAAGACCTTTCCACCTCAATTATAGTCAGCTTTTAGGAAGCAGCAGAGAACTTGGACAAAGTAGAATAAGGTTTGGTAAACCCCAACCTTCCTTGCTATTTCATTAACATATCATTAAGAAAAGCCAGTTCTTGGACTATTTCTTTTTTTCTGAAAGGTGATGCATTTGCACTCTAAATTGTTATGTTTGGTGCTATGTAACACGGGTCTCATTGGGAAGATTTTTTCTTAATGTTTACAAGGTCTGCTTTTTATTTCCAGGATCGTAAACAGTTACCTCTATAACATTAGATGACTCATAATATTTTGATGACCAAGTCTGAATCTTTCCAAATTGGGTTGATAAAATCAATGGCTTAAAGCCATCCCTTTGTAATGTTCTTAACAAAATCATGTGTAAATAATGGGCAGTCTTGGGTTCAAAAACTGTCCCTTAGGCTCTAACAATACAAGTTAAAGTGATTTAACCTTCTGAAGAGAAAGTAAAAGTGCAAAAGCAGTTTTAACCCATCGGGAATCATTTTCTATATCCCAGTACAGGAGTTACTTGAACTGTATTGTGTAAATGTGTATGTTAAGATGGTCAAGTCCATCACTTGACCTAGTCATAATTTAGTGCTAACTGCCTCATGAATGATTAAGGACCAATTATTTTAGATTGGTCAAAGTGTTTACTATATAAAACTTCTATTAATCTGTTTTCTTTTTGCATTTCCTTTATCTTTACTATAATTATTCTGCTTAGTAAGCAAATACCAAAATTTTTATCCAGAACAAGCACTTACTAAAAAACTTATATTGTAGGTTTAGTATCCTTCATGTACAGTAGAATCTGTCACCTGAGAGTCTTTGGGAAAATGTTTTATCTTTAATCTGCAAGCTTAGATCCTGCCAAGCTGTTTTTCATTGTGTTTTTTTTTAAATAGCTTCAGTGAGGTATAACTGATAAAGAATAAACTGCACATATTTAAAGGATACATTTTGGGGTGCCTGGGTGGCTCAGTGGGTTAAAGCCTCTGCCTTCAGCTCAGGTCATGATCCCAGCATCCTGGGATCGAGCCCCACATCGGGCTCTCTGCTCAGCAGGGAGCCTGCCTCCTCCTTTCTCTCTGCCTGCTTCTCTGCCTACTTGTGATCTCTGTCTATCAAATAAATAAAATCTTTAAAAAAATAAAAATAAAGGATACATTTTGATAAATTCTGAACATTATACTATCACCACAATAAAGATAATGAACATATCATCCGTAAGTCCCCAAAATTTCTTTATGTCACTTTTGCCATTCCTGCTCCTTCCTTCCTAAGCAAACACTCGTTTAATTTTTGTCAATACAGGTTAATTTGTGTTTACTAGAAATTTATGTAAATGGAACCATAAATATGTACCATTTTTTCTGCCTTCTTTCTTTAAGCATAATTATTTGAGATGTAGTTATATTGTTGGGTTATCCATAGTTAACTGTTTTAATATCTAAATAGTATTCCATTGCATGTCTATACCACAGTGTTTTTATTCATTCACCAGTGGATGGACATTGGGTTGCTTTTATATTTTTGGTTTTATACAAAACTGTGATGAACAATTATGTACAAATCTTTGTATGGGAATAAGTTTTCATTTCTTTCATAACTACCTAGGAATGGAATGCTGAATCATAGTAGGTAAGTATGTTTAACTTTTTAAACTGAGATATAATTGACAAAAAACATTATATTAAGTTTCAGGTGTACAACATAATGATTTGATATTTGTATATATTCTGAAATGATCACCACAATAGGTCTAATTACCATCTATCACCATATAGTTACATTTTTTTCCTGTAATGAGAATTTTTCAAATCTTCTCTCTTACTTACTTTTATATGTGTTATATAGTATTAGTGACTATAGTCATCACGAGAGACATTACATCCCCATAACTTGTTTATTTTATAATTTGAAATTTGTTCCTTTTAACCCTCTTCACTCATTTTGATCACCCCCAACCGTTACCTCTGCCAGCCACCAATCTGTTCTCTCTATCTATGAGCTACTTTTTTTTTTTTAAGAAAGGGAGAGAGAGAGAGAGCATGCAAGCTGGGGGATGTGGGGAGTGAAGAGGGATCTATATCTATATCTATATCTATATCTATATCTATATCTATCTATATCTCACCCAGCACAGAGCCCAATGTGGGGCTCAATCTCACGAACCTGAGATCATGACTTGAGTCGAAATGAAGAGTAGGACCCTTAACCAATTGAACTACCGGGACGCCCCTATTAGCTCTTTTTTAAATGTATTTTTATTGTAACAGCATATGCATAACAATTAACATTCTAACCATTTTAAAAGACCTTATTTATTTATTTGACAGAGAGAGAATTCACAAGTAGGCAGAGAGGCAGGCAGAGAGAGAGGGGGAAGCAGGCTCCCTGCTGAGCAGAGAGCCTGATGCAGGGCTCTATCCCAGGACCCTGGGATCATGACCTGAGCCGAAGACAGAGGCTTAACCCACTGAGCCACCCAGGCACCCCCATTTTAACTATTTTTAAGTGGTAGTTCTGGGGTATTAAATACACTCACGTTGTTGTGCAACCATTACCACCATCCATCTTCAGAACTTTTCATCTTGCAAAATTAAAACTCTTTATGCATTAAATACTAACTGCCCATTCCAACTTCCAGCCCCTGCCAACTACCATTTTACTTTCTGTCTCATGCAAATGAATATTTGGGCTTTTTGTGACTGGCTTATGTCACTAATCATAATATCTTCAAGGTTTGTGCATGTTATAACACGTGTCAGAATTCCTTTCTTTCTTAAGGATAATAATACTCCATTGTATGTACATGCCACTTATTTTTTCAATCTGTTCATCCTCTGATGGATATTTGGCTTTTGTGAATAATTGCTGCCATGAACATGGGTGTACAAATGTCCATTCGAGTCACTGCTTTCACTTCTTTTGAGGATATACCCAGAAGTGAAATTGCTGGTTCATATTGGTAATTCTGTGTTTAATTTATTTAGGAATCACTGTGCTGCTCTCCAGAGTGGCTACACCATTCTACACCCCTATTAGAAAGGCACAAGTGTTCCAATTCCTCTATATCCTTAGCAACACCTGTTAATTCTCTCTTTAAAAAAAAAAAAAAATAGCCACCCTAATGTGTGTGATTATATAAACTTGATGAATCTAAGTGAAGTGAATGAAAACTTAATTAAATGATGCCCAATATTGTTTAAGAGCATTTAAGCCATAGAAATTTTTTGTTGTAACAAACTGCATATAAAAGCTTACTCTGTGGAAGAGACGATGACAGGGTCATTCTGTTTGAAGTGAGGATGGGAACAAGGCTGTCAAACTTCTAGGCTCCCAGCCTTGTTCCTGTCCTGGTAGCACCCCAAAGAAACTGTCTAAAGCAGTCAGCAGTGTCAAATGGTTTAAAATGTCACCACTTCAAACCTATAATGGTTCAAACTTGTAACTTCTGCTTTGGTAACCAGTATAGCCACCAGTTTTTTCAGTAAAGTGAGTTTCAAAAGTTAGCACGAGTAATTAAAAAGTCGGAACTAGACTTGAAGCTGTTAAATATCCTGTGTAATCCTACAAGTGCCCTCATGGTTCCCTAGTATCTCAAAGTATTTTGGCAAATCCATATTATCCCTTAATCCTCTCAAATTGACTTGAATGCATTGACATCATTTAAAAACCAATTTCAAGCTGATGAACCCTTTACTGTCCTTGTATTTTAAATACGAATAGGCTGGAATCTAAAGTGTATGATCATCCAATCATTTTATATGCATGATTTTCCAGTAAATATACTCTATAGGAGCCACTACTTAGTGAGTTCCCAATATTCCATTACGAATAGGCTGGAATCTAAAGTGCATGATCATCCAATCATTTTATATGCATGATTTTCCAACAAATATACTCTATAGGAGCCACTACTTAGTGAGTCCCCAATATTCCATTACTCTCTTAGTGAAATCTAAATTCATGAATCCTTTTTAAATATGTATACATAAAAGAGTTTCTGAATCAGTCAGACAGTTAAGAGGCAGCATCATTTAATGGTTGAGAGCATGGGCTGTAGAACCAAAAGCTGCCTGAGTTAGACCCTTGTTTTACTATTTAAGAGCTGTGCCATGCTGGGTAAATCAGGTACTTCTCTGGACCTTAACTTTCTGATCTGTTAAAAAGGGATTATGATATTGAAACCTGTTTCATAGAATTACTATGAGAATTAATGTCACTAATATTTATAAATTAATTAGAACAATGCTTGGTACATAGTAAATGCCATAATAAAATGCCATAAATAAAATTAGGTGAAATTTCCTTCTTTTCTGACAAAGGTTATGTTACAGCTATATTTCCCTAGAGATGTGCTGAGTTCTAATACAGATCTTTCTTGACTTATGATGGGGTTATGTCCCAATGGATTCATTGTAAGTTGAAAATATCTTAAGTCAAAAGTGTATTTAATACACCTAACCTACCAAACAAGCATAGATTAGCCTAGCCTACCTTAAATGTTCCCAGAACACTTCTGTTAGCCTATAGGTGGGCAAAATCATCTAGCACAAAGCCAATTTTATAATAAAGTGTTGACTATCTCATGTAATTTATTGAATACTATAGTGAAAGTGAACAACAGAATAGTTGTATGGGAACACAATTGTTGTCAGTATGTCAGTTGGAACTGCATGCATGATTGGTGGCTGACAGGGAGCTCTTGCTGCCCAGCATCATGAGAGTGGATTGAACTGCGTATCTCTAGCTTGGGGAAGGATCAAAATTCAAAATTTGAAGTATAAAATAAAAAATTAAAAAAAAAATTTGAAGTATGGTTTCAATGGAATATATACTGCTTTTGCACCATCATAAAGTAAAAAAGTCTTAAGTCAAGCCAGCATAAGTAGGGCACCGTCTGTGTACATTGTCTATGTGCTACCTCACTTTATAAAGCCAAGAAACTGCATATGGACTTGATCAGTGTCTTTATACAAAGTATTTTAAATGCCAATAGAATGGGAATAGTTGATTAAGAACATTTACCTCCCTCCATAACTTATTCCCTGCTACTTTTCTTGCCCTTTTCTACCAGTCTATAAAATACCTCTGATTCTAGCCATAATGAAATTCTTATAGTTATCCAGAGGAATTATGCCTTTTCAATTTCTACACCATCTTACATCCTTTTCCTTCTCCTTTAATCATCCTTGCAACATTTCTTTGTCTTGCTAAATCACATGAGACTTCAATACTGATTAAGAATTTGTGATTAACGGATAGATTTATTTGAGTTCTGGGCATGAGGATAGTATATCAAAACAATCCCTAAATGAAGAAATACCATCAGTAACTAAAAAAAAAAAAAAAAAAAAAAAAAAATCCATATTAGCTTTCTCACCAAGAGTTACAGCATAAAATTCATTCCACTTAATATACGACTTTTCTTCTTTTCTTTTTAAAAATATTTATTTATTTTAGAGAGAGAGTGTGTGTGCACATGAGGGGGCAGAGAGTCCGAGGGCGAGGGATGCAAGCAGACTCCCTGCTGAGCAAGGAGCCTGGCCACAAGGCTCAGTCCCAGGACCCAGGACGGTGAGATCCCAGGACCGTGAGATCATGACCTGAGCCAAAACCAAGAGTCAGATGCTTAAGTGACTGAGCCACCTACGTGACCCACAACTTGTATCTTTTATAGGAAAAGAAACAAGGTGGCCATGTAACTGGAGGATTGGTCCTTCCTTTCCATCCCCTTCTCCCCTTCCTCTCTCTAGAGTTTGTCCCTTAGCAATGTTGCTTAGTGCTCCTGGTTCAACTATAGACCAGGATTACCACCTGTCACCCTTTAGAAATTCTGGACACAGCTGTCTCCTAAGTTGCCATTCCTTTTCTGTGCAAGCCAGAGGCAATTCCTGCTGGACTGGTAGAACTATCACCCACATTAGTCAGAAACATCTTTAAAACCTTCATCCTACTTTCCAGTTAAGAGCCATTGAGGTAACAGCTAATTTGATTTCTACCATCATATACTAATATTTGCTCTTCTTAAATTTCACATAAATATAATATAGTATATAATGTTTCTTTTTAACATTAATGTAAATAAAATGCAGTCACATTTTTCCAGGTAGTAGTAGTATGTTTTTTTCATTGTTCCTCACATGAATTTACAGCAATTAATTTAAACATGGTATAGTTGGCCATCTGTATTATTTTCAGTTTTGTGTATTATAAGTAAATTTTTATAAAGTTTTTTTACATGTCTTGCAGTATGGATATCAGATACACACTTCTTTTCATTTTTCTTTCTTTCTTTCTTTCTTTCTTTCTTTCTTTCTTTCAGAGAAGGGAGAGAGGGAAAGAGAGAGAGAGAGAATCCAGCTGTATGGGGGGTCTCTCAACCCTGAGGTCACGACCTGAGCTGAAATTAAGAATTGATGCTTAACCGACTGAACCACCCAGGCACCCCTACACATATTTCTTTTGTGTGTGTACCCAATGGTGGGATTCCTGGGTAATATAATTGTACACACACATGTGAATGGGCACATGTACACAGACATCCCAAGGAGAAATATTCTCAGAGATATGACTCTAAATCTATCAAGAGTAAGAGAATCAACAGTCATTTACTAGGTTGCTCCAGTCTACCATGACATATACTAGGCATGACTGCCTCGTAATGTGTTAGGCAGATTGTTTTCTCGTATAAGTCATATTTAACATGATAATGAAGATAGTCTTGGTTCCTTTATTTCATTACTTACTACTCATCTGTGTCTCTCAAATTTTACACATCTGGGCATGCTTTAGATCACAAAGGGCCATAATATTACGGTGAATGCCTCTTAACTTCCATTCTTTTACCTAGGAAAATTCAGTGAGGAAAACTTAGGATGTCAGTAATTCTTAACTAAGGACCTATCTAGTCCTTTGTCTCTGAATAGGAGAGGAGCAGTTGTGTGGTACCATCATAAGAGATGGTTTACTTCTGGTTGCATAAGGGCCATATAAGCATGTATAGTAAAAGGAATAAGGCATTTTCCCAACTATGTTCCAAAAAGTGTAAGGTGTTATTAACCTGAGAAAAGAGGTGTTCTAAGTTTCTGGAAAGTGATAGCCTAAAAATAATGAGGCTGATTAATAATTGCTGCAAGAATTATTGGGGATTTTAATATTTTATGAAGTCCTACATTAGTAATACAGACTTTATAAGTTCTAAACTTAGTGAACATGAAACTGTTTTCTCAGAGTACCTAGTAACATCTTTATGGAATAAGTGATTATTAGAGCCAAGTTTGAGACATACATTCATTGCGATATGAGGGATGCCATGTGACCAAATGAATTGAACCCATTGCTTCTCTTCAGAGGCACTGAAGAAATTTCTTCAGAGGCATTGAATAAATCAAAGGCACTGGAGAAGAAATTTCTGCTCAATAGTTGTTGACTATGTGACTCATGTGTTGCCCTCCCTACAATGGGTACAAGGGGAGATAAACACAAGCTCAGGCCCTCTTCTACAGTTGGTCACAGGAATGAGTTGCTCTCACTTGTGCAAAAATCATCTTATTCTGGGCTATAATCACAGAGAAACTTTCTTACCTGGAAGCATTCCTAGGATTATTATCCCCCTGGGGTAAATTGTTCTTCTGTTTCTTTATGAATGCAAGTATGCATCCCCCTTAATTCTGACCAGCATTTATAGGAGTGCTGGGTTTTAGAATTATAAGATACTGTACTTGGATACTACTTCCTAGTTTTTTAAACATTTTGCATGTTCTGTATCTCATTTGAACCACACAACTCCTATGATTATTGGACAAGAGAGAGATTATTATTTCTGTTAGATATATGGAGAAATTGAGATAGGGAAGTCATGCAGAAGTTAACATGGCAGAGTTGGAAAATAAATGAGGAATGAGAAACCCATGCCCTGGTTCCCTTGCAGGTATTAACTGACCGTATGACTTTTGCAGTTATTTACCTGTTTCTCTTTTGAAATAAAATCTGTTCTATGTACTGTTGGGGTTGTTGCGTGACTTAAAATACAGATAAAATATTTTGCAATCGTGTAAGCACTAAACAAGTGTGAAGTATTCTTATTAATTTGTTCACAGCTCTACACTTGATCAGAGATGCAGTCATTATGAGAAACCAACCCTCATGGATGAATCTTGTTCTTTCTTTCCACAATATTAAGATATGGGAAGTCACACAGATACAAAGGGTCAAATGTCTTCCTGTTTTTCCTGATTTCATGCTGGTGCTACAGTAGCCTGAGCAAACTTTTAAAATGTGAAAATGTTTGTCATGTCATTCCCTTGCCTAAAACTGTTTTATGACTTCCCAATGCACTAAAAATAAAATCTGCAGTCTGTTCCATGATCTACAAGACCAGGCTTGATCTGGCTGATACCTATCTTACCAACTTCTATTTACTATTCCTATCATTTACTACCCTTCAGATACATCTATTTTACTTCCTTGAATTCTCCAAGCTTTTTCCTATCTCTCAAACTTTTGTACATGCTAGTGCCTCTGTTTAAAATGACCCCTCCGCCTTCACCTGGCTAATGGCTCCTCATATTTTAGATCTCAGTTTAAATGTCACTTCTTCAGAAAGGCCATCTGTGTATGTTATATATATCATGGCATTTTCTCTCATTTTTCTCTCTTTTTAGAAAATGTCATAGTCTTCATAATATTAAAAAAAACAAGTGAAAGATCTTTTTTAATGTTTGCTTTCCCTCTTGTGCTCTAAACCTCATGAAGGCAAAAACTTTATGTATTGTTTTTTGGCTATGCACAATGCTTATTACAGTAATGACACATAGTAGCCACTCAATGTTTGTTGGATTGGTTGAGTGCATACTTCTTTTTATCAAAAGCATCAATGTTCTCTTTTGGTAAAAGAAGAAATACAACTTCCTGAGGGCAAGCCCTAACGAAGCCTTTATTCTGAAAAAATAATCCTAAATAGTATCAAATATTTTGAGATCACATTATGAATCTTTTAATCTGTGGTCCCCAACTGAAGCATACTAGTAAGTCTTTCATCCCTAACAGATCACTGGCAGCCACCAACCACTTTTGTCTTTACTATTAGTACTTACTTCTCCAATTTCACAAAAACTTTGGGAGAAAACAGCTCCTCCTGACAAACATGCACCTGTTGGGCAAATGAATGGAGTCACCACACATGGGAAGGATATATTAACTGTAGCACTTATATAGCATGCTATTTTTAAAGGAATTCTTGAGCATTAAATATTTCCTTTAATCACATGCCATTTTGATCCTTATAAAAACGACTAGAAAAAATAAAACTTTATTTGTATATTTACTTTGTAATAAATGGCACCAGAAGATGAAAATCCAATACTGAGTCATCAGCTAGAATTTCTCTCTAGTCTTCTTTCTCTTCATGTCCCAGAGGACTACTCCTGCTTTCCAGATATTTTAGGTTGAATGAAACAAATGGCTCATAGATCATGTCCCTGCTGGGGATATCTTGCAAAGACCTGTATACTTTGTTAATCTTTGAGCCCATCTGTTGTCTTCTTGTGCCAATCCTAGAATGATCTGTAAAATATTTAACAGTTATCTTCAATGCTTCTAGAGTCTCAATAATACCAGGATACTAAGCTTTACATAATATCTTCTACATGAAGGGTAAAATTATAAAGCAAACCACATTTTCAATTTTCATTTCTTCTTTTTTTCTTGTCACGAATCAAAAATTCAGCATAGTTGCAGGTCTCTGTTTATTTTACTTTACTTCCTCACTTCCTTAGCATATATGTTTTCATTCAGTCATGCATTCATTTTTCAATATTTTATTTTGAAACTATTTGAAATTAACTTAGTAATTGCAAGAATAGTATTGAGAGACCTCATGTGTCCTTCACTTGGATTCCTCCAGTGACAATATCCAACAAAACCATAATAGTTACCTAACCAGGAAACCAGCATCACTGCAGCACAGATTTTATTCAGATCGCAACAGTGCTTACATGGATTCTTTTTTTTTTGATGAATAATTGTGAAATATTATCATATGACTAGGTTTGTATAATCAGTACTATGATCAAGACACCAAATTGTTCCATCATCTGAAAGAAATTCTTTCATCCTGTCCCTTTATAGCTATACACTCCTATATAGCTATATATATATACACGAATATATACTATATATGAAGTATACGAATATACGTATATATTATATAATATACGTATATACGAGTATATGTATATATGAAGTATATACGAGTATATATGTATATATGTGTATATATATAGCTATATATATGTATGTGTGTGTGTGTGTGTGTATGTGTGTGAATCTGGGAAACCTGAACCCCTAACAAACTTTGATCTGCTATCCACCACTATAATTTTGTTATTTTAAAACTGTGGTATAAATGATGTCATAAATGAGGCAAATTTTAGAAACTGGTTATGTATATATGTATGTATTACCAGAATAGTTAACACACAGTGTGATATTAGTTTCAGGTGTACAATATAGTGGTTCAACACTTCCATGCATCACCCAGTGCTCATCAAGACAAGTGTACTTAATCCCTATCAACTATTTGACCTATCCCACCCACCTCCACTCTGATAGCCATCAGTTTGTTCACTATAGTTATGAGTATATTTATTGGTTTTTTTTTTTTTTTAGCTTTTAAAAAAAATTTTATTTTATTTTTTTGGTGTTCCAAGGTTCATTGTTGCTTTTTTTTAAATTTTTTTATTTTTTATAAACATATATTTTTATCCCCAGGGGTACAGGTCTGTGAATTGCCAGGTTTACACACTTCACAGCACTCACCCAAGCACATACCCTCCCAGTGTCCATAACCCCACCCCCCTTCTCCCAACCCCCCTCCCCCCCAGCAACCCTCAGTTTGTTTTGTGAGATTAAGAGTCACTTATAGTTTCTCTCCCTCCTAGTCCCATCTTGTTTCATTGATTCTTCTCCTACCCACTTAAGCCCCCATGTTGCATCACCACTTCCTCATATCAGGGAGATCATATGATAGTTGTCTTTCTCTGCTTGACTTATTTCACTAAGCATGATACCCTCTAGTTCCATCCATGTTGTCGCAAATGGCAAGATTTCATTTCCTTTGATGGCTGCATAGTATTCCATTGTGTATATATACCACTTCTTCTTTTTTTTTTTTCACAATATTTATTTTTCCAATCCAGGAGCATGGGACATTTTTCCATTTTTTTTGTGTCTTCCTCAATTTCTTTCATGAGTACTTTATAGTTTTCTGAGTATAGATTCTGTGCCTCTTTGGTTAGGTTTATTCCTAGGTATCTTATGGTTTTGGGTGCAATTGTAAATGGGATTGACTCCTTAATGTCTCTTTCTTCTGTCTTGTTGTTGGTGTAGAGAAATGCAACGGATTTCTGTGCATTGATTTTATATCCTGACACTTTACTGAATTCCTGTACAAGTTCTATCAGTTTTGGAGTGGAGTCTTTTGGGTTTTCCACATATAGTATCACATCATCTGCGAAGAGTGATAATTTGACTTCTTCTTTGCCGATTTGGATGCCTTTAATTTCCTTTTGTTGTCTGATTGCTGAGGCTAGGACTTCTAGTACTATGTTGAATAGCAGTGGTGATAATGGACATCCCTGCCGTGTTCCTGACCTTAGTGGAAAAGCTTTCAGTTTTTCTCCATTGAGAATGATATTTGTGGTGGGTTTTTCATAGATGGCTTTGATGATATTGAGGTATGTGCCCTCTATCCCTACACTTTGAAGAGTTTTGATCAGGAAGGGATGCTGTACTTTGTCAAATGCTTTTTCAGCATCTATTGAGAGTATCATATGGTTCTCGTTCTTTCTTTTATTGATGTGTTGTATCACATTGATTGATTTGCGGATGTTGAACCAACCTTGCAGCCCTAGAATAAATCCCACTTGGTCGTGGTGAATAATCCTTTTAATGTACTGTTGAATCCTATTGGCTAGTATTTTGGTGAGAATTTTCGCATCTGTGTTCATCAAGGATATTGGTCTATAGCTCTCTTTTTTGATGGGATCCTTGTCTGGTTTTGGAATCAAGGTGATGCTGGCCTCATAAAATGAGTTTGGAAGTTGTCCTTCCATTTCTATTTTTTGGAAGAGTTTCAGGAGAATAGGAATTAGTTCTTCTTTAAATGTTTGGTAGAATTCCCCCGGGAAGCCGTCTGGCCCTGGGCTTTTGTTTGTTTGGAGATTTTTAATGACTGTTTCAATCTTCTTACTGGTTTTGGGTCTGTTCAGGCTTTCTATTTCTTCCTGGTTCAGTTGTGGTAGTTTATGTTTCTAGGAATGCATCCATTTCTTCCAGATTGTCAAATTTGTTGGCGTAGAGTTGCTCATAATATGTTCTTATAATAGTTTGTATTTCTTTGGTGTTAGTTATGATCTCTCCTCTTTCATTCATGATTTTATTTATTTGGGTCCTTTCTCTTTTCTTTTTGATAAGTCTGGCCAGGGGTTTATCAATTTTATTAATTCTTTCAAAGAACCAGTTCCTAGTTTCATGGATTTGTTCTATATATATATTTTTTTGTTTCTATTTCATTGATTTCTGCTCTGATCTTTATGATTTCTCTTCTCCTGCTGGGCTTAGGGCTTCTTTCTTGTTCTTTCTCCAGCTTCTTTAGGTGTTAGGGTTACATTGTGTACCTGAGACCTTTCTTGTTTCTTGAGAAAGGCTTGTACCGCTATATATTTTCCTCTCAGGACAGCATTTTTTTGTGTCCCACAGATTTCGAACCGTTGTATTTTCATTATCATTTGTTTCCATGATTTTTTTCAATTCTTTTTTAATTTCCCGGTTGACCCATTCATTCTTTAGAAGGATGTTGTTTAGTCTCCATGTATTTGGGTTTTTTCCAAACTTCCTCTTGTGGTTGAGTTCTAGCTTCAGAGCATTGTGGTCTGAAAATATGCAGGGAATGATCCCAATCTTTTGATACCGGTTGAGTCCTAATTTAGGACCGAGGATGTGATCTATTCTGGAGAATGTTCCATGTGCACTAGAGAAGAATGTATATTCTGTTACTTTGGGATTAAATGTTCTGAATATATCTGTGATGTCTATCTGGTCCAGTGTGTCATTTAAGGCCTTTATTTCCTTGTTGATCTTTTGCCTCTATGATCTGTCCATTTCAGTGAGGGGAGTGTTAAAGTCCCCTACTATTATTGTATTATTGTGGATGTGTTTCTTTGATTTTGTTACTAATTGGTTTATATAGTTGGCTGCTCCCACGTTGGGGGCATAGATATTTAAAATTGTTAGATCTTCTTGTTGGACAGACCCTTTGAGTATGATATGGTGTCCTTCCTCATCTCTTATTATAATCTTTGGCTTAAAATCTAATTGATCTGATATAAGGATTGCCACCCCTGCTTTCTTATAATGTCCATTAGCATGGTAAATTGTTTTCCACCCTCTCACTTTAAATCTGGAGTTGTCTTCGGGCTTAAAATGAGTTTCTTGGAGGCAACATATAGATGGGTTTTGTTTTTTTTATCCATTCTGATACCCTGTGTCTTTTGACTGGGGCATTTAGCCCATTAACATTCAGGGTAACTATTGAGAGATATGAATTTAGTGCCATTGTATTGCCTGTAAGGTGACTGTTATTGTATATTGTCTCTGTTCCTTTCTGATCTACCACATGTAGGCTCTCTCTTTGCTTAGAGGACCCCTTTCTATATTTCCTGTAGAGCTAGTTTGGTGTTTGCAAATTCTTTCAGTTTTTCTTTGTCCTGGAAGCTTTTAATCTCTCCTTCTATTTTCAATGATAGCCTAGCTGGATATAGTATTCTTGTGTGCATGTTTTTCTCATTTAGTGCTCTGAAAATATCATGCCAGCTCTTTCTGGCCTGCCAGGTCTCTGTGGATAAGTCAGCTGCCAATCTAATATTTTTACCATTGTATGTTACAGACTTCTTTTCCTGAGCTGCTTTCAGGATTTTCTCTTTGTCACTAAGACTTGTAAATTTTACTATTAGGTGACGGGGTGTGGGCCTATTCTTATTGATTTTGAGGGGCGTTCTCTGAACCTCCTGAATTTTGATGCTCATTCCCTTTCCCATATTGGGGAAATTCTCCCCAATAATTCTCTCCAGTATACCTTCTGCTCCCCTCTCTCTTTCTTCTTCTTCTGGAATCCCAATTATTCTAATGTTGTTTCATCTTTTGGTGTCACTTATCTCTCGAATTCTCCCTTCGTGGTCCAGTAGCTTTTTGTCCCTCTTTTGCTCAGCTTCATTACTCTCTGTCATTTGGTCTTCTATATCGCTAATTCTTTCTTCTGCCTCATTTATCTTAGCAGTGAGAGCCTCCATTTTTGATTGCACCTCATTAATAGCTTTTTAAAATTTCAACTTGGTTAGAGTTTAGTTCTTTTATTTCTCCAGAAAGGTCTTTTATATCTCCCGAGAGGGTTTCTCTAAAATCTTCCATGCCTTTTTTGAGCCCAGCTAGAACCTTGAGAATTGTCATTCTGAACTCTATATCTGACATATTACCAATGTCTGTTTTGATTAGGTCCCTAGCCTTCAGTACTGCCTCTTGTTCTTTTTTTTGTGGTGAATTTTTCTGCCTTCTCATTTTGTCCAGATAAGAGTATATGAAGCAGCAAGTAAAATACTAAAAGGGTAGCAACAACCCCAGGAAAATATGCTTTAACCAAATCAGAAGAGATCCCATATCGTGAGGGTGGAGAAAGCGGATAAAAAGAGGTTCAGGGGCGCCTGGGTGGCTCAGTGGATTAAGCTGCTGCCTTTGGCTCAGGTCATGATCTCAGGGTCCTGGGATCGAGCCCTGCATCGGGCTCTCTGCTCGGCGGGGAGCCTGCTTCTCCCTCTGTCTCTGCCTGCCTCTCTGGCTACTTGTGACCTCTCTCTCTGTTAAATAAAATAAATAAAATCTTTAAAAAAATTAAAAAGAGGTTCAACAAGAAAGAATGGAAAAAAAAAGAATTAAAAAAAGAAAACGAATAAAGAAAACTTAAAGAAAAAATACATATATTAGATAAACTAGTTAAAAAACGTTAAAAAGGAAAAGGGTAAAAGTTAAAAAATATTTTAGCAAAAGAAGAGAAAAAAGAATGAAAAGGAAAATAATTACTTTAACTGTAAGACTAAAAAATCACAGGGAGAAAGCCATGAGTTCCTTGCTTTGCTTTCTCCTCCTCTAAAATTCTGCTGCTCTCCTTGGTATTGAAACTGCACTCCTTGGTAGGTGAACTTGGTCTTGGCTGGATTTCTCGTTGATCTTCTGGGGGAGGGGCCTGGTGTAGTGATTCTCAAGTGTCTTTGCCCCAGGTGGAATTGCACTGCCCTTACCAGGGGCCGGGGTGAGTAATCCGCTCGCGTTTGCTTTCAGGAGCTTTTGTTTCCTGAGCGCTTTCCGTAGAGTCCCGGAGGATGGGAATACAAATGGCGGCCTCCTGGTCTCCAGCCCGGAGGAGCCGAGAGCCCCGGGCCCCACTCCTCAGTGCGCCCTCAGAGAACAGCGCCCAGTAACTCCCATCTGCCTTACCTCCGGCCGCGCTCCGAGCTCACCGAGCCTGTGACCGGTTCCAGGTACCCCCGAGCTGGGAGCTCACTCTCGGCTCTGTCTCTGTAGCCGGCTTTCCCGTTCCAATACCCGTAAGCTGTGTGACACTCAGACACCCCCAATCCTTCTGTGACCCTGCGGGACTGAGGCCACACTGACCCCGCGTGGGCTTCACCCCAGTTTAGCCTCTGAAGCGATGTCCCTCAGCATAACAGACTTTTAAAAGTTCTGATTTTGTGCTCCGTTGCTCCGCCGCCGCCCCTCCCTCCAGGGTCTATCTTCCCGTTGCTTTGGATTCACATCTCCGCCAGTCCTACCTTTCAGAAAGTGGTTGTTTTTCTGTTTCCAGAATTGCTGTTCTTCTCTTCGATCTGCCGATGGATTTGCAGGTGTTTGCAATCTTTAGATAAGCTATCTAGCTGATCTCCTGCTAGCTGAAGTAGTCTCAGCCTACTACTTCTCTGCCATCTTGACTCCTCCCCTATTTCTTGTTTTTTTCTCTCTCTTTTTTCTCTGTGTTTTGTTTTGTTTCTTAAATTCCACATATGTGTGAAATTACATGGTATTTATGTTTCTCTGACTGACTTATTTTCCTTAACATTGTCCTCTCTAGCTCCATCCATGTCATTGCAAATGGCAATATTGTATTCCTTTTTATGGCTGAATAATATTCAATTGTATATACATACCACTTCTTCTTTATCCATTCATCTATCAAAGGACACTTAGACTGCTTCCGTAATTTGGCTATTGTAAATAATCCTGATACAAACATAGGGGTGCATGTATCCCTTTCAATTAGTGTTTTTGTATTTGGGGGGTAAATACTCAGTTTATGATTATGTAGGGTAGTAGTAGTAGGTAGTAGGTTGAAGGGTAGTTCTACTTCTACATTTTTGAGGAAACTTCTTACTGTTTTCCACAGTGATTGCACCAGTTTGCATGCTCATCAATAGTGTATGAGGGTTCCTTTTTTTTCTACATGCTCTCCAACATTTGTTGTTTCTCGTGTTATTGATTGTAGCTCTTCTGACAGGTGTGAGGTGATATCTCACTGTAGTTTTCTTTTGCATTTCCTTGATGGTGAATGATGTTGAGCATCTTTTCATGTGTTTGTTGGTTATCTGTATGTCTCCTATAGAGAAACATCTGTTCATGCCTTCTGCCCATTTTTAAATTGGATTTTTTTTTTTTGGATATTGAGTTATATCAGTTCTTTATATGTTTTTGATACTAACCCTTTATCAGATATGTCATTTGCAAATATATTCTCCCATTTGGTAGGTTGTCTTTTAGTTTTGTTGGTGGTTTCTTATTGGTGGTTTCCTTTGCTGTGCAGATGCTTTTGATTTTGATATAGTCCCTATAGTTTATATTTGCTTTTGTTTCCCTTGCCTCAGGAGACATGTCTGGAAAAATGTTGCTATGGCCAATGTCAAAGACATTACTGCCTGTGCTTTCTTCTAGGATTTTGATGGTTTCCTATCTCACATTCAGGTCTTTAATTCATTTTGCATTTGCTTTTATGTATGATGAAAGAAAGTGGCCCAGTTTCATTCTTTTGCATCTAGCCAACTAATCTTTCTAACACATTTTGTTTAAGAGACTGTCTTTTACCCATTGGATAGTCTTTCCTTCTTTGTTGAAGATTAGTTGACCATATAATTGTGGGTTTATGTCTAGGCTTTCTATGTCATTCTATTGATCTGTGTGTCTATTTTTGTGTTAGTACCATACTGTTTTGATGACTACAGCTTTGTAATATAACTTGAAGTCTAGAAAAATACAGCATACATTCATGATAAAAGCCCTCAACAAAGTCAGCTTAAAGAGAACATACCTCAACATAATAAAGGCCATATATGAAAAACCCACAGGAAACATATTCTGTGGGAAAACCTGAGAGTTTTCCCCGTAAGGTCAGGAATAAGACAAGGATGCCCACCCTCACCATTTTTATTCAGCATAATATAAGTAGTCTTAGCCACAGCAATTAGACAACAAAATGAAATAAAATCATCCAATCTGGTAAGAAAGAAATATCTGCAGATGACATTATGCGATATCTAGAAAATCCTAAAAGCACAACCAAAAAAAACTATTAGAACTGACAAATACATTCACTAAAGTCATAGGAAACAAAATCAATGTGCAGAAATCTGTTGCATTTCTATACATCAGTAATGAAGCAGCAGAAAGAGAAATTAAGGAAACAATCCCCTGTACAATTTTACCAAAAATAATGTCACCTATAAACCTAATAAAAAAATATAAAAGATCTTTCCCTGAGAACTATGCAACATTGATGAAAAAACCTGAACACAGTACAAAGAGATGGAAAGACACTCCACACTCATGTATTGGAAGAACAAATATTGTTAATATGTCTATACTACTCAAAGCAATTTACAGATTTAATGCAATCCCTATCAAAATACCAAGAGCATTTTTCACAGACCTAGAACTAACAATGCTAAAATTTATATGGAACCACAAAAGACCCCCAATAGCCAGAGAAATCTTGAAAAAGAAAAGAAACTGGCATTTTTAAAATTCAGCATATAGCTGAGATCCTAACATGTTGTTGTGTGTATCAATGTTTCATTTTATTGCTGAGTAGTATTCCATGGTAGTCCAGTTGTAGGACATTTAGATTTTATATAGTTTTGGGCATTACAGATAATGTTGCTATGAGCATTTCAATACAGAATGTTGTGTGAACATATGCCTTCATTTCTCTCAAGTAAGCATTTAGGAGTGGAGTTGCTGGGTCATCTAGTTAAGTGTATGTTTAATTTTGTTGAAACTGCTAACATGTTTTTCAGAGTGACTGTGCCATTTTCATTCCTATAAGTGACATATGAGTAATCCACTTCTTCCATATCCTTGCCAGAATTTTGTATTGTCACTAATTTCTATCTGAGCCTTTATTTTAGGTATATAGTACTATCTCATTGTAGCTTTAATTTGAATTTCCTTAATGGATAATAAAGTTGAATATCCTTTCATGGGCTTACTTGGAATCTATGCATTCTCTTTGGTGATATGGCTTTTCCTGTCTTTAGCCCATCTCTAATTAACTTTTTACTGCTGATTCTAGAGAGTTCTTTAAATGTTCAGGATAAAAGTCCTTTTGTTTGGAGCTGATTTGCAAATATTTTCTCCTAGTCTGACTTACTTTTTCCCTCCATTAACAGGGTTTTCACAGTGCAGTGGCTTTAAATTTTAATGAAATCTAATTTTCAATGTTTTCTTTTATATATCATGCCTTTGGTGTTGAGTCTAAGAATTCTTTGCCTAACCCTGAGCAATGAAGGTTTTCTCTTATTTTTTTCTAAAAGTTTTAGAGTTTTACACTTTACCCTAGGAGTGTGATCCATTTTGAGTAAATTTTATTAAAGATGTATTTATTTATTTATTTGGGAGAGAGAGAGAGCACGTGTACCTGTAAGTTGGAGGAGGGGCAGAGGAAGAGGAAGAGAATCCCAAGCAGACTCCTCGGTGCCACAACACCGAGATCATGACGTGAGTCAAAATCAAGAGTCAGACTCTTAACTGACTGAGCCACCAAGGCACCCCTTGAGTTAATTTTTATATGATCTAAGAGGTTTATGTTGAACTTTTTGTTTTTTTCTTTTGAACCTATGGATATTCAATTGTTGAAAGGACTATCTATCCTTCCTTCTTGGAATTACTTTTGAATTTTTGTCAAAAAATCAGTTAGGGGCGCCTGGGTGGCTCAGTGGGTTAAAGCCTCTGCCTTCAGCTCAGGTCATGATCCCAGCGTTTTGGGATCAAGCCCCACATTGGGCTCTCCGCTCAGCGGGGAGCCTGTTTCCCCAGCTTTCTCTCTGTCTGACTTTCTGCCTGCTTGCTATCTCTGTCTGTCAAATAAATAAAATCTTTAAAAATAAATAAATAAATAAATAAACAAAATCTTGAAAAAAATCAATTAGCCATAGATATTTGGGTCTATTCTCCACTCTATTTGTTCCATTGATTTACACGTCTATCCACCCACCAATACCACATTACCTTGATTATCATAGCTATCTGGTGAGTTTCAGTATCAGGTAGTATGATTCCTCTAACCTTAATCTTCTTTTAAAAGTGTTTTTTTATATTCTACATACTCTACTTTTACACATAAATTTTAAAATCAGCTTATATATATCTACAAAAAAATCCTTTGGGAGTTTTGATGAGGATTGCATTAAGCCTGTAGATCAATTTGAGAAGAATTGACATTTTTGCTATTCTGAGTCTGCCAATCCTCGAACACAGTATGTCTCTCCATTTATTTCAGTCTTTTATTGCTTTCTTCATACATGATTTTTTAGATATATACCTAAATATTTCAATTCAGGGGTATTATAAATGCTATTGTATTTTAAATTTTGATTTCCATTGCTACAACTTGATTTGTTCATTGCTAGTATATAAAAATGATTTATTTTTACGTGAAAATCCTGAATCTATGCAATTGCTAAATTCCTTTGTTAATTCCAGAAGATGTTTTTAAAATAACTATATATATACATAAATGTATGCATACAGCTATATATATAATTATTTTAAATATATAAACCTCTTTGCAGTTTTCTACATAGATAATCATGCAGCATGAATATTTTTGGCATCACGTTTACACTACAACTTTGTGAATAAGGGACTTATAATGGTTTTCTCTTTTTTATAGACTATTCAAAGCTTTTTAAATTTTGCTTTCTTCTTTAATTCTAAGGCTTCAAATCAAGTAATAACACTAGATAAGGCTTTGCGTCTGCAACGCAGTATTCCTAAATTGAAAACTCTGTCTCTCTCTTTTTCCTCTTTCATTTTGACCTGATTGTAGTATCAAAGGTTATCCTGATGCCATCTGTACATCTCAGCAGAAAAGGACTTTTGAAACATTAAAGTTTGGAGATAAGGACCTCACAGTAAAAATAACTACAGAGGCAAATCTTTCTCTCTTGTGAAAAATATAGCAAATAACTATAAGTCTCTTTCCAAATATAAAAATGTGTCTTTTATTTAATCGTTAGATATTATTACACCTATGAATATATAAGACTTTCTTCATGATTATTCTTTCCCAAGATATTCTGCATCCAACAGCAGAAATCATATTTCTTCTCAGATGTTCTCATTAGGTGTCTTCTTTGCAGAAACAAAATTTATGCTAATACTTATCTCTTTAATACATCTAAAATTGCCAGTATGTGCCCACCCAAATTTACTTATTGCAAACCAGCTTGTACTTGTTGGACAATTAAGTATTGCAGATGGGGGAGTGTGGTTCAAATTTATTGTACTTATTTATGTTTGAGTTTTTGGTTGAGAGGCAGTCCCTTTTTGGAGGGCATCAAAACTTGATGAGGTAAATTTGGGTATGTTAATTCAAAAAGCTAGCTAGTGATCACCACCATTCCCTACTTAAAAATTACTAGAGAACATTTTCTGTCTTTGGGGTGGTAGAGGGTTCACAACAGCATTTTTAACCTAATAAACATGGTTGTTTAATGCTTTTCTTTCCCAAGTGGATTAGTGACTTATTAAAAATCCCACAGGGGAGATACACTATTCATTGGCTCATTGATATCTTTGCTGAGCGATTCTTACAAACTTCTTGATGCCAAGATAGGATAAACATTAGTCTTCAAAATCCCTGTACAGAAAAGAGTTGGCACTCTTTTTTAGTCTATGTCATCTAACTATATTTCTTATTTTTAGAATAACTGAATCTGATGCAGTGTTAATTTTAAAAGACTTTTGCTGACAAAATCTTTTTATTTTAATTCAGTTAGTTCAAATTAGTGCAGGTGCCTCTGAGATAAAATCAGTATCAGCAACAGACTCAAGTGGATAGAATTGACATTTATTTAATTTTTTTTAAAGATTTCATTTATTTATTTGACAGAGATCCCAAGTAGGCAGAGAGGCAGACAGAGAGAGAGAGGGAGAAGCAGTCTCCCCACTGAGCAGGGAGTCCAATGTGGGGCTTGATCCCAGGACCCTGAGATCATGACCTGAGCCGAAGGCAGAGGCTTTAACCCACTGAGCATACAGACACTCCGGAATTGACATTTAATAAGAAAATTTTGAAAGCAAAATTGGTCTGTAAACAAGTAAGAGTTGATATACATTTGTGTGATGTCAAAGTAGGATTTTGGATGTCAAAGTAGGTAAAAAATACTAAAGACACTGTGATAAACTCAAGTTAATTGAATTAAAATTCATGACGTATTTCACAGAAATAAGCCACCCCACTTTCTGACAGATTCCTATTTACATGGTTACTATAGTTTTAAAATGAGCATTATTATCATTATTTTCCTCCCTTCAATTTTAATGCCCTGAGACAAAGTCCTAGCCCCTTTGCCCTAGTTCCAGCTTTACTTACAAATCAAAATAAACATACATTAACCAAAACTCAATCAATATCCTCAAGTTACTCTATGTCTTATCTGCACTCCAACAGAAGAGATCAGAGTTTTAGTTTTTAAAATGCAAAAAAAAAAAAAGAAAGAAAGAAAGAAAAATTAATCCAGAGTAGTCAACCTGGAGTCAGCATACATTCACCCCAATTTCCTAAATCTACTGCATCTACATATAAGGTTCTGAAAAATGAGAATGGATCTTCAATCAAGATGATAGCCTTGAAAATTTCCTTAATTATAAAGTCAAGCTATTTGACTGGCACATTCTGATGCGGGAGAGCTATGTTCTTGTCTCATGGATTCAAAGACTGAATCTCACGAACAAACAAAGGAGAGTGAGTCAACTGATAGAAGTTTTATTAAGCAAGGATAGAGATAAAGCTCTCAGGAGTGAGAGGGGTCCTAACAGGGTTGCCACAGAGGGCTTTAGCAATGGTCTTTTATAGAGGACTAACCAGGGAACTTAAACCTGTTTAAGATCCCTATTGATAGCACCATTGAGTAAAGACTAGTGATAACATCTTCAATGGCTTACTTCCTTTTTAGGGTTGGTAATTATTGGTTGGCCACAAGTAGCTGGTATAACAAGAACCCCACCTCTGACACCTAGGACAGGATAGTCTGGTTTGTTCCCTTATCTCTGGTTTCCTTTTTATCTCCTGCATTTTTGAATTTTGTGAACCAGATCCCATGGCCCCTTACCTATTTCTCCATACCTAGCTCTGCCTGTCCCTTACTCAATCCCATGGAAGATGGGGAAGGGGGTGGGGGGAGAGCATGTGCTATTTGAATATTAAAATAAAATAGGTGGAAGAGGTGGTGTGTATGTAGGAGCAGGCTGTATATGAAAAACCTCTATACTTTTTGTTTAGTTTTGTGGTGCACCTAAAAAATAGTGGTGCTTTAAAAAATAGTGTATTTAGAAAACAAATAGATGGCATGTTCTGTGAATCTTTAGCTATCCCAAAGTTCAAATAATCAGAATCAAACTTCCAAAAGTATATGCCAGTTAAATATGGCTTTTCTTTTTTCTCTGTATTTCCAGTCAAAATGATAAATTACCAGCCTTCTGTGCTTTAGGTATGAGTCCCACATCAAGTAAGGCTGATAGAGAATTCTACTGAAGGCTCATGAAGCTGTACAGCATTTGGCAGTGACAAATACATTCAGCTGACAGTAATAGAGACTCATCAACACTTGGATATTGAATTTCATTCAGCCGACACTCGTGTGAGGAATAGCTTCTAAAACACTTTTTCATGCACATATGTTTCTCTGCCAGTGAAGAAAAAGTCTTATGAGAATTTTTGACTACCTCATCAGCAGGTACAGAAAATCTTCCTGTTTCCCAAATTTAGGATCAGTTTTGTAAGTCTCAGTTGTGATATTCACTTCCTGCCCCAATAGCTTATTATGCCTTCTGTTTCTTGGCATTGCTTCTGCTGTAGCCTGAGAAGACCCTTCTTATTGAAAAGGGTATTAGTTAATGTCAAGGTAGCCTTTCAGACTTATAACATTTGAAAAATCAAAAGACATGGAAAAGGAGAGAGCTTTACTTTGATACAAGAAGAAGAAGAAAGCAAATATCTACTTGAGGAAAGGTTTCAGTAGGGTTGCTATATTTCTATAGCAGAAAAAGCCCAAAGTATAAAATGATCCGCATTTTCTTTCTATGGAACATTCTATGGGCAAAATGTTTGCCATATAATTCGTTTTGAAGATGACAGTCAGAAGGCTTATTTTTGTCAGCATACTCCAATCCTAGAGGTAAGCTAATTTCTGAGGCAACAAAGCCATAGAGTTAAGACTGTTTCAACACAGTATGGTAGACTAAAACAATGTGCTAGATTCAAAGAGTCAAACATAACTGTGAAAAAAATTAGAAATAATTTTTAAGTCCTCTTTTTCTCAGAAAGCTTATGAATGTGTAATGAAATAAAAAGAAAGCCATCTGTACTTTTTCAGGCAGTCTAAAGGAATATAGCCAAATGGAGGTTATGGCAGATGTTTTGTTGCCACTCATTAATCTGGACAGAAACAGATTTTACCAATTGAATTCTACATGTGCTTTCCATAATCCTGCAAACACCTTTCAAAGTACTGTACTTATATTGTAGTTCCAAGGTTGTTGAGGAGAGAAAAATGCCTGGCATCCTTTGGAATTGGCATAGCCAATGTTTTTCAAAAGGGACTGAATTCCTGGCACCTTTCCTAAGCTTATTAAAGTGTTGTATTTGCCTTCTAAGTGTCACTTTTTAACCAGAACACTCTCGTAATTTTACTCTAACTCTATGGCAACTCCTGTTTTTTAAAACAGCAGAATTTTAATGTTTTGTACACATAACAAGGGAATAAATGATCCCTCCGTGAATAATTTTCATTTTTGCAGGATGAAGTTATTAAGCAGAAAGCTTCAATAGACCTGCAGTCACTGTTTTAGAGATGGGCAAAAGAAATAATATTGAAGGCGATATGTCTAACTGCCATGAACAGCCACGTAATAATATTCATTAACTTCAGGTGAAGGGCCACAGATCTTAAAATCCATTCCAATAATTGGGGGGAGTGGAAATCTATTCTAAATGAATAGTTTTAAAGAGGCGTAGTTATGTTATGAGCATATGGGAAAAATACAAAATGAACTGATAAAATAATTCTCAGCCAAACAGATGAAATATGGAGTCAAGCCTATTAGAATGCCTTTGTCTGGAGAAAAAGAAGGTAATAGCTGCATTAAAGATATTCCATATGATGCAGAGAGGGAGGGAGAGAGAGGAACAGATAAGTAGGTAATTATAGGGTAATACAACATGGAATATTGAGGTCCTTTATAATGGAAGTCTTCTATATCCCTATGATATTAATAAGCAGGGAGGTCGAATTCCTCTTTCATGCTGGGAAGCAAGATAAATTCACGTGCTTCTAGAATTGCCCTTCATACTTCTCAAAGAGCCACTGAGGGTCTTTTTTAGGAGGAAAAAATTCTGTTACCACTTGTTATAAGCATGAAGTAAAGTTTTCTTAGAGTGAGACTGGAAGTGATACCCTTTGGTACTCTTTCCCAGTATTGTTCCTATCTTCATGCTGTCAAAGAAATTAATACGGGATGTCAGTGAAATATGTGAAAAGAATTAAACTATGACCAAGGCACCTCTCCAATTTTGGGGTCCAGGTATATCCTTGGACAATACATTTCCTACCACAGATGAAGTCACAAAATCATGACACTGTCTCTATATCTGAGCAAGACCAATGGGCACACATCAACAGTTCCACCCTTCTTTTGGCTACAAATGTGATGGCTCTGATAACACATATGAAGAAAGCTGCACTTCAGGTGTTAATTATTGATACACCCCCTACATATATAAAAGGCAACAAACATCTTGTGGGGCTTATATTATGTACCTTACAAAAACCTTGGAGGTCAAATTGGAAGGAGTCTCATAGACCACCTAGTTCAATCATTGCATTCCTTATGAAAACTTGAGTCTTGGGAGGGGATTGTATGAGAGCATTGTGCTAGTTAGGGTAGATCCAGGGCTGTATCCCATATCTCCTGATTACCAGTCTGGCAAGATATCCCACATGACTAGAGCATTTCCCATTTTCCCTTACAATGTTGGGGATGGTTACTTAAATGTGATCTGTAATACAAACTTCCGTATATGGTATATGCAGTCTGTGTCTTGAAGATAACAGAGTGAATATTTTAAGACTAACCAGACCACACTGTTTTCCTTAATGGTTTTCTTTAACTACTATATTTTCAATCTCCAGAATTATTGAGTTGAACAAACCTTAATATTTTGTACTGAAGTGTTTCCCATTGTTCACCTATTGATTCAAGTTTTCTTAATGGTATAATTCATTTTTATTTCCAACCACTTTAACTATGAACTCCCAGGAACAATAATACTAAATGTTAAAAATAGGAAAAATTTGATATGCATAATTTGTCAAACTCCTATCTTAGAAAAAATAATTGATCTTCGAATACTTGTTCATTAACTATTTCCCAATATATACTATTAGGTTTTGAGTGCAAAACTCTCACAGTGCTATTTGCATTTTAACAAGGACCCAAATTTAGTTTCTTAAAATGTTAGTTTAATTCATACATTCTCATATTATCTGTTACTGTGTATGCTTATGCTTCTTCTCTCCTCAGCTAGATTACACACTTCTCTAAGTGCAGGAATCACTTCATCAAACCTTTCTTATACTCTTCCTTGCATGCAACACATGGCTGGCTACATAGTCAGTGTTCCATATATAGTTCTAGAATGAACAGATTTATTACTTATCTCTAAGATAACAGCTATATAGTCTTGGTGAAGGACACAGGATTCAGAAACAGACAATGTTAGATAGGATGATACAAATTTACCAGTTATGTGGTCTTGCAGAAATTACTTGACAAGGTTCATACTCAGTTTCTCACCTGTAATATTGAGAAAAAAATATCAGTGTTTCTGACCACCTCACAAGCTTGCTGTGAAATGAGGTAATATTTATGAAATGTCTAGCATATTTTCTGCCTTTAACAATGGACAGAAGCAATAAACATCCTTCCCCTTTTCTCTCTGTTTCTTTTAAATTAGAATCAAATAATCACAGAAATGACCTGGAAGACCTTAACAGAAAAACAAACAAAATATCAGGCCATGGAATCACAAAGAACAAGTTACTTTACTGCAATTCATTATTTATAAAATGAAGATAATGTTATTATCCTCACAAAATTAATGGGAAGATTAAGGGAGAATAGTAAGCTGTGCCTAGTTCAGAGTAGATGCTCAATACATTATATTTATCATCGGAATATTTTATTCAACCAAAGTTTTCCATTAGTATGAAGTCAATTTTTAATACATTCATTGTTCTAAAATTATAACTAAGAAATAATATTATCTAACTATATTTATGATATACCCATGGCAGTATATGTAGACCCTGCACAGAATGTATTTATGGGTAACTTTCAGATTCATTCTCAGCCTATGTTAGTGTGCCTTCTGTGCTGCTATTCAAAAGAAACAAAGACAACCACTCAATATACTATTGAGAAAGAGGGGCACAATGCTGGGGCCACAACAAGGAGAAAAGGGAAACACGGGATGAGAAAACGAATCCTCTATCTTTCCAAACCTACACAAAAGCAGAGAAAATCAGGTAGTGAACACCTTTGTCTGCATTATGAGTTTCAACAATCATCAGACTTTGGCCAGTTTGATTCTGCTATCAGGTCCTAACTCTATAATGCGTGGGTATTGGATTATTTTAATTATAATACCAGACATCATGTCATTCCACCCAAAATACTTTAGGATGCCTGATACAGACTTTTAGTTAACATAAACACCATGCCATCATCACACCCCCCCAGAATTAATGTTAATTCTGTACTATCACTTAATAGTCTATATTTCAACTGATCTGGTTTTTTCAACAAATTTTTACAGTTGATCTTGGTCCAGTCAAGATCCCAGTGAGAAAGGGACAGACAGGACTTGGTAGGGAGAGGTAGATAGGAGGCTCCATGATCAGACTGACAGAAATCCCAGAGATGTGGACGTGTAAGGAAACCAGAAATAAGGGAACACTGCAGATCACCCTGCCCTAGCTGTCTGGAGTGGGGGGAGTCTTATTTATGACAGTCTCCGGTGGTCAACAGTGAATAAACAGACCCTGAAAAGAAGTAAGCCTTTAAAGATGTTATCACTAGTCCCGCTTACCCAAAGGGGCTGTCAAGTAGAGAAGTCAAAAAGATTTAAGTTCCCTGGTTAGTCTTCTATAAAGACAAGCCCTAAAAGCCCTCAGTGGCAACCCTGTTGGGACCCCTCTCACTCCTGAGACCTTTTTCTGTATCCTTGCTTAATAAAACTCTATCACAGGTCCACTCTCCTCTGTCCACAAGATTCATTCTTAGACTCCGTGAGACAAGAACCTAGCTCACCCCCTTCACCAACATGGTCTCTACATTATGTTTAATTGTTATTTCTCATAAGTCTCTTTTATTCTATAAGAGTCATTTCCTTTTCTTTGCCAGTCTGAGTTGAGACATGAGCAAATTTGTGACCCTCATTCAGACATTTTGCCTGGAGCTGGAAATGCAGACTAAGTTAGAATAGCTCCTTGTAGATGCTCACATATGGTGACCATTATCAACTTACTTAGTAACCACTAACAAACACTATGAAATAATTTGACTAGACCTCCTGAACGTGAATATAAGTTACTCTTTAAAACAAAAGAACAGAAAAACAAACAAAAGCCATCTATTTTTTTTAAAGCCATCTAATTTTTGTTGCTTAACCTTACTCCTGTGTATCATTTTGCTTTACTGCTATGCTTCCATATTCAGAAGGTAAAGGAGATTCTCTAGAGTCATACAGGGCATACCACTGAAATGGTTATGCACTAGTGATAAAAAATATACTTCAGTTTCTTTCCTCCAGAACTAACCTCTGGAGAAACTTAGCTTCAAACTTTTATCTGCAGCATGATCCAGTGCTTGATTTTCCATGAAAATTTTAGCTTCAAGGTGCAGTTAGTTGATAAACCCTAAAATGATCTGTACTTTTCACTGTTGAGCACATTAGGACATTTTTCCTTAACCATTTTTTATTGCTTTTTCGATTCTCCAGGCTTGGCAGTGTCCTGGAGGGTATTAATCTGACTCATGCAGTTTGCTGCAAAATAAGGTAGTAGTCATTGTATTCATAGCTCCTTTATAGGAGCAGTGTCTTAGAGGTAAGCAAAGTTCACCCCTAAAAGAGCGGTTGTCCTTGGACCACTAGCATGTAACTTTGTATGGAAATTTATTCTAGAATTCACATTTTTAAAATCCACACTAGCATTTTTATATTCCCTTAGTTTACATCCCTTATTCTATATGTCTTCTTTCTTCATCAAATATAACTTTTAGATTTACTCTCCTCATTCTGGCATTCAGAAATCTCAAAGACCTCATCCAGAGCTTGGATTTCTGTGAAGTTAATTGAACGAGACCTGTGATCTCACTTGCATCGGTTCCTTCCAAGACTCAGGCAGGGCCATAACTGTGTGTTCATATGGCCATAAATTTCTGAAAAGCTTACAAAAGTATCATATGTTAACTAGATTCAGTTAGGACCCCTCTTTCCTTCCACTCTGATTTTGCTTCATGTCAGATGGCATTGGAGGGATCATAGTCATAGGCCTTTTTATAATCTGACTGAAGAAAAGTTGACAAGTTATCTGAAACTGACAAAGATAACACAAAATTCGTAATTTGCTATTATAATGAGTACACTGATGACAAATTTGTTAATTAGTACCCTCAATTCAAAGAGTGCCTAAGATTAGTCATTGCCCAAGAAAATTTGAAGTGTCAAAGAATCTTTCAACTTACATATGAAAGAAACTCAATAGCAGTTTTATCAAATTTGACAATCCTAAAAATTTGCATGACATTATTTATAATGAGTTGTGAAGCTGAAAGAACTTGTTTTAAACTAGCAATGAAAAAAATAAATTCCTATCACACTACAGGTTAAAAGCAATCATCCCTCTCTTTTTCTCATAGACATTTATATTACTAAGCCATTATCTAATGAAGAGACAATCAACAAGTGTCAGCATAACTTGTATAAAGAAAAGTACTGTAGAGGTGTTCAAATGGTGATTTAATAAAAATATTATTTTTTTAGATGTTAAAAATGTTTGTCAGCTTTCTAAAACTTGAAGTTGGTTGAGGTTGCTTTTCTCTTTCTAAATATTTTTACTTACACCTAAAATGGCATTCAAAATTTTATAGTATTTCTCTAAAAAGGGACCCAAATTATATAAGCTTTAGAACCCACCAAACCTAGATGTATCCTACTCTGACCATTTGTTACCTAGTTATAATTGTCTCCCTCTACTTCCCAATATGAACCCTCTACATTAATTGAGCCAGCTTCCATATTGATACTTGCCTCTACTTTTATTCAGCTTAGCTTGTCATCCATCCTTCAGCTGCCCAACTATGCATATATATTTTTCCTCCTTCAAGAGTTAACTCAAGGGGCGCCTGGGTGGCTCAGTGGGTTAAAGCCTCTGCCTTTGGCTCAGGTCATGATCCCAGGGTCCTGGGATCCAGCCCCACATTGGGCTCTCTGCTCAGCAGGGAGCCTGCTTCCTCCTCTCTCTCTGCCTGCCTCTCTGCCTGCTTGTGATCTCTGTCTGTCAAGTGAATGAATAAAGTCTTTGGAAAAAAAAAAAAAGAGTTAACTCAAGAGCCATCACCTGTAGGAAGTTTTTCTTGATTTGATCATTCCCCCTCAGATGCAATTTGGTCACTCTTTTCTCTGAATCATCTTTCACCTTATATTAACTTATATAGGAGTTAAGTACTGTAAGTCAATCCCTCACTAGATTATGATTGTTCTCAGAGCAAGAGGTATTTTCTTAGGGTAGTTTCTGCCAGAATGCCTGGTACATTATTTTCCTCACTGTAGGATATCAACTGATGTTGGTTGAATCAATAGGTGGGTGTGTAGCGGGAGTCTATTTTTAGAACACAACTGAATTCTACCCCTATGAAACTATTTTTTTCCCTCTACCCAAGCCCAAATTGATTCCCTTTGCATTATAATCTGTATCTTGATCATTAATCATGTAACAACAGCAATTAATATATGTTGTTTTCCCTTTAGAATTGAGAGTAGGAACCATGACAGATTTCTTTGCGAACTCCCCTAGAGCCTTGCTATTCAACTGAATTGTTTAATTGCATTTTAAGCACGTTTTAGTTATTCCTCCAGTACAAAATATTCTTTCATTTATTTTCATTGATGATGGACTGTAACATTCACAATCACTGCCATAACTTTCCCCCACTGAGCCACCCAGGCGCCCTAACTGCCATAACTTTCCAACACCTGTACACTCATTTACTTATTATTTTCTCTTAACACACTCATTAAAAAAGTGTATATATATATAATAAAAAAGATGTTTATACATACACACACGTATATATATATATAAAAAATGAAAAAGGAAACAGCTTAAGTAGTTATAAAGTTATAAAGAGAAGTTATGATTTCTGGCTTCTGCCAAATGCTGTCTAATCCCAAGCCTGTCTCCTGTTTATGAAACAACACTTTCAAATGTTAGAAAGATGTTAAAGACTCATTAGCCCCAAATTAAGACTTTCTCCTTAACATAATCCACTCATTCCTACGACTGATATTTGTTGTCTTCCTACTCTGTGCCTGGATATTCAAGACACCTGGCCTCACTGGAACCCTAACTGGGAGAAAAAAGCAATCAGTACAATTAAGCACAGGAGTTCATTTGAGTTGGAGCAAATTCGATAAAGAAAATAAAATGGAGTAATATGTAAGTCAGTGACTGGGGTGAGAGTCATTTTCAATTAGGCAATCAGAATAATAAAAAGAAGATTGTTAAGAGATAGCTTTCTTACTGAGTTACTATTTGTAAAGGCTATCTCTGTGCATCACCCAAAATAATCCCAATGCAGTGCAGATGTACATGCCTTACATTTTGGCAAACATTAGACCATATTTACATTTTGCTGTAAATAGATCTGGGTAAAATCTCAGCTCTACCACTTAACACCTGTGAAATCTTGGCCAAGTTATCTAATTCTTTTCAGTTTCACTTCCCTTATCAGAGAAACGAGGACAATCAAAATAAGATAAAAAAATAAAAACTATTGGAGTGCTATAAAGATTAAGAGAAAGTAGGTAATATGCTTAGAAGAGCTCCTCGTGCATCGCAGTCTTTCATAAGAGTCCTATGGCAATTTCACCTTGTAACAATCATCAAGTCCTTTCAGTAAATAGCCTTAAGTGATTAGAATTCGGCAAAGGCTGTACAGTCCCTACCCCCAAACTTCACCACTCGGTGTTATGCTTCATTGAAAATAGGTCTTTGATCAAATTCTGTTATATGGACAAATATTTGTCCAAACATTCATGACCACATGTAGCTCAAGTGAATTTCCACTCTGCACTGAGACACACAAACTGATAGGTTGTAGGAATGATTTATTCTAGGGCAGATACAATGATATTCCTCCAGCAGGAGCAGCCAATGTGGTCGTCTCATCAGGGGGCAGAGTTCTCTGTGAAGTGGAGGGACACAATCAAGGGGGATCTAGACATTGAGCTCTACACAGAGGATCATATGTTGCTGGGATTTTCAGATTCATATACCTGCTTCTCCTAAGGGTAGCATGATCTGTGCAATCTTTCTAATCAGCCATGTCTCTTCAACTCTCCAGTAGTGACACATATTAACATCTCTAACATCTCTTATTTTAATTACAAAATCTCTGGTATAGATTTTGACAATAATATCAGAAATGCTAAGTAACTATTTCTGTTTTGTGGATTCCAACATAAGTTACTTCAAACACTAATTAACTGTCCCTACTCTGACGTTGTCTTAATTTGTACATGCATTTATATCATACTGTTTATACCGAAGTATTTTCAAAGTAAAATACTCCACCATATAAAAAGCCAATAATGTTACCTGTTATTTACAGTATAATAAATATAGGTAGAACATTTATTGTAACAATTAGAACTCATTTGAAGGAAAAATTATTATCTTATTATTGGATAATTACCTATTCTTTCCATCGCTAATGATTCTGTGAAAGTAAACAGAGCTTTCAGGAAGAGCTGATTAACTCTTTCTGGTCACCAGTTAACCAGAGCATTAGCTTTTATGAACTCATAAGCCATGTCAGATAAATAGTAAGTGTTTATGGTAGCCTTCCTTTTGGATAGACAAGAATAGTCCTAAAACACTGATTATAGATATTATTATGATGACTGCTTCTGTTTCAAATGGAAAGAAAAAACAAAAATTAATAGTTTTCTTTCATTTTCCTTCAAGTTTTAATTGTTTTTAGTAGAAACAGCGTGGTGTACAACAGGAAGATATGGAGCACCAAGTCCTTCTCTGCTACTGATTAGCTGTGTGATTAATCACAAGTCATAGCTTCTGTGCTTCCATTTCCTTATCTATAAAGTGTGGATCATACACACTCTCTCTGACAGAGTTGTTTTGAAAAGAGAATGAAGTTGCTAGATGAGGACAGGCATTGAAAAATTTAAAATCACTACACTTATATAGACTGCTGTTCTTAATATTTTTCTTTCAGCTTGATTTTTACTCAGTAAGCATAGTAACATAGGAACCAATGGTAACAGCATTAGTGACAACAGTTCAATTAGACATCAGTGGATGGCAGAAGGTAAGCTATTAAGATATATCAGCATATATAAAAGTCATTCATTTTTCATAAATGCCAAAGTAAAAGAAATGTTTTCTTCAATGGAGAAAGTGGTAGTTCTCCATCTTCAACTTTTTACATGTATATTTTACATTTATATCTATAAGTCTAGTAGAAACATTTTCTTGATGTTTTTGAGTTGTAACTGAGTACACTGTCATGACCAGTTCTGTAGGCTAGGTAACTGCCTATATGTTGTGCTTCCAAAATCTCAAAAGGTTCTTTTCTTTCCAGTCTTTATTCCACATTCCTGAAAAGGCCAAGACCATTTGCATCAACTTTTATGAGTTTTTCTAAGAATTAGATTTGACTGTATTAGGTGTTCTCTTACCCTGGAGAAGAAATACATTAGTAACCATATTGTAGGAATTGATTTTATTGTTAATTTAATGTCAGCGGAATGAGTAGAAACGTGGATAAAAAAGCTCTAAAATGATTTTCTGTCTTGGTCTCATGAGATGTAAGGGAAGCAGAGGAAGACAGAAGGCACAGTAGGAGACTGCTTGAGAACAACAACAGAAGGGATAGAAAGATGGGGCAAACAGAGGACCAACTTGACATCATTCACCACTTTGCTGGAGATAAACTTTGAAAACAGAGATGAGGAATCAACCGACTTGACAAAATCCAATTTGCCTCCCAATTCCCACTGAGAATCCTCAAGCATTCAGAGATAGGGAGGCCATGTCAAAATGAAAAGTCCCCAAGGCAAATTTTACCTAATTTATATTTTGGCCTCTGGCCAGCCTTGTAACGAAGTAGTGCATAGAAAATATTATCTCATTTAAACCTTATCATATTATTCTTTGTGTGAAGCCAGATATTCTCTATGGCGTGAAGCCCATTTACCGATGGCTGGGCACTGTGATAAAATCCATAAGATATACAAATTGAAAAAAAAGGGGATCTTTAATCTCTAACAACTAACATGTTTTGTAATCCTCCTTTAGTATTGCTCATCTGTAGGCACTTACATCTTCCTACTGCCAGATCTGAAGCTATACCTGACCAAGCCAAAGTGTACACAAGGAGACGCATTTCAATCACTGAATGAGATTTTGAATTACCCAATTTGTCCTATCCAGCTTGGTCTTGGTTTCTGAGTGTGATTTTTCACTGGAACTGAAGCCTTGTCTGGATCCTGAATATTGGAGAGTAGAGTATGTTTGGGGCCTTGGAAAACTTTCCATGTATCGCCAATTACCTTTGTCTGTATTTCTTGCACCTGCTAGGAGTCTTGCTTAAAATTTGATATAAGACCTATAAACATATATTGCTTCAATCAATCTGAAATTGCCTATTGGCACTTTCTGAAGTCTCCTGTTTCTGTGGCTTTACACACTAGATTAGATTCTTTTAGGACTCTGTTGCCAGCCAAGTTAACCAAGTTTGATTGTGTTAACCACAACCACGTTGTGACTATTCCAATTTAAGCTATTGACTATCACTCTCAGGAATTCGTTTTGTAGTGATGTCAGCAAATCATTTGCATTCTACCTGTTCACCTATCCTTTCCCCACTAGCTTTGAAATTTAGCCTACCTGGGTCACTGCTGTCACTTTAACGGTCAAGTTAAGAGCCAGTTATTGATTTTGATTGATTTTCATATGATTGATTTTCCTAATCATAGTCAAAATATATATACAAATTTTCTACTGTGTCTAGTCTGCTCTACAATCCAGAAATGCAAATTGTTTTTATTTTCTTCTCATTTTCAAATCAGAATGTTAATTTATGATGGCCCAACCATCTGTTTTTTCCAAGAAATATCTACAATGAATTTACTGATACATTAAAGAAACTGAGAAGGAAGGAAATAAAGAAAAAAGGGAGACCTCCTTAAGCACAGTGAAAAATTCAGTATTTGGGATGTTGGTTTACATCCAAGTATACTTCAAATGGAACATAAAAATCTGCAACTTATGACACAAATGTGAAAACTTCTCCCTTGGTACAAACTTTCTTTGGTATTTATCAGCTGGAACTCAAAACAAAATAAAACAAAAAAACACTGCTCTCTAACTATTCAAGGAATATACTTATTATACTATGTAACACACCATTAATGCAGAAATAAAATTTTTTAACATTAAAAATTTATTTTTGTGATTTACATTAATTTCCACAGCATGGTACGTGGCATTGTTTGTGCTTGTGATTAGAGCACTTATCTTAAAAACACTGCCCTAGATGGCAGAAGAAAATAAACTAGCATAAGGAGGAATACAAAATATGAAGGTGTAAATTGCCTTCAAAAGCCAAGTCTAGAAAAAGAGGTTAGAAGACAAATTTCAGATTACTGCTTAGAATCTAAATTGAAGTGTAATTATAAGATAATGAAAGTTATTTTCTTGTGTGATACATCAACTGGTTCTGATGGCAGCTACCAAAATTGCAATGCACCCAGATCTGCAGCAATGTCAATAAAGTTAGAATATGTGTATGGTTTCATAAGGTCACTGTGTGAAATAAACAACATATTTGTTTCATTTATGAGTTTCAATTATATTGGTTTACTAAACATCACCCCATAAATCACTAAGTGATGTGAATGAAGACAGAAGCATACAAACGGACAAGAATATAGGCTTCTATTCTCATATGAAATTGTAAAAATACCAATTTCAAAGCCATATTAAAAATTGTGGAAGTTTCACAATAAAAAGATATCACACGACTAAACAATTCATATTCCTTTATTTATTTTACATTATTTTTCTTTCTTAGAACTTCTTAGTATAAAGCTAAGGTTAAGATGGTACCTGAAAGCAATGTTCAAAGATTGGAATAGCTGTACTAAGGTGGAAGCCAAGAAAACTTTCCTTTCTTTATGGACAAAAGACAAGTTATAGGGTGCCTGGATGGCTCAGTGAGTCAAGCCTCGGCCTTTGGCCTTTGGCCCAGGTCATGATCTCAGAGCCATCGGGCTCTCTCTCTGCCTGCCTCTCTGCCTACTTACGATCTCTCTCTCTCCGTCAAATACATAAAAACTTAAAAAAAAAAGACAAATTATGACAAATTATGACAAAAAGACAAAATAACCAGCAAGGACCAGTATATGTTTTAAGAATGAAAGTGGTATAGAGGCTCCTGGAGGGCTGAGTCAGTTAAGTCAAGTCAGTTAAGAGTCTGACACTTAATTTGGGCTCAGTCATCATCTTGGGGTTCTGGGATCCTGCCCCATATCAGGCTCTGTCCTCTTCCCCTTCTTCTTCCTCTGCCTCTCCTCCTGTGTACGTGCTCTCTCTTTCTCTCAGATAAATAAATCTTAAAAAAAAAAAAGAATGAAAGTGGTATAAATTCAGGTTTATAATATCACTCCTTTCCAAGGAGAACATAAAAAGGGTAAACAAAATTAAAGTATTTAAATTATGCAGTCTCCCAATCATATAACACTATTTGGAAGAATACCATGTAGATATAAAGTATTTTGGATGACATTAGAAGTACACACTAAGGGAATTTAAGAAAGAAAAAAGAGGAGGGAAAAGGGAAGTGGGGAAAGAAAAAAATGGAGAGAAGGAAACAAGCTATAAGTGATACTTAAAAAAAATATTTTTATTTGCTATTATTTAAGAGAAACAGACAGGGATAGTGAGAAAGAGCATGAGGGTGGAGGAGAGAGAGAAGCAGGCTCCCTGCCAAACAAACAGGGAACCTGATGTGGGACTCAGTCCCAGGGTCCTGGGATTATGACCTCAACCATAGGCAGCCACTTAACTGACTGAGCCACCTAGGCACCCAGCCATAAATGACTCCACTTCTTCTTCTTCTTTTTCTCTTTTTTAAGATTTTATTTATTTCACACATACAAACACACACAGACACACACACATACACACACACAGAGGGAGAGTAAGAGAGAATACAATTGGGAGTGGGAGAGGGAGAAGCAGGCTTCCCACCGATCAGGGAGCCCAGTGTGGGGATCAATCCTAGGATGCTGGGATCATGACCTGAGCCTGAGCCGAAGGCAGACGCTTAACAACGGAACCACCCAGGTGTCCCCATAAGTATCTCTTAACAGTAGAGAACTGAGGTTTGATAGAGGGAAGTAGGTGGGGGATGGGCTAGACAGTAATGGGTACTAAAATTTGATGAGTACTGGGCATTGTACATAAGTGATGATTGACTAGATTCTATTGCAGAAACCAATACTGCACTATGTTCATTAACAAAATTGAAATTAAAAAAAAATGTATACACTAAGAATCAACTATAGAGAGAGCAATGTGATTTGGTGGGATACAAAGATGAGAAAGAATTAAAAAAACAAAATCTCACTGCTATTTCTCAAATTGAGTGGGCAGCTGAGAGCATTATGTCAGCCAGGAAACAAATTGAGGATATTTCACCTAATGTTAAAATGCAATTAAAGTAAAAAATTGGTGGGTTTTTTTATTGGTGAAAACTGGAATGGAAGACAAGAGTGAGTGAATAACAGATAATGCCAAAAAGGATAAGGAATAAAGCCCATTATGAATAAAATAGGGTAAGTACTTATTAAAATTGGGATTCAAAATCTGGATAACTGAAATGCTTCATAAGAAGAAGGAAAAAAAAAAAGAATTTAGCAACAAGGACAAAACATTGACAAGTGTAAAAGAAGAAAATCTTCCAGAAATGACAGAAGTCCTGAGTTTGCAAATCAAAAGGCTTCACTCTTCCAAGAAAAGTTTATAATGACAAAACAATAGAGAGGTATCCATCATGATTTAACTTTGGTTAAAGAAGGACTGTTATAGATATTTAGATATAAGAAGACCACTATGGCTATAAGTCAAAGAATGAATGGTTTAAAGTTGTTTAAAAATAGGTGTTTCCATGGAAAAATACTCAACATCACTAGCCATCAGGGAAATACAAATCAAATCTACAATGAGATACCACCTTATACCAGTTAGAATGGCAAAAATTAACAAAATAGGAAACAACAAATGTTGGCGAAGATGTGGAGAAAGGGGAACACTTTCACACTGTTGGTGGGAATGCAAGCTGGTACCACTACTCTGGAAAACAGTATGGAGTTTCCTCAAGATATTAAAAATAGAGCTATCCTATGACCCAGCAATGACACTACTAGGTATTTATCCCAAAGATACAGATTTAGTGAAAAGAAAGGGCATATGTACCCCAATGTTCATAGCAGCAATGTCAACAATAGCCAAACAGTGGAAGGAACTAAGATGTCCTTCAACAGGCAAATGGATAAAGAAGATGTGATCCATATACATAATGGAATATTATTCAGCCATTGGAAAGGATGAATACCCACCATTTGCGCTGATGTGGATGGAACTGGAGAGGATTATGCTAAGTGAAGTGAGTCAAGCAAATAAAGACAAGTATCATATGGTTTCGCTCTTATGTGGAACATAAGCAATGGCATGGAGGACCAAAGGGAAGGGAGGGAAATCTGAAGGGGTAGAAATCAGAGAGGGAGATGAACCATGAGACTCTATAGACCCCAAGAAACAAACTGAGGGTTTCAGAGGGGAAGGGGTGGGGGGTATGGGGTAGCTGGGTGATAGATGTTAAGGAGGGCACCTGTTGTGATAACTGCTAGATATTATATGCAACTAATGAATCATTGAACACTACATCAAAAACTACTGATGTACTATATAGAGGCTAACTGAACATAATTTAAAAAATTTAAATTTAAGTTAAAAAAATAAAATGAATAAATAATTCAAAATGGTGTTTCCATTTTTGTTTTGTTGTTATTTTCCTCACATTAAAAGCAATCCAAAAGAGGTTGTTCCAGAATTGGTACCAGGGCTCAACAATGTCCACCAGGATCTGGGCCCTTTATATCTTTTCACATCACTATCATGAGTAGAAGACTTTTGCCTTCATTTTTTTCTTCCATGATCAAGATGACTATTGTGTCATGTCTCATTAAGTCCTTACATAGCTACACCCAAAAGTAGAAATAAAGGGTAGATACTTTCTCCTCATTATCTGTGTATGTGTTTATCTACCTATCTATCCATCATCTATCTAGTTGTTTATTTGACTAGAGGCTTTAGTTTCAAAGTACAAAATATGGAAATACAATAATATTTCACATTTTTAATTTATGTTTGTTTTATTGAGGTTTGATGTTAATTCTATGCTGTATTGATGTAAGAACAATACAGATTCTGTATCTGTGGCTCCAGGCACATATCTGATAGTACAAACGAGCTTCAAGTTACACACTGAACAACAACAACAAAAAAAGTTGAGGTAATGAAGTAGGGGAGGGCACATGGCAGAAAGGGAAAAACAAAAAACAAAGAATTGAACACCCACACAGACATTTCCACACCACCTACAATGCTAACTTGCTTTAGAGAAAGAGTATAAAGTTAGGCAAGAATGAGATTCAACAATTGTTGACCTGTTACCACATCATGCTTTTCAGCAACATTTCAGGAGAGTCTGAAGCACTTTTTACAGCAAAACTATAACAACAAACTCCCCAAACAACCTTAGGCACCTCAAGCTAACACACAATTAATTTTAAACATTGGCATGAAATTTGATTTAACCAATTAAAGAAAGGAAAAATGGTAACAGTTATGCCTCCATAGTGTGATTAACCTCTCTTAGATGCTTGCATCACCTAGAAGTCAAATGGCTTTTAAATGTAATCTCCATTTCTAATGGTGATCTTGCCCCATCTGGCAGGAGATAATATAGTAATGCTGAAAAAGCTTCTGTGCAGTCCTTCAATAGTGTCTTAAAGAACCAAAAAGCTGGAACCAGTAAAATCCACAGAAATACATTCTTGTCTTTAAGAACTTTTGAAAAAGTTTTTCTTTAAAAACCAGTGGGGATTGCATGGAGCACTGAGTGTGGTGCTAAAATAATGAATACTGTTATGCTGAATATATATATATATATATACATACATATATATATATATATGTATGTATATACATATATATAAAACCAGTGGGGCAGAAACCTAAATTCTGAGACGAAATGTAAAAGTCAAATTTGGTGTTCCTCACTGACAATGGGGAATTTCCAAAGAGTGGGGTGGGGATGGGAAGGAATGGGAGGGGTCAGAGATGGTTTCTCTTGTTGGCTTTTAGGTCTCACTGATTTTCATCTTCTATATCATGCATAAATTCTTTATTCTGCTCTTTCCAATCACCCTGCATGTCTGAAGTCCACAGTGTCAGATTATCGTGTAACAACTGCATCATAAGTGTAGAGTCCCTAGAACTTACTTCACTCAGCACATCCATTTCTGTAACTACATCATCACAGACAGCTTTGGCCAATCAAAAGTCATGGTCAGGGGAATTAAGAATTTCATAGTAGAATACAGAAAAATTGAGAGCAAGAGTTGAGTGAATGAGAGGTTTTGGTCCAAGTTCTATCATTGCAATATCTTTAGCAGTTTTCAAGCCACTAGGCTATTCTCCACAGCCTCCTTCCAGTAGGAAATTCAGCCAGATACCTGTGATAGTCCCTTTTTGTTTTATAATAGAAAACATTGGACTCACCAGTGTTAGGCACTGGAATGAAGTGTTTGTTCAGTGTTTCCAAACTCTCATAAATATGAACCCTAGCTCAATCTCAAACCATCTGCCAATGTTCCTGAATTATTTTCAGTTTGCCTACTCCTTCCTTGTTTTCTTCTACCTGTTCAATGCTGCTGATTATTCTCCAGGAGGATCTTCTAGTCAGCTCCAATCACACTTCTTTTTTTTTAATTTTTTATTTTTTATAAACATATAATATATTTTTATCCCCAGGGGTACAGGTCTGTGAATTGCCAGGTTTACACACTTCACAGCATTCACCATAGCACATACTGTCCCCAATGTCCATAACACCACCCCCCTCTCCCAACCTTCCTCCCCCAAGCAACCCTCAGCTAGTTTTGTGAGATTAAGAGTCATTTATGGTTTGTCTCCCTCCTAATCCCATCTTGTTTCATTTATTCTTCTCCTACCCTCTTAACCCCCCATGTTGCATCTCTACTTCCTCTTATCAGGGAGATCATATGATAGTTGTCTTTCTCCAATTGACTTATTTCACTAAGCACGATACCCTGTAGTTCCATCCATGTCGTCACAAATGGCAAGATTTCATTTCTTTTGATGGCTGCATAGAATTCCATTGTGTATATATACCACTTCTTCTTCTTTTTTTTTTTTTTTAAGATTTTATTTATTTATTTAACAGAGAGAGAGACAGAGAGGGAACACAAGCAGGGGGAGCTAAGAGGGAGAAGCAGGCTTCCCACCGGGCAGGGAGCCTGATGTGGGGCTGGATCCCAAGACTCTGGGATCATGACCTGAGCTGAAGGCAGACACTTAACGACTGAGCCACCCAGGCACCCCTATACCACTTCTTCTTTATCCATTCATCTGTTGATGGACATCTAGGTTCTTTCCATAGTTTGGCTATTGTGGACATTGCTGCTATAAACATTTGGGTGCACGTGCCCCTTCGAATCACTATGTTTGTATCTTTAGGGTAAATACCCAGTAGTGCAATTGCTGGGTCATAGGGCAGTTCTATTGTCAACATTTTGAGGAACCTCCAGGCTGTTTTCCAGAGTGGCTGCACCAGCTTGCATTCCCACCAACAGTAGGAGTGTTCCCCTTTCTCCGCATCCTCGCCAGCATCTGTCATTTCCTGACTTGTTAATTTTAGCCATTCTAACTGGTGTGAGGTGATATCTCATTGTGGTTTTGATTTGTATTTCCCTGATACCGAGTGATAGGGAGCACTTTTCATGTGTCTGTTAGCCATCTGGATGTCTTCTTTGCAGAAATGTCTGTTCATGTCCTCTGTCCATTTCTTGATTGGATTATTTGTTCTTTGGGTGTTGAGTTTGCTAAGTTCTTTATAGATTTTGGACACTAGCCCTTTATCTGATATGTCATTTGCAAATATCTTCTCCCATTCTGTCAGTTGTCTTTTGGTTTTGTTAACTCTTTCTTTGCTGTGCAAAAGTTTTTGATCTTGATGAAATCCCAATAGTTCATTTTTGCCTTTGCTTCCCTTGCCTTTGGCGATGTTCCTAGGAAGATGTTGCTGCGGCTGAGGTCGAAGAGGTTGCTGCCTGTGTTCTCCTTAAGGATTTTGATGGATTCCTTTCTCACACTGAGGTCCTTCATCCATTTTGAGTCTATTTTCGTGTGTGGTGTAAGGAAATGGTCCAATTTCATTTTTTGGCATGTGGCTGTCCAATTTTCCCAACACCATTTATTGAAGAGGCTGTCTTTTTTCCATTGGACATTTTTTCCTGCTTTGTCGAAGATTAGTTGGCCATAGAGTTGAGGGTCTATTTCTGGGCTCTCTATTCTGTTCCATTGATCTATGTGTCTGTTTTTGTGCCAGTACCATGCTGTCTTGATGATGACAGCTTTGTAATAGAGCTTGAAGTCCGGAATTGTGATGCCGCCAACTCTGGCTTGCTTTTTCAATATTCCTTTGGCTATTCGAGGTCTTTTCTGGTTCCATATAAATTTTAGGATTATTTGTCCCATTTCTTTGGAAAAAAATGGATGATATTTTGATAGGAATTGCATTAAGTGTGTAGATTGCTTTAGGTAGCATAGACATTTTCACAATATTTATTCTTCCAATCCAGGAGCATGGAACATTTTTCCATTTCTTTGTGTCTTCCTCAAGTTCCTTCATGAGTACTTTATAATTTTCTGAGTATAGATTCTTATCCTCTTTGGTTAGGTTTATTCCTAGGTATCTTATGGTTTTGGGTGCAATTGTAAATGGGATTGACTCCTTAATTTCTCTTTCTTCTGTCTTGCTGTTGGTGTAGAGAAATGCAACTGATTTCTGTGCATTGATTTTATATCCTGACACTTTACTGAATTCCTGTACAAGTTCTATCAGTTTTGGAGTGGAGTCTTTTGGGTTTTCCACATATAGTATCATATCATCTGAGAAGAGTGATAGTTTGATTTCTTTTCTGATTTGGATGCCTTTAATTTCCTTTTGTTGTCTGATTGCTGAGGCTAGGACTTCTAGTACTATGTTGAATAGCAGTGGTGATAATGGACATCCCTGCCGTGTTCCTGACCTTAGCAGAAAAGCTTTCAGTTTTTCTCTATTGAGAATGATATTTGTGGTGGGTTTTTCATAGATGGCTTTGATAATATTGAGGTATGTGCCCTCTATCCCTACACTTTGAAGAGTTTTGATCAGGAAGGGATGCTGTACTTTGTCAAATGCTTTTTCAGCATCTATTGAGAGTATCATATGGTTCTTGTTCTTTCTTTTATTGATGTGTTCTATCACATTGATTGATTTGCGGATGTTGAACCAACCTTGCAGCCCTGGAATAAATCCCACTTGGTCGTGGTGAATAATCCTTTTAATGTACTGTTGAATCCTATTGGCTAGTATTTTGATGAGAATTTTCGCATCTGTGTTCATCAAGGATATTGGTCTGTAGTTCTCTTTTTTGATGGGATCCTTGTCTGGCTTTGGGATCAAGGTGATGCTGGCCTCATAAAATGAGTTTGGAAGTTTTCCTTCCATTTCTATTTTTTCGAACACTTTCAGGAGAATAGGAATTAATTCTTGTTTAAATGTTTGGTAGAATTCCCCTGGGAAGCTGTCTGGTCCTGGGCTTTTGTTTGTTTGGAGATTTTTGATGACCGTTTCAATCTCCTTACTGGTTATGGGTCTGTTCAGATTTTTTTATTTCTTCCTGGTTCAGTTGTGGTAGTTTATATGTCTCTAGGAATGCATCTATTTCTTCCACATTGTCAAATTTGTTGGCGTAGAGTTGTTCATAGTATGTTCTCAAAATTGTCTGTATTTCTTTGGTGTTAGTTGTGATCTCTCCTCTTTCACTCATGATTTTATTTATTTGGGTCCTTTCTCTTTTCTTTTTGATAAGTCTGGCCAGGGGTTTATCAATTTTATTAATTCTTTCAAAGAACCAGCTCCTAGTTTCATTGATTTGTTCTATATATTTTTTTTTTTTTGGTTTCTATTTCATTGATTTCTGCTCTGATCTTTATGATTTCTATTCTTCTCCTGGGTTTAGGGTTTCTTTCTTGTTCTTTCTCCAGCTCCTTAGGTGTAGGGTTAGGTTGTGTACTTGAGACCTTTCTTGTTTCTTGAGAAAGGCTTGTACCGCTATATATTTTCCTCTCAAGACTGCCTTTATTGTGTCCCACAGATTTTGAACCGTTGTGTTTATATTATCATTTGTTTCCATGAATTTTTTCAATTCTTCTTTAATTTCCTGGTTGACCCTGGTTGAGACTAAAAGGATGCTGTTTAGTCTCCATGTATTTGGGTTTTTTCCAAATTTCCTCCTCTGATTGAGTTCTATCTTTAGAGCATTGTGGTCTGAAAATATGCAGGGATTGATCCCAATCTTTTGATACCAGTTGAGACCTGATTTAGGACCGAGGATGTGATCTATTCTGGAGAATGTTCCATGTGCACTAGAGAAGAATGTGTATTCTGTTGCTTTGGCATGAAATTTTCTGAATATATTTGTGATGTCCATCTGGTCCAGTATGTCTTTTAAGGCCTTTATTTCCTTGTTGATCTTTTGCCTGGATGATCTGTCCATTTTGGTGAGGGGAGTGTTAAAGTCCCCTACTATTTTTGTATTATTGTGGATGTGTTTCTTTGATTTTGTTATTAATTGGTTTATATAGTTGGCTGCTCCCACGTTAGGGACATAGATATTTAAAATTGTTAGATCTTCTTATTGGACAGATCCTTTGAGTATGATATAGTGTCCTTCCTCATCTCTTATTATAGTCTTTGGCTTAAAATCTAATTGATCTGATATAAGGATTGCCACTCCTGCTTTCTTCTGATGTCCATTAGCATGGTAAATTGTTTTCCACCCTCTCACTTTAAATCTGGAGGTGTCTTCGGTTCTAAAATGAGTTTCTTGTTGGCAACATATAGATGGGTTTTGTTTTTTTATCCATTCTGATACCCTGTGTCTTTTGACTGGGGCATTTAGCCCATTAACATTCAGGGTAACTATTGAGAGATATGAATTTAGTGCCATTGCATTGTCTGTAAGGTGACTGTTACTGTATATTGTCTCTGTTCCTTTCTGATCTACTACTTTTAGGCTCTCTCTTTGCTTAAAGGACCCCTTTCAATATTTCCTGTAGAGCTGGTTTGGTGTTTGCAAATTCTTTCAGTTTTTGTTGGTCCTGGAAGCTTTTTATCTCTCCTATTTTCAATGATAGCCTAGCTGGATATAGTATTCTTGGCTGCATGTTTTTCTCATTTAGTGCTCTGAAAATATCATGCCAACTCTTTCTGGCCTGCCAGGTCTCTGTGGATAAGTCAGCTGCCAATCTAATATTTTTACCATTGTATGTTACAGACTTCTTTTCCTGAGCTTCTTTCAGGATTTTCTCTTTGTCACTAAGACTTGTAAATTTTACTATTAGGTGATGGGGTGTGGACCTATTCTTGTTGATTTTGAGGGAGGTTCTCTGCACCTCCTGGATTTTAATCCTTGTTCCCTTTGCCATCTTAGGGAAATTCTCTACAATAATCCTCTCCAATATACCTTCTGCTCCCCTCTCTCTTTCTTCTTCTTCTTCTGGAATCCCAATTATTCTAATGTTGTTTTGTCTTATGGTGTCACTTATCTCTCAAATTCTCCCCTCGTGGTCCAGTAGTTGTTTGTCTCTCTTTTGCTCAGCTTCTTTATTCTCTGTCATTTGGTCTTCTATATCGCTTACTCTTTCTTCTGCCTCATTTATCCTAGCAGTGAGAGCCTCCATTTTTTATTGCACCTCATTAATAGCTTTTTTAGTTTCAACTTGGTTAGAGTTTAGTTCTTTTATTTCTCCAGAAAGGGCTTGTATATCTCTGGAGACGGTTTTTCTAATATCTTCCATGCCTTTTTCAATCCCGGCTAGAACCTTGAGAATTGTTATTCTGAACTCTAGATCTGACATATTACCAATGTCTGTATTGATTAGGTCCCTAGCCTTTGATACTGCCTCTTGTTCTTTTTTTTTGTGGTGAATTTTTCTGCCTTGTCATTTTGTCCAGATAAGAGTATATGAAGGAGAAAGTAAAATGCGAAAAGGGTTGCAAAGACCCCAGGAAAATACGCTTTAACCAAATCAGAAGGGATCCCAAATCATGGGGGGGAGAAAGGGGATAAAGAGGTTCAGAAAAAAAAAAAAAACTAAAAAAGAAAACAAATAAAGAAAAAATATAAAAAAGAAAAAAATATATATTAGATAAACTAGTTAAAAAACGTTAAAAAAGAAAAGTGTAAAAGTTAAAAAAACATTTAGCAGAAGAGGAAAAAAAAATTGAAAGAGAAAAAAAATTAAATTAACTGCAAGACTAAAGAATCATGGGGAGAAAGCCATGAGCTCCGTGCTTTGCTTTCTCCTCCTCTGGAATTCTGATGCTCTCCTTGGTATTGAACCTACACTACTTGGTAGGTGAACTTGGTCTGGGCTGGATTTCTTGTTGATCTTCTGGGGGAGAGGACTGTTGTACTGATTCTCAAGTGTCTTTGCCCCAGATGGAATTGCCCTGCCATTACCGGGGGCCGGGCTGAGTAATCCGCTCGGGTTCGCTTTTGGGAGCTTTTGTTCCCTGAGCGCTTTCCGTAGAGTTCCGGAGGAAGGGAATGAAAATGGCGGCCTCCCAGTCTCTGGCCTGGAGGATCCAAGAGCTCAGGGCCCCACTCCTCAGTGTGCCCTCAGAGAATAGCGCCCAATTATTCCCGTCTCCCTGGCCTCGGGCCACGCTCTGAGCTCACCAAGCCTGTGATGGGTTCAAGGTAACCCCGAGCTGGGAGCTCACTCCTTGGCTCTGTCTCTGTAGCCAGCTTCCCCGTTCTAATACCTGCAAGCTCTGTGACACTCAGACACCCCTGATCCTTCTGTGACCCTGCAGGACCTGAGGCCACGCTAACCCCATGTGGGCTTCACCCTGGTTTAGCCTCTGGGGCGATGTCCCTCAGCAGAACAGACTTTTTAAAGTCCTGATTTTGTGCTCCGTTGCTCCGCTGCTTGCTGGGAGCTGACCCCTCCTCCCGCGGTCTATCTTTCCGTCGCTTTGGATTCACTTCTCCGCCAGTCCTACCTTTCAGAAAGTGATTGATTTTCTGTTTCTAGAATTGCTGTTCTTCTTCTCTTCAATCTCCCGTTGGATTTGTAGGTGTTTGCAATCTTTAGATAAGCCATCTAGCTGATCTCCTGCTACCTGATGTAGTCTCAGCCTGCTACGTCTCTGCCATCTTGACTCCCCAGCCTCCAATCACACTTCTGTATGCGACAGATAGACTTGTTTCTTTCAATATCATCTCAACATTCATCCCTCCTACTTTCTTCATTAATTCTACCATTTCATGCTATCGACAAGACTGATTGGCCAGCCTCACCTGGTACATCAGATTTTGTGAGCATCCATAGTGGTGCCAGCTCCAGTGACATCTATGTGACAGAAGGAACCAGATAGCATCTCTTACTCACCCACTCTCAATACCTCTCTCTCCATTTATTAGTGAGGAAAATCTTTTTTTTTTTTTTTTTTTTTTTTTTTGGAGAGAGATTGTGTGTGTGCAAGCAGGGCAGTGAGGAGGGGGCGGATGGAAAGGGAGAGAACTGTATGCTGACTCTGCATTGAGCACGGAACCCAACTTGGGGCTCAGTCTCATGACCCTAAGATCATGACTTGAGCCGAAATGGAGAGTCAGACACTCAGCCGAGTGAGCCATATGAGCACCCCCAAAGAAAATCTTTCTTACTTGTTTTTAAAGTTTATTTTATTATTCATTTATTTATTTATTTTAACAGAGAGATATGGGGAGAGAGAGAGAGAGAAAGAATGAGAGAGAGATGGCACAAGCAGCAGGACCAGCAGGCAGAGTGAGAGGGGTCCACAGGGATGCTGACATGGGGCTCGATCCCAAGACATTAGGATCATGACCTGAGCTGAAGGCAGATGCCCAACCAACTGATCCACCCTGGGTCCCTGGAAAATCTTTCTTAGAACAATTGAACAAAAATTTCCTTATATCTCTTGAGCTAGAACAAGGCTACACGACTATACTGTTGCTCTAATGGAGGCTACGGAAATGAATATCTGACATTTTCATGCTCTAGTATTAACAATGGACTTTGATGGCAAGTGAGAAGTAAAAGGGGATTGGCTAATGCACAGGCAACCAAAAGTGTCTGCTACAGTCATCTACTAAGGGAAAAAAATTATTGGGCTATTAGATTTTCAACAATACCAGATACCAAATATAAAAATAATATCAGAATATTTTATAAACTATACATATATATTTATATATATACATGTGTTTACACATGTATATGTACAAAAAATGCACAAATCATGTCTATATAATTTAATGAATTTTATACTCAATAAACATAAAAACACCCAGATTTAGAAATAAATTGTTACTAGGACCCCAGAATTCCCTCTTTTACCCCCACCTGCTCTCCAAATGCAATCATTATCTTGACTTCCAACATCTATTAATTTTGTCTGTTTTAAAATTTTGTATAAATTCAAGAATACAGTATATTGTCACGTTTTTCTGTTCTGTCACTTTTGCACAAATTGAAGTTGAATTTAGTTCATGTTGAGCTTTTCCCTATTGTAATAGTATTACTCAATAAAATCTATCTGTACCACTTTAACTAGTGACTTTAACTAGTAACTGACTTTGTCTCTGACATTGATTAAGAGCATGGAGTATAGGAGCACCTGGGTGGCTCAGTCATTTGGGTGGTTGCCTTCGGCTCCAGTCATGATTGGAGATGCGTTTCAATCACTGAGTAAGATTTTGAATTAATCCTGTTGCACTAAGTCAAATGTCTGATACCCCTCAACTTCTCTGTTAAACCACTTTGGGCGGAGAGCTTGCTTCTCCCTCTCTGCCTACTGCTCTGCTCTGCCTACTTGTGCTCTCTCTGTCTCTCTGTCAAATAAATCAATAAAATCTTAAAAAAAGAAAAAAAGCATGGAGTGTAGCCAAACTATGATGCTTCAGATCTCAGCAGAACCACTAGTGGTAGAGACTTGCTGTTTGTTTTGTATCTCAGTTTCCACATTTGAAAATAGGAATAATAATGGTAGGTTGATAGATAGGATTACATGAGCTAATCCACATAATTAAATTAGAATGTAGTCTGGCACATAGTGAAGTCTATATAATGGTTTTACTAATTACTATCATTGTTCCTCAGCAATGTGCTTCTAGAAATTGGTGGGAAATTGTCAAAAGGGAAATATTTGCATAAATATTTGTAATACTTCTGTCAAAGAGTTTATATAAAAAGAGCTCTTATAGGTATGCTTGGGTGGCTCAGTCAGTTAAGCACCTGACTCTGGGTTTCAGCTCAGGTCATGATCTCAGGGTCTTGAGATCAAGCCCCTCATCAGGCTTGTGCTCAGCACAGAGTCTGCTTGGGTTTTTCTCTTCCTCTCTCTTTGTTCCTCCCCAGTCTATAAAATAAATAATTTTTTTTAAATGAGTCCTTATAAATTAATAAGAAAAGGAATGAGGGCACCTGGGTGGCTCAGTTGGTTAAGTGACTGCCTTCAGCTCAGGTCATGATCTTAGAGTCCTGGGATCCAGTCCTGCATTTGGCTCTATTTTCAGCAGGGAGTCTGCTTCTCCCTTTGACCCTTCTCCCTCTCATGCTCTCTCTTTTTTTCTCTCTCACATAAATAAATAAAATCTTTTTTTTAAAGGAATGAATGCTCTGATAGAAATGTTTGCAAAAAGCAGCAACAGACAATTCATAACAAAAGCAAATATTGGTCAATAAATGTATGAAAAGCTCTTTGAGCAAAGAAATGCAAACAGACAAATAAAACAACAAAAATCCAATGAGATGTCATTTGTCTTTTATGTGACAAGCAGAATTGAAAGAATAAAAGAGAAATTAAAATATCCAGTTAGGGTTAGCGTTAGAAAAATGAACACTCATTCTTGGTCTCTTCAGGTTTCAAAATAGTAAAATTTTCCAGAAAGTTATCTGTCAAGAAGTATGAAACTTTTATATTTGTATATATACTCAGGAAATTCCCTTACTAGGACTACATCATCATAAAAATTGCCAGAAAAAGGAAAGATATGTATAAAAATTGTTGTCTTTGCATTGCTTGTAAATGCAAAAAAATTGGGAATAATGTAAATGTCCATCCATAGAGGTTTTTTAACTAAATCATGATATTACCACATAAGAAAATGTCAGAAAGCTATTTACAAATGATGCCACTTTTGCTTAGAGAATAAAATTCACTGACTGCAAAATTGTCCACAACACAATGATGCATGAAAAAAGCACATTGTGAAATAGCATGTAAAATTTGGTAGTTTTATCTTCTTGGCAGGATTTCACTGATTTAAAAAAAAAAATCATGTTTTGGTTTTTCACACTGCTTGAATTTTTATAAGCATTTATTTTTGTAAACAAAAAAAATGAAAACAAACAAAACTGACTTGGTCTTAAGTAATGGATGAAGAACAAATACAAAAGTTTTAGGACAGAATCAGTGAGGTGAAAACAGTGCCAGTAAAAAGCCCACTTGCCCAGCATTCTATAGTAGGAGCACTGGCAAGGAACATCCTATTAGAGTTAGATATGTACCTGTGGTGGGGCACCTGGGTGGCTCAGTTAAGCTTCTAACCCTTGATTTTGGCTCAGGTCATAATCTCCAGGTGGTGAGATGGAGCCCCATGTCAGGCTCAGTGGTGAGCATAGAGCTGGTTTAAGATTCTCCATCTCCCTCTGCACCTTCCTAAAAGAAGAAAGAAAGAGAGAAAGAAAGAAAGACAAGAAAGAAAAAAAAGACAAGAAAGAAAAAAAAAGAAAGGAAGGAAGAAAGAAAGAAATGTACGTACGTGTGGCCTTAGGAAAATTTGGAGAGACAAGGTACTGGTCAAAATTTAGCTTGGTTATTGACTAGGGCTAGGGACTAAAATAAAGGAAAATACAAAAGACTTCCTTCTTGAGAAATACCACTATCGGTGAGTGATGCCACTGGTCATCAGAGATTAATTAGAGCTAAATACAGACTTTTAGAAAAAAGATTTTATATATTTATTTAACAGAGAGAGACACAGTGAGAGGGGGAACACAAGCAGGGGGAGTAGGAGAGGAAGAAGCAGGCTTCCTACTGAGCAGATAGCCAGATGCTAGGGTTGATCCTGGGATCATGACCTGAGCCAAAGGCAGATGCTTAATGATGGAGCCACCCAGGCGCCCCCTAAATACAGAATTTGAGTTATTATAAAAGGAGATGGTTGAGAAGTGAATGAAGAGAACGATGCATTAATATATTGAATTCTTACAACAACCTTACGAAGTAAGGACAATTATTTTTCCCACTTTGTAGATGAGAAAGCAAAAGTACAGAGAAAACATACTCTCCCAAGGTCATACAATTATGTATGAAAACCCTGGCCCGAGGTATTTAGGCTGTATGTAAAATAATGCTTGTCAAACTTTATCGGTGGCATGTGGAAGAAGAAAAATACTGGCAGCAGAAGTCGTAAGCAGGTGGTTCAGAGGCATATCCAGCTTGTAGATTGCTTTCCTTGGCCAACGCAGTGTTTGCTCTTTATTTTGTTTTTAAAATATTGTAGATATTATAAAATCCAAAAAGTCCACATAATATTTCAGACCATCAGTTGTCTTGTATTTTTTTTCCCTTTTCGGAAAAAAAAAAAAATCAGATGTGGGGATACTCAATTCTGCATTGCAGAATCTGTGAGGTTTGAGTTGAGGCAGTCCCCTTTAGAAGAGGCATGCACTCTCCACTCAGCCTGTCCCCCTGCCTTATATCACCTGCTTGGCTGTGTTGGAGTTTATCCCATCGGTTTCTGTGAACGTACAAAGACCATTAAAGAGTACCCTTAATTGTCTATAAAGATTAGGAGGGCAATTGACTCTTTTGTAATCCAGATATGATGGGTGTCCAGTGAAGATAGAAACAATTCCAACTAACTGATAATACACCTTGTCATTTTCTATACCCAAAGAGAAACCACTCTGCCAGCTGTATTAATAAAGTGGTATTTTGCCCATGATTTGTTTGGGGAGTGGTTAGGTTTATGTCACACCCCAAAAGCAAAATTATAAGAAAATACCAATGAGGTATCTCTGTTGTCCCTCTAAAGTTCTTCACCATTGATCTACCTTGTTGGCTTTGGCCTCCCAAGTCTAGTATGCCACACCTCCAATGGTGCCCTGCCCCCACCACGTGCAGCAGAGCAATTCAGCTCTTTTCTTATTCTTTTAACTTCACAATTATAATGCAACTCTGGTAATAAAATGCTGACCTTAGGATCAGCTCTCCATAGAAATTGTATGGTGATTATAAATAAATTATTTATCCCCAGATACAATTTTTCCCCCTTTTTACACTTGTATTTTAATTCCTCCGAAGTCATGACTATTCTACATTTTGAGACAGCAGCAGACTTAGGGGGGAAAAAAGAACCACATTTTATCCTGTGTCTGCCACTTGCTTACATAGAGATTACTTCAGCTAGTTGCATACCTATTGGGTTCTCAGACTTTTCATTTGTAAAATGAGGATATAAATGAGTACATTTCTTGTCTAACCAGGCTCTTGTTAACATCAATGCACTTTCTATCCTGAAAACATGTAGAAAACAAAAATTGTAATTTTAAACGTGCATTTTCAAATGTTCTGAAAGTTAGGTTTTCATATAATGAGCATCTTCTCTTGAACTCCTCGTTCAAGTTATAATAACTGCAGTGTCATCTGCCCATTAGTCTGGAACTCTCCGGATATGTCTAGGGAGGATCATAAAATTACCTGACTTTATAAAAAACATTTTTATACTCATGTACACAGGCTCAGGGTTAAAAACATGAAGGAAACTGAGGATATTTTCTGTCAAAGACTTAGGGTTTAAGTACAGTATTTAGTATAAGTATAGTATTTCTGTAGCAATCAATTCTATTTACAAATAGTCTTATTCCATTCAGTGTTAGCTATCAATTGATTCTGGTTTCTGGCAAACTAAGAAGCAACCATGGGAGATTAGGCTCCGGGGGGTGGAAATAAATGACCACTTACATTTGATTGCTTAAATATGCTGAAACAATACATTTTTTCTTTTCTTTTCTTTTTTAAAGATTCTGTTTGTTTAAGAGAGAGAGAGAGCATGAGCAGGGGGAGGGGCAGAGGGAAAAGGTAAAGCAGGCTCCCAGCTCAGCAAGGGGGCCTGATACAAGGACACAGTATGGGGCTTGATGATCCTGGGACCCTAGGATCAGGACCTGAGCCAGAGGCAGATGCTTGATGACTGAGCCACCCAGATGCCCCTGGAACAAGACATACTGAACACCTGATGGAGCTAGTAGATGTTGTGAAGGTAGAGGTTGAGCATTAGATCCTCCTAAAGACTACCAACAAACCAAGTTGACCTTGATTGTCTAATTTTCATTTCAAGTGGTCTTGAGGTGATCACACTGTCTCAGTCTACCCTCTTTTTTGGTGTAGAGGTTCTTTGCAATGATTTCCGAGGGGCAGCATTAAAATTGGACAGAATGATTTAGCAAAAAGAGCTGGAAAGAGTTCTTCTTGTTTTTTTCCAACATTACAGGAGAAAGTTTTTTAAGAAAAAAATAATGCTCATTTCTACTCAGTAGGAGAGGCACGAGTTTCCAGTTTGACTGACAATGTTGTGATACCACAATAAAATTAAGCTTGTATGCTAATAGGATGTGTTTCCTATTTCATTCTTCTAGTAATACTTCCAGGGTTCTCAATTCTATTTTGGCTGAAAGTAATAACAGAGAATTAAATAATTTGATTTTGCTCACCCCCCCATCCACAGCCATCTATTTTGTAAGGCACTTTTCTTTTGGATATAAACAAAATTTCTTTAATATTAAGAAGCCTGGAGAGGATAATACCTTTGCTCAGCCTGCTGGTGCTATAATTTTGTAAAACGTGGCCCCTAATTCAAGTTAAATCTGGGAAAGCTCCCAAACATGTACTAATTCAGGAGTTATTATAGGGCCGTATAGTCCTGAGGCCTATGAATTTGGCAAGCAGGAGGATAGTAGAAGCAGGTCCAGATGGTTTCTTCTGGGCTATGAATTGTCAGCCATCCCTGCTCTACCTTCCTCAGGCTTGAGGCTAGGAGAGTCAGAGAAAGGAACAAACACCATCAGCAACCGTAATTCTAACTTGTTGAAAACAAGAAATCTAGTACTTCACATTGGGGCCTCGAGGACATATGGAGAAGCTTGAACTCCTTAGAGAGAAAAAAGTCTTATGTATGCTGACAATAACAAGAGAAAACGGTGATTTTTAAAACAAGAAATTTAAAAGGGCTGCAGATGTTTTTATTTTCTTTAAAGATAATAATAGTTTAGAAAAAGGTATTGTCACAGGGAAAATGGTCCCCTATAGCTAGCTAAATGTCAAGGGGAAATCAGGATACCTACTTCCTGAAAATATTAGATGAATCCTTTGTGAAAATTCAGTGACAGGGAGGAGTCAAGATGGCGGAGAAGTAGCAAGCTGAGACTGCTTCAGCTAGCCGGAGATCAGCTAGATAGCTTATCTAAAGATTGCAAACACCTGAAAATCCATCGGCAGATCGAAGAGAAGAAGAACAGCAATTCTGGAAACAGAAAATCAGCCACTTTCTGAAAGGTAGGACCGGCGGAGAAGTGAATCCAAAGCGACGGGAAGATAGACCCCGGGGGGAGGGGCCGGCTCCCGGCAAGCGGCGGAGCAACCGCGCACAAAATCAGGACTTTTAAAAGTCTGTTCCGCTGAGGGACATCGCTCCAGAGGCTAAACCGGGGCGAAGCCCACGCGGGGTCAGCGTGGCCTCAGGTCCCGCAGGGTCACAGAAGGATCGGGGGTGTCTGAGTGTCGCAGAGCTTGCGGGTATTGGAACGGGAAAGCCGGCTACAGAGACAGAGCCGACAGTAATCTCGCAGCTCGGTGTTACCTTGAAACCGGTCGCAGGCTCGGTGAGCTCGGAGCGCGGCCGGAGGACAGGCAGACGGGAGTAACTGGGCGCTGTTCTCTGAGGGCGCACTGAGGAGTGGGGCCCTGGGCTCTCGGCTCCTCCGGGCCGGAGACCAGGAGGCCGCCATTTGTATTCCCGTCCTCTGGAACTCTACGGAAAGCGCTCAGGGAACAAAAGCTCCTGAAAGCAAACCCGAGCGGATTACTCACCCCGGCCCCGGGGTAAGGGCGGTGTAATTCCGCCTGGGGCAAAGACACTTGAGAATCACTACAACAGGCCCCTCCCCCAGAAGATCAACAAGAAATCCAGCCGAGACCAAGTTCACCTACCAAGGAGTGCGGTTTCAATACCAAGGAGAGCAGCAGAATTCCAGAGGAGGAGAAAGCCAAGCACGGAACTCATGGCTTTTTTCCTGTGATTTTTTTTAGTCTTGCAGTTAATTTAATTTTTTCTTTTTTTTTTTTTTTTTTTCTCGCCTTCGGGTAAAAATTTTTTTTTTTTTTTAACTGTTACCTTTTTTTTTTTTTTAACGATTTTTTACTAGTTTATCTAATATATATATATATATATTTTTTACATTTTTCTTAGGTGTTTTCTTTTTTAAAAATTCTTTTTTTTCTTTTTCTTTTTTTTTTTTTTTTTTTTTTTTTTTTTTTTTCTTTTTCTCTTCCTTTTTTGAACCTCTTTTTATCCCCTTTCTCCCCACTCACGATTTTGGATCTCTTCTAATTTGGTTTTTTAAAGCATATTTTCCTGGGGTTGTTGCCACCCTTTTAGTATTTTACTTGCCCCTTCATTTACTCTTATCTGGACAAAATGACAAGACGTAAAAATTCAACACAAAAAAAAAGAACAAGAGGCAGTACCGAAGGCTAGGGACCTAATCAATACAGACATCGGTAATATGTCAGATCTAGAGTTCAGAATGACAATTCTCAAGGTTCTAGCCGGGCTCGAAAAAGGCATGGAAGATATTAGAGAAACCCTCTCGAGAGATATAAAAGCCCTCTCTGGAGAAATAAAAGAACTAAAATCTAACCAAGTTGAAATCAAAAAAGCTATTAATGAGGTGCAATCAAAAATGGAGGCTCTCGCTGCTAGGATAAATGAGGCAGAAGAAAGAATTAGTGATATAGAAGACCAAATGACAGAGAATAAAGAAGCTGATCAAAAGAGGGACAAACAGCTACTGGACCACGAGGGGAGAATTCGAGAGATAAGTGACACCATAAGACGAAACAACATTAGAATAATTGGGATTCCAGAAGAAGAAGAAAGTGAGAGGGGAGCAGAAGGTATACTGGAGAGAATTATTGGGGAGAATTTCCCCAATATGGCAAAGGGAACGAGCATCAAAATTCAGGAGGTTCAGAGAATGCCCCTCAAAATCAATAAGAATAGGCCCACACCCCGTCACCTAATAGTAAAATTTACAAGTCTCAATGACAAAGAGAAAATCCTGAAAGCAGCCCGGGAAAAGAAGTCTGTAACATACAATGGTAAAAATATTAGATTGGCAGCTGACTTATCCACAGAGACCTGGCAGGCCAGAAAGAGCTGGCATGATATTTTCAGAGCACTAAACGAGAAAAACATGCAGCCAAGAATACTATATCCAGCTAGGCTATCATTGAAAATAGAAGGAGAGATTAAAAGCTTCCAGGACAAACAACAACTGAAAGAATTTGCAAATACCAAACCAGCTCTACAGGAAATCTTGAAAGGGGGGTCCTCTAAGCAAAAGAGAGAGCCTACAAGTGGGTAGATCAGAAAGGAACAGAGACCATATACAGTAACAGTCACCTTACAGGCAAATACAATGGCACTAAATTCATATCTCTCAATAGTTACCCTGAATGTGAAGGGCTAAATGCCCCTGTCAAAAGACACAGGGTATCAGAATGGATAAAAAAAACAAAACCCATCTATATGTTGCCTCCAAGAAACACATTTTTTTAAGCCCGAAGACACCTCCAGATTTAAAGTGAGGGGGTGGAAAAGAATTTACCATGCTAATGGACATCAGAAGAAAGCAGGAGTGGCAATCCTTATATCAGATCAATTAGATTTTAAGCCAAAGACTATAATAAGAGATGAGGAAGGACACTATATCATACTCAAAGGGTCTGTCCAACAAGAATATTTAACAATTTTAAATATCTATGCCCCCAATGTGGGAGCAGCCAACTATATAAACCAATTAATAACAAAATCAAAGAAACACATCAACAATAATACAATGATAGTAGGGGACTTTAACACTCCCCTCACTGAAATGGACAGGTCATCCAAGCAAAAGATCAGCAAGGATATAAAGGCCTTAAATGACACACTGGACCAGATGGACATCACAGATATATTCAGAATATTTCATCCCAAAGCAGCAGAATACACATTCTTCTCTAGTGCACATGGAACATTCTCCAGAATAGATCACATCCTCGGTCCTAAATCAGGACTCAACCGGTATCAAAAGATTGGGATCATTCCCTGCATATTTTCAGACCACAATGCTCTAAAGCTAGAACTCAACCACAAAAGGAAGTTTGGAAAGAACCCCAAATACATGGAGACTAAACAGTATCCTTCTAAAGAATGAATGGGTCAACCGGGAAATTAAAGAAGAATTGAAAAAAATCATGGAAACAAATGATAATGAAAATACAACGGTTCAAAATCTGTGGGACACAACAAAGGCAGTCCTGAGAGGAAAATATATAGCGGTACAAGCCTTTCTCAAGAAACAAGAAAGGTCTCAGGTACACAACTAACCCTACACCTAAAGGAGCTGGAGAAAGAACAAGAAAGAAACCCTAAGCCCAGCAGGAGAAGAGAGAAATCATAAAGATCAGAGCAGAAATCAATGAAATAGAAACCAAAAAAAACAATAGAACAAATCAACGAAACTAGGAGCTGGTTCTTTGAAAGAATTAATAAAATTGATAAACCCCTGGCCCGACTTATCAAAAAGAAAAGAGAAAGGACCCAAATAAATAAAATCATGAATGAAAGAGGAGAGATCACAACTAACACCAAAGAAATACAAACTATTATAAGAACATACTATGAGCAACTCTACGGCAATAAATTTGACAATCTGGAAGAAATGGATGCATTCCTAGAAACATATAAACTACCACAACTGAACCAGGAAGAAATAGAAAGCCTGAACAGACCCATAACCAGTAAGGAGATTGAAACAGTCATTAAAAATCTCCAAACAAACAAAAGCCCAGGGCCAGACGGCTTCCCGGGGGAATTCTACCAAACATTTAAAGAAGAACTAATTCCTATTCTCCTGAAACTGTTCCAAAAAATAGAAATGGAAGGAAAACTTCCAAACTCATTTTATGAGGCCAGCATCACCTTGATCCCAAAACCAGACAAGGATCCCACCAAAAAAGAGAGCTATAGACCGATATCCTTGATGAAACACAGATGCGAAAATACTCAACAAAATACTAGCCAATAGGATTCAACAGTACATTAAAAAGATTATTCACCACGACCAAGTGGGATTTATTCCAGGGCTGCAAGGTTGGTTCAACATCCGCAAATCAGTCAATGTGATACAACACATCAATAAAAGTAAGAACAAGAACCATATGATACTCTCAATAGATGCTGAAAAAGCATTTGACAAAGTACAACATCCCTTCCTGATCAAAACTCTTCAAAGTGTAGGGATAGAGGGCACATACCTCAATATCATCAAAGCCATCTATGAAAAACCCCACCGCAAATATCATTCTCAATGGAGAAAAACTGAAAGCTTTCCGCTAAGGTCAGGAACACGGCAGGATGTCCATTATCACCACTGCTATTCAACATCGTACTAGAGGTCCTAGCCTCAGCAATCAGACAACAAAAGGAAATTAAAGGCATCCAAATCGGCAAAGAAGAAGTCAAATTATCAACTCTTCGCAGATGATATGATACTATATGTGGAAAACCCAAAAGAATGCACTCCAAAACTGCTAGAACTTATACAGGAATTCAGTAAAGTGTCAGGATATAAAATCAATGCACAGAAATCAGTTGCATTTCTCTACACCAACAGCAAGACAGAAGAAAGAGATATTAAGGAGTCAATCCCATTTACAATTGCATCCAAAACCATAAGATACCTAGGAATAAACCTAACCAAAGAGACACAGAATCTATACTCAGAAAACTATAAAGTACTCATGAAAGAAATTGAGGAACACACAAAGAAATGGAAAAATGTTCCATGCTCCTGGATTGGAAGAATAAATATTGTGAAAATGTCTATGCTACCTAAAGCAATCTACACATTTAATGCAATTCCTATCAAAGTACCATCCATCTTTTCAAAGAAATGGAACAAATAATTCTAAAATTTATATGGAACCAGAAAAGACCTCGAATAGCCAAAGGGATATTGAAAAAGAAAGCCAACGTTGGTGGCATCACAATTCCGGACTTCAAGCTCTATTACAAAGCTGTCATCATCAAGACAGCATGGTACTGGCACAAAAACAGACACATAGATCAATGGAACAGAATAGAGAGCCCAGAAATAGACCCTCAAATCTATGGTCAACTAATCTTCGACAAAGCAGGAAAGAATGTCCAATGGAAAAAAAGACAGCCTTTTCAATAAATGGTGCTGGGAAAATTGGACAGCCACATGCAGAAAAATGAAATTGGACCATTTCCTTACACCACACACAAAAATAGACTCAAAATGGATGAAGGACCTCAATGTACGAAAGGAATCCATCAAAATCCTTGAGGAGAACACGGGGCAGCAACCTCTTCGACCTCTGCGCAGCAACATCTTCCTAGGAACAACGCAAAAGGCAAGGGAAGCAAGGGAAAAAATGAACTACTGGGATTTCATCAAGATCAAAAGCTTTTGCACAGCAAAGGAAACAGTTAACAAAATCAAAAGACAACTGACAGAATGGGAGAAGATATTTGCAAACGACATATCAGATAAAGGACTAGTGTCCAGAATCTATAAAGAACTTAGCAAACTCAACACCCAAAGAACAAATAATCCAATCAAGAAATGGGCAGAAGACATGAACAGACATTTCTGCAAAGAAGACATCCAGATGGCCAACAGACACATGAAAAAGTGCTCCATATCACTCGGCATCAGGGAAATACAAATCAAAACCACAATGAGATATCACCTCACACCAGTCAGAATGGCTAAAATCAACAAGTCAGGAAATGACAGATGCTGGCGAGGATGCGGAGAAAGGGGAACCCTCCTACACTGTTGGTGGGAATGCAAGCTGGTGCAGCCACTCTGGAAAACAGCATGGAGGTTCCTCAAAATGTTGAAAATAGAACTGCCCTATGACCCAGCAATTGCACTACTGGGTATTTACCCTAAAGATACAAATGTAGTGATCCAAAGGGACACATGCACCCGAATGTTTTTATAGCAGCAATGTCCACAATAGCCAAACTATGGAAAGAACCTAGATGTCCATCAACAGATGAATGGATCAAGAAGATGTGGTATATATACACAATGGAATACTATGCAGCCATCAAAAGAAATGAAATCTTGCCATTTGCAACAACATGGATGGAACTAGAGCGTATCATGCTTAGCGAAATAAGTCAAGCAGAGAAAGACAACTATCATATGATCTCCCTGATATGAGGAAGTGGTGATGCAACATGGAGGCTTAAGTGGGTAGAAGAAGAATAAATGAAACAAGATGGGATTGGGAGGGAGACAAACCATAAGTGACTCTTAATCTCACAAAACAAACTGAGGGTTGCCGGGGGGAGGGGGTTTGGGAGAAGGGGGTGGGATTATGGACATTGGGGAGGGTATGTGATTTGGTGAGTGCTGTGAAGTGTGTAAACCTGGTGATTCACAGACCTGTACCCCTGGGGATAAAAATATATGTTTATAAAAATAAAAAATTATAAAAAAAAAAAAAAGAAAATTCAGTGACAAAGAATTCTATTATGCCAAATAATAGATGTATACCAAGCCATTCTGTCTGAAGTATAGAGGTGTGGTTGAATCACAACTGTACTGTAGTCTATTTTAATAGCTACCTTTTTTTTTTTTTAAATACAGAGAAACAAGGAATTATTACCTACTGTGGCAATCAATTAACTATGGGGAAGAAAAACAACAGATTCAGTCATTTTGTTCTTATTCTTTTTTTAGGGCACCTCACATATATAATACAAGGTATGACTGTAGAAGAGTAACACTAGTACTTAAATAAACACGCAAGCCTTATTACATTTCAGTGACTTATGTCCTCTTCAAAGTACTATCATCTTGGCTGTGTACTTGATAACTATCGGTTCCAGTGCTCGCTTCGGCAGCACATACACTAAAATTGGTAGCTCTCAGTTCCAAATTGTCCAGGACAGATAATCCAGATGTCCCCAAATTTTATTATTCTCAATAAAAGTGATTCATGCATGGTAGAATGCAACATTTCTTAATCTGAATATTTTTAAAGACCTTTTGAAGGTATTTATAAATCAAGAGAAACACTTGGTTGAATCAAATGTTGTGATTTGGAGTTCAGCAAATATGGTTGCAGAAACCATGTAGTTATCCTAGCAACGTGTGGAATTTTTTCTGGCAACTGCCACCAGAACCAGCTTATGAGTCACACAAGGAAATCACTGTTATTACTTTATCTTACTGTGAGATATATTCCTATGGCTGAGCATAAAAGCATCTCAGCAACCTATTTTCTTTTCACAGGGTTCATAAGCTAACTTCTGAGTCCAGTTCTTCCATGTTAAACTGACATGCTTAAATGTTAAAAAGAACAGGATTCCCAGTCTTAGAGATTTCCTTACTAATGTGTTTGAAAATGTTGAATTCTGAGGACAGTATATAATAAGGTATAGTATTACATTATTACATGGCATATTACATTAAATGCATTGGAAGCATTTATCCTGGGGATTTAGAATACCCTCATCATTTTCACATATAACTTTCCTATGGATCGATCCATTAATGTACAGGTATTGAGTGATCTATTTGTGCCTAAAACTGTGGTAGGTGCAGCCAATTAGTTTGCAGAAAGGTATTGTCAGCTCCAATTTTAATAATGAAAAATAGATGAACTGAGAAATTAAATCATTAACCTAAGTTCACATGATGACACACTGGTATTGCCAGCAGAAAAAGCCAGCTTTCTTAATCTTGACTCAGTGATCTTTCAAGAATAACTTTCTTTTTCTCTCTCACCCTAAGTGCATGTGGGTACACATGTGTGCATGCGCCCCACCCCCACACATCTTTTGTAGCCTTCTTTTCTAAAATATTTAAAACCATGACAGTAGACGGCTTTTGCAGTGAACATGTTATGTCTACTTAAGGATGTTTTGAGTGAGGTAGGGGAATGGGAAATGTGGGGAGGGAAAGTGAAAGTATAGATGATTTATGCTACGCCTGTTAAAGAAAATTTTAAAAGACTGCAAATCCACAAATAAATGTATTAGGCTCACCTACCCGAACAAATAGGAGAAGTCTCTCCTACCTGAGTTGAGACAGGAAGATAGTGATTCACAGAGAAAAGATACCAACTGATTAGGAGAGAAAATGAAAAAGGCCAGACTCTAAAAACATTGTTTATATTTTACCTATGGTAAAATGCCTATGGCTTGTAGACACCTCGGAATTCCTGGCTGAGTGAAGTATCAGTTATGGATCAGTGAGAAAAGGTAGGAAGAATGGTTGGGGTAAAAGCTACAGTCCCGTAGTATCAGCCTAATGAAAAATAAAACTCAAATAAAACTGAAGATAGAGGTGACAGAATTACAAAATTTTCTGATAAAATGTTAAAGGCAATTTTTCATACCTCTTCCAATTTACAGTTGTCCTTATCATTGTGATGCATGTGTCCCAACCAAAAAATTTGTATATTTGGGGTAAATAATCATAATGTATATTTACCAGCTGAATTTATTGTTTCTTATGTACAGACAGGCACCATGTTGCTTATTCTATCAATTTATGCTCACAACAGTCTTCTGAGATAGGTACTACTATCATCTCTGCTCTACAGATAAGAAAATTCAAGCTCAGGGAGTTTAAGCAATGTGTCCTTATCACACTACAAAATACTTATGGAACTAATGATCCCAGTAAGCTTGGTCTGAATCCATTTGTTCCTCATAATGGCCCTGTAGGGAAAGTGGCTAGAAAAATGGAGTCTCCTGCTAGGTTCTTCATTCACTCTCATTAAACAATTATTTGATCTATAGGCAGGTCACTGTGTATGCATGCAGAATACAGTGGTAAACAAAACAGACCTGGTCACTATTCTCATGGAGCTCACCATTATTGGGGAAATAGAATTATTAATAGAATTATTAAACAAAATCTCCTCCCAGCATAGAAAACATCTCTGCAACAGTAATAGACAAAGAAAACAATTTTATTATTGACTAAGCAATAAATAAGAATGCAATGCACATTACACTCAATCTGCTAAAAAGATTGCAAAGGCAACAAAAATATTACTCTTTTACGTAGCTAAATAGATACAAGACATTAAATTCATGTTCTCAAGATAAAATGGTTAATTTTCTGCTCTCTTTAGGACTGAAGGTAGGTTTTGGCCTTTGGAGTCAGGTGGTAGCTGAATTTAGGCGTACACCCTGCCAGGACACTGGGAGAACGGGTATTATATTCTTTGATGATTATATTTGAACAAGATGATTCTCAGGTTTTTGAGGCAAAATTCCTGAATTGTGAGACTGGCAAGAATTTTATTTAGTCCTTAAAAAGATTGACACGTATATGAAGAGGACAGGGAAAGAAGTACCAAAAGAAAAAGGAGGAAGGGGATTTCTTCCCTTCTTTTCAATAGGGAGAATTTTTAAGTCATATATTTGAAATTGTATTTGTACTTACACCATTAAGTGGGGAAAGATGATAATAAATAAAAACTTGAATAAATAGAGAGATATACATTTTGATAAATTCTATGAAACCAGCATTCAATAAGAATAATAATGAGGTGCTTAATCTAGTGTAGGAACTGCTCCCTAATGAAAGTTCTTTTTAGATGTGTAAAGAGGATGTGGTCCGTATATACAATGGAATATTGCTCAGCCATCAGAAAGGACGAATACCCAGCCTTTGCATCAACATGGACGGGACTGGAGGAGATTATGCTGAGTAAAATAATTCAAGCAGAGAAAGTCAATTATATGGTTTCACTTACTTGTGAAACATAAGGAATAGCATGGAGGACATTAGAAGAAGGAAGGGAAAAATGAAGGGAGGGAAACCAGAGGGGGAGACGAACCATGAGAGACTGTGGACTCCAAGAAACAAACAAGAAAAAAGGGTTTTAGAGGGGAAGGGAGTGGTGGGATGGGTGAGCGCAGTGATGGGTATTAAGGAGGGTACATATTGCATGGAACACTGGGTGTTATACGTAGACAATGAATCTTGGAACACTACAGCAAAAACTAATGATGTACTGTATGGTGGCTAATATAACATAATATAAAATAATTTTTAAAATAATTTTTAAAAAAGATGCATCCTGAGCAATGAGCAGGAATTAGTTTCTTAATGGACAGGAAGAAAAGTATTTCCAGAAAAGGCAATAATATGTGTGAAAGCTCTGAGATCGGAGCGAGCTCATTGTCTTCAAGTAACTAAAGGAAGGCTATTGCTAGAGTGGAATGAAGGAGACAGCAAGTGACATGAGGACTACATGCACCGCTAGAGTTACAGCATCTCTTAACCAAGGGACACATGGGAACAAGGGAAACTGTCCTCTGAGACTGAAGTTTTAAACACATAAACAATGAGAGTAGAAAGCTGTTCAGGCGACTGAAAGAAGGAAAATGACTCTCAGATTTGCAAGCCTTGACAGGTACATGACTGCAATTAGTATCAAATCTAAACGAAAGAATTGGGGGGCGCCTGAGTGGCTCAGTCAGTTGAGCATCCTACTCTTGATCTTAGCTTGGGTCTTGATCTCAGGGTCATAAGTTCAAGACCCATGCTGGGCTCCATGTGGGGTGTGGAGTCTTCTTTAAAAAAATAATATAAAATAAAGGAGGAAGAACTGTGCACTTCAAAATTTGTCAAGAGGATAGATTGTGTGTGAAGTGTTCTTATCAATATAAAAATAAATAAAAAGAAATACAGGAGGGAATACTGAATCATATCAAATCAAATTACTTAAGACTAGTGCTCAAGAGAAGCTCTTACAAGCAACAAGAAAGAAAAAAAATATGTACAGAGCAGCAAAGAAAAGGAAGATAACATATTTTTCTTAGAAACAATACAACAAGAAAATAGTAGGGTGATTTTTTTGAAGTGCTGAAAGGAAAAATAAAACAATCAGCCTGGACTTCTATAACCTAATGGAAATACCTTTTCACAGAAAAGGCAAAATAAAGACTTTTTGAGAAACAAAAAGATGAAATGATCACTAACAGACCATTAATACAAGAAATGTTTAAAGAAGGTCTTAGGGCAGAAGGAAACAGATACCAGAGGGAAACACACATCTACAAAAAAGAAATAAAGAGCACTGGAAATAGTAACTACATTTAGCAAATATATATCATTGTTTTCTTATTATTTAAATGTTTTCAAAATATAATGGGCCTTAAGAAAAAAAAAATAAAATTAGGAGAGATTGCCAGTAAAATATAACAAAAACATCACTAAGATTGCCAGTAAAATATAATAAAAACATCACTAAGACAAGCAAAGATAATCCCAAACAAGCAGAATGAGAAGTGCCCTGGCCCAAAGATAAAATATTTTGTCCTGTGGCAAGTACATCCCTATTATAGGAGTGCAGTTAAATAACCTAATAAACTCTTTTTATCCCAAGTTCAGATTTATCAATTAAAATTTGGATAATATTTAGGTATTCCATATAGGGGAGGAAAATAAGAGAAGCAGAGTCCTGCTCCACTTGACAGTTCTATTTCTTGATCTCAAACTGCTGTAAAATATGAAGCTAAGCTTAATGTGAGTTTATTCTGTTGAAAATTCTTTCTTAGTGAAAGTTTAAAGTCCTCCATTAAGTGCCTATTTGGGCAGCTCTGGCCTTCCTCTTCATTACTATTCAGTTTCCTATGGAAATTTCTATAGGCCAATTATTCACCATAAGGTTTCAGTTATAGGTTTGATTCATGTTATTTCTCTATCTTGTTTGCCATTTATTTTGTCATATAGATGCTTCTCTTCCAGCTGCCTATAAAACTACTCATTGCCATCTTTACCTCGTGTCTAACCATTGCTCAAAATATAGATGATACAGAAGAATTGTTCTAAAAATATTTAGAGAGTAAGATGAGTTCTTACTAGTTTTGTTTTCTACCTTTTTCCTATCACCTGGCCCCCCATTGTTAACTAAAGTGTAGAGGGATAAAGGGATACCTAGTGCCCTTATGAACTCTTGCTTGCTTATGATCTCAGAAAGTGACATCTTCCTGACTCCCTTTGTAAACATAGGTTTTGCCTTAATCATGTTACTATAGCTACATTTCAGCACACAGTATGTAGCAGTGTGATAGGCAAGTACGTACACACATACATACATACAGTGTATATATACTGTAGTTAGGCTTTTTAGTTTCAAATTCAGAGTCTAGTCTTGGCTCTTGGGCAAGTTACTTGGCTTTTTGTACTTGTTTCTTTATTTGTAAAATAGGACTAGTAATCATATCTAACTCATAGAGGATTAAACAATACAAAACTCAAAAAGCATCTCTAAAGTATTCCAAATGATAGTTAATATCATATTTCCCTATGTTTATTATTCTCTGCTAAGTTTACTCACATTAGACAACCAGCATCTGTATGTGAGATATACCCCCCAAGACATAATCAGATTTTGATAATACCTTCTTCTTTCCAATGGCAAGGAAGTAAAGCAGTCTCCTCATTTGTAATTCTCCATTGATTAACATTGGAAATGGTAGTTCATATGGGTTGTGGCATATTTTTATAATTATTATTATAATTAGCCAGAATCTGGCTAATTATTCACTGAACTGTAGGGGAGGGAAAACTCTTCTTCTACCTGCACAGGTTCATGGCTGGGACTTGCAAACTAAACTTATAAAAGACAGATGAATAGGAAAAAAAGGCATACAAATTCTATTTTACATGCACTGGAGTTTCACATATCCATAAAATTAAAAAGATTGAAAGAAATGGTTAGACTTCAGAGTTGACATACCATTTTAATAAAGGGCAATAAGCTTTGAAAAAGTGACTAGATAAAGAAAAGGGAGTTTGGGCTTCAAACAGTGGTTACTATGGGGAGGTGAATGGTAGTTTGGGTTTATTTAATAAAACTTGTTCATGCAGGCTCATCTCAGTGCCATTGCTGTCTTTGGCATTAAGAGTTGGTCTTCTTGGGGGCGCCTGGGTGGCTCAGTGGGTTAAAGCCTCTGCCTTTGGCTCAGGTCATGATCCCAGGGTCCTGGGATCGAGCCCTGCATCGGGCTCTCTGCTCAGCAGGGAACCTGCTTCCTCCTCTCTCTCTCTGTCTGCCTCTCTGCCTGCTTGAGATCTCTGTCTGTCAAATAAATAAATAAATAAATCTTAAAAAAAAAAAAAAAGAATAGTTGGTCTTCTTGGACTGCCTGGGTGGCTCAGTGGGTTAAGCCTCTGCCTTCAGCTCAGGTCATGATCTCAGGGTTCTGGGATCGAGTCCCACATCAGGCTCTCTGCTAGGCAGGGAGCCTGCTTCCTCCTCCCCCTCTCTCTCTCTCTGCTTGCCTGTCTGCCTACTTGTGATCTCTCTCTGTCAAATAAATAAAATCTTAAAAAAAAAAAAAAGAGTTGGTCTTTTTGGGGCACCTGGGAGGCTCACTTAGTCAAGCCTCTGCCTTTGTCTCAGGTCATGATCCCAGGGCCCTGGAACTGAGTCCTGTATCAGGCTCCTTGCTTAATGAGGAACCTGCTCCTCCCTCCGCCTACCGTCCCCTCTGCTTGTGCCCTCTCTCTCTCTCTCTCTCTCATTCTCTCTGATAAATAAATAAATACATAAATAAATAAATACGTCTTTAAAAAATTAAAAAAAATGTTGGTCTCCTCTTGGTATGGGAGAGGGCAACATGTTCACAAAGGAAATTTATGCCCTGCTTTAGATAGATGCGGGAGTGCCTTCCTGTGTCTGCGTTTTTCTCAGTTGTCTTCAGTTTAAAATAATCCTTATGCCAAAGTGACATATTTTGCAGTGTCATATTCTGGATCAGCAAATAATTTTCGAATACCAGCTATATGCCAGGCTCCACGCACTACAGTTTATAGAGCTTAATTTTTGGTTGGAGAGAAAGAATATAAATAAACTTAAAATATATGTGATATTGGAAAAATAACAAAGTAAGGGGATCAAGAGTGGTGGAATGGGAACACTACTTTCGATATATGTGCTTTCCAGTGAGTTAACTAGAACTCCACCCTTTCTTTTTTTCCCACTCAAAAGAACACATCATAGCACAAGCCTGAGTGACAATACCATTGGGATCATTTTTTACCTGTTGTGCCTTCCTTCTAAATGTAAACCTTTTGGGAACTTCAGATTAAGCATAATTAGTAATAAATGTGAACATGGAACACAAATGATTGCAATATTTTGGGTCCCAAGTATCTGATCCTAAATTCCAGGGGACCATCAGTATTCCATAGCCACAGTGAAGATCTCTACCTCATCCTTACCCAAGTTATCATCCTGTTGACCTTCCACTCCATATCGGTTTCTGAAAGGATCCCCTTTGTTCTTGGCAGAGTTACAAAGCAGAGAAGATTAATACTAGCTCAAGGAATGATCCATTCTTTCCTGGCTCAGGTTACAAGCTATTCTTACTTCTTCCTATTCTCATGGAAGGAGCCACCCCTTACATGTTCAGGGGAATGATGTTCTGAAAATTATTAATAATAGTTCACCTGCACAAAAATAAAGCAGCAGCATCTTCATTTTCAACAGCAGTGGCAAAATATTAACCTAAGGTAACAAAACAGTTTTAATCTGGGAGGTTCATGGACTTGCTGAAAGTCATACAAGTTAATGACAAAGGTAGAAAATTGAACCTAAAGTTCCTCATTTTAAAAGATCATGCTGAACTTTAAAACAGAACTGGAAGTACCTTTAAAAGGGGTAAAAAGAAAACAAATGAAATTTTCTTCTGAAAAGTTCCATCACACAGTAGATTCCTCTTAGTATGTGGAAATACAACAATCAGTATGCGACAACAGAGTTAGGTAAGGCTGAAAAATTCTGCTAGTCCAGGTTCACAAAGGTTCACTGTACAAGTGGGAAAGAGTATTGTTTTCAGCCTGACACAAGATGCTTCCAATCCTCAAATCCTTAGTCATATCTGATCCAACTAAAGGCCCAGCCAAGGTCTTTGTTTTACCCAGATAAGGGTGTCACCATGGAAGCTTCACATAAAACTCTATAGAATCCAAAAAACAAACAAACGAACAAAACAACTCTATAGAATCCAAATCGCCAGTTTCCTCATAAAAGGAGAAAAGAACATCACTGACACAGGAATATGAAATTAATTGGATCTATATTTCACTTCAGATCTCCAAATCATTGCTGATAAAGGAGTCTTTAATCTTCTACATAGGAGGACTCTGTATTGCAAGCACAATTGAAATCTCTCCACGAAAACTAGCTCTTTGAAAAATGCAGTCTTCATAACCTTCATAACCCAGCATTCAGGGGAATAATTTCTTACCACCTGCATTATCAGCTCTATCCCTTTTATTAGAGAATCTGTCAAAAATGCAGTCTTGTAAAATGGTTATGATTTTAATCTTTATGGTGATTGGAAAAGGAGCACAAATGGCTTTGATTGCAGGCAGAAATGTTTGCTAAAAGTCATTACAGCTTTTGCTTCTCATCCTCTTAAATAAATTAATAACATTTGGTGAGAAAAAACCCTAAGGTCTCAATATTATTTCTATAACACCAAGGTAGTCTCAAATAATGAACATGCTCTGGAACCATCACTTTTTTCTCACTGCTAGGAAAGTGTGTATATGTAAGTTCCTCTGAAAGACATACTTTAAAAAATAAAATAAAATACGTACTAACCCCTAGTCAACATGTAAATATATTTAGGTGTGCATATATAAAATATATACTATACATACAACAGGATATGAGTATATGCACATCGAATGGATTCCCCCCATAACAACAAACAAGAGAAGAAAGCATCTGGGGAGCTCAAGGGCATCACAACAGATAGGAAGAACAAAGCATGTAATACTAGGTGAAAAAGTGCTATGCCTGCATGGGCTGGATATTATTCACAGAGAGAGATTGTTTCTTATGAATTCTATTTTCTTACTATTTCTGAAAAAGAAGAATGAAAGATGATTAGAGAATGAGGGTACATGTTCCATAAATATTTTAATGTTTAATGTTTAGCGTGCACCAGGTTCATTGAAAATGTAAAGGCTGTAGCACGTGAGCAGGTATTGTTTTCTGACCTCTCTCCAACTCACAATCTGTGCCCTGTAATAGGTCCATTCCATCCAGACGAAAGCCTCTCAAAAGCCCTCTACAGGGGCACCTGGGTGGCTCAGTGGGTTAAGCTGCTGCCTTCGGCTCAGGTCATGATCTCAGGGCCCCGCATCGGGGTCTCTGCTCCGCAGGGAGCCTGCTTCTCTCTCTCTCTCTCTCTCTCTGCCTGCCTCTCTGCCTACTTGTGATCTCTGTCTGTCAAATAAAAAAAAAAAAAAAAAGAATCATTTGGGGAGGGACGCCTGGGTGGCTCAGCCATTAAGCATCGGCCTTTGGCTCAGGTCATGATCCCAGGGCCCTGGGGTTGAGCCCCACATCGGGCTCCCTGCTCAGTGGGAAGCCTGCTTCTCCCTTTCCCAGTCCCTCTGCTTGTGTTCCCTCTCTCGCTGTGTATGTGTCTCTCCCTGTCAAATAAATAAATAAAATCTTTAAAAAAGAAGAAGAAGAAGAATCAGGTGGGGACGCCTGGGTGACTCAGTTGCTTATGCATCCAACACTTCATTTCCAGTCAGGTCATGATCTCAGGTTTATGGGATTGAGACCCATGTTCGCTTCCTCCTTCAACGGGGAGTCTACTGGAGGGTCTCTCTCTCTATCTCTCTCTTCCCTTCTGCCCCTCCTTCTGCTCATGCTCTCTCTCTCTCTCATAAATAAATAAATAATTCTTTTTTTTTCAAGAATCAGGTGGACTAACTATTCTCCCTACCATACTTACTAATAACTAGATCTGTGTTATTTAACTTACTGAATTGCTTTTATCAATTGCAGAAAAGGAAACTGGCAAATCAGTTTTGCTCATTCTGAATAGCCTTGAAGTGATGGTTAGGGAAGCAGTTCAGTGTGAGAAGCTGCATCAGAGTATTTTCAATATGTGATCACCATTGGCTTTCTTCCTTTCGCTAGCCAGGAAATTTTGTACCCTAACTAAGGCACTATGAAATGACCTTTATCTACTCTGTAATCTTTGAAACTGTATTCCTACACCCTTACCTCAACTATCTTTGCTAAACAAAATAATCCTTCTTACTCCTTATGTATATGGTTTGTATATGAAAACAAAAGCCTAGGAAACATCCCTAAAATGATAAATTGACTTCAGATTGCTTATGTTTGTTTTTATTTTGGAGGGTGAGGTAGGAAGTCAGAGGTCTAGGGAAGTCATTTTAGGTGTAGGATAACCTTTTAAAACAAGCTTTGTATAAGAATGAAAATAAAGAAAAAGAAAGAAGACAGACTGAGGAGATGAACCAAAGACTGTGTCAGAATATGGGAGGAAAAGGCATACAAGGGACCAAAGAATAAAAGAGAAAAGGAGCTGAAACATCAGGAAATGGAGTACCGAGGGAGCAATACACCAAAAGTAGGGAGACACAGAGAGCAATTATATTTTCAATCAATACTACTCTCTTTTCTTCTTAAATTCTGTAGAATAATTATCTATAATTTACTGTGCATATTTGTGCTTAAATTTGATACTCAGAAATACAAGGCTCTGATCTCCAGCATTTTGAACTCCAACAGCATAAAACACCAAGACAAGATAATATACTATGATGAAAGCAGCTTTGCTTAGGCAATTCAGTCACAATGTTGCAAAGCAGGTAGCTTGAGAAGGAAGATGCAAAGTTGTATTTGGGAACAGAGTTTATTTGAGGTGATGACAGCATTTCCAAGGAGAGATATTCTGGCAGTAGTAGAAAGCCAGCGTGTGGAGTCCTGTTGGGAGTATGTGGCTGGTGAGTAAATTGGAGGGTCATCAGCAGATACCGGACAGTCAAAACAGAGGAAATTAGTGCAGATAAAAAGATCCTGTGAGAATTCTGGGAATTGAAAGACTGGAGGATAAAGTAGAGCAATCAAAGGGAGAAAGAAAGAACAATCAAGTGACATTTTAAACACATACTCTTTGCCTGGTACTGAGCTACACGCTGGGGATACGAAGATGACTCAAATATGGTCTCTGCCCTTAAGCTCATGGTTTAGTTCCAGAAAACAATTTGCAGTGAAGGGACAGAGTGGACACAAAGCATCAATTAACTATGGGGGAAAAGATAATAAAAGCATAGGCTCATAGAACACCTGATACATCATTAGCAATGTCTAAAGTCTTTGCATGATTGTTTATTAAATCTCCACAAGTACATTATATAGTAGATTCTAATATGATGTTCATTTTACAGATGAGGAGACTGAGGCCCAGAGAGCTTCAGCAACTTGCCCAAGATCTCAGAAAGTTGAATTAGCAGAGCTCGCAGGCAGTCTGGCTCCAGAAGATTTAAGCATCCCCACCATACTTAAGAGGAAGAAAATAGAGTATGAGGTATTTGGCTTACTATAAAGAAATGTGTTAGAAGTTTATCAGGTATTCAAGGTTAGAAAGGCATTCTAGACAAGGAGAAAAGCTTAAGCACAGAGCCATGGCGTGGCATGGCATATTTGCTAAGTTAGTCAGTACAACCTGCCTATTAACACAGCATCCTGACTTGGAACCCAGCCTTCGTGGTTCCTAAGAAAAACCTTTCAGCTGTTGCATGGCTTACAGTTTTATCAAATTTTGAAAATTATTTTTTACTTAGTTGGTGCCTCCATTGGTCTCACTTTTAACTAAGTGCTATATAAAAAACTACTTCTCAATCCCAGGTGATTTAGAATAATAATAAAAAAGTCTAAACAATCCAAAGCAGTTTGGTTTACTTTGATTTATAAATCACATGTTCAAGTCCTAAGCCACTGCCGAATCTTGTGGGCTCTGCCAAAACACAGACAAGAATTTTTTCTTGTTGTTCTAATTAAACATGTAGCTGGTGTTTCTGCCTTCTTTCATAACCTTTATATACCAATTATGATTCCCAATTTTTCTTCACGGAACATCATTTTCCATCTTCCTCCATTATTCTTGTCATCTCTTCCCCTTTGCTGTGCACATTTGTTCAATTTTGTTTCATCAAGTAGTTCTTCCGAGTGCCTCAGCTCTTTCTCAGTAACAACCAAGAGGACCAACATCTTAAGGCAGAGAACACAGAACTGGGAGATTGCTTTCTATGACGATGTGTGGCAGAGCAATGATTACATTTCATTTATAGGGCTGGTCCAGAGATTAGGTTGGCTGTTGTCCCAATGTTTAAGTCCTGAAATATTGCTGAAATATTGTCGGAGTATTTTACCTGAATTTCTCTTTAATCTTTTTTTTTTTTTTTTATAGAGAAAGATGTAGAATGAAACTGTCCTGCTGCATTCTTGAGAATTTTCCTCCTTTTATGCTATACCAGTCTTGTCTCTACAAATTGAATTAGAGATGAGTTATTGTGTTTATCTATGGAAAAACACTCCTTAATAGCAGTGGCAATTGTCAAGAGATGAGAGAAAAGACTTTGTGAATATTTATGATACTTCAAAATGACTCATATGCTAATGAAACAAATGCCTTAGGGCCAGTTGAGAACCTTATGCATAGATTAGGAAAGGATTAAGAGCAGCAATTAATTTAGTAACAAGTCTAAGTGAAATGGGAATTTTTCTTAAGAGAACTATTTTTAGAAAGTGTATTCAATCTAGTCCCAGTTTCAAGTTTCCTTTTGAATCTTTCACCTGTTGACTTTTAAAAATTCAGAATAAAACACCTGTGCCCCTACATGCTCATGCTCTATATGTTTGAGTTTATGAGAGACACTGTTTCTATTCTCAAGAAGGCCACCGTCTCATGGAAGGAATATCACATCATATTATAACTGCCTATTTGTTCTTAAAGAACAATAGGATGCAGATGTCATTATAGGGCTTAGGGGGACCAAGCGCCCTCTAGGCACCCTGAAAGAAGTGATTCCTTTTTTTTTTTTTTTTTTTAATTTTACTTATTTATTTGAGAGGAAGAGAGTGGGGGAGAGAGAGAGTGTGTGAGCACATCAGTGGAGGGGAAAGGCAGAAGGGGAGGGAGAAATAAGCTCCCTACAGGGAGCCTAATATGGGGCTCAATCATAGGGTTCTAGAATCATGACCTGAGCCAAAGGCAGACACTAAACCAACTGAGCCACCCAGGTGCCTGTGATTTCTATTTTTAAAATAATGATTTATTTATTTTAGAGAGGGAGAGAGAGTGCATTCATGGGGAGAGGGGCAGATGGAGAGTGAGAGAGAGAATCTCAAGCAGATTCCCTGATGAGCATGAAGCCCAATGTAGGGCTTGATCTGGCAATCCTGAGATCATACCTGAGTCAAAATCAAGAATCGAACCCTAACTGACCGAGTCACCCAGGCAACCTTGGAAGAAGTGATTTCTAAGAAAAAACTTAAAAACAACTCTGGGAGTGCCTGGGTAGCTCAGTCAGTTAAGCATCTGCCTTTGGTTCAGGTCATGATCTCAGGGTCCTGGGATCAAGCCCTGAGTCAGGTTCCTTGCCCTGTGGGGAGTCTGTTTCTCCCCCTCCTTCTGCCCTCCCCCTGCTCATGCTCCTGCTCTCTTTTTCTCTCTCTCTCAAATAAATAAATAAATCTTTAAAAAATAAGGAAAATAACCAGAAAAACTCTGGTTTAACCAAAGAAAGAAAAGTATAGGACCATGGTTAAAGGACATGTTTTGGGGTAAGGTAGAGAGGACCTTAGTTAATATATCATTTCATAAAAGAAAATACTTGGAAATGGTCAAAATTAAGTTTTTCAAAACTCTGGAAACTAATCAAATGCAAAAATTCAAGCAGCATTAAAGAAAACCTGATGAATTGGTAAAAAAAAAAAATCAGAGTTGATTGTATTTAACTTAACCTATATCCATCCATGCCCTTCCTTCTAGTTCTACAATAACTTTGAAACTTAGTATCCTCACAAATACAGTAGCTGTCAGAACCAGCAGGCTTGCATCCACTAGAGGAAATAGATAAGATTTGGAGTTTTTTTAAAAAAGTCTCATCTCCAGACCGTTTCCTTGACCTGACTGGCAACACCCTGGAAAAACCCCATTCATCAGGTGTTATTATGTGACTTGAACTTGCAACTTCAGCTCAATCCACAGGAAAAATTTTATCCTGAGGCAACTATTCACTATTTTAGCTGCCTAAGATGTAAATGCATGTGGGGCAAACAAGAGGCTGGCCAAAAACTTAAAAAGAAGATCTGGGGAAGCAATGTCCACAGAAATCTTTAAAAAGCTCTGGCACATTAATAGGGATTTAGAAGGCTAAGTGCCCATGAAAGAATTAAGAAGGTCCTGATCTAGGAAACCATTAAAATCCTAGAGGAGAATACAGGTAGAACCTCTTTGACATTGATCTTACCAACTTCTTACTAGATATGTCTCCTGAGGCAAGGGAAACAAAAGCAAAATAAACTATTAGGACTTCAACAAAATAGCAAGCTTCTGTACAACAAAACAAGCAATCGACAAAGCTAAAAGACAACTTCCTGAATGGGAGAAGATATTTGTAAATAACATAAATAACAAAGAGGAGTATCCAAAATATATATAGGTAGTATCCAAATTATGTATCCAAATCATATATCCAAAATATATGAAGGACTTATCAAGTTCAACACCCAAAACCCAGATAATCCAGTTAAAAAATGGGCAGAAAACATGAATAGACAATTTTTCAAAGAAGACAAAAGAGATGAATAACAGACTTATGAACACATGCTAAACATCACTCATCATTAGGGAAATACAATTCAAAATTACAGTGAGATATCACGTCACACCAGTCAGAATGGCTAAAATTAACAACACAGAAAACAACAGGTGTTGGCAAGGATGTGAAGAAAGGGAGGCCCTCTTGCACTTTTGGTAGGAATGCAAATTGGTGCAACCACTCTGAAAAACAGTATGGAGGTTCCTCAAAAATTTTAAAATAGATCCAGCAATTGCCCTACTAGGTATTTATCCAAAGGATACAAAAATACTGATATGAAGGGATACATGCACCCTGATATTTATAGCAGCATTATCAACAATAGTCCAATCATGGAAACAATCCAAACACCCATCAAATAGTGAATGGATGAAGTGATTATATATATATATATAATCATTTCATATATACATATATATGAAATATAAACATATATATTTGTATATATAATATATATAATATATGTATGTATATATATTTGTATATATAATATATAATATATGTATGTATACAAATATATATGTTTATATTTCATATATAATATATTTTATACATATATATTATATATAATATATGTATACAAATATATATGTTTATATTTCATATATATATGTGTATATATATAGCTAACCCATAAAAAGAATGAAATCTTGTCATTTGCAATGACATGGATGGAACTAGAGAGTATTATGCTAAGCAAAATAAGTTAGAAGAAGGCAAATGCCATATGATTTCACTCATATGTGGAATTTAAGAAACAACAACAAAAAATGAAGATGGGTGGGGGAGAAGAGAAGCAAACCAAGAAAGAGATTCTTGACTATAGAGAACAAACTGGTGGTTACTGGAGGGGAGCTGGACAGGGGAATGGGTTAAATAGATGACATGTACTGAGGAGGGTCCTTGTGATGAACACCAAATGTTGTATGGAAGTAATGAATCACTAAATTCTACTCTTGAAACTAATATTATACTGTATGTTAACTAACTGGAATTTAAATAAAAACTTGGAGAATCTAAAAAAAAAAAGTAAAAGAGAAAGAAGGCACTCATCTCTTATCTGAGCGCACTTTGAGGCTCTGCACAATTAGGAAGTGAAGGCTAAACAACAACTGCGTGAGCATTGAAAACATGCTTCAATACATAAACACAGAGCCTCTCAAAAAAAGTTGAAAAAATAACTATTTCAAGGCATTAGATGATCTGTGTTCAATTGTTAGTTGATCATTAAGCTAACCAATCAGAATTCAGTAGCTGAATGGAATACAGACATTACCAAATTAGTCCAGAAAAGTCACTAAACATACAGCAACAAGAATGACAGCAACAACAATAAACCCTGGGGAAAGGTAAATCTGATTTCTAGAGTTGTCACGTTATATTACTGAAATCCAGTTTTCAACAACAAAAAATATTTCAGGATATCCCAAGAAACATGAAAGAAGGGCCTGGGCTGGAAAAAATTGTCAGGTGAAACTATTCCTGAGATAGTCAAGCCATTTGACTTACTATAAAAAGTCAAATGACTTAGCCATTTGACTTACTATAAAAGTCAAATGACAAGCCATTTGACTTACTATAAAAAAGTAAATCAACTATAACAAATATGCTGAAAGAACTCAAAGAAACCATGTCTAAAGAGCTAAAGGAAGGCATGACCATAATGCCTTAGCAAATATTAACAAAGATAGAGAAATTATTTTTAAAAGAATCATGTAGAAATTCTAGAACTTAAATTGTAGTAACAGATGAAATGTCCACTAGAGGAGTTCAACAGCATATTTGAACAGACAGAAGAAAGAAACAGCATATTTGAAGATAGGTCAATTGAGAGTATCCAGTGTAAGGAACAAAAATGATAACAAAAAGACTAAGAAAATTGAACAGTGCCTCAGGGATCTGGGAGCCTTCTTTAATCATACACACATAAAAAGGAAGAGGAGAAGCAGAAAGGGGCAGAAGTAATATTTGAAGAAATAATGGCTGAAAATTTCCCAAGTTTGATGGAAAACATTAATCTATATATCGAAGAAGCTCAGTGAGTTCCAAGTAAGATGAACTCTTTGAGGTCCACATGTCTGACTGTTGAAATCCAAATGCAAAAAGAGAACTATGAAAAGAGGAGGAGAATAGCCAGAACAAATGATCGTCAATAAGATAAAAAGCTGACCTCTCACCTGTGGGACCAAAGACAGTGGAGGAGATTCAAAATGTTGAAAGGCTGTCAACAAAAAGTCTATATACAGCAAAAATATTCCTCAAAAACAAAGAAGAAATTAAAGCATTGATAGATAAACAAAAACTGGAAAATGTATTACTGGCAGACTTCCCCTAGAAGAAACAACATGGGGGCTTAAGTGGGTACAAGAAGAATAAATAAAAGAAATACTAAAAGAAATCTGGCAGCTGAAGTGAAAGATTCTACAAAGTTACCTGAATCCAGAGAGAAATAAAGAGTGCTGGTAACAGTGATTATGTCAGCAAATATAAAATGTAGTATGAAAGTATTTTTGTTTGCAATTCTTCTTATTTAAAATACAAGTACATAAAATAATAATTATAAAATCTGGCTGATGTGTTTATCATGTATAAGGATGTAATGTGTGGGACAACACACAGAAGGGGAAGTGAATGAAAATATATTGAAACAAAATTTCTATTATGATTAAGTTGGTATTAATTAGACCTAGATTAATTGTATATTTACGATTACTGCATTTAATTGTATTTCTCAGCATAACACTTCAATAACCAACTCATTCAAAATATAGAGAAAAAAATGTAAGTGATACAATGGAAACTATCTAACACAAAAGAACACAGAAATGGAGTAATAAAGAGGCAGAAATGACACAAGACAAATAGAAAACAGCAGAACGCCAGACTTAAATCCTATCAGGAATTACATTAAGCTACGATGAATCAAATGTTCCAACCAAAAGGCAAAATTGATAGAATAGATTTTAAAAACAAACACATTATCTGACTAGATGTAGTCTATAGGAGACACATTTTAGATTCAAGGACACAAATAGACTGAAAGTAAAAAGAGGAAAATAATATATACCATGTAAACAGTAACCAAAATAAGCAAAAATTAAATAAGGAACTGCCCAACTCCTTTTAATATCACACACAACAGTTCATATGAAAATCCTCTCTGTTTAATTTTATTTTTGGTATTGATTTCTATTTTATGTGAAACATCTTCAGAAAATATAGTATAATACAAATTCCTTGAAATTTGTTTAAGACTGATTTTATAGGTTAATATCTTGTGAATAATCTTTAAATTGTCTACATATACTTAAAAAGAATATACACAACTCTAAGCAGAAAGGATGTGGTGGGGAAAGTCTATTCTCATGCCTTCTCTTCTCTTATTAGAAAAAAATGTGAATTTGAGGTACCTATAGAATACTTAGAAATAACCATAAAATGTCAGATGGATCTGGAGCAGTCTGGATTAGAAAGGGTGTTGGAGGTCATCAGCAAAAAAATGTAATAAGTAATGGACAGAGATGTCTTCTAAGAGTAGGCCCATTTGGTGGGTTTAGGTTTGTTTTTGATCAAAAACTAGGTTCCATTGTAGGCTCTTGAGGAAGGGCAATGATATTTCGTGTAACCCTGCTAGCACTGGCCAAATATTGCCTTGTGTAGCCACCATGCTAAAATTGCATTGAAGAAATAAGATCTTATTGATGAGCTTATGAGCACTGGGTGTTGTACACAGCTAATGAATCATTGAGCACTACATCAAAAACTAATGATGCGCTATAGGTTGGCTAACTGAAAATAATAATAATAATAATAGGGAAATTCAAGAATTACTGAAAGCATTTGCTTTCTCTGTTACCTATTTAACAACTTGATATCTAGTTAATAATTCTTTAGATTTAATTCTCTCTGTTCAATTACATAGATTTTATTTAGTAGAAAGATCAATTTCTTATAAGAAGCAACTCAGTGTTTAACATGTTATTAAATATATCTAATAAAAAATACTGGTAAGTATATTAGAAAATCAGATCTTGTTCTGGTTAGGCATTTCATATACTCTGCTGAGTTTTTTGTTTTGCTTTAGTTTTTGTGTTTGCTTTTGCTGTTCTGTAATAATACTGTTGCATTATTAATTAAACTCCCCAAATTATTGCATTATGACATGAATCATTAAATAATAAGCAATATGCATTTATCATTAATTATAATGACCATTTAGTAAGTGTATATTTATTGTTATGGAAATTTTCTCAGCATAAAAACTAACCAGTGTTCAAATTTAGCAGAATTATATACATTTTTGAATTTTTTGAATTATATACATTTTTAATATTACATAATGTAAGAAAATTGTAAGCTAATATAGCATCTATTCCAGATGGCAAAAGGAAAATCAATGAAATTACCAGCATCAGAAAACACAAAGCCATTAAATAAGAAAATTATATAAAATTATTTGGATAATTAGGGGTGCCTGGGTGGCTCAGTGGGTTAAGCCTCTGCCTTTGGCTCAGGTCGTGGTCCCAGGGTCCTGGGATCAAGTCCCGCATCGGGCTCTCTGCTCAGCGGGGAGTCGGCTTCCCTTCCTCTCTCTCTGCCTGCCTCTCTGCCTACTTGTGATCTCTTTCTCTGTCAAATAAATAAAAAATAAATCTTAAAAAAATTATTTGGATAATTAAATTTGTTTTTGAAGAACAATAGATGGATAAATGAAGAAAAAATTCGAAAATTTCTAGCTTCAGGAGAACATAGCACAGATAAAACAAAAATAAAGTAGATTGAGGATTTACTTTATCTTTAATATCCACAATAACCAAATAACATTTTTAAAACTATAAAATAAAAATAACTGAACAATTATTAACTAAATGTATTTTCTTCCAATTCAGACACATAGGAATATAATTTGAATATTAAATCATGGACACTCTTGTTGAAAAATTGCATGGTTTGAAGTTTTATGAAACTTAGTCTGTACATATGTTTTCTAATGACAAAAACCATTTTATTCTGGTTATTTATTTTTCCTAAAATAATTCTATAATTTTTTCAGTCCCCCAAACTCTTAAGATAGAAAAAAAAAGGTCACCTGCAAAACAGGAGTACGAATATTGGCAGCATGGATTAAATTTGTTAAACTTGAAGAAAGTGGAAAGCATATTACTAATAGTTCTAGGCACTCAAGATTCTAATCCAGGTTGAAATAATTGACATTTTATAGACCATCAAAGTAAGAAAATGGGAAAAATATTGTTTTTGTTCAGTGCACAATATACCAGTTTCTACATATGGCAGATCAACACCTAGCATTCAGACTAAGATTATCCAAGAAACTTTATGAGCACAATAATGGCAATTTTATTTATTTGGAAAAAATAAACGCAACATTTGATAACATTTACAGCTAAACATCTATGCAAAACATAATGATATAAAAAAAGAAATTAAAAAAAAACACAATGACACAAAATACTATTAAAATTTTAGGGAATGAAATCCAAAGGTAAATAATTAAAATTATAATAGATGTGGTGAATAGAATAATTTTGAGTAAAGTAAAAAGTTTGAAATACTATTTGATTATTTTAATATATTTAGTATTTTTTTAATAAAGTTTTTATTTTTTAGTAATCTCTACACCCAATGTGGGGCTCAAACTCACAACCCCAAGATCAAGAGTCACATATTCCACCAACTGAGCCAGCTAGGCACCCCATATTTTAGATATTTTAGTATATTTAGTATAACAAAAGGGCAATGGATAGGAAAGTGACAAAAAATGAAATACAAGTAAAATAAATAAACCTAACTGTATTTCAGCTAAATAATATCACATTGTAGTAACGCTAACTCAAAGTACTTTTGAACAAAGTATTTTGATCACAGGCCCTTGGAATAAAGATAATTAGAACTATAAACAAATTATGCACACTCTTAATTGGCTAATTTGTTTTCCTAGTGGATTGAGTTAGCAATTTTGACACTACTTTATGTATACTGTAGGACTGATCAAATAAGTAAATATATTGTGGATAATTAGAATCAGGCTTTCTGCTGTTGGAGAAGAATTAAAATTATGGAAACAGGAAAGAAAGAATAAACCATGTGTTATTTACTGGATTTGAAAGTATAACATTAATATATATTAACATATCTATATACACATATATATTCTAGGTTTTACATATATATGCATATATCCCCCCAAATAAATATGACATGCACATGCATATTTATGCAAATATACTATATATGTATACATAATGTATATTTATAATGTGCATATATAATGGTATGCATATATACATATGTAATGTATATATATAGATTAAATATAATAAGTAAATACATTATATTTATATTCTATAGTTGTATATATGTATATATAGGACCTAGAAGCAAGAGCATACCAGTGGTAATCAATGAGCTCATCTAGCACCCAGATGTTGGTTTCTAAATACAATTTTCCACTAACAGGAACCAGGTTCCTTGGGAAGTTCGGAGCAGGGAAAGTATAAGATAACCCTGCAGGAACTTATGCCAGAAAATGAGGAAATGCTCAAATAATGATTAAGACATGTTAAAAAGATACAGAAGTCAGCTTGAAGGGGCTAACACTTGTCAAATCAGGAACAATTTAAGAATCACAATAAATAATGTAGTAACAGACAATAAACCACAGAATAAAATTTAAAAACATGAGTCCATATTAATGTATGTGTAAATGAATAAAATAAATAAATAGAGAAGGGAAAACTCATCTTTATGTTAGAATCCCAACTATCAAAAAAGAAATGAACAAATTAGAAAATCATCATTTGACAACTCCCACAGCAATAATTGCTTGAGACAAGGGTCATCAGTGAACACTGAAGCCAGTGAAAGATGGGAAACAAGATACTTCATTAGTCTCAGAATATCTCTCTCTCTCTCTGTCTATCATCTATCTATCTATAAATTGCAAAGGGAAAACTAGTAAACTTATAGTGGAGAAGTCTGGAAGACACTCCTTTAACCGAATGATCAAAGTTAACATTGCCGGTTAGGGGACAAATTGCCATCATGGACCTCATTATATGTGATGAAAAGAACCACTATTCATTCTGTGATATTCCTGTCAAAAATGTGTAAATTGAATCTAATCAAAAGGGAAAGATCAGGCAAACCTAAACTGAGAGACATTTGACAAAATAAGTGGCCTCTACTCTCCGAAAGTGTCAAGAAAGAAAGACTTTTGAAAAGTCTGATTAAAGGAGACTAAAGTAATGTGAAAATAAAATGCAATGTGCGAATCCAGAAAATAATCCTAAATCAGATTTTTTTTCTTTTCCGGTGAAAAACGTTTGTGTGATAATTGGTAAAATTAAATAGGACGTAATATTATTTTACCATTTTTTAAGTTCTATAGTGATAAGTATCTATACTTATGTAATGGAATGCACATTTTAAAGAAATACTTACTGGCATATTTAGAGATAGATCGAATTGTATCCTCAACCTTTTCTTAAATAGTCTTGAAAAAAAATCATATACATGTGACAGAAGAGAATAAGACAGAGAGACAGACAGTAAACCTGGTAAGTTAAAATTTTAGTATTTGGGGGATCTTAGTGAGGAGTATATAGAAATCATTCAAATTTATAGTATTTCTTTAATTCTGACTTTATTTCAAAATGAAAAGCTAAAGAAAAAGTTAATTTTAACTATCACTCAGCTTTAAGGTACAACTGCTGATGTGTGAACCAGTTAAAGCAAATAAAAATTAATAGATTTTTGAATTTCTGTCTTTATATAAAACATTTGTAGGTATATTCTGCAGCAGATGTCACAAATGGAGAATTATACATGTTTTCAGTAGTCTACTGTCAAAAACTGAATCTTAAAAAAGTAACTTGAGAGGCCAGGGATACTATACTGCTACGAATATTCATTGAAAGCATACAAATTTCAATAGGTCTTTAACAAAATCTCAAGTATTCTATTTTCTTTTCTCTTTTTCCTTGAACCTGATAGTGAATGATATAGAAACATCTTTTGATATCATTAGGAATTATATTATCCGAGAACTGTACAACTAGTTTTCTGCTTCAACAAAACATGGGAGCATACTGAAAATACATTTGCCAAACAAATAAAGCATTCTGAATATGCAATAGAAAAAACTAAGTTGACACCATCATGCCACTAGAAAAACAAAGTAATATGGAATTTCCTTGATATTAATAAATATATAGATTCAAGAACAGAAGTTAACTGTTTACTTTGCTTTTATTTAATTTGTTAAGTAGGCTTAAGTCCAGTATGGGGCCCAACACAGAGCTTGAACTCATGACCCTGAGATCAAGACCTGGGCTGAGCTCAAGAGTTGAATGCTTATAACAGACTGAGCTACCCAGGTAGCCTCAAATGCCAGAACTTCTAATGTCACTTTCTTAGGAGGGATTTAGCATACCTAAGATATGGTTCTTGGACCCTGCTGCCCCTGCCATTCTATTGTCTCCTCCCAGCAGCACCTCCTACTCTCTCCATACCTACAAACAAAAGCTTCAAGCCTGCCTAGGACTCCAGTTTTTCCTTATGAATGTCAGCAGCTAATGACTTCCCAGTCTGCGCTAGATTGCCAGTTATGCTGTACATGTACCACTCTCGTCATCATTGACAGTTTAAAATAATTGTCTTGTAGCATCACTGGCCAAAGAATATCTTGTAATACCGAGGCACTGCATTCGTTTGCTAGGGCTGCTGTAACAAAGTACCAACCACATGTTGGGTGGCTGGAACAACAGAAATGTATTGACTTGTAGTTCTAGAGGCTGTAAATCCAAAATTAAGGTATTAGGAAGTTTTCTTCCAAAGGCTTTGAGAAAAAGTCTGTTCCATGCCTCTCCCCAAGCCTCTGGTGGTTTGCTAGCAATTTTTTGGCCTTTCTTAGTTTTTAGAAGCATCGTACCAATCTCTGCATTCATATGTCATACTATGTGCATGTCTTTGTCCAAATTTCCCCATTTTATTAGGACATCAGTTATACTGGATTAGAATCCACCCTAATAGCATCATTTAAACTAATTACATCTGCAACAACTGTATTTCCAAATAAAGTCATAGTCTGAGGTACTCAGCATTATGACTTCAACATAGGAATTTTAGGGGGACACAGTTCAATCCATACAGGCATGAATTGCTTCTCATTCAAAAATAGTATCATTTCTAGCATAGGCTAAGCATGATTAATGAAGAAGCTCTTCTTCCTCATTGTGGGAGTTTGTTTACTGTCAATGACTAGAAATTTTAAGGAACCGTAATAAGCCGTTGGGTGAACCTCAGTTCAGGTTATTTTATGCCTTCTCCAATGGATATTCTGAAAAGATGTTCCCTATGATCTAATTCTTCAAGCTGAAAATATTATATAATTGACCTGATTAAACTGGATATGAATTTTTGTAGCAACAGGGTAAGTCACTGAATGGAATTCTTTTACAAGCCATTAATGGATTATCTACCCCTTGATGATAGTTTTTATGGAGATGGTCTTGTGTCACAGAGTAAATTTCATGTTTTGTTGCCTGTTGCACATATTGCATATTTAGAAAACTTCATATGAAGGCATTGACTAGAGATTGTGTCTCTTGAAATGGAAGTTTATGGAAACTTTCAAGATCTTTCCTCATTACTCCTAATCAAATGGTTCTAGTGAAAAAAAACATAATGCAAAGAAGAGATTGTTCTAGAAGAAACTGGACAATGGCAGAAATAGTTAGCTTTCAGCAAAGATTCTTGTTTTGTAGTCTAATGGCTAGATAGTGACTACTTAATTCAAGACCACACTTCCTAGGCTGCCAAAGAATTAGGTAGGGGCATGTGACTGACTTCTGGCTAACAGAAATAGAGTTAGGATTTTTTTTTTTTCATTTCCACATATGGCTATTGTTCATAAAAACTTCCTGCAATAGTACTTTCTCACCCTCAACACCAACTAGATTTGAATTTTAGGGTGACATTAGAAGCTGCATATTAAAGGTGATTGTTCATTTGATCGCCTGAGACCCAACCATACATTTTCACCACTACCAAATAGACTTCACATGAGTGAGAAATAAACTTGTATTGTTTTAATCCACTGATAATTTTAAATTTAATCTTCTATCACAAAAACTAGCATTTACCTTTGCAAATGCAGGCAGAAATAGTGTCAAGTTTCTTATTCCTTAATGTACTATATTGTGTGTGACAACCAAAATGAATCCCGGATTTACTTTGCACAGTTTGCCTTAACCACTACACTCCAGGGTGCCTGGATGGCTCGGTGGGTTAAGCCTCTGCCATTGGCTCAGGTCATGATCTCTCAGGGTCCTGAGATCCAGTCCTGCATCTGGCTCTCTGCTCAGCAGGGAGCCTGCTTCCCTCTCTCTTGCCTGCCTCTCTGCCTACTTGTGATCTCTCTCATTCTGTCAAATAAATAAATAAAATCTTTAAAAAAAAAAAAGCTGTGCTCCAAATTTAGTAAGACTTTTTTTTTCTTTTTCCCATTTATTTAAAAGAAATGATAAGCTTCCTACAAACTATAGGGTGAGACCAGTAGAGGTAGTGATAGTATAATTGAATTCCAAGGCTTATGTTAACTATTTTCAGGTTGCCATATGTTGAGAAGTGAAAGGTAAGTAAGAAGATGAGACGTAGAGACTCTACTCTTCAAGGACAGAGGCAATGGCTTACAATATTTGTTTGGTTTAGCAACCAGTATATGGTAGATAATTGAGTGATTGATCAAAAGACTGAGTAGCCTCTCCCCTAGAGTGATCCCTCAAGGGAATTGATCAGAGCTAAGTGCCAACACCAGATAATTTCAGACACTGTCTTTAAACATGAAGATATGACCATAAAATAACGTTTAAAATTATATTAGCTTAGGGACGAAAACAAGGAGTTGCTGTGATTTAATATTAATCCCTTTGTTGTCTGCTGAACTGGGTTTAGTTGAGTAATTTTATAGCAAAAAATTTATTTTCAAAGCATGATTTGCTCTTTGCTTAAATTTTGCTATTGATATGTCATTAGCCTAAATTGACCTAAATCACATCATACAAAAAATGCAATGCACCTTTCCATTTCCATATGCCCTCCCTTGTTCTTTCTGTCTGGCTATGTCCCCCTGTTGTCCTTGTATCTAAATCTTGCCTTTATTTCAAAGTTGAGCTCAAATCCTATCACTTTCCTCAAACCATTTCAAACCAAAATGACATTTTCCTTCTCTAAATTGTTTTGATCCTACATTCCTTGTACCAGTCATTAGTTATAAATCATAAACTACTATATTTCTTCATCTTTACAAGTGGACGTTTTGTTTTTCCAGTTACATTAAAAATTTCAGGAGTAGAACCCCTGTCTTAGACTAGTTTGCAATTCCCAAACCTAGCAGAGTACATTTGCCTTACATGTAGTTAAGAATCACATAAATGGGGATTTCTGGGTGGTTTGGTTCTTAAGTGGCTGCCTTGTGCTCAGATCATGATCCTAGGGTCCTAGAATCGAGTCCCGAATCAGATTCCTTGCTCAGCAGGGAGCCTGCTTCTCCCTCTGCCTGCCCCCCCACCTGCTTGTGCACAAGTGCGCTCTTTCTCTCTCTCTCTCTCTCTGACAAATAAATAAAATCTTTTTTAAAAAGAATCAAATAAATGTTTCAGAAAGGGTAGATGTGGGGTTGTGCAGAAAATACTCTAACTGTAAAAGAAAAGGTGTAAATTTTGAGGCCAGATACTGATATTTATTAGCTTAGTAAACTCAGACAGGTGTTCAATTAATTTCATTCGTTCTCTTTTCTCCTATGTGAAATGGTGATTTAAATACTGGCTCAACCAACTTCATAGATTAGTTCTTAAGATCCAATGGGGCATAATTTATCCAAGAGTGTTCAATGGGGCATAATTTATCTGAAAGAGCTTTGTACACTTGAAAGTTGTAAAGTGGTATGTAGAATTACTTTTTCATTAAGTGTGGTATAGTAGGGTATGGTATGGTATGGTGTGGTATGGTATGGTTATCTCCACAATGCCTGACACATAGTCGGCTCTCTATAAATACTTGATCAAAGAGTGGATGAATAAATTATTTACTGATCAGCAAATCAAAGCGAGTTCTTTTCATTTAAGATCCCCATGCAATCTTTCTGAGATAAGCCCCTGCTATTTCAATTTTTATTTTTCCTGACCAGAGGACAAATAACTTATCTGGCTCTTCATTTCTCCTCACTCAAAGGCTCTCATAGGAGGAATGTATTGACTTCTGTCTAATATTACCTCTCTTCACATATTCTGCTCTTGTAAGCTAACATTCTTTCCTTTTAAAAATTTTGCTAGTTAATACAGAGATAGCTTTTTCTACCTTAACCAGTATGTCTAGCTAATATAGATCTAAATTTCAAAAGTTCTTAGGAGTTAACTGTTAATACAAATTTTTCAAAATCAATAAAAATATAGGGTTTAAGTGTCTTGACTCTGGATTCTAGATTGCCATGTTCTTCACAACTGCCAATTGGTAGTTGTATGACCTCGGCTAAAGTATTTAACCTCTGTTTCTTAGTTTCCTCAACTCAAAACTTGGGGAAAATAATAATAATAATATCTACTTGATCAAGTTGTCATGATGTTAAAATTAAATAATATCTACAAAAAACCTTAAAATCCTGTCAGACTCATAGTACATGCTCAAAAAAATGACAACTGTTATCATCAAATAAAGTAGAAAAGCTTTAAACAACTCCTACTTCCATTACTTTCTTAAGATTTCCTACTATACTAGCTTGAATCTTTAAACCAAGAGTCTTTTCTGTTTCCCTCTCTGTGTTTTTCTGCTTCCCTCTTTGTGCTTCTCTCTCTCTCTCTCTTTCTTTCTCTCTCTCTCTGCCTGAATGTCTTTCTCTGTGGTAATATGGTAGAATGGAATTTTACACTAACTAGAAACAGTCTTTGAAAAACAGACAGACCTGTGTTTTAATCCCGACTTTACTGTGTTGTCTGACATTGGGAGTGATATTTAACTTCTTTAAACCTCAGTCATTCCATCCTTATAATAGGGATAATACCACATCTTATAGGGGTGTCTGGGTGGCTCAGTTTGGTCAGATCATGATCCCAGGGCCCTGGGGTTGAGTTCCATCTTGGGCTCCCTGCTCAGCGGGGAGTCTGCCTCTCCCTCTGTTTGCCACTTCCCCTGTTTATGTTCTTTCTCTCTCACTACTTCTTTCTCTCTGTGAAATACATAAATCAATCATCAATTTTTTTAACACTTTAAAAATACATTTCATAGAGGTGTGCTGAGGATTAAATGGTATGAGAATTAACGGTATTTTTATTTAAAAAAAAAAACACGTTTTAAATAAGTTCCCTACTGGGTGGCACATAGTAAATGCTCAAAAATGGTAACCATCGATATTAAATATAACAATTTTAAACCATCTTCTGATAGCTTATTCCTGGTAGTATCTCAGTACAGATTTATTACACATTACATATTAAGGAAACAATTGATCTGGAGAGGAAAATGGGTATGGCAAAATAATTTGATACAATTCCCTCTGCATTATCCATCAACTAAAAATTAGTGCCACCTGGATATTGGACTAATTTGATCATATTTAGGTAGATGTTGTGGTGGGTATAATTGGTAGGTGATTTGAACGTATAATAAGCATACTTATCACAATGAAATTAAAACAGAAGAATTTGGGTATTCCATTTTAAGTTCACTATGATGTGAAGTATTAATTGAGCAAGCTATTTATTAAACTCAAAAAAATTCTAAGTGTTGAATTGGTGTCTGTTACATAGTGATAGTGAAAATAGACATGCTTACTTTCATACTGGTTTATAAATTCTGTAGCAAGCATGTTTCACTTTAATGGATCACAAGGGAAAATGAAAAGTATAGTAAAATCATTAATTTTTTTAAAGATTTTATTTATTTGACAGACAGAGATCACAAGTAGGCAGAAAGGCAGGCAGAAAGAGAGGAGGAAGCAGGCTCCCTGCCAAGCAGAGAGCCTGATGTGGGGCTCGATTTCAGGACCCTGAGATCATGACCTGAGCCGAAGGCAGAGGCTTTAACCCACTGAGCCACCCAGGTGCCCCCAATCATTAATTTTTATAGTTAACTTCTGCATGTACTTTTGAAAAGATGCTGTATAACTTAATATGTAATAAATGAGAAACCTTTTCCCAGTTTACAAGGGTATGATGTAATGGGATACCGGGGGTATCAATCTGAAAAGTGTCTGACTTTGGCTCAGGTCATGATCTCAGGGTCCTGGGATCAAGCCCCACATGTGGAGCCCTGCATCAAGCTAATGCTGGGAGTCTACTTTTCCCTCTGCCCCTACCCCCTACTTCTGTGCACCTCTCTCTCTTTCTGTCTCTTTTTCTCAAACAAATAAGTAAAATATTTTTTTTAAAAAGAGTGTGATATGGTGATGAAGATGAAAATGATAACAATAATAAACTTCTATCTTCAAAGGTTGTCTTTGGCCCACAAATATTGAAAATTGAATTTAGGATTGTTTGTTCCAGCTCTTTGGAAAATGGCAGTGGAATTTTGATCAGGATGGCAATGAAAGTATAGATTGCTATAGGCAGTGTAGACATTTTAACAATGTTTATTTTTCTGATCCATGAGCATGGAATGCTCTTCCAAACAATCCTAAAATTTGTACACAACCAGAAGAGACCCCGAATTGCTAAGGAAATGTTGAAAAAGAAAAACAAAACTGGGGGCATCACGTTGCCTGATTACAAGTTTTACTACAAAGCTGTGATTACCAAGACAGCATGGTACTGGGACGAAAACAGACACACAGACCAGTGGAACAGAGTAGAGAGCCCAGAATATGGACCCTCAACTCTATGGGCAAATAATCTTTGACAAAGCAGGAAAAAATGTACAGTGGAAAAAAGATAGTCTCTTCCATAAATGGTGCTGGGAAAATTGGACAGCTATATGTAGAAGAATGAAACTCAACCATTCTCTTACACCATACACAAAAAAAATAAACTCGAAATGGATAAAAGACCTCAATGTGAGACAGGAATCCATCAGAATCCTAGAGGAGAACATAGGCAGTAACCTCTTCGATATCAACCACAGCAACTTCTTTCAAGATATGTCTCCAAAGGCAAAGGAAATAAAAGCAAAAATTAACTTTTAGGACTTCATCAAGATCAAAAGCTTCTGCACAGCAAAGGAAACAGTCAAGAAAACAAAGAGGCAACACACGGAATGGGAGAAGTTATTTGCAAATGACAGTACAGACAAAAGGTTGATATCCAGGATCTATAAAGAACTTCTCAAACTCAACACACACAAAACAGATAATCATATCAAAAAAAAATGGGCAGAAGATATGAACAGAGACTTCTCTAATGAAGACATACAAATGGCTATCAGACACATGAAAAAATGTTCATCATGGTTAGCCATCAGGGAGATTCAAATTAAAACCACACTGAGATGCCACTTTACACCAGTTAGAATGGCCAAAATTAGCAAGACAGGAAACAACGTGTGTTGGAGAGGATGTGGAGAAAGGGGAACCCTCTTACACTGTTGGTGGGAATGCAAGTTGGTGCAGCCTCTTTGGAGAACAGTGTGGAGATTCCTCAAGAAATTAAAAATAGAACTTCCCTATGAAATTCCCTATGAAAAATTGCCTATGCAATTTTACTCCTGGGTATTTATCCCAAAGATACAGATGTTGTGAAAAGAAGGGCCATCTGTACCCCAATGTTTATAGCAGCAATGACCATGGTTGCCAAACTGTGGAAAGAACCAAGATGCCCTTCAATGGATGAATGCATAAGGAAGATGTGGTCCATATACACTATGGAGTATTATGCCTCCATCAGAAAGGATGAATACCCAACTTTTGTAGCAACATAGACGGAACTGGAAGAGATTATGAATATATCTTGCCAGCCCTTTCTGGCTTGCCAGGTCTCTGTGGACAGGTCTGATGTTATTCTGATGAGCTTTCCTCTGTACTTAAGGATCTTCTTTGTCCTAGCTGATTCAAATTAAAACTACATCGAGATATCACCTTACACCAGTTAGAATGACCAAAATTAGCAAGACAGGAAACAACATGTGTTAGAGAGGATGTGGAGAAAGGGGAACCCTCTTACACTGTTGGTGGGAATGCTAGTTGGTGCAGCCACTTTGGAGAACAGTGTGGAGATCCCTCAAGAAATTAAAAATAGAGCTTCCCTATGACCCTGCAATTGCACTCCTGGGTATTTACCCCAAAGATACAGATGTCGTGAAAAGAAGGGCCATCTGTACCCCAATGTTTAAAGCAGCAATGGCCACGATTGCCAAACTGTGGAAAGAACCAAGATGCCCTTCAACGGATGAATGGATAAGGAAGATGTGGTCCATATACACTATGGAGTATTATGCCTCCATCAGAAAGGATGAATACCCAACTATTGTAGCAACATGGACGGGACTGGAAGAGATTATGCTGAGTGAAATAAGTCAAGCAGAGAGAGTCAATTATCATATGGTTTCACTTATTTGTGGAGCATAACAAATAGCATGGAGGACATGGGGAGTTAGAGAGGAGAAGGGAGTTGGGGGAAATTGGAGGGGGAGATGAACCATGAGAGACTGTGGACTCTCAGATACAAACTGAGGGTTTTGGAGGGGAGGGAGGTGAGGGATTCGGTGATCCTGGTGGTGGGTATTAAGGAGGGCATGTAATTGCATGGAGCACTAGGCCTGGTACATAAACAATGAATTTTGGAACACTGAAAAAATTAAATTTAAAAAGATGAAAATTGAATTTAATCATTTGTAACTATCAATAAAACTTACCATTCAGCTGAAATTCAATAGCATTCAATTATCAAGAAATAATTCTCATTTAAAGATTAAATGGAAATTGTATGTTGTAAAAGACATTTTAAAGCCTACAGACCCAGGAAGTATGCTTTCTAAAAATATTAAAGCATAGAATAAAATACCAATATGGACATTAGCTCCACTCTGCCTGCTTCACTGCCTTCCACAGATTTTCATTTAACTAAGGTTTAAACACAGGCTTCCTTTATAGTTTGTCAGAAAAAACGTAGTCTTTAGCTTTGCAACCAACATCCCATCTTTGTGTTCCAACTACACTACTACATATGTGATCCATAGTAGCAGGCAGGATGGCAGAACCCGCCTGACGTCAACATGGTAGCACAACTATATTTGAATACTTTCTAGCCATCAATTTGAAAATTTGATTTGAAAGTTAAAATTTTAAGTTATCCAGTGTTATTTCTACTTCCAATAATTATTGTCACACATGAGCGAGGAAATATGTAAAGAATGGTGTTTCTATGATTTTTTGGTAATAATTAAAGTTTGGAAATAAGTCAAATGCATATCAGTAGTAGACTGGTGAAATGAATTATTGTATGTCCACACAATAGAGTATTTTGCAGCAATTCAAAAAGAAGAATCCTCTATACGTGTATATCAGGATGTATCTTCAAAATATATATTGAAATGAAGAAAAGTAACAAGGTAGTATATGCAATATTCTTTGTATAATAAAACTTTATACTTGTATAGTCATTGACATTTCAAGGAAGGTATACAAGAGACTGTTAACATTAGTTATTTCTGGGGATTAGAAAGAAACGTCAAAATAACTATAGTTTTTAAATTCATAGCAAAATTCTAGTTAGGCAATTTGCCTGAATGATTATAGAAATTAGGCACATGTCTAAATTCTTAGTCAATTGAAATCTACTTCTCAACAACAGTGTAGTCAACATATAGAATGATCACTAAGTAAGCACTAAGGAGATATCAGTAAAAAATCAGCAGTCTCGGTGAGCACCTGCTAAATATAAGTCTGGCTTCTCAACTAATTTGCTGTGTCAGGTGGACTGGTAGTAAATGTAATTTTTTTTTAAAGATTTTATTTATTTATTTGTCAGAGAGAGTGAGCACAGGCAGACAGAGAGGCAGGCAGAGGCAGAGGGAGAAGCAGGCTCCCTGCTGAGCAAGGACTCGATCCTAGGACGCTGGGATCATGACCTGAGCCGAAGGCCGCTGCTTAACCAACTGAGCCACCCAGGCGTCCCAGTAAATGTAATTTTAAATTCCTACTTAAAAATGATTCTTTACAAAACAAACAAACAAACTTTAAAAGCTAACCACCTCTGCTAATGAAATTGCTGAAATACTGAACTGATTAACCAAAGTGTTCTCTTGACATTTAAGGTGTTGTCATTATTCATAAGTCCACTACCTATTCCCACCCCTGCCACCAGTTAACAAATTATAGAGCAAAACATCCAAACAGTTCAATGGAGAAAACACACACTAAGATATTTCTTTCATAAAGGACACCATGTTTGCTTTGTTTTGACAATAAAAGAGATGGAATATAATTCTGGAAAATGAATCATTTGTTTCAAAGCAAAGGGGGTTGGGCAATATTGCACTGGCCACTAGATGGCCCCCATATATTTTTCCCTCTATAATAAAAACATGAAAGAAACAAGTGAAAAATAAATATTTAATGATGTATGATTCTTTACCGTTTGCCTGAATACTCACATTTAGAAATTATGACTGATTTACCACTTATTTAGTATATATGGGGAGCTAGTAAAACTACATTTTCTCAATAACATTTTCAATGGTTCTGTGAAAATATTTTGGAAATTAAAAGTTTTAATGTTTAACATCTAGGCAACACCAAAATTTTTCATTTAATTTTGTCCCTAATAACTAACAACAGCAATTTTTTTTTCCCTCTGAGTTTTGATTCACTGGTGATTCTCACATTCTTCGCTTTAAGTAAAACTTCCTTTTTAAAAACAATTTTGTGAATTTACAGTTTTAAAAAGATTTTATTTATTTATTTGAGAGAGAGGGAACACAAGCAGGGGGAGGGATAGAGGTAGAAGCAGTCTGAGTAGGGAGCCTGATGTGGGGCTCAACTCCAGGACCCTGGTATCATGACCAGAGCTGAAGGCTGACAGTTCACTGACTGAACCACCCAAGCTCAGACCCTCATGAGTTTACATTTTGATCATAAACAAGTCATTTACTTACAGGTATGCATAGCTTTCTCTCATTTACCACATTGCATATATTAAAAGCCAAAACATTTTTTATGTAAAAAGGACAGTTAACTTAAAATGTCAGCTGATTTATATTTCATTTAGCTCATAACCCATTTAACAATCAACTACATCTTCAGAGGTGCTTTCATTATTGTGCGTTTATAATGGAAATATCTGAGATTCCTAAAAATAGTAAAGAATAAGTGATTGCCTTAATGATTAATCACCTGTAGTTTGGCAGGTTACAGAATATCAATGTGTATCACATTTCACTAATGATCATTACCTTGATTTCTCATTTTCTGCTTTCCCTAAAGAAAGGGCTAATCAGTTTCATGTCCTGTAAAATTTTAAATAGAAAACAAATTTAACTTCCCCTTGCAAATTATATTTTCCGCACATGTGATCCAATTCAGATATTCGAGTTGGGGTCTGTATAGTTGGAAATCCTGCCCCCAAAATCACCTGTTTAAAAATGTTCAATTCTGACTTCAAGTGTTTACGGATAATTTCCCAATTGGTTCTGTTTCCTGAGAGCATTGGGCACTACTGAAAATATCTAACATGCTGCAGATAGCTATTCCTCACCTCTTTTCGGCTTGGTGGTCAGGCTTGCTTCCTTCAATCAGTAATTTGAAGCAGCCATGAGATTTCAAAACCACATTGCAGCAACCAAATCAGCAGGCTTTTGACACACTCAGACCTTTCTCTTTTGTAGGGAGACAAGTGCCATATGAAGACTAAAACAACCCTGGTTTTTGTTTCCTTGTTTTACATGGTAAGAAGCTATTAAATGTAATAAAACACAACTATGAAAATATTGTCTATGTATGGGTAAATTTGCTACTTTGTTCACATTTTCTAGCTAGTGATTAAAAAAAAAAAAAAAAAAAAAGCTGAAGTCCTATAGTCCAGTGGAGCACTGGGACACATTGTCCTCATGTCAGTTCCCAGGGTGATTTCCAGTTCCTTTGTGTATAATTGTGTTTCTGTTCTTTTTATTCTTCTCTGCTTTTTTGTTCTTCTTCATTACAGAGTCCTTCATTGAAAGGTTAAGGATAATATCTGCAAATAGGTGTTTCATCAGGGGAAACTTTGTATAGAGAGTCATTTGAAGGACTCCTCTTTTCGTTGAATGGCTTATCAGAAACCATTCAGAAAACACATTCCCTCAGGCAATTTCAATCTATTCAAATTCCCTGAGAACTTAAAGGTGTTAGTTTCTAAACTGTCTGTTTTTACTGCATAAGTCTTCTCAGATGGCCTTGAAGGAAAGAGATATTAAGAGAAGAAAGGAGAAGAGTTCATGACCTCCCTTCCACTTACAAAGACACATCTGAAAAATGAACTTTATATTTTTAAAGGCTGTATTTACCATTGAATTTGAAGTAAGGAATCAGAAACTCAAAGGGTAAGGATGAACAAACTATAAAATCATTTAAAACTGATTCTTCTCTATAATATCCCTATCAAGTATTTCCCCGGCCTTTGTATAATCTTGCTCAATTACTGGGAACAACTACCTTGAAGACAGAGCTTTCGAAAATTATGAGAACTTCCAAGATCAGGCTAAAACCACTTCATCTATGCCCCATCCTCCATTCCAAAGGTATGGAGGTCCCTTTACAAAGGTAACCACTATTTTAACTTTCTTCTTGGTCTTTTACTACGCTTATCATAATATTTAAGTAGACATATGATATAAATTTTTTCTTTGCTATTTGTATTAAACAATGATGGCTCGGGAAATTTTCCATGTTATATAGACATGCTTAACGCTTTTTAACTGCTGCATAGTAATCTACAACATGAAACATGGTTTATTGAGCCATTTTTCTTCCAGGTTTTTCCCATTTCACTATAATAAGTGGTGCTATAAACATTTTTTTTTCTGTGCCTCCTGTGTATGTTCCAGTGCATCTCCAGAGTAGACATGGAGATTTAATTTTTGGCAGGGAATTAGGAAGGTAACTGACAATATAACACTTTTTTTTTAAAAAAAGATTTTATTTATTTATTTGAGACAGAGAGAGAGGGAGAAGGAGCAGGGGGAGGGGCAGAGGAAGAGGGAGAAGTGGACTCCCTGCTGAGCAGGGATCCCGATGTTGGGCTCAATCCCAGGACCCTGAGATCATGACCTGAGCTGAAGGCAGGTGCTTAACAGACTGAGTCACCCAGGTGCCCCACTATAACACTTTAATTCAACAAATCCACTCAAGAAATATTTATAAAGTGCCTACTAAATTCCGGACACTGTTCTGTGTACGAGGGATATGGCAAGGGGTAATACAGACAAGGACTCCCTTAATATTTTCTCATTTAATTGTCATCATTAACTTCAGTGTTCATGCATTTTATTTTATTTTATTTTAAAGGTTTTATTTATTTATTTGAGAGAGAGTGCAAGAAAGAAAGAGAGAGTGAATACAAACTTGGGGAAGGGTAGAGGGAGAGGGAGAAACAGACTCCTTGCTGAGCAGAGAACCCTATGCAGGACTCAATCCCAGGACCTAAGGATCGTGACCTGAGCCTAAGGCAGACACTTAATTGACTGAACCAACAGGGTACCCCATTATGTTCATCTGTTTTACAAATGAGGAAATCAAAGCTCCAAAAAGCAATGTACAAAGGAAGAGCTATGACTTAAACTCAACATCTATGTGAATCAAGAGCACAGGTTTTATAACTTCCCTCACATTCTAGAGGGCTCTTACTATTAATGAGCTCTTTAGTTTGTTGAGATTTAATTACAATTTATGTCGGCTGTTTTCCTAGAACACTTGATTGGAGGTCAAGTCTAATTTCACTTTCACATTACAGTCCTTATAAAAAAGTAATGTGAACTATCATACTTTAAGTATTTACTATCCACCAGACCCAATAAGTACATACAGGCCGAGTTGTTTAATCCTGACCAAACCTCTTTGTGATTTATTTCATTTATTTTGCAAACACTTACATCACAGTTGATCTCTATCTGGCTTTGTTTTGAGGGCTTTACAGAAATAATTAGTATATCCTCATAACAGTTCTAAGGAACAGATGCTACTACAATGCAAGTTTTACAAAAAAGGAAAATAAGACTTCAGAAGTTAAGTAATTTGCTCAAGGTCACAAATGTGTGTAGTGGCAGAGCTGGGATTTAAACTTAAGGAGTGTGTCTTTGCAACATACTTTCTTTTTTTTTTTAAATTTTTTATTTTTTATAAACATATATTTTTATCCCCAGGGGTACAGGTCTGTGATTCACCAGGTTTACACACTTCACAGCACTCACCAAAGCACATACCCTCCCCAATGTCCATAATCCCACCCCCTTCTCCCAAACCCCCTCCCCCCAGCAACCCTCAGTTTGTTTTGTGAGATTAAGAGTCACTTATGGTTTGTCTCCCTCCCAATCCCATCTTGTTTCATTTATTCTTCTCCTACCCACTTAAGCCCCCAGCAACATACTTTCTTACTATACTATGTTATCTTACTTTAAAATCTTAGAGGATGAGGGCACATACACCCCAATGTTTATAGCAGCACTATCCACAATATCCAAAACATGGAAAGAGCCCAGATGTCTATCAACTGATAAATGGATGAAGAGGATGTACTATATCTACAATGTAATATTACTCAGCCAGAAAAAGGAATGAAACTTTGCCATTTGCAAGATGTGGAGGGAGCTACAGTGTATTACGCTAAGCAAAATAAGTCAATCAAAGAAAGAGAAATACCATATGATTTCAGTCATATGTGGAAATTAAGAAACAAAACAGATGAATATAGGGGAAGGGAAGGAAAAATAAAATAAGATAAAATCAGAGATGGAGGCAAACTGTAACAGACTCTTAAATATAGGAGACAAACTGAGGGTTGCTGGAAGGGAGATGGAGTGGAATGGGGTAACTGGATGATGGGCATTAAGGAGGGCACTTGATGGAATGAGCTCAGGGTGTTGTATACAACTGATGAATCATTAAACTCTACCCCAGTAACTAATAGTACACTATATGTGAACTAACTTGAATTTAAATATCTTGAAAGAGAAAAAAAAATTTGAGGATGAGTGTCATACAACCCTCTGCCCTTGCTTTATGCCAATATTTCTTATGACAAGGATGATATCTTCAGCCTGGTTTTACCAATTGGTATTAGAAATCAGTTTCATCATTCTATTTACTTTCCTCTCAATGCAATGCAATTTGTTTATTTTCTTTTAGAATAGGGGTCCCAGAACAAATGCAATATTCTAGGTGATCATGGAACCATCTAAAATTCTGGGTACTATGTTAGTATTATTACAGCCTAAAATCTCACTAAATTTCTCATAGCCACTTCAATCTTTTGATTCATTTAGAATTTACTCTTGCTACTCCAGCCCTATTCTCTTATACATCACCATGATAGACTCATTGCATTATTCTAGCTGGCAAGACATTTGAGGATCCTGACTCTGTTACTAAACATAGAGGATGTTACTCCCAGTTTTGTATTATCTGCATATTCTATGAGCATGTTGTCCCTGTATTTTCATCCAAATAAGTCACTGATAAAAATAATTAAATGTGGGGCGCCTGGGTGGCTCAGTGGGTTAAAGCCTCTGCCTTCGGCTCAGGTCATGATCCCAGGGTCCTGGGATCGAGCCCTGCATCGGGCTCTCTGCTCAGCAGGGAGCCTGCTTCCTCCTCTCTCTTGCCTGCCTCTCTGCCTACTTGTGATCTCTCTCTGTCAAATACATAAATAAAATTTAAAAAATATTTCACTTATTAAAAAAAATACTTAAATGTAAATATCAAGGACAGAGCCTTGTAGTTTCTCATTAGAGATTTTACTCCAGGTTAGTACTGATTAAAAGTAAGGTGGCTTTTTGGGGCACTTGGGTGACTCAGTCGGATAAGTGCCTTCCTTCAGCTCAGGTCATGATCTCAGGGTTCTGGAATCTACTCCTGCATCAGGCCCCTGCTCACTAGGGAGTCTGCTTCTTCCTCTTCCTCTGCCTCCTCTCCTCGGCTCATACTCTGTCTCTATCTCTCTCATTCTCAAATAAATAAATAAAATGTTTAAAAAAAACACAGGTGGCTTTAGTTACAGTTGTTGAATTAGTAATTAGTCTACTTAAACGTCTTTGCCTCCCTCTTCCACTATTAAGAACCCTCATATTACATGGAACCCACTGGTTTAGGATAATCTCCCCATTCTAAGATTCTTAAATTAGTCAAATCTGCAAAGTCCCCTTGGTGGTATAAGGTTGCATATGTGCAAATTCCAGAGATTAAGACATGAACATTTTGGGGAGGCATTATTCTGCTACCCCACCCTCTTTCTGGTCTGGGTAGTTATTTCTTTATTTTTGAAATACCTTTGCTATTTATGTAGCAAAAATACTTCTTGCCCGTCTTTTCTATTACTTCTGCCCTGTTATGGACTCAGCCCTGCTCACTGAAATCACATCAGCTTCTTCTCACTCTCTGTTTTTTACACCTTTATACTTGCTTAACTGAAGCTTTCTGGGGTTTGTTCTGGAGTCAGAAGGTCTATATCACGAATGGGTAGGTAACTGACACCATGAACAGTCTTTCTCCAACTCGGTTGATACTTTCATTACCAAATCATTCCCCACTGTCATTGGTATTGCCCTGCTCAGCAAGTATGAGCATGAGGACTATGAGAATGCTGGTCACGTTGTGTCTATTGGCCTCACGTACTTGACCAGAAACTCTGACTCTATCAGTATTCATGGCACCTGGAAGACAGGAATTTCTCAAAGGTGGTATGTGTGTTGTGAGAGAAGGAGAGACAGAAATAGAGGGAGGGAAATAGATACATACTTAGCAAATGTGCTTCCCATTTTCCCACACAACATACCCAGTTTTGTCTGTGGGAACAGTTATCTATTTTCCTTCCCTTTATACCCCTCTTTATTACCCTACTGACTCCTTTCACATGGCCCTTCTGCTAGGTTCTGAGCTGTCATGACTGCTCATCTTTTCCTTAAACTTGCTCAGACCCATCCAGAGGTTTTCATGATGGACTTTTATTATGGAAATTTGTGCCTTAATTTCCTTTTCTTTTTTTTTAAAGATTTCTTTTTTATTTATTTGATATAAAGAGAGAGATCACAAGTAGGCAGAGAGGCAGGCAGATTGAGAGAGTGGGGGAAGCATCCCAAGACCCCGACACCATGACCTGAGCCGAAGACAGAGGCTTAACCCACTGAGCCACCCAGGCGCCCCTGTGCCTTAATTTCTTCTATACCATTTCAGTATTAGTTACCTAGTGGCTGTACTGTTGACATGTCATCTGTCCTTCGAATCCTTCTATTCTGTCTCTTCTTTTTATTGCTTTTCTTATATTTTGACTCAGCAAAGCATGATCCTGATTGGCACTGAGGAAGGTAGCCAACTTCTTTCCCTGCCCTTTTATGCTCCTTGTGCTGTATTTTTTTTTTTAAGTATAGTTGACACACAATGTCACATTAGGTCCAGGTACACAATGTAGTGATTTGACAGTTTATACATTGTGTTATGTTTACAAGTATAGCTACCATCTGTTTTGATACATCCCTATTATAATATCATAATTGTAATATATATAATATATAATATCATCTTTATGCTGTCCTTGTGCCATGTTTTAATGACATCATGCTCAAATATAAAGTTGTTTAGTCCCCATATTCCTCTGGCACACATCTTACTTTTTGAGAAACTGATTTGTACTGTCAAGATGGTGTAAAAAATAAAAAGGATGAAAATTTAACTTCTATGTTGTATTTGCATATAATTCTAATAAGTTCTATAAGTGGAGTTTCTTTTTTTGTATGAAAATTCCTGTGTAGACGGGGGAGGGAATTAATGTTTATTAATCATTTTTTATATACTAGGTACTGAGATGGGTGCTTTAAATCTATCATTAGTTGATTCTTAATCTAGTAATTTGTTCTCAGCACATTTGCATAACCTTGATGAGAAACAATTGACAATTATAAATTTTACAAAGTGTGAGAAAGCTGAAGAAACACTCTTCCAAAAATATCTTTTTATACATGTGTCTTAGTCAGTTTGGACTGCTATAACAAAATACCATAGACAGAGTGCCTTAAACAACAGACATTAATTTTTCACAGTTCTAGAAGCTGGAAAGTCTAAGATCGAGGTGCCCAAAAATTTGGCTCTAGGTGAAGGCCCTCTTCCTGTTTTGCAGACTGCTGCCACCTTACTTTGTGCTTACAAGATCTCATTTTTGTGCTTACTTAGGAGAGAGGGAGGAGAGAGTGGAAAGGGGGAGATGGGGAGAGAAGGAGGAGGAGAAAGTAAGAGAGAGATCTCATGCTTCTTCTTTTTCTTATAAGAACACTAATCCCATCATGAGAATATCACTCTCATGACTTCCTCTAAATCAAATTACTGCCCAAAGGTCCTATCTCCAAATAGGATTATACTTAGAGTTAGGGCTTCAACAAATGAATTTGGGGTATATACAAACATTCAGTCCATAACAACATGAAAATAATTTAATGATAATATTTGGATAATTAGGAACTTTCCGAGTAATTCAAACACAATATCTCATTTATCTAATTTTTTAGCCCTGGGCTATTATGTTGAACCATGAAGAGTAAAGAATTTTAATATATTTATTTATTTTTTTATTTTTTAGGAAATGAATTTTAATATTTTATGTATCTAATTGTTCTAGGGGAGGTAGTGTCTAGAATCTACCCCCTTCATAAATTCTTAAAAGGAACTAAAGCCCAATGTATATTTAAGCACTAGACTAGGAAATTTACATATATGATTTTATAAGACTGGAGAGCCAAATAAGCTAGTATAGAGTAGGAAAAATTTTTCTTTTAGCCTTTTTAGGGTATCCAGCTGAGTCTAAGAATTAAACTAATATGAGGCAGGTATATCTGGGTGGCTCAGTTGGTTAAGTGCCTGCCTTTGGCTCAGGTCATGATCCCAGAGTCCTAGGATAGAGTCCTGTGTGGGCTTCCTTGCTCAGCAGGGAGCCTGCTTCTCCCTCTGCCTGCTGCTCCCCCTGCTTGCATTCTCTCCTTCTTTCTCTGTCAAATAAATAATTTAAAAAATCTAAAAAAATTAATATGAGGCAGGTTAACAGGAGAAAAGCATACAGGTTTTATTAGAATCTTACGTGTATATCATGTACATGGGAGTGTTCACAAGAAAATAAAATCCCAAAGAAGTCACCAGAGCAGAAAGCTTATATTTTTAGACAAAGAACTGATGAAGTTGTGGAGAAATAAGCCACTGGGGTATGGGCAAGGAATAGTGAACTTTGGATAAGTGACTAGGTGATATATGATGGTGTGGGGAATAGGATAAAATAAGGGTTATTTCAGTAAGTTTGTACTTACTTCAGAGTTGATCTCAGACTCTGGTAATAAGGATGCTCTTATTTTCCTAGTACGGGGGTCACTTTTCTCATGGGAAATTGTATGGCTTGTTTATAGGTTCAAAAAAAAAAAAAAAAGACAGAGAGAGAGAGAGGAAGTCAGCATATTTTGCATGGCATGTCCTAAATTCCTTCACTAGGTTGGGGTTAGGAAAAGAGTAACATTCCAGGCAGAGGATACAGAAAGTTCAAAGACAAGGTGTCAATGAGATTGACTTTTTTTTTTTTAAGATTTTATTTATTTATTTGACAGAGAGAAATCACAAGTACACTGAGAGGCAGGCAGAGAGAGAGAGAGGGAAGCAGGCTCCCCGCTGAGCAGAGAGCCTGACGCGGGACTCGATCCCAGGACCCTGAGATCATGACCTGAGCCGAAGGCAGCGGCTTAACCCACTGAGCCACCCAGGCGCCCTGAGATTGACTTTTTGATAAAGATGAGAATTTGGGGAAGAGGTAGACAATATTATTGCTATACTTCTCTTTCCCCACTTTTCCCTTTAAGTTCTTCATTATCTGTCAGTAGCACTCAGTATCACTCAGTCTATTACTGCTTCTCGACTTTTTTGGGTACTTTCATAGCAACATAAAAGACAATTGCTTCTTTACTTTGAGATAAAATGCAGTAATCTCCAATCCCATCACTACTTCCAGAACACATAAGAACTTTCCTGATCACAGAGAAAGTAGGATCTTTTCTGACTGGCTTCTAAAGCTGCCTCTTTATTTTCCCTCAAAACCAGTTTCTTCATGAAAAAAAAAAAAAATCTTTCCTTGTGGGTCCCTAGATCTTACACAAAATCTGCACTGGAATGTAACTTTGATGAGGGCGGATATATTTGATCTGTTTTATTCACAATACAAGTTACACAACACACACACACACACACACACACACACACACACACACACACACCTTCCTTTACTTCAGTCTACTCTATTTCCTTTACCTCCCACATATCCCAGAATCAACTGTCCTCCTTCTATAACTCTACCACACACCATTCTCGCTACTTTCCTCATAATCTCCAAGTTAGTAAGAGAAAGGAACTTTGATGTCAAACAAGTAATTTTTGCATCAAGTAAGCCTCTAAAAGCATAGACTTTCCTACATAGCTTTTAGCTGACACCTAATCATCATTAAGCCTGTCTTGTGCACTCTATTGTCTGACAGATGATATTAGTGTACACAAATATTTTCGGTTCTCTTCTACTTTCAACAACATTACTCCTCAAAGATATCCAGAAGTGGTTTGTTTTGGTCAATGAACTGTCATTGGCAGTGTCACTTCTGGAAAGAAGCATTTAAGTGTCAGTGTACAGTTCTCCATGCTCTTTCTTCCCATATTCTAGAAATTACTGAATCATGTATTGATAAGATGTCACAAGATTAAAGCAATCTGGCATACTATGCCACTATATGGAACACAGCTTCTGTTAGGAACTCATCTGGATCTGAAGTACTTTGAATGAGTAAGGAATATACTTTGTGTTAAGCTGATAATATTTTGGTGGCATTACTTCAGCATAACCCAGTTTATCTCAACTGATACAGAAATTGGATACACAGAAAAAAGAAGAAAATCCTGTCGTTTGTGACAACATGGATAAATTTATGCTAAGTGAAATAAACCAGACTCATAAAGACAAATTTGTATGATCTCACTTATATGTGGGATTTTAAATAGCTAAACCCATAGAATCAAAAAGAAGAATGTTGGTTGTCAGTGGCTAGGGGAAAGGGTGAAAGAGGGAGATGTTGGTCAAAGGGGTACAGAGTTTTAGTTGTGTAAAATGAGTAAGTCCTGAAAATGTGATAATATAGCATGGTGACTGCAGTTAATAATAGCATATTATGTACTTGACATTTCTAAGGGGATATATCTTAAGTACTCTCACCACAACAAAAGAAAAAAAGATAACTACATGGAGGTGATAGATTTGTTATTTAGCTTAATTGTGATGATCATTTCACAATGCATACATATATCAAAACATCAAACTCTATGCCTTAAATATATATTAATGTTTATATTTCAACTATATAGTTGATGAACACAAGTTTGTACTGCATGAGTCCACTTATGTGCAGATTTTTTACAGTACAATACTGCAAATGTATTTTCCCCTCCTTTTGATTTTCTTAATAAGTTTTTCTTTTCTCTAGTTTACTTGATAAGAAAATGGTATAAAATACATATACAAAACACGTTTAGTCAACCATTTATGTTACCAGTAAGTTTTCTGATCAATAGTAAGCTATTAGTAGTTAAGATTTTAGGGAGTCAGGGTGCCTGGGTGGCTCCATCAGTTAAGCATCCGACTCTTGGCTTTGGCTCAAGTCATGATCTCATGGGTTGTGGGATCAAGCCCTGCACCAGGCTTGCACTCAGTGGGGAATCTGCTTGAGATTCTCTCCCTCTGCCCCTCCCCTTGCTCTCTCTCTTTCCTAAAATAAATAAATCTTTTGGGGAAAAAAGGTTTGGGGAAGTAAAATCTATGTGTAGATTTTTTCACTACATGGGGGTTGGCTCCCCTAACCCCCACATTGTTTAAGAACCAACTATACTTCAAGAAAGCTAAAAAACACGAAATTAGATAGAAGGGAGATGTGGCAAAAGCATAAACTATCTAACATTGGTTCAGTAGTTGGAAGGAGTGCAAGTAGGAAAATACTATTAGAGGCTACAAAAATTATGACCTAGATCACTTATCTTGTGATAACTGGCAAAACAGATCATGTACCTAATTCTCTTATACCTCTAGAGAAGGATGTTGAAAAAATTGAAGAAGTTGCAAGGAAGAATTTAGCTCAAGAAACTCTGGCCAATTTGTAAACTGATGTAAAGAAAAGTTCAGAAATTCAGATCCTTTTTACAGTCGAAGAAATGAAGACAACTACTTCTGAATTTAAAATCCCTCAGCTTAAAAAAAAAAAAGAGAAAATATTGAGAAAAACTTTGAGGAATAACCATTTAGAAGATGCTTTCTCCTAAGTAAATTACATTAAGGCAAACTGGTCACAAGTAAGGATACCCAGTAAAACTCTTCAGTTTTGTGAAATGGCTGAGAATAAGAGCCAAAGGATACAGTGTTTCCAGTTAAGCCCTAGGTTCAAGGTTCCAGACTTCAGGTCAAAACATCAAGACAGAAAGGTAAGGGGAAATAAAGCAAATAAATATGTCAGTTTTGTATATTGCATCTTCAAAAATAACTGTGGGTTCTTAGAATATGTTGTTGATTGTAATAAAATGGTTAAGGATCTACTATGTTTTCAGACTTGCACTGCCAAGAAAACCATAGCTCTGGAATAAAAATATCTACCTGTTTAAGATTTAAAATAACCCTTGTACCTTTCTTTCTAAAGTTAAGAAGTAAGCTGCAAAAGTTGTTAAGCTCCAAGTAATCCATATATCCCAATGCCCATTTACTCGGAATCAAAGATGGTAGAAAAGGGAGAATATCTCAGATGGGAGAAGCAGGATCTACAGCTCTGAGGAACCTCTTTCCATGTTAAATCATCCCCTAATTCAAAGATTTGCTATCAACAGAGAAAGACTGCCCAGTGGGATTTCAGAATTACTTAAAAAAAAAAAAATTCACTGCTCTTTGTCTCTCATTCTTCCCCTTTCCAATGGTGGTGCTAATGGAGATTGTCCTGTCCCTGCCACACCATGGTATGTTGAATATGCCGAGAGCAGAAAACTTGTCTTTTCAATTTTCAGAACTATTTTTGGGCTCTGAGGTAGGCAGTTATTCAGAGATCCTAGGCTTTGTGCTTACTTCCCTGAAAAATTCCGACATTTTGGTTTGTCTTCCTCAGAGAGGGAGGGAGTATGTCTACTTACAAGAGGGAAAGTGAGCCAAATATTTATTGAGCAGAAGGACAAACAGGCATATATCCCCTTCCATAAGACAAGGACCTTCTTTAGCTAATCCTGGCCTATCTTTACTGAAACATATCTTCAGTGTATAGTACTGTGCTTGATATATATAGACACTTAATAAGTATTTCTTGACTGAATGAGTAAAATAATTAATTTGGGACTTCACCCTCTTAGAACACAGAAGATACTACAGTGTGACTCAATTGTATAACAAAATCAGAGGCTGTCCCAGTACCTTCCAGCTCAATCTATCGTGGTCATGGTTTGATCCTTCAAAATTTTCCCATCTAACAATATTGATTGAAATGTTTCCGGTCTAACAATATTCATTGTCAACTGCAGTATTTTAAAATGTTTGTGAATGAAGATTATTCGTGAAGCCATTCATTTATTCATTTCTTCAACAAACATTTACTTTGGATACATATTATATTCTAGGTAGGGATTGTTCAAGAAGTTGGAGTATATAGTAGTGAAGAAGACAAAGTTTCTGCTTTCCAAGATTTTACAATCTAGAGGTGGAGGGAAACAACAATAGAAAATGAACATATAATTTGATTACAAATTGTGCTAAGTCTTAAAAAGGAGCGATAGTTACTGCTATGAAAAGGAATAATAGAAAGGACCTAATTCAAACTGATTGCCAATAGGGAGTATTTAGGAAGACTCCTTGGGGAAGTGATTCTTTGCTGAGACCCAATGGATGACTGGAACTTAGCAAAACAGTGTTTGGAAAAATATTTGGGGCAGAAAAAATATTATTTTTTTGTTGATGAATTTAAGTACCAAAGATTTTTTTTAATAGGAATTTAGTTGATTCCTATAATTACATTGACTTTCATTCTGATAGACCTTCTGGAACAAGGAAGAAATGGGTGAAATTATATTCAGGGTGCAAGAAAATGTACATAAATAACTCTGGGTATTCTGCAGACAGTGTGCCTCAAGTATAAATGTCATGCTTTAGAGAACCAGTGGTATGAAGAGATTGATTTTAGGTGTTGTGGTCTTTTTCATGTTCATTTTGTTGTACTATAGTACTACAATAGTTTTTTTTTTTTAATATTTAGAACATTTTGAGTATTTGGCTTCTAATTTTGCTGCCCTTTTTGTGGTAGTTCAGACTTATTTTTGTTTTGATATTTTGTATCTGAATATTTTGTATCTTCCAATGATGGAGATAACCATCATTTAAAAAGCACTTCCTCTAGCTTTAAGTTCTTAATGCTTTTGTATTTTTAAATTTCTTTGTGTTCTTTTAAGTTTTTATCAGTTTTTTTATTCCAGACCATGGAATGTTTTCAGATTTATATTTTTTGGCATTGTTTCCTGATTAAACCAGTAATAATATTATTTTTGAATCATTTAGTAACACTTTACAACTTTAAACATTTAAAATATAAAAGGTTTAGATATTTTCAAACTATATGTTACCATTAACTTCCTTTGAGTATAGATACAGTAAAGTCAGTAAAAAATTGGGTATCTACCAAAACAATCATTATCACCTAACCATAAACCCAAATGTAATAAATACATTTGTGCTATCATTCTTCATGAAATAATAATTTATTGCACTATTCTCAAATAAATTGAATAGTTTAAATATGGTAAAATTTAATTCCAAAACAAGAAAAAGAAAAAAAACAAAAAACCAGACTTCATTTGAACTACCAAACCTTACCTATTATGCCTACATATTTAATTCTAAATATTGAGGGGGATTTTGACAAAACTCTTTCACTTGATGACTAAAATTCTTCAAACAAAATGAAATGCTAAATTTAATTAACAATAAGTGATTTTCTCTCAATTAACATGCCGAGTATGCCTTTATCTGACTAAAATTGATAAAAACAAGATGACTCCTATTAAAGAGATCAATGGTACTAAAGTTTCAGATGCTCCTTTTATCTCTCTCAAAACCCAACCCAAGCTCCTAGTAAAATATTCTAAAGAATTTTAAATGCAGAAAACTTATTTTTCAGGAGTTGACAAAAAAGATGCATTTATAGTCTCTGGCTATCTATCTGTCTACCTATCTACCATCAAAGGGTATAGCAAATATCCTGTTTTAATAATGAGCCCAGAATCTATTTGAAAACTCAAGCAATAGGCTCAGAGATTTAGAAAAAAATCTCCACAAGTAATCTTTATTAAGTACCTACCATGATACTTTAAAAATAAATACCAGGGGCACCTGGGTGGCTCAGTTGGTTAAGTGTCTACCTTTGGCTCAGGTTATGATTTCCAGTCCTGGGATAGAGCCCCATGTCTGACTCCCTGCTTAGCCCGGAGTCTGCTTCTCCCTCTGCCCCTCCCCCTGCTCATGCTTTCTCTTTCTCTCCCAAATAAATAAATAAAATATTAAAAATATAGATACCAAATTTTTAAGAGTTCTCCCATTGAGATTTAGGGCCTAATTCCCCTCCTATGAGCTGGTTTGACTAATAAAAGTTGACCAAAGTGAAATTCTGGGACTTTTGGAGTTAAGCCATAAGATGTCCCACAGCTTCCATCTAGGTCTCTGGGGGTATATACTCTTGAAGCCCTCAGCCATCCTATAAGAAATCTGTTCTGTGGCTACTTTGCTGGGGAAATCATGTGCAGCGACCCTGGGACTATAGGAGAGACAGTCCCAGAAGACTTCAATCTTTCAGACAGCACTGCTAAGGCATCAGGCAAGTGAATAAATCTTTCTTAGATCCTCTAGGCCTTCTCAGCCATCAGCTGAATGCCACTGAGTGACCCTGGTTGACACCATGTGGAGAAGATGAATCACTCAGCCAAGCATTGCTGGAATTCAAAACACATAAAACCATGAGTTATAACAAAGGGTTATGCTTTGTAACAACCAAAATTTGGGGTAGTTCATGTCAGAAACTGCAGAGCCTGGCTTGTAGTACTTACAAGTTAACTAGCTGCCAGAAGAGCTGGATCAGAGACAACGGACTGTATTACTTACAGCAAAAGGAGTCATGAGAGCTTCATGTTGAATTGTGTAATATCCCCATGCCACCTGTGTCTCACTGGGGCAACCCAAAGGATCCATGATAGATGCTTATATATATAATGTGTTATGTTACAGGAGCGAGAGTAATGTTATGTTTAGAAAATTCAAGAAGCAGAAGCAAACCTGCTCTATGGAAGGAGATAATACCCTATCCTTCAGGGTTTCTTTGCAAACAACCTTAAGAAATGGTCCAGATAAAGCGTAATCAAGATCTGCTATGTTTAGACTACCGAGTGAGAACATACCAAGATATGTCAAGATACTCAAGGGCCATCATAGATTGCTTCTCCTAAGAGACTGTTATACAACAACACACTTCATTTTCTTCTGTGCATATATCACTACATAGCATGGCCTTGTCCTGGGTACTGAGACATAAATATCACCATTGTTTTTGTGGAATCTCATGAGGAAAAGAAATACTGTATGGCAGAAATTTGCCACCTCTTTGCAAAATTTCTTGTTTCATTTTTTTGTTGATTTTTGTTTTGGTTTTTTAAGAATATTTTATTAATTTATTTGACAGAGGGAGAAACAAAGAGAGTACAAGCAGGTGGAATATCAGGCAGAAGGAGAGGGAGAATCATGCTCCCTGCTGAGCAAAGAGCCTGACATGGGGCTCCATCCCAGGACCTCGAGATCATGATCTGAGCCGAAGGGAGATGTTTAAGCAGCTGAGGCACCCAGGAGCCCCTTTTGTTTCATTTTTAAAAATAAAACATAACACTTCACTTTCAGTGTGGGCTTCATTTTCCAATTCCCTTTTCCTCCCATTAACACTTAATTCTAAAGTAGAGATTTTTTAATGTGGTGCTTTAGTTTCATGATGGGTTTAATGGAGTATGTAAATGCCCTGAAATTGTGTACAAAACGTTATGCATGTCCATTTATACCTTTCTTTCTCTGTGGAGTTAATGCATAGATCTTCTCAAAGAAATGTGTGACTAAAGGTTAAGAATAGAGAAGATATGTGGAAAGCCACTATTTTAATAAACTTTGAGATTTATCTTTAAAGCCATAAAAATATTTCACGTGCCATCATTGGCAAGCTAATCTCTAATCACTGATCATTTCTAAATGGTTAGGTGTTATACTGTGTAGGATAGAACCTTTGGAGCCTCCAGACAAATATCCCTTTCCCATGGTTCAGTGTGTGTCATGTGGAAATTTTATTCACAGAGTTGAAGTAAATAGATCAGGACTTTAAGAAATGTAATTCACACAAATGGCATTAATCCTTTTTCTGATGAGGATAAGCCAGTACCAAGACATAGATTACCTGGTCTTAGATTTCTTATTGTTCCTCTATTGGCTATACAGTTCCCATAAAGCTGGATAAAATCGGCCTTTGGAACAAAAACCTTATTCACAAGAAGTCAAAGATCTTAGAGTGCCTCTGGTCTCTTCTGACATTATACCTAAATTAATAGCATTGAAGTTAGCAACATAACTAATATATCAGGTATCAGTAATAAATTCCACTGTATCCCCTTCCCCTATGTAACTGGTCTGTCTGTATAGCATAAATCTCATGTCAACATATAGGTCTCATTGTCTTCTTAGTATATGCCAGAGTGAACTATATATTTAAAATCATTACATTTTGATCACCTTAATTCCAGATAGATTAAAACTAATTAGTTTTTAAAAAACTAATTAATTGAGAGATTCAGGGGTTGCTTTGGGGACATATTTATTTCTTGGTTGTCAAAGGCTTCTGTTAAACTGAACTCTTCTTTCTTTCTATTTTATTTTTTTTATTCTGTTCAGTTAGCCATACAGTACATCATTCATTTTTGATGTAGTGTTCCATGGTCCATTAGTTGTGTATAACACCCAGGGCTCATCACAACATGTGCCCTCCTTAACACCCATCACCCAGGTAACCCCAAACCCCTGACCCCCCTCCCTTCTGAAACCTTCCAGTTTATGTAACCCCAAACCCCTGACCCCCCTCCCTTCTGAAACCTTCCAGTTTATGTCCTGGAGTCCATAGACTTTCATCATTTGTTTCCCTCTCTTTTTTCCCCTTTAGTTTTCCCTTCCTTCCTCTATGGTTCTCTGCTCTATTCCTTATGTTCCACATATGAGTAAAACCATACAATAATTGTCTTTCTCTGCTTGATTTATTTCACTTAGCATAATCCCCTCCAGTTCCATCCATGTCAGTGCAAATGGTGGGTATTCATCCTTTCTGATGGCCGAATAATATTCCATTGTATATATGGACCATTTCTTCTTTATCCAGTCATCTGTTGAAGGGCATCTTGTCGCCTTCCACTCTTTGGTTATTGTGGATATTGCTTCCATGAGCATTGGGGTGCACGTGCCCCTTATTTTCACTATATCTATATCTTTGTGGTAAATACCTAGTAGTGCAAATGCTGAGTCATAAGGTAGCTCTATTTTTACCATTTTGAGGAACCTCCATATTGTTTTCAAGAGTGGTGGGGTGCCTGGGTGGCTTAGTGGGTTAAAGCCTCTACCTTCAGATGGGGTCATGATCCCAGGGTCCCAGGATCAAGCCTCGCATCGAGCCCCACATCGGGTTCTCTGCCTGGTGGGGAGCCTGCTTCCTCCTCTCTCTCTCTGCCTGCCTCTTTGCCTACTTGTGATCTCTCTCTGTCAAATAAATAAATACAATCTTAAAAAAAAAAAAAGAGTGGCTGTACCGGCTTGCATTCCTGCCAACAGTGTAAGAGGGTTCCACTTCCTCCACAACCTCACTAACATTGTTTCTTGCCTTGTCAGTTTTTGCCATTCAAACTGTAAGTTGGTATCTCATTATGATTTTGATTGGAATATCCCTAATGGCCAATGATGTTGAATATTTTTTTCATGTGTCTGTTAGCCATTTGCATGTATTCTTTAGAGAATCGTCTGTTCATGCCTTCTGTCCATTTTTTGACTGGATTTTTTAATTTTTAGGTGTTGAGTTTGAGAAGTCTTTATAGATCTTGGATACTAGCCCTCTATCTGCAATGTCATGTGCAAATATCTTTTCCCATTCCATGGTTTGCCTCTTAGTTTTGCTGACTGTTTCCTTTGATGTCCAGAAATTTTGATCTTGATGAAGTCCCAAAAGTTCATTTTTGCTTTTGTTTCCCTTGCCTTTGAGACATGTCTTGAAAGAAGTGGCTGTGGCTGATGTCAAAGAGGTTACTATCTATGTTGTCCTCTAGGATTTTGATGGATTCCTGTCCGACATTGAGGTCTTTTATCCATACTGAGTTTATCTTGGTGTATGGTGTAAGAGAATGGCTCAGTTTCATTCTTGTGTATGTAGTTGTCCAATTTTGCCAGCACCATTTACTGAAGAGACTTTTTTCCATTGGGTATTTTTTCCTGATTGGTCAAAGATTAGTTGACCATAGAGTTGAGGGTCCATTTCTGGAGTTTCTATTCTGTTCCATTGACCTATGTGTCTGTTTTTGTGCCAGTACCATGCTGTCTTGGTGATTACAGCTTTGTAGTATAGCTTTAAGTCAGCCAATGTGATGCCCCCCACTTTGTTTTTCTTTTTCAACATTTCCTTGGTGATTTGGGGTCTTTTCTGGTTCTATACAAATTTTAGGATTGTTTGCTCCAGTTCTTTGGGAAACAAGAATGCTATTTTAATAGGGATGACATTGAAAGTGTAGTGTGCTCTGGGAAGCACAGACATTTTAACAATGTTTATTCTTCCAATTCATGAACATGGAATATTTTTCCAGTTCTTTGTGCCGTCATCAATTTTTTACATAATTGTTCAGTAGTTTCTAGAATATAGCTCCATTATCTCTTTAGTTAGGTTTTTTCCTAGGTATCTTATGGTTTTGGTACTATAGTAAATGGAATTGGTTCCTTAATTTCTCTTTCTACAGTTACATTGTTAGTGTATAGAAATGCAACTGACTTCTGTGCATTAATTTTGTATCCTGCCATGTTGCTGAATTGCTTTATGAGTTATAGTAATTTGGTGGTGGAGTCTGTTGGGTTTTCCACATAAAGTATCATGTCATCTGCGAAGAGAGAGAGTTTGATTTCTTACTGCCACTTTGAATGACTTTTGTTTCTTTTTGTTGTCTGATTGCTGAAGCTAGGACTTCTTGTACTATGTTGAACAATAATAGTGAGAGTCCCTGTCATGTTCCCGACCTGAGGGAAAAGCACTCAGCTTTTCCCTGTTGAGAATGATATTTGCTGTGGGCTTTTCATAGATAGCTTTTATGATATTGAGGTATGTTCCCTCTATCCCCACACTCTGAAGAGTTTTAATCAGGGAAGCATGCTGTATTTTGTCAAATGCTTTTTCCCCCCTCAATTGAGAGGATCATGTGGTTCTTGTCTTTTCTTTTATTAATGTGCTCTATCACATTGATTGATTTGTAAATGTTGAACCACCCTTGCATCCCAGGAATAAATCCCACCTGGTCGTGATGGATAACCCTTTTAATACACTGTTGGATCCTATTGGCTAGGATCTTGTTGAGTATTTTGGCATCCATGTTCATCAGGGATATTGGTTTTTAGTTCTCTTTTTGATGGTGTCTTTGCCTGGTTTTGGGATCAGGGTAATTCTGGTCTCATAAAATGAGTTTGGAAGTTTTCCTTCTGTTTTTATTTTTGGAAACAGCTTCAGTAGAATAGGTATTATTTCTTCTTTAAATGTTTGGTACAATTCCCCTGGGAAGCCATCTGACCCTGGACTCTTGTTTTTTGGGAGGTTTTTGATTACTTCTTCAACTTCATTACTGGTTATTGGTCTATTCAGATTGTCTATCTCTTCCTTCTTCTGTCTTGGTAGTTTATAAATTTCCAGGAAGGCATCCATTTCTTCCAGATTGTTAATTTGTTGGCATATAATTGCTGGTAATAATTTTTTTAATATTTGTTTCTATTTCCTTGTTGTTAGTCATGATCTCTTCTCTCTCATTCATGATTTTATTGATTTAGTTCCTTTCCCATTTCTTTTAGATAAATCTGGGCAGAGGTTTATTGATTTTATTAATTCATTCAAAGAACCAGCTTAGAGTTTGGTTGATCTGTTCTACTGATTTTCTGGTTTCCATTTCATTGATCTATGTTTTAATCTTTATTATTGCTCTTCTCCTGCTTGGTTTAGGTTTTATTTGCTGTTATTTCTCCAGCTCCTTTAGGTGTAAGGTTAGCTTGTGCATTTGGGATTTTTCTACTTTTTTGAGAAAGCCTTGGATGGCTATGTATTTCCCCCTTAGGACTGCCTTTGCAATATCTCATAGGTTTTGGACCAATGTGTTTTCACTCTTATTAGTTTCCATGAACTGTTTAAGTTCTTCTTTAACTTCCTGTTTGACACAATCATTCTTTAGCAGGTTGTTCTTTAACTTCCAAGTGTTTGAATTCCTTCCAATTGTTTTCTTGTGCTTGAGTTCCAGTTTCAAATCCTTGTGGTCTGATAACATTCTGGGAATAATCTCAATCTTCTGATATCAGTTGAGACCTGATTTGTGACCCAGTATATGGTCTATTCTGGAGAAAGTCTGTGTGCACTCAAGAAGAATGAGCATTCTGTTGTTTTAGGGTGGAATGTTCTGTAAATATCTATGAAGTCCATCTGCCTCAATGTGTCATTCAAAGCTCTTGTTTCTTTGTTGATCTTTTCCTTAAATGACCTGTCTATTGCTGAGAGTAGAATGTTGAGGTTTACTATTAATGTATTATTATCAATATGATTATTTTGGTTAACAGTTTGTGTAGTTGGCTGCTCCAATGTTGGGGGCATAGATATTTACAATTGTTAGATCTTCTTGTTGGATAAACCTTTGAAATAGTGTCCCTTTACATCTCTTACTATAGTCTTTGATTTAAAATCCAATTTGTCTAATAGGAATTGTTACCCCAGCTTTCTTTTGAGTTCTGTTGGCATGAAAAGTGGTTGTCCATCCCCTCATTTTCAATCTGCAGGTGTCTTTAGGTTTCAAAATAAGTCTCTTGTAAGCAGTATATGGATGGGTCCTGTCTTTTTATCCAATCTGAAGCCCTGTGCCATTTCATTTAGGCCATTCACATGGAGAGTAATTTTTGAAAGATGAATTTAGTGCCATCACATTGCCTATAAAGTCCCTGTTTCTATAGATTTTCTCTGTAAATTTCTGGTCTATGTTACTCTTGGGGTCTTTATTCTTTTATAGAATCCCCCTTAAAATTTCTTGTAGGGCTGGTTTGGTGGTCACATATTTTTCAGTTTCTGTTGGTCCTGGAAGCTCTTTGTTGCTTTGTCTGTTCTGAATGACAGCCCTGCTGAATAAACCAATTTCTTGGTTGCTTATTCTTCTCATATAGTACCCTGGATATGTCTTGCCAGCCCTTTCTGGCTTGCCAGGTCTCTGTGGACAGGTCTGATATGATTCTGATGTTCCTTCCTCTGTATGTAAGAAATCTCTTCCCCTTAGCTCCACTCAGAATCGCTTCCTTTGTTCTAAGATTTGCAAGTTTCACTATTATATGTTGGGGTGTTGGTCTGTTTTTATTGATCTTGCAGAGGGGTCCTCTCTGCCTCTTCAACATGAATGGTTGTTTCCTTCCCCAGATTAGGGAAGTTCTCCCCTATGATTTACTAAAATATACCTTCCAGTTCTCTCTCTCTCTCCCTGGCCCCTCAGGGATCCTAATAATTCTGACATTGGAAGGTTTCGTGGCATCATTGATCTAAGTCTGTTCGCATGGGCTTCTAACAGCCTGTTCCTATCCTCCTAGGCTTCCTTCTTTTCTATCAGCTTGTCTTCTAAATCACTAATTCATTCTTCTGCCTCATTTACCTTGGCTGTTGGAGTTCCAGTTTAGACTGCATTTCATTCATAGCATTTTTAAGTTCAGCATGATTAGATCTCATTTCTACCCTCAGATAGTCTATATTGTCACTAATGCTTTTCTCAAGCCTAGCTATTGACTTCATAATTGTTACCCTGAAGTCTATTTCTAACATCTTGCTTATAACCATATCCATTAGATCTGTGGCTGAGGACATTGTCTCTAGTTCCTTTTCTTTGTTGGGAGTTCCTACTCCTAGTCATTCTGTTGAGCGATGGTTGAGGGAATGTACAGAGTCCAAAATAACCGTGACCCAAGTAAGACACACCTAGAAAAATTTGGAGTGGACGGAAGCCACAATTGAAAAAAACAAAGCCAGAATAAAACAAGAGTAAAATTTATAAAATTTTAAAAAATTATAAAATTATAAATTAAAAAAGGTGAGGGTGAGGGCAAAGGGGGGACTATAGTCTCTCAGTGTGCACAAAGTAGTGTGTTTCAGTTGTTCCTAGGTGTATTTTGCTCTGTTTGTTAGAGGACATTGCTTCCCAGAGAAAGTAAAATTTGTGTGTCTCTAATACATACATATATATATATATATATATATATATATATAATCTCCAATGTGTTTTCATTCTTATTAGTTTACATGAACTGTTTAAGTTCTTCTTCTTAATATATAGTAATAAGTTCTTCTAATAGATATAGATTTTAGATACACACACATTTATATGTATATATATATATATATACAGTGGAAGAAAAGGACCACAATGAACCATATATCTGTAAATATAGGTGTGAAAAAGTACAAGTTAAAAAGCTACTATGAAATATAAGTTGATATATTAAACATTTAGTTGCAATAACAAAAAGGTAAAAAGAAAAAACAGAGAAAAAGCATAAGAGAAAGAATAAAAAGAAAAAGAATTGTATCTGAAAAGTAACCAAGCTCTGAGGCAACAGGTTGAGCTCAATATATTATTTAACCCTGGTGCTAAGATTTTACAGGCTTACGGGGATCATAAGGTTGTCATCTTCTTATTCTTCCAGCCTGTCTTCTGGGGGAGGGGCCTGCTGTGCTGTTTCTCAGACAACCTGCTTCAGTGGAGTTGTCCTGCCCCCTGTCAGGAGGATGGGCTCCCTGGAAACCAGTGAGCTTTTGTTCTCTGGCATCTTTCCACGCTTTTTCTGAAGGTCAGAGCAAAAATGGCCACATCCAAACCTCTGTACCAGAGCAGAAAAATTGCAATCTGTTCTTTTCAATAAACCCTCTGGGACATACAGTCTCCATTTCTGTATGTGCCATTGAAAACTGCTGCCTCCGGCAGGGTGGTCCCACAGTGACTCTCAGAGGTCATCCAACAGACCCAGACGTGCTCCTGCCCTTTGTGCTTTTAAAACTGCCAGCGGCTGCAGCTCCTGGATCCTGTCTGACCACCACTCTAAAGCCCTTTCCGGGCCACTACCACTATGTGAGTTTTTGCCGGGTTCCTGGTGCAGGTTTGTGCTCCAATGTTATATCACTTTCCAGGAACCAGCTTATGGACACTCCCTCCCTCTTTTGTTTATCTTTTAATATCTCCCCACAGATACATGACTCCACCCTCCTACTTCTTGACAGGTGGTGTTTGTAGAGATCCAGATATATATTCTTAAATCTCAGGCTGATTTTTTAGGTGATCAGAATAGTTTGGTAGATATCCAGCTAAATTCAGGAGGTTCCTCACTCCTCTGCCATCTTGCCTTTCAACCCTTATTTCTTTTATTTCAATGTTAAAGCAAGTCATTTCAGCTCCAGCAGAGATATGAAGCAACTTAATTCATTAAAATATAGTACTACTTAAATGGCTCCAATTATTTTTTAAAAATACAATTAATTTAAATCACAAAAACATTACACTCTTACCCTTCAACTGAATTCCTTTCTCCAACCCTATTCCAAATAGATTTATATATAGAATCACAAAATAAAGCTGGATATTTATAAATTTGATCTTATTATAATGAAAACAAGCTGAATATCAAATCTTGAACTTTGGTGAAAGTATTAGTATTTTTTATAGTATTTTTTTAGAGAATACCACTGATGTGTTTTATCTAGAATATAGCAAAACATTCTAATTTACATTTACCAAATACCACATTTCAAGTCTTCAAAATTATTCTTCATACATCTAAAATATTTTCCCAACTATTCTTATTCTGTTGTTCAATTACATGTCATTCAATTACTATTTTCTTTGAAAATGAACTTTTGCATAACTTTCATTTTATTAAATATTAAATGTAATTACATACAATTTATATACTTACATAGATACTTAGCATTTAGTTAGCTAACTCAAATAATTATAGTGATTAGTCCATAATCAAATGCTACCAAGGTTAATGTGCTCAATTGCTTCAGACTTTGAAAATTTCCTTTCTATTTTGGAATGTACACAGAATGGTACTAGATAATCAGCATGGAGATGATTTCAAGTGTAGGAGAAAGGCCTATCTCCTCCAGTTTCAGTGAAATCTGTTGCACTGCCTTTTATATATTACACACATATATTCTTTCATATATTTTAATGAAAAGAACCATTTTCTGAGACTTATGGAAAGTAGCTTAAACTTAAACCCTTTGAGCCTCAGTTGTTCCATCAGTGAAGTGGATATAGTGATATCTAACTCATAATGTTGTTTTAAGATTTTCATGAGTTGTTGGTTAAAATAACTATCACTTCTTTACTGTTCACTAGGTTCCAGGTATATGTACTAGCTGGAACCCAAGTAGTAGTGCAGCTACATTAAAAAGACAGATTAAAAAAAAAAAAAAGACAGAGATCAGAATTCAGAGTATCTGACATGTTTAGAATCTGTGCAGCAAGGGCTCTGAGTCTATATGGTACTATGGGCTCTTTAGTGATGGAGAGCTTTGAATTTCTGACATACCATAGAGAAACAATCTGCTTAACACTATGCTGATAATTATCTCATCCAAAGAAGACATCCATAAAAGTTATACCTTAGGAAGAAGAACTATGTCCTTAAGTGAGGATTGGCAAAATTTTTCTGTAAATGTCTGGATAATAAATATTTTAGGTTTTGTGGCTTATACAATCTCTCTTACTCCCTCTTTTCATTTTCTTTCTTTTCCTCTTCCTTCTATTCCTTCTTCTTTTTAAAAGCCCTTCAAAAACATAACATATAAAAACATAAAACATGGCTCTGTTTTTAGGCATTTGGATGGCTCAGTCAGTTATTGGGGTCCTGGGATTGAATCCTGTATTGGGCTCCCTACTCAGTGGGAAGCCTGCATCTCCCTTGCCCTCTGCCCCTCCACCCTACTTGTGTTATCTCGTACCATCTCTCTCTCTTAAATAAATAAAGAAAATCTTGAAAAAAGAAAATAAATACATAATAAAAAGCATTCTTAACTTGACAGTAAGAAAAAACAGGTCCATGTGTTTGCTGATTCCTGTTCTAAAGTAAGGTCTAATGTGGGATCACATTAACAAAACCGAAAATCAAGGCCTTAGAAAATTCTATGTGAAAAGAGTTTAGAGGTTGAGTTCTATCATGCTTTTGGGTCTTTGACGATACCTTGTATTTTGTTTGTTTTTTACAAACTTGCCTTAAAAATATGCAAAACCAAGCCTATCCAAATTCATGTATTATATAGTTATTTCATTCATTACAAGATAGAAAAAAAATCAACACCATTCAGAGAAAGAATAAATAATCCAGTGTCTATACAACATAGCAGTCACAAAAGTTAGTATGGTATAAACAATACTAGACAATAAAACAGAAAAATAGGACCCATTGTCAGGAAAAAAAAGCAGTTAATAAAAATCAACTCTAAAATAGCCTAGATGTTGGATTTAGTAGACAAAGATTTTAAAATTGTCATTGAAAATATGTCCAAAATATTAAAGAAAATGTTATTCAAATAATTAAGAAAAATATGGTATTAACGAGTGAACCGACAGGGAAGCTTAGTAGAGAAATGAAAACTATACATAAAAATCAAAAAGAAATTTTAGGAAGACAAGGCAGAATAAATGAAATGTTAATTTTACTCTCTTGCTTAACAATAGATTGGTGATGGTAGAAAAAAAAGAGGAAACCTGAATACAGATCAATAGAAGCTTCTTAGAAAAAAAAAGATTTCTTTAAAAAAGGTTAAGAATATGGGATGATATCAAACAACTTAAGGGAAGTAATATATATATATATATATATATATAGAGAGAGAGAGAGAGAGAGAGAGAGATTTATGACATTACTAACATTAATATGAATAACTGACACTACTGTCATTCTCTCCAAATACATATAATTGGAGTCTGGAAAGAAAGGAGAGTTATAACGAGAAAAATAAAAGAATATTTAAAAAATAGGAGTCACATAAGTGAACTGGTAGAGAAGTTATCTCCAAATGTCTATCCTTCCACAGAAACATTGAAAAACAAGCAGTCACTTTTAGATGCAACTTTGTGAGATTTCTTGAGAATAGTCAAGAGTTTAAAGCAACCAAATGAACACTGAGTCAGGAAAAAGGTAACTTAAAAATGGTGGGAAAGCTTTGTGGGTTTTTACCTCCTTTTCTCCCACACTATCCCTGGCTTAGAAATAGTCTTTAAGATTACAGACTACATTCTCATGGTGAGACTGATTTCCTATTTTGAAGGGAGTAGAACAGATCACACTGATAAATTACTAAGTTTGTCTGTTTTAATCAGTTTGATCAGGTTGAGGACTACCTGAAGTCTAGGACAAGGCATTCTTCTTTGTTCTCGTGAACTTGGAACTCACTCTGAGCAGAAAAGCATCAGGAATTGCTTGAAAATACTGTAAGGAGAATAAAAAGCTAGCAGCTGCCTGGGTAAAAGATTATGGTTGAGACATACAATGGACTACATTCAGCCTGGGAGGAAAAGCTAAGGTGAGAGTTATCTTAGGAAATTAGGGTACTCAAAAGTGTGAAACTATTCTAGGGAATTGAGAAAGCTAAATGCATGCGTAGGACAGGATGCACACTCTGAAAATACATCAGAAAATCCTAAGCTTTTACCTCTGGCTGATCTCCAGGCTCCGTGCAAGTAGGAAATGAAGGCTAAGATATAGTTAAAAACAGCCTCAGAACAGAGACACTCTGTAAAGACTAAGAGACATGCTTTTTTGTGTGTGTATTTTTTTATTTGTTTTTAATCCTGTGTTCAAGACAATTTTTGTCAAAACACTAGCTGAACACAAGACAAAAGAACAGGAACATTAGTGACCATACATGTCAAACAATCGAGTCTTCCTAAAAAGAATTTTTTGGGCACCTGGATGGCTCAGTTGGTTAAGCAACTGCCTTTGGCTCAGGTCATGATCCTGGAGTCCTGAGATTGAATCTCACATCGGGCTCCCTGCTCAGCAGGAAGTCTGCTTCTCCCTCTGACCCTCTCCCCTTCTTGTGCTCTCTCTCTCTCATAAATAAATAAAATCTTAAAAAAAAAGAATTTTTGAAACTAACTAATCAAATAGATGATCACAACATTTCATAATTAAGAACAACTAAAATTTGGCAAGAGGGAGAGTCTTATTTCCAGAATTATCACATTATAATATTCAACTGCCCAGGTTTTATTTAAAAAAATCATAAAGCATAGAAATAAGCAGTTAAATATGACTCAAAGAAAAAAATGATAAACTGACAGAAACCATTCCTGAGCACAGATACTGGACTTACTAGAAAAAAAGACCTTAAACCTACTATCTTATTAAATATGCTCAAAGCCAAAGGATACCATGAACAATGACTTAAAAGAATTCAGGAAAATTACTTATGAGCAAAATGATATCAATAATGAGATGGAAATTATAAAAATACAAATTCTGCAGCTTAAAAGTAAAATAACCAAAATGAAAATTCCACTGCAGGAGTTCAAAAGCAAATTTGAGCAGGAAGAGAAATATCAGTGACCTTGAAATTAAGATTATTGAAATTATCCAGTTTGGGGAACAGAAAGAAAAAAATAATTTAGAAAAGTGAACCAAGATATATAAAACAGCACTCTGTTACCACTACCACAAGGAGGCAGAGGAGTCACTTTGATAGCAGTCTAACTTCCCTGGTGCTCTCCTTATTATACGAGGGTGAAGCCTTAGGGTGGTGGCTGGCTGTGGTATGAGTGAGTTGGGACACATGCAGTGTGACATCTGGACCTAATTCTGGGCCACTTGATGGACGCTTCTTTTAGAAAAAGATACTTAGTGACTTAGTATCATTTTTTCTTTTTCTGAATCTTCAGCTATGGGTTCTGGTGGACAACCTCAGGGCAATAAGAAAAGTCCTATTCAGCATTCTGTTACATTAGACTTCCACATATATTGTGGGTCCTCTAGCAAGTCTCCCATATTCTCCCAATATCATTTTGTGTATCCGTACATTGGAAAGAATAAGGTACCTACTCTTTTGGAGTTTTGTTTTTTGGGTTTTTTTTTTTTTTTGGTGTTTTTTTTTTTTAAGGTTAAACTAGTATGGGTGTAAAGGGCTTGTAGAGACTAAAAGTTCAGGAAAATTTGAGAGTACTTTTAAATGTTTATTCGGGGGAAAACCCTGATTTCAGTAGAAATTAATACAATGAATGTCATGCTTCATTACTTTTGGGGAAATGATCTCTTACAGAATGTAAACTTTATTACATATTCTAAAAGTCAAAATAAAATATAACATTAGTGAAACTCATATATGAATAAATGAATTTGTTTTTCTGTATTCATTTATCTGAATAATTATCCTTCAGTGAAGTAGATTTCCTTAATTTTATCTTTACTTTTAAATTTGATTATTCCATGAATTTGAGTTAAGAAGAGATTTTTCTTTGGAATTTGTTCCATTTTTTAAACCTAAGGACTTTCATTACTTTGCATTGTTTTCTTATCCAAAACAGCAGGCTATTCATATTATGCTAGATTGCTCACTTCAGAATTAGGCACTGAGATGATTCATCATGATATATATTTGACACAAAAGGTCAATATGATAGGCTATTTGATGATAGCATGTCTCATAACTGGGATAGTTTGGGAGCTATGAAAATTAAAGGAGCTAACTCCTATAAAAAGCACTTAGCAAGGTGACTGGCATATAGTAAAGCTTCCATAAATGCTAACTATGATTAAAATGATTATTAAACTTTCTACAGAGGCTTTTATCTATTATCAGCATGCCAAGTTAACTTATAATAATAAAATGTTAATAGGAGAAAAATGGAGTTGGACAATAATAATTGGAAAGTGTATTTATTCACATGACTTCTCCATTTTAGAAAGCACATACTTAATGGTACTTAAATATTGTTAAATAGAGAAACACAAAAATACAGTAATTCTCCAGAAGACTTTCTGGAAATGGAAGTTTCATGACTAATCACACATCAAAGGGCATTGATAAACCTTTTTTTTCTCTGACAGTGGTAGTTTCTTTAAAGTGTGCTAAATTGAGGAAACATAAAAACAATGAATATGTACCATAAAAGTTTAAAACATAAAATGCATACTGGCCCTTTTTGACATAGGACCTTCACTTTGAGTATACAAAATCAATAGTCTGAGCTCCACATTATCTTTCTGATATAAACTGTATCAGATAATTCATTTTTCTACAATTTTTTTGTTTCCTTGAAGACCTTAAAGAATTAGGAAGAAATCGGAGTTCAAAAATCATCTAAATTTTAATGAAATTTTCCCTGTATTTGCAGTCTTATCCACATCAAATTCAAAAGCAGTGTTTCAAGACAAATTTTATTGATTTATGTACATATTTTTAAAAAATTTTCCCCAAGTTTTTATTTAAGTTCCAGTTAGTTAATATACAGTGCAATATTAATTTCAGGTGTAGAATTTTGTGATTCCTTACATTCAATACCTGGTGCTCATCACACGTGTCCTCCTTAATCCCCATCACCTATTTAACTCATCCCTCCATGCACATCCCCTCCAGTAACCATCAGTCTGTTTTCTATAGTTAAGAGTCTGTTTCTTAGTTTGCCTCTCTCGCTTTTATTTCATTTTCTCATTTGCTTTGTTTCTTAAATTCCACATATGAGTGAAATCATATGATATTTTGTCTTTTTATGACTGGCTTATTTCACTTAACATAATAATCTCTAGCTTCATCCACATCATGGTAAGTGGAAATTTCATTCCTTTTACTGGCTGAGTAATATTCCCCTATATATGTATATGTATTATATATAATAGAATATCCATTATGTCTCATATCCATAAGAATATGTAGTATAGAATCTTATAGACTGCATATCCATAAGAATATGTAGTAAAGATTACATTCTGTAACAGATCATTTCCCCCAAAGTATATGTCACTTCTTTATCCATTTATCAGTTGATAGACATTTGGGCTCTTTCCATAATTTGGCTTTTGTTGATAATGCAATTAAAAACATAGGGGTGTCTGTATCCCTTTGAATCAGTATTTTTGTATCCTTTGGGTAAATACTAGTAGCATAATTGCTGGATCATAGGGTAGATCTATTTTTAACTTTTTGAGGAACCTCCATACTGTTTCACAGAATGGCTACAACAGTTTGCATTTCCACCAATAGTGTAAGACTCTTCTCCTTTCTCCCCATCCTTGCCAACACCTGTTGTTTCCCATGTTCTTAATTTTAGTCATTTTGATTGGCGTGAGGTGATATCTCACTGAGGTTTTGATTTGTATTTTCATGATGATGAGTGATATTGAGCATATTTTCCTAAGTCAATTAGCCACCTGTATGTCTTCTTTGGAAAAATGTCTATTCATATCTTCTGCCCATTTTTTTAGCTTTTTAAAAAACTATTGTTTTTTAGGTATTGAGTTTGATAAATTCTTTATGTATTTTGGATACTAACTCTTTATTGTTTATGTCATTTGCAAATATATTCTCCCATTCCAAAGGTTGCCTTTTAGTTTTGTTGATTGTTTCCTTCCCTGTGCAGAAGTTTTTTATTTTGATCAAGTCCCAATAGTTTATTTTTGCTTTTGTCTTCCTTGCCTCAGGAGAAAAACCTAGTAAGAAGTTGCTACAGCCAATGTCAAAGAGATTATTGCCTGTGCTATCCTTTAAGATTTTGATGGTTTCCTGTCTCACATTTAGATTTTTGATCCATTTTTACTTTTTGTGTATGGTATAAGAAAGTGGTCCACTTTAATTCTTCTGCATGTTGCTGTCCCATTTCCCCAACACCATTTGTTGAAGAAACTTCTTTTTCCCATTGGATATTCTTTCCTGCTTTGTCAGAGATTAATTGATCATAAAGTTGTGGGTCCCTTTCTGGGTTTTTATTCTGTTCCATTGATTTATGTATTAGAGACAAACTTTTAATAATAATTTCCAAAGCACTGATGTAAGTTTTCATAGAAAGAACAGCTCTTTCTGTATTTATATTTCATCACTTTACATTACATTTTCTTAGATCACTTAATACAGTAACATGTACATCTAGCATAAATAACTTTTGGAACAAACTCAGCAGACTCTTAGTAAGCACAGAATTTAAATAGTGGGAGGAAAAGCATGTGAGGGTACTAAGAAAACAGCCAACTATCAGCATTTAGACTGTCCTGGGCATCAATTAGAATGCTTTATAGAGGAAACAGAATATTGATTATTTTGGCAAATAGTTAACTGATAGTGTGGTTAAAGGAACTTCTTTGTATTTTATTCTAATCAGATGACACTTTAAATTGCTATAATGGAGACAATTGATCTACTTAGTCACCATCTCTGGGTAGTATAGATTTTTGTCAATGAGTTCAGATTTTTACAATTTATTTTCATTATTATTGCAATGAAAAAAAAAAACTGAATCTCTTTGAACTAAAAGTGAGCTCCAAAGAACCACTTACATATAATTTTCCTCAACCCTTTCTGAAAGATGTCTCTGCAAAAGGTAAGCAATTTACAATGTACTCAGAACATAACTTAAGCTATTAAAGTAATGGAATAGTTCTCTTACAATAAAGGATTATTGATTTTACTCCTCAGAATGTGCTACATGTTTGGGAGATGGGGATTGACATTGTCTCTTGGTATCTTTCTGCACCACTGTTCAACTTTAAATGTTTATGAAGCCCTTCTTTATATAGTGGGATTCAGAGTTCTAGATGTCCCTTAGTTCAACCAAACAAGAAACTCTTTGTCTTGTTCTCCTTTTGCTTTTGGATGATTTTCAGAAGGTCAGGGTAGAAAATTCCATTTTACCCCATTTTAAGACCAGATTTCTCAACCCAATCTTTGCAAAAAATAGTTAAATTTAAAGATATTTTAAAAGCATCTGCAAAGTCCTTTTACATGCATACACACACACATCTTTCATAATTTCTTCATAAATGTAGTCATCAGACTTGATAAACATTATTTCAAAGGTCACTGACATAATGATTTTTTCCCAGAGAACAACAGAATATGAGAAGAACAACCATTTAGTTCAAATACAATGATAAAGACTACCTTAATATTTTGTTTTGGAATAATCTATGATTTACAGCTGATTTTTTATTGTAAATTCCCATACTTTCTTTTGGTCTTATTTTTCTTAATTCTGAAAAATTTCCTTCATAGTTTTTATGATGCAAGTCTGTTAGTGACAAATTCTTTAAGTTTTCTTTATCTGAAAGTGAATTTGTTTTGTCCTCATTAACAAAGTATGATATCAGATTTCACGTTTTTTTCCCAGCACTTAATGTTTTTCTACTATCTACTGACTTCCATTTTTTCTTATGTCACTGTTTATTAAATAATTTCCCCCTGATTTAATATATTACTTTTGCCTGCTGTTTCAAATTTTCTTCATCATTGGTTTTAAGCAGCTCACCTATGATATGTCTAGAGGTGGTCTTTGGTATTTATTCTGTTTGGATTTCACTGAATTTCATGAATCTGTAAATTTATACATCTAACCAAATTTGTGATTTTGTTTGCCATTATTTCTTCAAATAGTTTTCTGCTCCATTCTCTTTTCTCTTTTTCTGGAACTCCAGTAATACTATGTTAGCTATCTGTTCATTTGAAAGATAATATTTCTGTTTTTCACATAGGATACTTTTTTTTAATGATGATAAGTGTACTCTTTAATCCTCATCACCTATTTCACACCCACCCCCCACCTCCCCTCTGGTAACCATCATTTTGTTCTCTATAATGAAGAGTCTGTTTCTTGGTTTGTCTCCTTTTCCTTTCCTTTGCTCATTTGTTTCACTTCTTAAATTCCATATCTGAGGGAGATCATATGGTATTTGTCTCTGACTGATTTACTTTGTTTAACATTATACTCTCTAGCTCCATCTGTGTTTTTGGAAATGACACAGTTAATGGTTGTTGGTAATAATCTTGTGTGTATATGTGTGTGTGTGTGTGTGTGTGTGTGTGTGTGTAAAACTTCTTTATCTATTCATCTATTAAAGGACACTTGGGCAGCTTCCATAGTTTGGTTACTGTAAATAATGCTGCTATACTGGATCACAGGGCAATTCTCTGTTTAATTTTTTGAGGAAACTCTATGCTGTTTTCCACAGTGGCTGTACCAGACTCCATTCCACCAACAGTGCATGAGGGTTCCTTTTTCTCCACATCCTCACTAACACTTGTTGATTCTTGTGTTTTTTATTTTAGTCATTGTAACAGATGTGAGGTGACATCTCATTGTACTTTCAGTTTACATTTCTGTGATGAGTGATGTTAAACATCTTTTCATCTATCTATTAGCCACCTGCAGGTCTCCTTTGGAGAAATGTCTCTTCAAGTGTTCTGTCCATTTTTTAATTCGATTATTTGATTTTGGGGGTATTGAGTTTGATAAATTCTTTATGTACTTTGGATACTAACCCTTTATCAGACATGTCATTTGTAAATATCTTTGCCCATTTGGTAGTTGCCTTTTAGTTTTGTTGACTGTTTTCTTCACTGTGCAGAAACTTTATTTTGATGTAGTCCTAACAGTTTATTTTTGCTTTTATTTTCCTTGCCTCAGGAGGCACATCTAGAAAAATATTGCTATGGCCAATGTCAGAGAAATTACTGCCTGTGTTCTTTTCTGGGACTTTTATGGTTTCAGGTCTCACATTTAGCTCTTTAATCTATTTTAACTTTATTTTTGGGTATGGTGAAAAAAATGGCCCAGCTTTATTTTTTTGCATGTAGCTTTCCAGTCTTCCCAACACCATTTGTTGAAGAGACTGTCTTTTTCTCATTGTATATTCATTCCTCCTTTGTCAAAGATTAATTAGCCACATATTTGTGGGTTTTCTTCTGGGTTTTCTTTTCTATTCCATTGATCTGTATGTGTCTATTTTTCTGCCAGAACCATACTGTTTTAATTACTACCATTCTGTAATATAACTTGAAATCTGGGATTGTGATGATCTAATTATATTTTTCTTTTTCAAGATTGCTTTGGCTATTCGGGGTCCTTTGTGGCTCCATATAAACTTTAGGATTGTTTGTTCTAGTTCTGTTAAAAATGCTGTTGGTATTTTGATAGAGGTTGCATTAAACCTATAGATTGCTTTGGGTAATATGAATATTTTAACAATATTTGTTCTTCCAACTGATGAGCATGGACTGTCTTTCCATTTCTCTGCTTCATCTTAAATTTCTTTCATCAATGTTCTATGGGTTTTTTTTTTTTTAGAGTAAAAGTCTTTTACCTCTTTAGTTAGGTGAATTTTTCCTTTATTCCTAGGTATCTTTATTTTCAGTGCAATTGTAAATAAGATTGTTTTCTTAATTTCAATTTCTGCTGCTTCATTATTACTGTATAGAAATGTACAGATTTATGTACACTTATCTTGGGTCCTGTGATTTTACTGAATTCATCTTTCAGTTCTACTAGTTTTTTGGTGGGGTCTTTAGGCTTTTCTACATATAGTATCATGATATCTGGAATAAGAGAAAGTTTTATTTCTTCCTTACCACTTTAGATACCTTTTATTTCTTTATATTCTATTTGCTATGAAAGATGGGATAATTTTTATTGATCTATCTTCAAATTTCTCGATTTTTTTTCTGGCATTTCCATTCTTCTGTTAAATCTGTTGAACAATTTATTTTAAGATACTGCATTTTTTAATACTACAAGTTCCCTTTTGTTTATTTTATTGATTCTTTTTTCAGCTGAGATTTCTTTTAATTCATAACAAGCATACTTCTTTTATATCCCTCATCATAGTTATAAAAGCTGTGTTATAAAGTATTGGGTATTTATGAGGATGGAAAAGAAAGATAACCTGAAGGCAAAATGTTACCATGGCAAGATTTCCCCTTGGTATTTAACAAGGTGAAGGAGGAGAATTTGGAAACATTTTTCACCCCCAAAAGGGGGTGAGATGAGGTGGTTGGACTATGAAAAGTGGAGAGTGGGATTCATCCAGGCTCACACATGACCTTTTGATTTTTTTTTTCCCCAAAATGTAAACTTCCCTTGCAAGATGGTGGAGAAAGGGTCTTAATTCCCAACTTCTTGCTTTAGCCAATTTGAGGGATCCTTCTGGTGGGGTCAGAAATAATTCAGTGTGGGAAAGTGAGAGTTAAACCCCCCCTGGGACAAATAAAAAAAACATAAATAAATCTTGGGTTTCTAATGTAATGAAATAGTCATAAAATCTTCAGGCTGGTGTCCATTGATTTTCTTTCCTTTTGAATCAGTCATTTCTCCAATTATTCATATTCTGTGTATTTTTGGTTGTATATTAAAGCTGTAAACCTTGTGAAACTCTGGATTTCATTTTGTAATGTTTTGCAAAAGAGTATTATTTTTAAAAATAGGTTGTTAATTTGGTTGAACTGATAATGTCAGCAATGTCTCTTCTATGGAAGATGACAGTTCAGATCTCAGTTCAGTTCCCTTCCCTTAGTTTTACTTGTTGCATTTTGTCTCACTTATGTGTAGTTCAAGAGTCAGCCAGAGATATGGTCAGAGACTATTCATAATATTGGGACAGTTCTCTCCTAGACTCTTTCTTCTGCCATTTTTCTCTTCACTTTTAATTAGCTGTGGTTTCCCAGAACTCTTTCCTCTATTTCTCAAGCCAGGTAGACTACAAATTTCTATCATAAGCAGGCAGTGACCGGGACCTATCTTCATGCCAAAAGACACTAAAAATAGAAAAATAGAAATAGAATCTCACCTAGTACCTTAACTTTCTTCTGACAGTCAAATTTATTCCCAGTTGCTACTTGTGTTTGGTCATAATCCAATGCCTTGTAATTATTATTATTATTTTAGTATTTTGCCCAGTGTAGTGTTATCCTTACAAGGTTGCTCTGATAAGGAATACTTAGCCATTATTGAATGCTGAACACATCCACCCTTACCTGCATTAAATATCTACACATGAGAAGACAAAATAGTCACATGGATCTCGAAAATACTAAATTGAGTTGCTCTAAAATTTGTCTTCAGAAAAAGTAGTGGAGGGTCTTTGATTCTTATAGTTGGTCACTATTTCTCTCCAAGTAGAAAATTAAGGGAAGAGAGAATTGTATGAATTGTCTTTAAAATAAAGCAGAGAAAGTAGACTTCATAGAAAAAGTGATGTGAAGACAGATATGTTTCTAGAGTAGTAAAAACATATTTTCAAGTGTATTTTGACATGCATATCTAAGTCCAAAGGCATGTAATATGGTTAACAAATTTTAAACTATGCATATATATGTATGTGTGTGTGTGTGTGTGTGTGTTCAGAGAGAGGGAGAGAGGGTGGGGGGGCAGGGCATGCATTAGAACACATATCTTCACATTCACAGTCAATTTAATTTAAAATGCATGGAGTACTCTAATCCCAACTTACCTATTCCTTATTTTTGTACGAACACATCTTGGTCTAGAAAAATGTATACTTCAGCCTTAAAAAGTAAGGGATTTTAAAAATGAGGTTTGCCTTACATGGATCACTAAGTAATTGAGAGGCTTATAATTTAGAAAATGATAGTAATTATTACTTAGTGCATCATTATGTTTAAGTATATGTACTATAAATGAAGAACTGTATATGAAGTAGTACAAATTTTCTCCAAAATGTTAGTAATATTCACAATCATAAAGGTATAATTAGATTCTACCACCTTCTTAGCCAATAAATTACTAATGGTTGCTGAAAAAGACTAGTTTCAGTTTTCTTAAATATTAAAAGTTTTTTTTAACACATTGATTCCTAAATGTAAGGGGTTATTTCATGTGGTTAACTTGAGTAGGGGTACAAGAGTAGGCTCTAATCATATTTTTGGATTACTGGCAAATTTAGAAAAATCACAGGAACAAGTAATAGTTTTTTTCTCCTATACTTTTATATAATCATTTATGAGCATTGTCTACATGAAGCTAATGGTTTCCCACAATAATCAGCAAACCCATTTTGTCAGTTATCCAGGTTCAAAATCTGAGTCATTTCTGACTTTTCCTTCGTTCTCACAATCAATGCAGTCACAGAACCCTGTTTTTACTTACTTCATAGTGTCCTCCTTATCTGTTCTTTCCTTTTGATTATTATTGAAATTGATCTGGCTCCGAAGCTTAATGCCTCATGCTTGCACTACTACCATTGATTTATCATACCTTTCCTTGTTACTGACATCCTTACCTCCAGTCCATCCTGCACAGCGCTGCTACTAATAATAATCATTAACTATTGCAAATAGTCTTAAAATATTGCTTTTTAATGTTAATTGTTTGGTCATTAATACTTGATGGTTCATCATTCTATAAAGAGTTTAAACTCCTTAACCTGGTGACAAACATCCTTCCAGTTTGAACCATCTATTTCACCAGTTTAAGCTACTCATTATTCCCCCAAGCATGGCATAGGCTACATGTTATTGCAGGGTAGGAGTAGTATAGTTCTCTTTTGAATTTTAATGTTTTGAGCCTCTATCTTGGAATCTGATGAGGGTAATCCATGGAATGAAAGGAGAAATATTAGTCTGTCCATTTGTTAACCTTACTTATCTCTTAAGACATATATTCCATTTTTAAACATAAAGACTTCAAGATTACTCTAGTGAAGTAAAAATCTCTCTGTACCATTCACTCATTCAGCTCTCACAGAGGACTACTCTGTTTTTCAGGATAGCTATTCACTCCTTTTTATTCCCTTGAATTACTTTACTTTTCTTCATGCCACTTATCATTGCTTGGCATTATATTGTAACTATTAGTCTATTTTCTTATTTATTATTTTTCTCAATTGAAAATCAGCTTCATGAAGATAGATGTAGTTTATTCCCACAGTATTGACAGAGCCTAGAACAATATGACAGGTACTCAAGAAATACTGTTGAACAAAAGAATTTGACAACATATAAGCATTTTATAGTTAATCGTCTTTTTGTGAATGTTCTTGATGATCCAACAATATAGTATATTCTTGAGAGTAGGACCTCCTTCATACTTTTTTGTACTTTATAACACCCAACCCAGTGGCAGAGATTTTCTGATACACATTGCTCTATTAACATGAGTCTGAAATGACATTAATAATTGACTTGAGTTTTATTCTTTAAGTAATAATGTGGAAGAAAGAATAATGCCTGCCTCCCAAAGATGTTTATGTTCTAATCTGCAGAACCTGTTAATATGCTACTTTGCATGACAAAAGGGACTTTACAGATGTGATTATGGCTAAGGACCTTGAGATGGGGTGATTATTCTGGATTATCAAGGAATGTCCAACCTAATCCCATAAGTCCTTAAAAGTGGAGAATCAGGGGTGCCTGGATGGCTCAGTGGGTTAAAGCCTCTGCCTTCTGCTCAGGCCATGATTCAAGGGTCCTGGGATTGAGCCCCACATCGGGCTCTCTGCTCAGCAGGGAGCCTGCTTCCTCCTCTCTCTCTCTCTCTGCCTGCCTCTCTGCCTACTTGTGATCTGTATCCGTCAAATAAATAAATAAAATCTTTAATAAAAAAAGTGGAGAATCATTCCCAGCTGTAGAGAATCAGAGACAGAGTAACATGAAAACAACTAAGACTACTGTTGCTGCCTTTGAAGGTAGAGGAGGATGGGGCCATGAACCAAGGAATGTGGATAGCTCCTCAAGGCTAGAAAAGACAAAGAAATGGATTCACCACCAGAGTCCTTAGAAAGAAATGCAGTTCTGCTGATGCCTTGATTTTAGCCCAGTGAAGTCCATATTGGATTTAGGATCCTTAGAGATCATTTTGAGCTACTAAATGTGTGATCATTTGTTCAGCAGTGATAGAAAGTGAATGTAAAGAAGTTTAGTAATAAAAATAAACACTTTAGCTTCTCCATATGAGAAATGAATCAGATTTTCTTCAGGGCTGGAGAATCTTTCATATATGATCAATTATAAGATAATTTTGAATATGAAGATTTTTTCTATTTTTCTCAAGGAAAAAGAAAATTAAAAAGGAGTGTGTGACTAACAAATATAGAAAATTGTATAAATAGAAGTTAAAAAAGCAAGTATCTACTTATAATACTGACTTGAAAATACTTAATAAAATAGTTACACATATATATTTAAAACCACACATTTAACAATGGTTTTTCTTTTTTTTTTTTTTTAAGATTTTATTTATTTATTTGACAGAAAAAGAGATCACAAGCAGGTAAGGAGGCAGGCAGAGAGAGAGGGGGGAAGCAGGCCCCCTGCTGAGCAGAGAGCCCGATGTGGGGCTTGATCCCAGGACCCTGAGATCATATGACCTGAGCTAAAGACAGATACTTAACTCACTGAGCCACCCAGGCGCCCCACCAATGGCTTTTCTATCTCTCATGTTTTATGAAACAATTTTATTTATACTCTATTTGCAAATTTAATGTCAGTTGTGATCACCACTAAAGTTCATTTTTTAAAAATTATTTTTATTAACATATAATGTATTATTTGCCCCAGGGGTACAGGTCTGTGAATCATCAGCTTACACACTTCACAACACTCACCATAGCACATACCCTCCCCAATGTCCATAACCCAGCCACCCTCTTCCTCATCCCCAACCCCCCAGCAACCCTCACTTTGTTTTGTGAAATTAAGAGTCTCTTATGGTTTGTCTCCCTCCCCGGTCCCATCTTGTTTCATTTTTTCCTTCCTTACCCCCACACCCTGCCTCTCAAATTCCTTATATCAGAGAGATCATATAAAATTTATTTTTGAGTGATCTAACCCAGTTTTCCAAAGTGCATCATACTTATTTCTATCTAAGACATTTTAGAGAAAACACTTTTTTAATCTACATATAATGCTGTCATAAGTAATGTATCCTAAGTCATAAGTATGTATCTCTTTTCATCATTTTTATGATATAACCATTTATCTATATGCTTTTAAAATAGCTTTTAAAAGGCTTGTTTACAATAACATCTAAAATCTGCAACTGTGAGGTCATCCACCCTCTCCACAGACATTTTAAATTTAGTATTAATTTTTCATCATCCTCTTTTTTCTTACCAATTGTGACTGGTAGTTCCTATTAGCATTCAAAAATAGCATTGATATGTATTATTTTATTTTATTTTATTTAAAGATTTTATTTATTTATTTGGCAGTCAGAGATCACAACTAGGCCGAGAGGCAGGTGGAGAGAGAGGGGGAAGCAGGCTCCCCACTGAGCAGAGAGCCTGATGTGGGACTCAATCCCAGGACCCCGAGATCATGACCTGAGCCGAAGGCAGAGGCTTAACCCTCTGAGCCACCCAGGTGCCCCATAAAGATGTCTTCTATGTGATAAAATTTTGGAGCTAAAAATTCACTTTTTACTCAAGAAGATAAATAATTTCATTTTATTTACTTACTTTTCTTCCTTTTTTATGGCTTCTTTCATGCAGCTATTTCAATGATGTCCTATTTAATATTCTCTTTAATTGCCATGTGCTATTTTCCCTATTCCTCTACTAGTAAATTTTTAAACTGATTCCAACTTCAACGAAATATGATGCAATAAATATTACCTTGCACATATTTTACATGCTTGTGTATTTCTACAGGATAAAACCCTATGGATAGAATTGCTGTGTGAAAGGGAACAAGCATTACATATTTGAAAACTATTGCCAAATTGACCTACAAATATACAAATAACTTTATGTTGCTATGCATAATGGCATGACAAAGTCCTTCTCATCTCTCCGATGGTAGGGAGTGTAATTGACCTGCAGCTCAGCTGCAGCACTTTGAAATCCATCACTGTGTTTGCTCTCTTCAGAGGCCATTCTTCTTACCAGTTGCTCCCAGCCAGTAAATAATTGAGCACAGTAGAGATAAGACAGTTCTACTTCTGAGACATTCATGACTGTTCTGATGCATGACTTTGGCTCAGAGATGCCCCAGTGACCTTGCAGAAGTCTCTTAGGATCACAGTGCAGGCTAGAATGCTTTTACTCAACCTTATTTTCTCCCTTCTTTACCTTTCTCTTTCATCCAGAAGGCCACATGCATAAGACTGTGAACAGGCCTAAGGATTTTCCTCATGCTCAGAAACACCTGGGAAGGCCCTCACCTTCTCACTTGAGAAACTCTCACCTCTCCCTAACCTTTAGGCTTTAAGCAACCAGGAAGTGAAAGCGAAGATGGAGTTGTAAACTGCGTAGCTAAGTGTTTAAGACATATTCTGGCATATACACATCCCCACACAGAGCCCTGCTACAAAAACTAGGAGATTTATTGGTTCCAAGTATCTAAGGAAATCTCATATTATCATTAGCTGCCCAGTAAGCAGCCTGAGAAGAGATGTCAGAGGTCACACATGACAAATAACACAGACTTTATTACATTAGTTTAGAAACTCCACTAAAAAAAAATTAGATACCACTGCACACTTATTAGAATGGCCAAAATCAAGAACATTGGCAATACCAAATACTGGCAAGGATATGCAGAAGAATATGATTTGAAGATTTCCTGCATAATAATATCTAAAATGTCCAGGTTTCAATAAAATTGCACATATGCAAAGGAATAAGAAAATATGGCTGATACATAGGAGAAGAAGCAGTCAGTATGATATGTCACTGAGGAAGATCCAACATTGGACTTACTAACAAAAACTTTGAAATTGCTAATTTAATATTTCCAGAGAACTAAAAATACAATCACACCTAAATAACTAAAGAAAATATGATAACAGGGTCACCAAAAAGAGAATATAAATGAAGGGATATAAAGAATTTCTTAAAAAGGACCAAATAGCAATTCTGAAGTTTATGAAATAACTAGAATGAAAAATTCACTACAGTGGTTCAGCATCCGATTTGAGGAAACAGAAGAAAGAAACAGCAAAACTGAAGCTAGTTCAATTGAGATTATCCAATCTGAGGAAAAGAAAGTCATGCGATTTAAGAAAGAATCAAATGCCCATTGCTGTTTTTGATAGTACAAAGGGGCATGAGCCAAAAAACAATGCAGATAGTTTTCAGAGGGTGAAAAAGCAAAGGAACAGGTTCTCTTTTAGAGCTTGCACAAAGAAATATAGCTATGTAAACATCTTGATGTAAGCCCAGTGAGGCTCACTTAGACTTCTGAAGTTTGGAAATGTAATTTTAAAAATTGATTATTTTAAACCCATAAATTTGTGATAATTTGTTACAGCAGCAACAGAAAGTCAGTACATACTTGGGAATACATTCTCCATAACTGACTACGGTTAATCTTTGAACAATTCAGAAGTTACATGTATCAATCCCTGACACAATTGAAAATCTATATATAACTTTTGACTCCCCAAAAAGTTAACTACTAATAGCCTATTGTTTACTGGAGCCTTATAGATAATATAAACAATTTATTGACATATATTTTATAGATTATATGTATTATGTGCTGTATTCGTACAATAAAGAAAGCTAGAGAAAAGAAAACGTTATCAAGAAAATCTCAAGAAAGAGAAATTGTATTTAAAGTACTGTGCTCTAAAAAATACACATAAAGTAAACTCACACAGGTCCAATCCATGTTGATCAACGGCCAACTGCATATATTAGGCCACAAAATAAGTCACAATAGTGATGAAAGGAATGAAATCATATGAAGTATGTTTTCTGACAACAATAGAATAAAATTTGAAAGCGATATCAAAAGGAGATCTGAAACATTCTTCAATCTATGAAATTAAATAACATCACTAAATAACCAATAAGTTAATAAAGAAATAACAAATTAGAAAGTACTTTGAAATAAGTGAAAACAAAGACAAAATATATCAAAACTTGGGATGCAGAGTAAGCAGTTCTTTGAGCTAAAATCATTGCTTCAAAAATTTAAAAGAAAGATCTCAAAATCTCTATCCTAATCTCTTACCTTGAATAAACCAGAAAAGGAAAGAAGAGCAAACTCCAAAGCAAGTCAAAGAAATAATGACTAGAGTGAAGATAAGTAAAATAAAGAAAAATAATGAAGAACTCAACAAAACCAAAGTTGTTTTTCTTTTGGAAAAAAGTCAACAAAATTGACAAACATTTAGCTAGACAGACCATGAGAAAAGACTCAAATGACTAAAATTAAGAATGAAAGAGGAAATATTACTAGGATTTTAGAGAAATTAAAAAATATAAGGGAATATTAAAAATGATTGCATGTGAACAAAATAGATAACATAGAAAGGACAAATTCTGATAGTGACACAACCTATCAGAACCAACTCAATAGGAATTAGAAAATCTGAATGAATTTATAAGAAATAAATAGATTGAATAGTTAATTTAAAAAATCAACAAGGAAAAGCCTAGGAACAAGGGCTTTCTTGATGAATTATACCAACTATTTAAAAAAGATTTAACACTAATCCTTCACTAACCCTTACACATAATAAAAAAGGAAGGAACAATTTCAATTCATTTCAGGAGGTCAGTGATATCCTGACACAAAAGTAAGGCAAAGACATCACAATAAAACTAAAAACCAATATCTCTTATGAACACAGAACCCAAATCCTCAACCAGAAAGCAAATAAATATCCAGCAACACATGAAAAAGGTTTGTATGGGAGTAAGGCCAGCAAAACTATGGAGTAGCAATTCCAAACATCCATTCCTCCACAAAAGCATTGAAAAACAAGTAGGTACTTTCAGAACCAGTTTTGTTAGACATCTGGGAAATGGTCAAAGTTTTACAGCAAACAAGTAGATGTAAATCAGGAGGAAAAACAACTTACAATTGGTAAGAAATCTTTGTGGCATTTTTACTTCCCTTTACCCACTCTCTCCTTGGCTCAGCAGTGTTAGGCCTTTGTACCTGGTTCTGGAGGGAGTCTAGCAGATGTTATTTGCAAATTACAGTGTTTATCAATTCTAATCTGCCTAGAGCTACCTGAAAGACTGACAAAAGGTGCCATTTCTTTACCTAACTAAAAACTCACTTAAGGGCAGAAAAAAAAAATAAAATGGCAGACACTGCTGAAAAACATTGTAAACCTAAAGAAAAATCTGCAGCCAACAGGGACCATAGATCATGTCTGAGCACACAAATGACCACATACAGCCTGGCAGAAAAATCTGGGAGACAATTGCTCTGGGAAATAAAGACATTTAAAAAAACCTGTGTACACTGTGGGCTTTAGAAAGCCACATGCACATCATTAGACAAGATGCATGCTCAGAAAAAAAAAAAAAAAGAAACAATTCAGCTAAGTTTTCGGGCAGTATATAAAAAAGATAATCTTTTCTGATTTCTAATGACAAGTTCCCCATTTCTCCAGAGATGCCTCTAATGTTTATATTTCTACCAGCATTCTATTTATGATAACAAGCAATATATGTATTCTCTAAGTTGATATAGGCTTTCTCTACCATGTTTCTGAGTCCTCATTGAGCCCTCACTGAGCCCTCACTTCCACAGCCTTTAACATCCTTATTTCTATCAGTATACTCAAGGAAATCTAAGCTTTTCTACCATGCTTCTCAAATTTCTTCTAGCCTCTATCCATAACTCAATCCCAAAACCACTTTTAGATTGTTTGTATTTATTACAGTAGCATCCCATTTCCGGGCACAAAAATCTGTATTTTTTTCTTATGACTTTTATAACAAATTACCAAAAACAATGGATTATTTAAGAATAAACACAAATTTCTTATGGGGACCATAAATCCAAAATCAGGATATCAGCAGAGCCATGCTTTCTCCGAGGATCTAGGGTAGAATATTTTCCTTGGTTCTTCCAGCTTCTTGTAGCTGACAGCATTCCTTTTATGACCTTATCACTACAATGGAATGTCATTCTATCTTTCTCTTATAAGGACACTGATGATGGCATTCATGGCCCATATGAATAATCTCCTGATTTCAGAATTCTTAACTTAATCAGATCTGCAAAGACCCTTTTTCTAAATAAGGTGACATTTACATGTTTCAGGAATTAAAAACTAATACCTTTTGGGCCACCATTCAACCCACTACATCCTTGAAAGGAGGAACCAGCTTTCATTAAAGAAAAACTATAAACAAACTCTTGGCTCTACAGTCACTTGAATTATTCAGTTTCTCTGTTGTAAATAACTCTCTCTGAGCTGATAAGCCAAAAGATACAAATTATTCATAATGCATTTACTGACTACTGAAATTGACCAAAAAATTAAAATAAGAGTAATCTGGCCTATTTTGTATTCTTAATTTTATGTAACAAATTTCTCTTTACTGAATTGAATGTTTACTAATTGGATATTTTTGGCATTCAATAAAGTTCTGTTGTTGTCAAATTATTTTATTACAGCTCCTGTCTTTTCCATATGAGATGTAAATATTTTAAGTTTTTTGTTGAAGGATAGTAAAAGATGTTACAAATAATTTTGAAAAGTCATAAAGTATGGAAACTATAAAAAACAGTGATAGTTCATATATTGTCCCAATTATTCACCATTTCATCTATATAAACTCAGCCTGGTTTTTCTTCCTTTCTTCTTTTTTATCTTAAACTGATTTTTGTGTCATTTCATATACTATAAAATTCAATGTAATTTGTGATTGTTGAAATAGTTGTTTAAATTGCTATCTTTGTTATTTATAGCTGTTGATATAAAGCTTTAATTAAATAAAAATAATTTATTGCAGTTTCTAAATCTACAATAAAACAAAGATCTTTGTTAAATTTTGACAAATACCAACCTCAAATTCGGAGATTTTCTGCTAGTGCCGGGACACTGGCAGTGTGTCGGGTCACTGCCATCATGTTTCTATTGAATAACAGGCATCTGAGCTTTACTCAAGGTCTATTTGATAGACAGGAACTAGAAGAGACACAAGAATTGATGAGCAGAGCAGGAAACTATTATGCAGGATAGGAAAAGGCCAGATAGTGCATACTGGAAAATGTAGGATGGGTTCAAGCCGAGTAAGGAAGGTTTGAGAAAGGCCAGGAGGGGTTGAGCAGGACCTTTTCTTTTTTCTTTTTAGAAAGAGAAGGAAAAGGTAGGATAGTGTAGAGATTCCTAGGACAAGGAAGGGTTGAGCAAGTTGGAACAGTGCAGGGCAAAATGGAGCACGATAGATTTTGTCAGGTTGAGCTAGCACAAGGCAGGTAGGGCACTGCAGACAACTGGTCAGGATAAGGTTGAAAAGTAAGATATAAATAGTGCTAGGAGGGATGGAACAGAATAAGTCCATTGTCAAACTACGTGTAATGTGGATTGTGATAGGGCACAGGTATACCTAACAGAGAATGAAAAGTCTAAATAGGATAGAGCAAGAAAGAGGGGCACAGAAGACTTGGGTAAGTCTACACAGGAAAGGGAAGGGCACTGAATAAGCTGAGTTTGTAGAGAAATCTTGAGTCCCTGATGAAACTAAGAGAAGGTTCCCACTAGTTAATAGAAATTATGTGGAATATAGTTATGATTGACACAGGTTTTCAATGCTGGTAGCACATATTAAACAAGTCTAGGTTAAAGCCTCTGCCTTTGATTCGGGTCATGATCCCAGGGTCCTGGGATCGAGCCCCACATCAGGCTCTCTGCTCAGTGGAGAGCCTGCTTCCTCTTCTCTCTCTCTGCCTGCTTCTCTGCCCACTTGTGATCTGTCTGTCAAATAAATAAATAAAAATCTTTAAAAATAAGTCTAAATACTGATTATCCCAACATCAAGGTGCCCTACATCAAGGTGCCTATCAACATTCATGTTACTAATCACAAAATTTTGTTCTACTACTGGTCCTTAAAACTTAAAGATTGTTTTAAACATATACTGTAAATAAGTTAATACCTATTGTAATAAATAATATTTACATAATCATGATTTAATAGTATTTCTCAACTAGAGTGTTAAGGATCACATGTGGAATTTGTGGCAATGGCAATGTATATTTTAAGGTTCTTCCTATAATGGCACGTTTAATAAGGTTGGTGCTATCTTATTCTCACAAGGTTTTTACAATCAAGAAAAGTGAAAACTTACATTGCAGTTCAAAGATCTAAGAGGAAGCCATTAATACCACATCTGTCATTAGGAACATCTATTCCAAAGGGAAGAATGTTCAGTCTTCTTCCCTGAGACAGAGGGTGGGAGAATGGAAATATATTTAATGGGTGCCACTATCTCTTTCCAATTAGTAGATCTATTTCTGTCTGCTGTAATTTGCCTAGCATTTGAATATACAATTTACATAAGCCATAAATGTAGTCTACTGCCTTGGTTAGGACTAGATTCATCTCATCCTTCAACTGCTGCAAAAGCATTCCTTTTTAAAAGATTGTATTTATTAGACAGAGAGAGAGAGCAAGAGAGAGAGAGCGAGATCACAAGTAGGCAGAAAGGCAGGCAGAGGTGGAGGGGGAAGCAGGCTTCCTGCCCAGCAGAGAACCCATGCGGGGATCGATCCCAGGACCTTGAGATCATGACCCAAGCCGAAGGCAGAGGCTTAACCCACTGAGCCACCCAGGCGCCCTCCAAAAACATTCTAAGTGGTCTCCTAGAGTATTATCCCTCTTTTATTAGTTTCTCATAGCACTTCTTGGTGTAAAGTTTTCAGGAGCTCCCACTACTGATAGGATAATCAAAACACATGAGTGAAATGGAAAAGAACTTCATTCTAGATTACTATTTAGGCTAAAAAAATCCGATTCTTCCCTTCTTTTTTTGCCAAATGGTCACACACTCAGCTAGAATCTATATTTCACACCCTCCTTTGCAGACAGGTATAACCATATAACTAAATTCAGGCTCATGGAATATGAATGTAAGTAATGTATGTAAGATCTGAGTCATTTCCACCTGAAAGATGAGTTTATTTTTCTGGATCTTGATTTTTTTTTTTATCCTTCTCAAAGCAGCCTCCCTGCTGAGCAGAGAGCCCGATGCGGGCCTCGATCCCAGAACCCTGAGATCATGACCTGAGCCAAAGGCAGAGGCTCAACCCACTGAGCCATCCAGGTGCCCCTCAAAGGCTAGTTTGAACCTGTGGATAAGATCAAGACTCTAGGAGAAAGTGCAGTGATAAGATGGAAGGAAAATTTTATTCTTCTACCTGTCTACCCATTCTGGAATTAAAAAAGAAACAAACACATATCTGGTATTGTGGAATCCATTATAATTGTGGATGTCTTTTTAGAATAGTATAACCTTTAAAACAATAGATTAAATATATTTTTATGCTCTTCCTTATTTATCTGCATCTGACTCACAAAGTGTTTCTTGAGTGAATGAATAGTGATACTAAAACTGACTGATCTTGTGGGGGCAGGCATATGCTCTTGAATATATGAAAACATCATCATCTGTGGTATTTTGTTACATTCAATTTTGATTTTTAGGTTATACTTCAAATAAGGTAGATGTTTTTGTATGTCTGCCATTTTTTCACAAGATTTTTGTTGAGTGTACAGTGTCCATAAAAATAACTTAGGCAGTAAGACCAGGAGTATCAATCTATTCTCCCTTCTCTTGCCACTGTCTGTCTATGGCACCATGAGAATTATGTCCTCTGTATCTACTCTCCAGGAGACCCTAGTTGAGATGAAAGTTAACATGTCAAGCCACTTTCACCCATTTACCACCTGAAATAAATTAGTCTTCATATTACTTTCAAATATGACAGTTGGAGTTCACAGGCCCTAAATAATAAGAAATTTTTAAAAAGATTTAATTAGGTAGAAAGTCAGAAAAAACAGTCCAGGCCATGGAATGCTGCTGGGCAAAAATATATCTAGCCAGATCCCAACTCCTTCTCTGTAACTGCTGAATGTCCAAATTTTACACATACGTACTAATTCTTATCACTCATATGTGCTCAGATTGAAAGTTATTAGTTATTGTTTGGTTGAAATTTGCTTTTAAAAAAATAAAAAATAAAAAGTAAAAATAGAGGGGCATCTGTGTGGCTCAGTCAGTTGATGTCTGACTTGATTTTGGCTCAGGTTGTGATCTCAGGGTTATGGGATTGAGCCCTGCATCGGGCTCCGTGCTCAGTAGGTGTCTGCTTGGGATTCTCTCTCTTCTTCTCCCTCTCTTTCTGCCCTGCTCCCTGCTTGCATGTGCACACTTTCTCTCAAATAAATAAATGTTTAGAAATATGATGGCTCCTCGATACAGGAGAAAACAAAAGTGCTTGGCAGACACTGGTTGATAATATCTTTAGTTTTAAAAAATATATTTTTGTTAAAAGTTGAAAAAAAATAGAAGATGAACTAGGATAACACTGTTAGGAAGATCACAAACAATTTACAATATTGACTCAGTAGCACCTCCAAAACTGAAAAAGATGAATACATTTCAAGAAACAAATGTTCCTGATTTTCATTCTGAAATTGAGGAGTAAAACTATCATGTTTACAGATTGACTGAAATTTTCTCTGGTCTTGCCCATGAATCAGTCTCTTAGATAGCAAAGGGATTGATTTCAAATCATTCCCACTCCCCTGGCAAGTTACTAGATAAAAGTAAAATAATTGCCCATAATAAAATTTTTATTCTCTTTAAAGGATCTAGATCTTTCCATATCAGTAGTCCTCTTGGTGAATTTTTAAAATATATTATTAGTCATTGATTTCGTTTATGTAAAATTAGCACTAAAAACTCTATTATGAGATGATAAATGATAGGCAGTTGGCAAGCCCACTGATAGATAATTTTTACTGTCAATTTTAAGTGGAATAACAAGCCACAAATATCTTTCTAGAGATGTCAGAGCCTGCTAGCCATTAACTTAAGTATTTGAATCTAGCCCCCCCCCACCGTGCAAGGGGTTTCTCATAGCTGAAATCCCTCCTCTGATCTCTGTTCTGCTACAAGAACTTTTGGGTATACCAATTTACAGTTGTCTCCTGCCCAAACTTTACCCTTGAGATCTATTGAATAGGATCGGTGAGTTGATAAGTATGACAATATTAGTAGAAAGAGGGAAGAAGGTCCTAGGTCCTTCTTTCTTCAGTAACCTCAATGCTACATAGCCTTTAATTTAAACATACCCTGTCATGTCAATAAGAAAAACAAGGAATGGTAACCATCTTTCTCCATCCCAGTAGCCTGCTGCTCACTAAAAAGAATCTTCAGACATAATCATCCAATTTATCCCCTTTACTACAAAAGCACTTGTTAGGGCCAATTTAATGTTAAAACTTGTTTAACTATTAGGGCCTGCTTAGCTAGAGCAACTCCATATTGCCTAAGTAGCCATATTGTTGTTTACATCCACGGACTTCATTCTGGGAATAAACGCCCCCATAGTTCCTGGTATGGTTCTGGGTATCAGGGTGTCGATTCCAGGAGTAAATGCCTTAACAATAGAAGCCATGTACCTTGGGTCTGCGGTTATGCCCTATAAAACCAGCCTGTGAGATCGGGAGGGGGTCTCTCTTCGGAGGCAGCCCTGGCCGGTCAGTCTAACTTCTAATGCTTGGCATAGAATAAGGCTTTGCATAACTTTCACTTTGTCTCAGTCTCCTTCTTTTGATAGCAGACCCCAACAGCACTACCACTATTCCATCTGTGACTTTCTTTCTTTTGTCAAAAATGTCATCGCTTCTCTATTTTACTTACACATCTTGCATCAATTCAATTCCCACCTCTTCCATTGAAGCCTTCCCTAAAAACATCAATTATAAATATCTTCCTCTTTTTAAATTCTCTAACATTTACAGTCTTTACCACAAATGCAGTAAGCTTACATGCCTATCTTCTATTGATAACAAACTGTTTTTATATTAACCAATTATGTATTCCATCTACATTGTGTTTATGTATTTTCAAATCCTCCACAGTGTCTAGTAAAATGATCAACTAATTGACACTTTTATCCCATGAAAATCCATCATCACAGAGCATCCAGAATAATCTTTTTAAAAACATAAATCAAGGGGCGCCTGGGCAGCTCAGTCGTTAAGCATGCTTGCCTTCAGCTCAGGTCATGATCCCAGGGTCCTGGGATCCAGCCCCACATTGGGCTCCCTGCTCAGCAGGAAATCTGCTTCTCCCTCTCCCACTCCCCCTGCTTGTGTTCCCTCTCTCACTGTCTCTCTCTCTCTCTCTCTCTCTCTCTGTCAAATAAATAAATAAGCTATCTTAAAAAAAAAACAACAAAACAAAAAACAAAAACCCATAAATAAAGTTATTCCACTCCCCAGATTTCAAACCCTCCAATGACTTTCCATCACACATAGAGTAAAATCAAATCTTTTTTACTGCGGTCTACAATGCTCTGTGTGATCAAACTACAAACAATATTGAGGATCAGCCCTAATTGGTTTTAATTCCATGACTGGATTCTCTTGACAACTTTTCTTCTGATCAAGACATGATAGTATAGTGTACCATTGAAATGTACCCCAGTTCAACTAGTTGCCATCCTAGGAGTAATATGATCAGGAAACACTTGCCATGTTATTTTACAAATCCTTTCATTCAGAATATTTATTCAATACCAGCTATATGCTGGGTTCTGTTCTAGATACTGTAGTATAGAAATAAACAAGAAAATGTCCCTAACTTCTTGATTTATTCTAAGTAGGGTGACCAACTATCCTGGTTTAAATGGAGAAGAAGAGGTTTTCTGTGACGTGGGACTTTCAGTGCTAAAACTTAGAAAATCTCAGAGCTAAACCTGTGGTTAGTTGATCACTGTAATTCTAATGGAGGAAATAGACTATAAATATATACATACAGAAAAAAATCTAATAAATACCTGTTGAATCAATAAAGCAATACTAATTGATTAAGGAAGAAAAAAGCCTTTCCATATTTCTTAAAACCTCAATTAATGATCTTGAAGCCTGCCTTATGATTTCCTATGGAATTTAACATGTGTATTGTTGCACAATAAGTTATCCCAAAACTTAGTGGGTTAAAAAAACCAAGTGTTCTCTCAGTTTCTAAGGGTGAGGATACATATAAGAGTAGTTTAGCATCATGGTTTTGGTTCGAGATGTGGCATGAGGTTGTTGTCCAGATGGCAGCAAAAAACAAATATTTTTGCTATTATCAAAAAATAAATATTTTTGTTACTATCTGTTCATTCCTGGCATTCCAAACCATCATAAATCTACACTAAGTGCAATATACTATATTATGTCCCATTCATACATTCAAAACTTCAATGTTTCTTTAAGAACAAACGTGTAGTTATCAGTTATTATATAAGAACACATATTATCTGTCCCATTCTCCAGTTTCCTTTTACCTGTGATCAAACTCTATTTTTCTTCCCACCAACTTAAGATGTAGAACTCAGCCCACCATCACAATCACTGAAAAGGGGCTCCAGTTATTAGAAATCTTGATGGGGGCTATGAGGTCTCCTACTAAGCTCACTTATATGATTTTGTAAGGTTTTAGATCTTCACAAGATGTTGGCCAGGGGCCTCAGTTGCCCACCCTCTCTATAAGCCACCTGAGTGTCCTCAGCTGGCTTCTTCATTTTATACCTAAATATAGGACGCAATAGCCCATGTACTATCATTTCTGCCATATTTTATTGGTTATAGAAAACAAACAAAGTCAAAGGTGATGGGGCTTATTAAAGGCCAATTTGGAGACTGGCTAACACACCGTGTTTCTATTTCTGATCATCTCTGCTTCTTACCATAAATTAATAGTTTTAAAATTTACTGCTGAAGAACCCCTTTTAAAAATACAGATTTTCAGGACCCATTTCTAAAGATTTGATTCGGTATGTTAAGGCGCAGCATTTTTATGAAGGCCGTGTGAAGATCACACATTAAAAAAAGAACTCAAAGCATGCCCTCAGAACATTTTTATCTAGTCCTGTTGGTTTAAACTATTTTTATATGATGAAGAATCCCAGATCTATATTTTTCTGGTCTAGCTTCAGCATCATTTCACAGAGATGTTTCCCAGGTAGCTCAAACCCATTTTTTTTTTTTTAATTTGCTACCCACACCATTCCATAGCTGCAACTTTTCCCCAATTCCTGAAATTGACGAACAGAAATACAATTCTTTTCAATAGCTCAAGTGAGAACACCTTTGCTTTGCTAAAACCCCTCATATCAACATATCACAAAGTCTGTTGATTCTATTTTCTTTTTTTTAAAACTAGTCTTCTCTACCATTGAAAATGCATTAATCCATGCACTTCCTGCTGGATTGCTCTCAATAGCATTTTGCCAAGTGTACATGCTGTCAATGCTACCTTTTTCAATCTATTCTCCATACCACTCCATAACTTTTTCATAGAATGCTGATTTGACCATCTTATTTCCTGCTCAAAACCCTTCCATGATTCCCATTACTTTCTGGATAAAATACAAACTTTGTACTGTGATATAGAAGTTTTTTTTTTGTTGTTGTTGTTGTTTTGTTTTTTTTGTTTTGTTTTTTTTTTTACCAAGCCTCTGGCCAATATCTCCAGTTTTGCCTCTTGAAATTCCACCAATTCTCCAATAGCCTTAACATAAATATGTAAAGTTACAGAAATCACTGCAATATTAGTTTTCCCTGATCTTTTTTAAATCTGTAAATTCCTATTCATTCGGGGATTCGGTTCAGGCATGCTCTTTTCTAGAAATATTTTGCTAAAGTTTTCTAGGAAAAAAAATACCACCCTGTTAATCATTTTCTTTGAAAATGCAGTTACTTAAATAAGTGTCTATTAATTGAATAGTGAGTGTTTCATAAGACCTTAATTATTGATTGACTGATAAGTATAATATGTGAATTATTATCAAGGAATATAAGAGAAAATTTTAATTTAGGCTAACAATACATCTTCTTTGATTCTGCCTTTAGGATCATGGAACAATGAAACAACAGAAACGAAATGACCTCAAGCTTGGATAACATCTAATTCTTTCCTATCCTCATTTTGTGCACACAGACACACAAAAAAAAACCCAGTCAGATTTGGAATAATTAGTCTGGTTCAAAATCCAGAAGAAGTTAGTGAGATGATGGACTAGAATATATTCACATAAGCGGCATATGTGTATGCAGAATGAGGCATAAAAACACACACACAACCCTACATTTTTATACATTAGAGAAAACCAGATTTCATTTAACCTGGGATTCCCATACATCTGAGCATACCTGTTAATATTTGTTGAGCAAGGATGAGCAGACATAGTTTGTGCAAAGTTAAGAAGGGTTTTGTTTTTAGGTGAGTGTGTGTGTGTGTGTGTGCACGTGCATATCCGGCTGGATTAAAGGAAAGAGAAATGTAGGTGATATACCATTTATTGGAAAATATTGGTCCTTTTCCCTTGCTGAGTAAGCTAGTATTTGAGTCTGGGAGAGAAAGAGCTTTAAGCAAGAGCTCTCTGTTTACTAGGGAGACTCTGTGAAATATGGGAAATCAGGGGGGCCCTGGGTGGCTCAGTGAATTAAAGCCTCTGCCTTCAGCTCAGGTCATGATCCCAGGGTCCTGGGATCAAGCCCCACATCAGGCTCTCTGCTCAGTGAGGAGCCTGCTTCCTCCTTTCTCCTCTCTCTTCACCTGCCTCTCTGCCCGCTTGTGATCTCTGTCTGTCAAATAAATAAATAAAATCTTTAAAAAAAAAAAGAAAAAAAATGGGAAATCAGTAATACTATTTCAGGGCCTGGATGACAAAGCACAGCACTTATAAGAAGAAAGAACATTTTTTCCCATTTCTGCAAGGAAATAGTTTTTAGTCACTCAGGATTCCAAAGGGCCATGTATCATCTCAGCACTCCCATGGCTTTGCAGCTAGAGAAGAATTAGAAGATAGTTCCCTGTCATTCGTACTATGGATTTGGGAAAAAGGCCCTGTCAGTTTGGACTGCAATAACTAGTTACTGTAAACTGGGTGGTTTAAACAACAAACATATATTTCTCATAGTTCTGGAGACAAGGAAGTCCAAGACTGAGGTGCCAATAGATCAGGCATCTGGTGAGAATCCCTTCTTGGTTTGCGGATGACTGTCTTCCTAATAAGTTAAAGATGTGTGTGCCCAGCGCTCAAACCACAGAAAAGTTTCACTGCTACCATAAAAGAATTCTTCATTAGAAGAGCCTAAATGTATATCTTTATCTCTTACTTCCTCATGTACACATTCCTAGAACCACTACATTTAACAATCTATATGACCATTTCACACATTATTATTATTATTATCATCATATTTTTGTTATTATCAGTTCATTCTTGGCTTTCCAATCCATCGTAAATCTACACTAAAGACAATTTACTATACCACGTCCTATTCAATACTGTTTTCTTTGAGAACAAATGTGTAGTTATCATTTATTATATAAGAACACAGATTATCTGTCCCATTCTCCAGTTTCCTCTTACCTGTGATCAAGCTCTATTTTTCCTCCCTACAACTTGGATGTAGAACTCAGCCCACCATCACAATCACTGAAAGAATCCCATGCCATCTCAAACCTTGTCCTCTTTTCTTTTTTTTAATGTGTTAGCTCACATATAGCACATTATAAATTTCAGGTAAAGTTTAGTGATGCATCAGCTGCATATAACACTCAGTGCCCTACTTAACGCCAATCACCCAATTACTCCATTCCCATCCACCCACCCACCTTCCCTCTGCCATCCCTCAGTTTGTTTCCTAAGTTAAGTGTCTCTTATAGTTTGCTTCTCTCTGTGTTTATATCTTATTTTATTTTTCTTTACCTTCCCCTGTGTTCTCTGTTTTGTTTCTTAAAATCCACATATGAGTGAAATCATATGGTATTTGTCTTTCTGACTGACTTATTTCGTTTAGCAAAATACCCTCTGCTTCCATCCACCTTGTTGCAAATGGCAAAATACCCTCTACTTCCATCCATGTTGTTGCAAATGGCAAGATTTTATTCTTTCTGGGGTGCCTGGGTGGCTCAGTTGGTTAAGCAACTACATTTGGCTCAGGGAGTCTGCTTCTCCTTCTGCCCCTCACTCTGCTTATGCTTTCTCTCTCTCTCTCACTGTCCCTCAAATAAATAAATAAAATCTTTTAAAAAAAGATTTCATTCTTTCTGATGGCTGAGTAATATTCCATTGGGTGCATGTGTCTGTGTGTATATATATGTATATGTACACATGTACATATGTATACATATGTACATACATACATTTATGTGTATGTATGTGTGTGTGTGTGTGTATGATTTTATTTATTTATTTGACAGAAAGAGAGACAGCAAGAGCAGCAGGAACATAAGCAGGGCGAGTGGGAGAGGGAAAGCAGGCTTCCCTCCAACCAGGGAGCCCAATGTGGGGGTTGATCCCAGGACCCTGAGATCATGACTTGAGCCCAAGGCAGGCGCTTAAAGACTGAGCCATCCAGGCGCCCCCTGTTTGTATTCTTTAGGTAAATATACCTGGTAGCTCAATTACTGGGTTGTAAGGTAGTTCTATTTTTAACTGTTTGAGGAACCTCCATATTGTTTTTCAGAGTGGCTGCACCAGTTCACATTCCCACCAACAGTGTAAGAGGGTTCCCTGTTCTCTGCATCCTCACGAAGATCTCCTGTTTCCTGAGTTGTTAATTTTAACCATTCTGACTGGTGTGAGGTAGTATCTCATTGTGGTTTTGACCTGCATTTCCCTGATGATGAGTGATGATGAGCATTTTTCATGTGTCTGCCAGCCATTTGCATGTCTTCTCTGCAGAAATGTCTGTTCATATTTTATGCCCATTTCTTGACTGGTTTTTTGTTTGTTTGTTTTTTGGGGTGTTGAATTGTATAAATTCTTTATAGATTTTAGATACTCACCCTTTTAAAAAACATATATTTTATTTATTTGGCAGAGAGACACACAGCAAAAGAGGGAACACAAGCAGGGGGAGTGGGAGAAAGAGAAGCAGGTTTCCCACAGGGCAGGGAGCCTGACACAGGGCTTGATCCCAGGACTCTAGGATCATGACCTGAACTGAAGGAAGATGCTTAACGACTGAGACACCGAGGTGCCCTGGATAGTAGCCCTTTATCTGATATGTCATTTATAAATATCTTCTCTCATTCCATAGGTTGACTTTCAGTTTTATTCATTGCTTCCATTGCTGTGCAGAAGTTTTTATCCTGATGATGTCCCAATAATTTACTTGTGCTTTTGTATCCCTTGCCTGCTCAGAGACGTGTCTAACAAGAAGTTACTATGGCTGAAATCTGTTCCATTGATCAATACCATACTGTCTTGATTAATACAGCTTTCTAATACAACTTGCAGTCCAGAATTGTGATGCCTCCAGCTTTGGTTTTCTTTTTCAACATTACTTTAGCTATTCAGGGCCTTTTCTGGTTCCAAACAAATTTTAAAATTGTTTGTTCCAGTTCTGTGAAAATCAAACCCTATTCTTCATTTGATAGTGCAGAGTCCCTTTTATAGGCCAGGTCATAAATTTGTACAAAGACCATTAATATTTCATGAGGTGGAGCTACAAAGCAGATACATGATACAATTGTTCTTTATTAAAGAGTTTACAATTCATTCAGCTCTGAAGTTATAATGTTCTTAAACATAGCACAATTAATTCTGACATGTTGCAATGGATTTCATTTCAGGGGCATGTGAGTCTGAAGAATGTGCATTATCATTGTATTATATTGCTTATTATAACTAGAGTGCAATTCCATTTCTCACTGTTCCTTAAATGGGGACCATATTAGAATTTTGGGTAGGGCAAGTCTTTGTTATGTGGGACCCTTTGACATTCCTGGTCAATGCTCACTAAATGTTAGTGTGGTACTCTAGTCATTGGACAATGAAAAACACTACCAGACACTTCAAATTCCCCTAGATGCAGATGTGTATTATATTACCCTCCTTTAAGAACTACTGCAAAGTTAACAATTTTTGCTGGCTAACAAAATCTGTCTATATTGAATTACTCTGTTAAAAACCAAAAGCAATGGTATCTAAATGGCATTGTTTTGGTGGGAGCTTAGCTAATAAATATCATGGGAAAATATACACAATTTCAAAGAATGTACATTTACTTTGCCTACTTCCCAGAATCATAGTAAAGCCCTTCATAAACAACAAAAAGCTTGAAATTTCCCTATCATGATGCCTTTGATGTAGCTGAGGGAGTCATCAGGGGGTTAAGTAACTCGCTAAAGATTCCAAAATAGTGTATCTTTGACACTTTGACTTTTTACATTTTAGATTTGAATATCATTTTTAAAATAATTTAAATATAATTTGAAAAACAGCAATAGTTCTACTAATCATTACTCTCAGGCCAGGTTTCTTTGGCTTAAGCTAGCTCTAATGAATGCTATTTCATTGTTCTCCATTTAATTGACAGTAAACCCTGAACAGCTCAATGAAGTACCTAAAGAGCAAGAGGCATAGAATCAAAGCTGAATAATCTACTAGTTATAGGCAAAATCCTTTTTCTCTCATATTGTTACAGATGCCAAGGAATCGAGAATCTGTACTAGACAAAAAACAAAAACAAAAATAAAAACAAAAACAAAAAAACCTAATTTGCAGATTTGCAGGCAACACTTCAAAATGTAATGATCATTCTTGTTGGTTGTTATATAGGAAATTAGCATTAGAAAATGTGTGATTGGAACACATCATTTAGATATGAAACCTGAGAGTTACTCTTGGGTTAAGGTTCAAAGGTGATAAATTAAAATTTCCTTAGGAAAGACACAAACTAAAATGAATCAGAATGGTGGTCTTTTTGATTTTATAGAATCTTCCACATCAGATTCATCTAGTCTGAAGAATCTGAAGAAAGCTGAATGAGTAGTCATTGCATTTGCAGTATGTGCCATTCAGACTTCAGTAGACAATGAGAAACATTCTGTATCAGTCAATATAATTTGAAACAAAAGTAAACATATCATGTCTCAGAGTTGTGAAATGAAATTAGCCTTGTTGACTAATGTCCCGAGGGGCTGAATAAGTGTGTATGTATATGGAGTACGAGGGCCACTGTAAAATGAGAACTATTATTGCCAAAATTCTCATGGCAGCATATTTCCCTGCCTCAGTATGAGATATTTCCCTGCTTTAATATGAGATATGTTATCGATGGAGGCAGAAAAACCTATCTGAAAAATAAAAATAAGGCTATGCTTTTTTGTATCCCAAAATATTCAACTGTTGAATTTTTCTCCACATTGTGCAAGGAAGATTTATTGTAATTTATTATTATGTGAAAGAAGGCAATGTTCTGCAGATCTGAACAAAAGTCAAAGAGCTGTCAAAGGTTCTAATAAAGAAGCTCTTCAAGAGTCATCCCCTCCATAAAAACAATGAGAATATTGAAAAAATCAAATAAATAAAAAATCAAATAATCAAATAAATCAAATATTTTTAAAAAATCAATTTTTTTAAAATTTGGAAAATTAAAGGCATATAATAATCCAAAGAGTATTTTTTTCAAGAGAAACAGTTGAATCTCTGTAATAACAGCAAGTTTCATGGTATTTAAGCTTGCCCTATTGCTATCTATGGGAAGCATAAAACTAACAGCCTTGCAACTATAGTAGCTGTGAAAACCAGCACACTAACAACAACTGGGGAAAACGGAAACAGGTTTGGAACTCCACAAAACCTGTTTTCTGATAACTGTCAATACTTGACATGACTAGAAGATCCTTGCATAGCTCCCTTCTCAGCATTGTCTTTAATTGACTCTAGTCAGAGCACCCTCTGTGCAAACAAACCAATACCTAGAGAACTTGTTGAAAAAATAATAGTGGTAATTGTTAAACATTGCAGCTACCTAAGGTAGTGATAGCAGTTGGAGTTAACAAGAGGCTGACTAAAAAAGTCAAAAGTAAAAACTGGTGAATGAGATGTTTGAAGCAAGTTTTGAAAAGCTCAACATGTGGGGGCGCCTGGGTGGCTCAGTGGGTTAAGCCTCTCTGCCTTCAGCTCAGGTCATGATCCCAGGGTCCTGGGATCTAGCCCCGCATCTGTGCTCTCTGCTCAGCAGGAAGTCTGCTTCCTCCTCTCTCTCTGCCTGCCTCTCTGCCTACTTGTGATCTCTGTCAAATAAATAAATAAAATCGTTAAAAAAAAATCTCAACATGTGTTTGGGACTCTAGAAGTCCACATAGGTGTGCAAGGCCATAAGCATGCCTAAGAAAGACCTCAGAAAACCCTGATCTTTCACCTCTGACTTTAAGACTCCAAATAAGCAGGAAGTGAAGCTAAGGCAGAGCTGTAAACTACCAGAAAACTAAAGGTATGTACCAAGGAACATACAAAATCCTTTGGCAAAAAGCTGGGAGAATTTCTGGTTCCCAGCATTCAAGAAAATCTCTGTCCAGTTATTAGTTGGCTCCTGGGTTAACCAAACAGATGTTTTACTGGCTACATATGAACAAGAAAACAGACTTTATATAATTAATCCAAGAAAGTCACTAAACAAATGAAGAATAGCAACAATGACAGCTAACAGCAATAATGACAAATCCTCGGGAGAGTGAAATTCTGATTTCTAGAGGTACCATATTTCATTATTTAAAATATCAGGTAATTTTAGAATACATGCAAAGAAACAGTAATGAATGGCTCATACAAAGGAAAAGTGGCAGACAACAGAAAATGTCCATGTGGAAGCCAAGGTGTTGGACCTATTAGATAAAAGCTTTAAATATTTAAATATTATAAATATTTATTTAATTTTAAATTTTTTGAATTTATTTAATTTTATATAAATAAGTATTTAAATATTATAAAAAAGGTTCAAATAATCAAAGAAAATCCTATCTAAAGAATTAATGTAGTGTATAATAATGAAGTCTCACAAATGGAGAATGTTAATAAAGAGACAGAAATTATTAAAAATATAGCAATGCTATAGCTTAAAATCACCATAATTGTTTCAAAGTTCTGTGTAACACCATCACATACACCAGTGTATATATATTGGGAATTCCGGAAGGAGAAGAAACATTTTATAAATCTGCATAGTCAAGTAGTTCAGTGATCAATCAGTAGGATAAGCCAAAAAATATTCACACATACACACATCATAGATGAACTGCCAAAGTCAAAGAGAATCTTGAGAATAGCAGGTGAAATGTAACTCTTACATACAAGGGATCCTCAATAAGAATAAGAATTGACTTCACATCAGAAATCATGGAAGCCAGAAAGCAGTGGGATGATATATTTAACATGATGAAAGAAAAAACAAAACACTAAACAAGAATTCTCTATCTAGTAAATTGTAATTCAAAAACAGATTTTAAAAGGTCCCTGAAGGGCTCAGTCAGTTAAGCATCTGACTCGATTTTGGCTCAAGTCATGATCTCAGGGTCATGAGACTGAACCCCTCATCAGATTCCCAGCTCAGCCAGGAGTCTGCCTGAGATTCTCTCCCTCTGCTCCTCCCCCAACTTGTGCATGCTCTATCTCTCAAATAATTAAATTAATTAAAAAAAACAGATTTTAAGACATTAAATGTAGCTATGCTTAGTAAACTTTTACCAGTCAACAACAAAAAGACAGATAATCTAATTTGAAAAATAGACAATCTCTGAATAGACCTTTCTTCAAAGAAGATATACAAATGGCCAATAAGTCCATGAACATCTGTTCAAAATCATTATCCATTAGTGTACTGCAAATCAAAATGATATTAAGGTACCACTATACACCACATGGATGGCTAATAATCAAGAGAAAGAACAATAGCAAGTGTTGGTGAGGATCCAGAGAAATTGAAACTGGAAGTGATAAGAATATGCCACTGCAAAATATGCCATTTGGGCATAAGGAGGTTAAAAAATAATAGACATAGACATAGGAGGAACTCTCTGCCCTCCTCTTCTCTATCGAAAAGGGGGGCATACATTCCCCTTTTGGTGTTATCCCCCTCTCCTCGCATCTACCAGGAAGAGGAGATCACTCGTCAATGGAGCATTGACTTGGCTATACAACTAATCTTACCAAATAGCCCTCATCTTCTTGTCACTTCTCCAAAATTTACCACACTTTGTTAGAGTGCTATATAAGCCGCTGGGCCTAACACTTCTTTAGGATTTTCATTTCCTTCCTGTGTAGCTCTTCTGTGCATGCAAAATAAACCTTTCTCACATTAATCTGTCTTTTGTTACTTTAATTCACGATTCTCAGACACTGAACTTAAGGTAGTAGAGGAAATGTTTCTTTTCTCCCCTACAGAAACTTTATCCACTGCTGGGAGTGTAAAATGGTGCAGCTGTTTTGGCAAAACAGTTTGGTAATTCCCCTAAAAATTCAATGCATATTAGCCAGCAATTTCACTCCTAGGTATATACCCAAAACAACTGGAATAGATAAGTACACACAAAAACATGTACAGGAATGTTGAAAGCAGCATTATTCATAATAGTCATAGAGAAGTAGGGAAATGGGCAGGGACTGCTAATGTATAGAAGGTTTCTTTTTAAGGTGATAAAAATTTCTAAAATTAAATTATGGTAATGTCTATAGCACTTTAGTTGTATAGTGAATGCAGTATAGGCTATTACAGTATACACTTTTAAAAATGAATTTTATGATATGTGAATTTTATCTCAAAAAGTTGTTATAAAATTGCTAACAAATCTGATTGAAAGGAATATCAACAGGAATAACTGGGTAGCTCTGTTGGTTAAGTGTCTGCCTTCAGCTCAAGTCATGATCTCAGGGTTCTGAGATCGAGTTCCTCGTGGAGCTCCCTGCTCAGCTGGGAGCCTGCTTCTCCCTCTGCCTGCTGCTCCCCCTGCTTGTGCTCTCTCTCTCTGACAAAATCTTAAAAAGAAAAGAAAGGAATATCCACAATTTTTCAAAGATGTTAGTCTGTCATATGGATAGGACATTTTCTATCAGGCCCCTTCTGTTGTCAAAAGAACAGAGTAACATTTTTCTGTCAAATGACAGCCTAGTGTATGCTAATTATCACAAACTCCAGTTCAAAAATTAGAGTTCCAGTTTTCTTCTTTCACATGCTAATCATCAATAGTATTTCAATTAAATATTGGAATTCCTAATAAGAACAAAGCTTTGATTGAGTTCTAGTAAATGTTAAGAACATGAAAGTTGGAAATCACAAGGAAATTCATGAGGACTAAAGGTACTTATGACTGCCAAAAGTAGCCAAACCTATATCAACCAACCAACAGGTTTGGCTTCTTTTATTCATATTTTGGTATAGTCATATAATAATAATAACAGTGATAATAGGTAACATTTGTTGAACGCTTATTACATAACATCACATGAAATAAAGAAGTATTATCATGATTTTTATAGACGCAGAAACTGAAATATAAAGTGGCCAAAGTCCACTCAGTTAACAAGTGGCAGAGCTGGGATTATTTGAGTTTGTCCATGTACTGACATGTCTAATCCTCTTAAACTTGATTTTTCAGTGATCAGTTTACAAAGCAAGTATTTCTTTTAATAAAGTAGAATAATAAAATATAATAAAGGAGCAGATTTCCTCTGACCCTTGAACTGAATAAAGTTTAGTATAGCATAAAATTAGATTTTTATTCTTTTTTTCAATCAGAATCTAACAAGTGGGGTCTTCTTTCAATCTTGATTTTTCCAAGGAATCAGATTTAAAAAGAAAAGTATTTGATCATAATCAGTGCAATCATTTCAGTTATTTTCAAATTCCCCAAAAATACATTGTAAGTATAAACATATACCTCTCAAATATGAATAAAATATTTAGCTTGATGAATTGGGTGAATAAACCAATGTATTATTGCATTCCCAAGTTAAAATCTAGTTGTTTTTTTTTTTTTAAGATTTTATTTATTTATTTGCCAGAGACAGAGGGGGAGAGAGCGAGTGAGCACAGGCAGACAAAGAGGCAGGCAGAGGCAGAGGGAGAAGCAGGCTCCCTGCCGAGCAAGGAGCCCGATGTGGGACTCGATCCCAGGACCCTGGAATCATGACCTGAGCCGAAGGCAGCTGCTTAACCAACTGAGCCACCCAGGCGTCCGTAAAATCTAGTTTTGACAGAGTACTAGTTGTGTAACATTATCTGATTTGTAAGTATACATGAATACTTATAAATTCCAGATAAATCATATTTCCTAATTTTTCACAATCATATGATCAGGCAATATGAGGAAAAATGGTGAGTTACTGGCTGTAATGAGTATTTCCTATCTTATTGGCAATATTCAAATTCTTCATACTGTATTTATAATTTATGAGACTTGGCTGAAAAACCACCCAAAACATCTCATAGTGTTTTCTATATTATCCCAATACCTACTGAGGTAGAATGTTTTCACTGCCTAGATATAAACATTCCAGAGTCAAAGGTAGTTGGAAAAATGTGAGTACCCCCATTCAGAAACTCCTCAAATAGTTAACATAATACACTTAATAGACAGACAAATTTATGCTTTCAGAAGGCATCTCAGAATTTCAAATAGGACCCCAAGTCATGGGGATTGCCACAGCACTTACCTACAGCAAAGGATAAGGAATTATAAGGCATATATCTTACAATTCCTGTCACTAGAATTTTGATCTACATCATGCATTGAAAGTAGTATCAAGGAAGGTACTAAATTGAGTTCTATCAGCAGTAAATTAGTATCAGCTACCAGTGATATTTTAGAAAAAAAAATCTATGATCAAGTTTTAAAGGCTATTATCTTAGAAATTTTCTTCTGAATCTTATATCTCAACATCTCACATAATTTTTACAGAAAAATTATAGAAAATGATAGACATTTTCAATTTACAAAAATATAAACTTCCTTTTTTATAGCCCTTTTAGTAAAAGGAGAATTATTACATCCTCTTCAAAATAAGGGTTTTACTGAAAAATGTTTCTATTATGAAAGTCATATACATGTAGCCTGGTAGCTTTTCTACACAAGGAGATATTATAGGGATGTGACTGATAACACTCCCCAAAGCTCCCTACCTCCCCAAGAATTAACTCTTTTGCTGCTTCCTGTCTGATGTCTGTCTGAACTTCTTCCAATACATATTAGAAGTAGCCTAATGAATTTATTAAATGTCTTGTATTTTCTTATGTCATCGCTGCCAATTGACCTGCTCATTTGTGGTTCTTACAATTGGGCAAATAAGAACTACTTTGAAAATCTCATTCTAATGTTGTGGTACCAAAACTGATCTCAAGCACCCCCACAAAGAAAGCTGTGAAGCAATGAAGAGTTCCTCAAACGAACAAAACAAAAAAGAAAATGAATGATGAACTATCAGTTACTTTCTTTTCTTATTTGGCAGATTTATTTATTTATTTATTTAATTTATTTTAAAGATTTTATTTATTTATTTGACAGAGAGAGGTCACAAGTAGGCAGAGAGGCAGGCAGAGAGAGAGAGGGAAGCAGGCTTTCCACCAAACAGAGAGCCTGATGCGGGGCTGGATCCCAGGACCCTGAGATCATGACCTGAGTCGAAGGCAGAGGCTTAACCCACTGAGCCACCCAGGCGCCCCTTTATTTATTTATTTGACACACAGAGAGAGATCACAAGTAGGCAGAGAGGCTGGTAGAGAGAGGGGGAAGCAGGTTCCCCACTGAGCAGAGAGCCCGATGCGGGACTCGATCCTAGGACCCTGAGATCATGACTGGAGCGGAAGGCAGCGGCTTAACCCACTGAGCAACCCAGGCGTCCAGATACATTTATTTTTATTCACTCTCTGTTTTCCTCTCTCAGCTATTCATGATTTTGCAACAAAATTGAATTTTTGCATGGCCTTTTCTACAATTACTTTGTGAAAACCTACAATATAAGAGACATTAACTTCTTTCGACTTTATAACTTTCTTTTTTCAGAGACGAATGTGCAGCAGTTTTTCTTTGTAAACAAAACCTCTGCTTTATGGTTCATGCTCAGATGTGGGCTTCATTCAAATCTGCTTCCCTTCTTCTGAGCTGGGAAGCATATGGTAACATTTCTGCCTGGACTAATTTAAATCATCTCCCTTAAAGTGAGGCTAAGTAGATCACTTAGCAAGTTATCTCTTTTATACAAAGAGGCCTATTTTGACACAGTGTATAATTGTATATATACAGTTGAATAAATACAGTTTTAAAATAATAGATTTTCTTCTCCCACACACTGAATGGAGTTCATTGTATGGTGAAAATGATTGGCATATAATCCTTTTCTGAGAGCAGCATTACCCAGAAAAAGTGGGGACAGATCAACAGACCCCTGGGTTTGTATGCCAGGAAAGGGAAAAACACTGTGGGGGTAGAATTTACAAGAATCTTATTTTCAGTATACCTTTGCCTCAGGAGATGGGGCATATAAGGAAGCTTGTATTCTACTCCCCTTGTGGAATGTGAGGTATTTTTTCTTTTCTTAAAAAAATCTGTGAGTAGGAAGAAATTACAGCACATATTAACAAAGAACCTTCTTGCAACATTTTAAGTGCCAAAAAAGTCATGTCTATATCCAGTGAGGTTTACTTTTTAAGATTTAAATCTATTCCTGCTATAATAAATTAGGCTATTCAAGCAATTCAAGGCCCATCTATCTAGTCTCATGCTTTTGAAATATTAACCTTTCAGTCCCGTTGCTTATAAAATCATATAATGCTCACTTTCATGCCAATTTATGGTGATTTAGTTCAAATAATGGAAATTTTGAATCACATCACAGCTGTTTTGACAGGTACACAGACCATGGTAAAATGGCTTTGGACATGTGTTCAGAATTCTATAAGCAAGGGAAAAAGTAAGGAACATAAGTATAAAGGATATAAATATTAAGGATTCTTAATTCCCAAAGGTTGGTCATTGCAAAAAAAGCATCTGTAAGCAATTATTTTATAAGAACTTTAGATAATATGCACTAAAATAAACACACTATTATAAATATGCACTATAATAAACATACTATTATAAATATGTTGAAATTCCCATTAAGTTTAGTTTCCTATCAAAATTCTCATTAAAAAGATGTTGCATTTTATTTCTATAGAAAATAAAGGGCAATGACATTGTCAAGTTAGGAGACTTCGAGTTCTGATTCACAAGAATTTAATTAGTGAGTTCCTAATGCCATATATTCCAGTAGATTAAAGATATTTGAACTAAAAGTGAGTAATTCCCTTGATCCTGACAAGAACTGGGTGTCTTACCCACAGTAAGTGTTTTCTACACACTACTCAAATTGACTGACAGGTTTATAGATCAAAGTTCTTTTCCGTTTAACCTTATATTATTTCTCTTCTAACATTATTTCCACCCAAGATACTCTGTAGCACTTGGGGCATGGTAGTTATAATAATTGAACTTGAAGAGTTTAGCTTTCTGACCATTATAAGAACTCAAGATAGAGTTGGCCTTAAGCTCCAGTGTAAGAGCCAGTTGGGATATAAAGATTACTAATCTCTGTATATATCCTTCTCTCTTTCAGACTCATTACAGTGCAATTCCCACCAACAAGGGTTTCCTTTTATGAACAGTCTCTTTCTAAATTTCTCTTGGAGAGGTAATAGATCAGGTGCCTGACACTTTATTGACAATTAACTTACCAGAACTTTTTCCTTTGGGACTGGGAAGATCCAGGCCAACAGGAAGGCACTGGACACCTGGGACTGAGGCATTGCACAAGGGCCAAAGAACACTGCAGAGAGTGGCAGAACATCTCCAAAGATCAACGTGGCCTCCTTTACAGTTTGGTGAAGGGCTGACCCTTGAGCGAAAAGAACCTCTCTAATGAACAGCTGTGTCCATAGGGTACACCTCTAAAGAACAATTATTTCTGGCTGGAATGTACAAAACTAAAAAGCTTATTTCCCCCCTCTTGTTCCACTTAGCTTATAAAATCTTAAATCCAAATTCCAAGACAAAGGTCCTTAATAAGAGGAAATTCCTCTGGCATTAAATGGGGAAGATTAGCAGTAGCTATTATCCCCTTTTATAATCATGTAGCTACTAAAAACAAAATGAAAGAGGACCCCCTGCCTTGCTTACATTGTGAACACATGGGAGAGAATGGGATCACATGCCCAAGAAGGCCTGCATGTGCTTGAAGGGCATTTCAAGGGCCTGCACCCTCACCTCCCAAATGGCTTAGGATTCGTGCCATTCAAGTCACTCTAGATCTGTTTTAACAAATGGAATAACAGAATCACAGGACCCAAGAGCCCCCAGGGTCATCCTCTTCCTAGTTCCAGGGTAGCTCTGTGACATCACTGGATGCTTTACTACAAGGAAAAAGAAAAGATGATATAAATGAATGTTCATTATGTGCTTGGCACTTCACATTTATTTGAGTTAACTGTGGCAATAATTCTGTTTAGGTATGCTTATTACGCAGAAATAGGAAAGGAAAGGTTATTGAACCTCCTTAAGGTGACACAGCTGGTGAGCAGCCGAAAAAAAAAAAATTTTAGGTAACAATAAAAATGCTCTTTAGATTTGGACACTAACAATATACTCACACTGCCCACAACTTCTTACTATCATACTAAGTTGTCAGTGGATGAATAGGACCCAATGAAAATGTCATCAATAGTCCCACACTTTGCACGCCATTGTATATTCCACATCATGGGAACAAATATTCAGATGGAAGACTAAGTATTTTATATTGCATCTGGGTGTTCTGGCATCAGATAAAGAAAGGAAAGGGACCTCTATTCAGTTATTTACTATTTGTGGTGGTATCAGCACTCCATACACAGAACGAGAGAAACAAATGTTCATGTTCATACCATGTCTCTGTTGTGCTGAAATGCACCTGCACCTCCAACTGCTTGCTTTAATGTATTTCAGTGACATGTCACCAGGAGTAGCCTCAGCAAAATTTTAAAAGTTAGGTTCATCTCTAGTGCCCTTTACATTTTCAGGGATGCACTACCCTTTTGTCCATGCCAGGTGAAAGGTGACTTCATGCTTTATAAAATCCCCCTTTCACAGCATGCTTTTAAGGACAAACCAATCATGAAGCCCTTACAAGCCCTCTAAAAAGCCACTGGATTATATGATTCCAAGTCCTGCAAGTCTTGAGATTCCTGTATGGGAAAAGTGCAGTGATAAACTGACTGATTAAGTGCTAATTATGTAAGTTAAAAGGATGAGGAACAGAAAGACTACACATGGTAGTGGCTTAGACCAGAACAATTTCTTGAAAATTTCAGCGAGCAAATTTTGCTATGCTACTGCCTTCTAAAGGCTGTAATTAAAGACCTTCTGTAAAGGCTACACAGGTACCCATTACTATAAAATATAATCTGTTAATTTCTGTGTGTGTATCAATCTCTCTCTCTGTCCCCTGCTCTCAAAACTGTCTGTAGAGATTAAAAATTTTTTCAAAAAGATATGATAAATTTTGAGATCTGGTATTTTTTTAGGTACCTGGGAGCCATTGATTGAATGGCAAAAAAATGCACTGCCTTCTTTTACCTTACTTAATACCCAAATACTAAACTTCATTGGGAAGTTGCCTTGTATCTCTCAGTTCTATTAGAACAAATAAAGTTCGTATTTAGGTAACAATAAAAATGCTCTTTAGAAATACATCTCTCGGGACGCCTGGGTGGCTCAGTTGGTTAAGCAGCTGCCTTCAGGTCATGATCCCAGCATCCTGGGATCGAATCCCACGTCAGGCTCCTTGCTCGGCGGGGAGCCTGCTTCTCCCTCTGCCTCTGCCTGCCATTCTGTCTGCCTGTGCTCGCTCTCTCCCCCTCTCTCTCTCTGATAAATAAATAAAATCTTAAAAAAAAAAAGAAAAGAAATACAGCTCTCAGCTCTGCTGTTGTAGCACAGTAACCTCTATAGAAAACACATGGAAAAAATCTATAGAAACACATCTGTAGCAAGCACATCTATAGCAAACACATGGATGGAATTCTTTCCCTGTAAAACTCAATTTATAAATACTGGTGACTAGCACATGGGCTGTAGATAGTTGAACCCTTCTCTACAAGTGTTATAATTTTAGGTTTTATATTTAGGTCTATAATTCATTCTGAGTTAACTTTTGTATATACAAAAGTTTATACAAACTTGTATATACAAGATATGGATCAAAGTTTATTTTCTTGCATATTGATATCTAATTGGTCAGGAACATTTGTTGAAAATCCTTTTTTCCTCTAGCTTTTGTTTGTACCTTTGTCAAAATCAGTTGTCCATATACTTGTGGATTTCTTTCTCAGCTCCTTCTGAAGTTTCATTGAGTTGTCTATCCCAAAGGCTAAAATCATACTGTTTTCCATGTTTTATAACTATGTAATGAATCTTGAAATCAGATAGTGCTAGCCCTCCAATTTTGTTCATTATTCTCTGACTACTTTTAAGATTTTTCTCTTCATTGCTGGTTTCAAGAAATCGAATACTGGCATGCCTTGGACTTTTCCTTGAGTTCTTGTCCTTGAGGTTCTTTGAACTTTCTGGATCCCTGGATTTATGGTTTTTATCAATTTTGGAAATTTTTTGGCCATTATTTCTTGACATATCTTTCCTGTCCTGCCCTCGGTCTCTTCTCGAAGGGCATGAATTATAGACATTTTAGACTCTTTGAAGTTATCCTAGAGCTCAAGAATGGTCTGTTTCTTTCATTGGATTATTTTTTATTCTTTGCTTCATTTTGGAAAGTTTCTATTGGTATGCCCTTGAGTTCATTAATCCTTTCATCTCCAGTGCCTAGTCTGCCCTTAATCCCAATCAGTGAATTTTTCAGCCCATACTATATTTCTCATCCTTAGATGTTTTATTTGAACATGTTTAAATATCTTTCATGTCTCTGCTTACCTTTCTGCACATATATAATACCATTATAACAACTGATTTAATGTCCTTATCTACTGCCATCTACCATGGCAGTCAATTTCAGTTATGTGATTTTTCTCTTCGTTATAAATTATATTTTCCTACTTATTTCCATGCCTGGTAATTCTTTATTGGATGACAGAATTTGGGAATTTTACCTTGTTTAGGTAACATATATATTCTTATAAATAAATATTCCTATATATATATGTATGTGTGTATATATATATATGTGTATATATATAATATATTCTTGTGCTTTGTTCTGAGGTGCAGTAAAATTACTTGGAAATGGTTTGATCATTTCAGGTCTTGCTTTTGAGAATTGTTAAGCAAGATTAGTTTGGCACTATTTATTCCCCACTAATGAGTCAAGACCCTTCTGAGCATTCTGCCTAATGCTCCATGGACTATGAGGTTTTCCAGTCTTGCCGGTGGAAAAGCATGATTTCCGGTCCTGTATGAGTGCCAGACACTGTACTCTCTGATCATCTCTGACAATCTTCTCCTCTGACTGAGGTAGAGTCCAGTCATCAGCTGAGAATTTTCAGTACACTGAGTTCTCTCCTGTGTGCCTTAAGAGAAGAAGCCAGGGCTGAGAGTTGGCTTTTACAGGCATGGCTTCTTTTGATACTCATAAATATCTTTAGTGTCCATGTATTTCCTTGTCAGTTCTGACATCTCATGTTCCTGGCATTCTTTACAACTTCCTGAACCCTCTCTCTAATACACTGCCCTTTATATTTTAGTTAGCTTGGTTTCTCAAGACCTCCAGCCCCTCAACACAGAGACTCTGCCTGGCTTCTCCCTACCTGTGCTATGGCCTCAAAGTTCTCTTAAATCAGTAAATTTGGAAAATCATATGGCTCACCTTATATAACTGGATTTCAGGATTCACTATTCTTGATTACCTGATGTCCAGTGTCTTGATAACATGGTTTCAATTACTTTGTTATTTTTTGTTTGTGTGTTTGTTTCGGGAAGGAGGTTAAATCCAGTCCCTATAACTCCACTTTTTTTTTTTAAAGATTTTATTTATTTATTTGACAGAGAGAGATCACAAGTAGGCAGAGAGGCAGGCAGAGAGAGAGAGGAGGAAGCAGGCTCCCTGCTGAGCAGAGAACCCGATGCCTGATTCGAGCCCAGGACCCTGAGATCATGACCTGAGCGGAAGGCAGCGGCTTAACCCACTGAACCACTCAGGCGCCCGATGACTCCACTTTTTGCCAGAACTGGCATTGTCCACCAGTTTAACTTTATATTTAAATGTAAGAAGATGGGGTGCCTGAGTGGCTCAGTCATTAAGCATCTGCCTTCCACTCAGGTCATGATCCCAAGGTCCTGAGATCAAGCCCTGCAACCAGCTCCCTGCTTGGCGGGAAGTCTGTTTCTCCCTCTCCGACTCCCCTTGTTTGTGTTCCCTTTCTCACTATCAAATAAGTAAATAACATCTTAAAAAAATAAATAAATGTAAGAAGACATCCTTCTTGTTAAGATGTCTTTCAGCAACTTAGAAATTTTAGTTGTATTTTGTGAAAACTCATTTAGATGGCACCCAAGAGACTAACTGAATATTTTAGTCTTTACTAAAGACTACAGTAACTATAGTACTAAAGTACCTTAGTAGTTATAGCTAGTAAAATCTTCATTTTGCTTATTTTATAATGTAAGGTACTGAAAGCTAGTACTTGATAACATGATTATTAATTTATATGAATATTCACCAGAACATTGTTTATAATTGCAGAAATTTAAAAAAAATACCACACATCTCCAATAATGGGAATGTTAAGATAAATATATAAGGTGGAATATTATACAGCCATTAAATAACAGGTCTCAAAATATTTAATTACATTAGGAAATATTACTATGTATGTTAAATAAAATTACATATATAGTTGAATGTTAATAATACATAAATACACACTTTAAAATTAGATGAGAATGCATTATCTTTTTAATAATAACACTGGTTATCTTTGAATGTTAAATGCCATAATCATTAACTATCATTTATTAATATTTCAGCCTTCCCAAAACATGATGGGTTTTCATTTTCTGGCTTCCTTCCAGAACTACTTCTGGCCAGTGTGCTGTACACAGAAATAATAATACATTACTTCTGGGATGCAGCATTTACTTGGTATTATTAGAATCTCTAAAATTCCTCTGCCCTCTGACATGACTCACAGTAATGTTCAACTCAGTTGCTGTTCTACTTTGAATGACAATCATGAGTAGAAATTCTCATTACCAAATCACAATTGACAGGTAGAATGAGTGAGCAATAAATCTTTGTTTTAGCAGTTGAGATTTGGGGTTGCTTGTTATTACATGGACTGGACTATCCTGACTTATACCAGAGCATTATGGAAGATTTCTTTTCTTTTTTACACATTTCTCTATTTTACAATATATATACAATGAGCTTGAATCAATCTTGATATAAAAATCCTTTACTATTAACTTATTTCACTGAATGAAAGATGACATCAATTGTAAGAAACACTATTACTCTATGTACCCCTAATTAAAAAACAAATGTAAATTAAACTATGATTTGGGGTACCTGAGTGGTTCAATAGGTGAACCATCTGCCTTTGGCTCAGGCCATCATCCTTGGGTCCTGGGATCAAGCCCTGCATGGGGCTCCTTGCTCAGCAGGAAGCTTACTTCTCCCTCTATACTTCCCCCCTCCTTGGGATCTCTTTCTCTCTCTCTCTTTAATAAATAAATAAAATCTGAAAAAATTAAACTATGACTTAATGCTTTTTGTGATAGGTCTACATACTATTTGAATTGGTCACATCAGTCTCTTGTTGCTCTACAATTCCTTTCATCAGCTCCAAAAGATTTGATGATTTTTTTTTCTGTCTTCTGCCTTCAGTTGCATTACTAGATGTATGGTAAATAATCATTTTTCACATATATGAAAAAGAATGTAATGCAGGTTCATCTACATGTAGGTATCGTTATTTCTTATGTTTCATAAAACTTTGTTCTGTGAAAGAAACTTAAAAATTTGCCATTTTTCTGCTAATCACGAATATCACTAGCTTCCTATTGCTGCTGTAACAAACTGTGACTAAGCAACACTAATTTATTATCTTCAATTATGGAGATCAGAAGTCTTAAATGGGTTTCAAAGGGCTAAAATCAGGTTGTCAGCAGGGCTACATTCCTTCTGAAGGCTCTACTTGAGAACCTGTTTCCTTGCCTTTTCCAGCATCTAGAGGCTGCACACATTCCTTGGCTCATGGTTCCATCCAAAGCTGACAATGTCAGGCTTAATTCTCACACTTCCATGTCTCCTATTCTCTCATATCTCCTTCTGATTTTGACTCATCTCCTGCCTCTCTCTCCCACTTGTAAGTGCCTTTGTGATCACACTGAAAATCTATTAGGATAATCTTCCTATTTTAAGGTCTTCTGATTACCCACATTAGTTACCCTTTATTATATAACATATAGGGTAACATTCCAAGTTTCCTAGGATTCAGATGTTGACATCTTGGGGAGAGGGGATGGCATTATTCTGCTAACCATGATCACTAATAGCAAACTTAGGCTCCCTCTTTCTCTTTCTATCCCCTTCCTGCATGCTCAGTAACTTTTGCTACGAAGAGAAATCACATTACTGTCCTTCTGGAGACATTAAAAAAATAGCACACACAGTAACAAGAAAGTATACAACACATTGTAGTGGTTACTACATAAGCAACTCTGATCAAATTTTACCATGCAGACAGTGACAGCCAACTTATACCTGACTGATGGTAAAACACCATAGATTTTTAGGATGCAGTCCTATATCAAAGATATTGGATGTAGGAAAACAACGAGTATCTTAGAATCAATGAGATACCTGTGTACAAAGGAATAATCCACCAATCTGCCAACAGGTCATCTGATGGGTCTCTAAAGAACGGAATCTATACATGGTAAGCTTTGACAGAAGTAGAACAAGAACAAAGGCACAATCTATGGTGAATAGTGAAAATGAGGCATGAAGGCACTAAGAGCTATGTCCAAAAATGAAAACTGAGATGATCAGTATATACAATGTAAATAATCTTATGCTCATTTAAAAAGAGGAAACTTTCAATAAATCTTCAAGGAAGTTTTCCATTTTTTAAAAACATAAACTAGGTTTACTGTCTACATGTGTTTATCTATTTTGACATTTTGAATTGCACAGCAATAAGTGTGTTTTGGAGAGTGATTAATTTAAGAAGTCAAATCATGCACCATAAATCAGATAACGAGCATAAAGTGATTTCACAATCTAACATAAAAAGTCTTCAAGTGCACATTTCTTTTTTTTTTAAGATTTTTTTTTTATATTTGACAGAGAGAGATCACAAGTAGGCAGAGAGGCAGGCAGAGAGAGAGAGAGGAGGAAGCAGGCTCCCCGCCGAGCAGAGAGCCCGATGCGGGACTCGATCCCAGGACCCCGAGACCATGACCAGAGCCGAAGGCAGCAGCTTAACCCACTGAGCCACCCAGGTGCCCCAAGTGCACATTTCTAAAAACCATTTTTCATAGTTAATTTCCTTTCTCTTTATATCCATGGCAGGGACACTGATTTATTAACTATCTTAAGGTGATAAAAATGTAAGGACAGCAAATAGAAACAAAGCTTTACCACTGTTTACTAAATTTCCACTTTGAAAAACAACAAAGCTTCAAGATGCAACTACAGACAAAAATTCAATAATTGAGAATAATTGGGAAGAAGGCAATTCTGATGTAGTGAAAAGTCTACATCACCAAGTTTGCAAAGGAATATGGCAGTTACTTTCATACAGTTTCTTGACATAGATTTTTAAAAAGCTAACCAATTTTTAGCAATCAATGGGACTTGTTTTAGTAAAAATATGATTGTGATTAGTTCTAAATGGACAGCATGGAAAATAGTAGAAATACCCAATGGAGTGGGAGTCAAGTCATATGTACCCTGTTCCCCTGTCTGCCGCTAAGCAGCACTCTCCTCATCTGTAAAATGGGGGGATTAGAATGGTTATTAGCTGAGATTCTTTGAAGCTCTACAATGTTTTAAGTATTTATATATCAGTAAGTAGAGGTTGCTACAGTGGTTATGGGACTCAAAAACTTGAATCAGTGATTTAGGCATTCCTCCTCTAATTCTCTGGAAAATATTAATTTGTTTAGCAATCCCCTTTTCTAGACATAGCCCCCAAAATAAGTGAGTCTCTTGCAAGGTTTGTTGTTGTTTTAAATTGGAATTACTTTTCTGGTATTCTGACAGCTTCCTGTAGTTTATATTCATAGATAAACGTCAATTGAAGCAATTAAATAAAGTTAACTCACTAATGGGAAACATGACAAAGGAAGACTCAGTATTTCCACCTGCTTTCATCTTGGCAAAGCATTAAAATTGCTCTTTATATAAAAATGATGCAATGAGGTCGTTTTGCTGTCAGTCAAAATCTGCTCTGTGCTTTCAACTGAATGACAGCAGGGATTAGCAGGACTGATCTAGTCTGAAATGTGTGTGGGAAGGATAGGGGATGAGAAAAGGAGGAGGAGTAAGCTCACAAGAATGCGGCTCAAGCTCTTTTTGGTATTTGTGTGTTTCACAACCCACTCTTCCCTATTTGTGCAGCTGCAAACCTTTCCAAAAGTCCTACCCTGTCTTCCCCACCCAAGTTCGTTCTTTTACCCCTTATCTTTCTTCCCTTCTCTTCCACAACTCTTGCTCTGTAACCACAGAGTTAAGTCCTATCCCACAACTTAATTTCTTGCATTCATCATTATTGAGAGAAGGGCAAATCTAAATTAGATGAAATAGTGCCTATTTTGCTTAAAACTTGCTAAAATTCCAGTTAGAATGTCAAAATGGGATTCCTCTGCCAGCAGCTGTTTCCTTCTATTTTATCAGGACCATTTTTAATACAAGCAGCCCACAAATGTTCTCTTATAGTTTTACATTTAGCTCTTTGTTTGTAATGGAAAATTCTATTTAAATTGAAAGAAAAACTAAGTCATTTGCATGCAAATATAGCAATAAGGAGAGGTTGCACAAATAATGAACATGGTATATTAGCCAATCTTCCCACACTCAGTGACCACGAATATATTCATTCTGAATGATTCTCTGATTCATTTTAGTTATTACCATAAAATATGTCCTACGATGTGTATATATCACTTGAGATTAAATGGCAGTGACTCACAGTACATTTTCCTGACAATGTCACTAATTATAAGGACTACATCTGCATTGGATATGCTTAAAACACATATCACTAAGTTATAAATTGCTAAGTGGATTTCAATCCGAAAGCATTTGGAAAACTAACATTTTGTGAATGGTTCATGAATGGTTTGCTTTTCTTCATGGAGCTGTCCTTCATCAAACTGAAATATTACTCATCTTCTTTGACAAGAAAAGGTTTGGATTTCTTTGACTTGGAGAACAATGAAATACATGTGGATGCTTTTAGCTAAAGATGAATGAGCACCGAACAGCAAAATGACAAGTTTGCTGCCTCCACAGCAATAACCATGTCTCTTTCATGGATCACACTTTATGGAATAGAAAAGGCCTTTGTATCTCGTGTTTCATTTGATTCCCAGTGCATCCTGGCACAGAAGATCAAACCTGTGTATTTATCCCTGTTTTACAGTAGGTGACGAGGTTCTTTCTCAGAGACTGTATTACTTGTCTAAGGATACTCAGCACATGTCATATCTGCTAAGTCCGTATTTCTCAAATGTAAGAATAGAGAGAAAGTGTATTTTGAAAATAGAACTATACTTTGTTGCATTAACTTCAATCTGTTTTCAATCTTTATATTTAGTTTATCTTAAAATTACAAATAACATTAAGGGTAATTTAAAATTGTTTACACATTCCAAAGAAGCATGGCTTATAAAAGGTAGGGAAATAATATTCTGAATATTCTGATATTTTTTGATATTTAAAAATGTTCAAGGCAAAATTATTGTTAGATGAAATTGGCAAGAAAATGATAGCTTTGCTTGTTTTTTTTTTTTTCCCTATGACACAACACTATTATTGTTCCATTTTACAAGCACGGAACCTGAGGCACAGAAAATTAACATTTTTTTTCAGCTCATATGACTAGTAATTGAAACAATTAAAATTAAGGCAGTCCAGCTCCAGAGTCACAACTCTTAACTATTATGGATGCTGCCTAAAAAAAATAAGTTTCTAGGGTGTGCCTACTTAGGTTCCAGTTCTGGATCTATCCTTGACTTGTTGCAGTCAAGTTATTTAATATATCTAGACCTTAGTTTCTAAATCTGTAGTACTATGATCATATCAACCTCATAGGGTTAATGTAAAGAAAATATAAAACAGATTAAATAAAACATAGCAAGATCCCTGGAAACTGGTTGTTAATGACTGTTAATTCCCCCTCCTTTTTCTTTTAAAGATTTTATTTATTTGTGAGAGAAAGAGAAAGACAGAGAAGAGTGGGGGTAGGGGCAGAGCGAGAAGGAAAGCAGACTCTCCACTGAGCAGGGAGCCCAGTATGGTGCTTGATCCCAGGACCCTTGACCAAGACCTGAGCTGAAGGCAGCTGCTTCACTGACTGAGCAACTCAGGTGCCCCAATTCTCCCTCTTTTTAATGACAATTTGAGTGCTGCCTCATGAGAATTCTGTATCTGAATTTGGAGGTTATCATAAGTTTGTATTTGTAACATGATCTCTTCTGTGCCTCCTATATTCCAAAGAATTGCATTTTCACTATCTAGAAGTACCTGGGTAACTTGGCAAAAAAGAATTAGTCCACCAAATGATTAATTGATTTATCTTGAAGGAGCAGGAGGCTGGCTGAGGACAAAGCAAAAGCTGGCGCCTTGCACCCCCCCCTTCACCCGCTCCCCTCCATATGTGTAGCATTCCTCAGGCACCCCTGACTACCATAAAACGATAAATAGTTAACTTGCAGAGATCACAGTCCTGCAAGGTAGGAGTCTCCCTTGGTTTGCAAATGTCCTTGAGATTTACAACAAAGAAGTTACCTTATCAATAGCCCTACTGTCACCCTCCCCTCCATGAAAAACCGAAGGAGGCGAGGCGGAGGTAGAAGGAAAAGTAAATAAAGTTAAATTTCTTCTAAACCTAAATCTCATTAACAAGGATGCTTGATAGCAGGAATGTAACATTCCACCAGGAGACTCCCAATTGTCTTTACTTGATAGTAACCAGGCCTTCAATATCCTGATAGTGCTTTTTTCGCATGCGTGGGCTAACCGGCCAGTTCTGCTTCTGTAAGATTGCTTTGTCTGCTTTCGCACGGGGTCCCCTGACCCAATTCACTGACGCCAAGTATGCCTGTTCAAACTGTCAACCAATCAGCTCAGCCCCACCCGAAACTTGTTTGTACCTGTCTATAAAAACCCTGCACCAACCCAGCTGTGGACCTCTCGGCGTTATCGGCAACGAGCAGCGCAGAGGTCCAGGTTCGAACCTGCAATAAACGACCCTTGCTGCTTGGCTTTGACTCACGTCTCTGGTGGTCTTTTGTGGGGGTAATATTCAGTTGGCATTTCAATCTCAATGAGTTACTGATTTACCAATTTTTTTTTTATCTCAAGTAATTTGATTTTAAACTAAAATTCCTTAAGAGGCTGCTAGATTTGGCCTCGTGTATAGGCTAAACTATCACCGTTAAAAGGCACTATATGATTAGTGTCCACCTCTGAGAAATGAATGTGATCATCCACCTTAGTTTGTTTAGGAGATTATAAATACACTGAATGGAGAAATTTTAAAATCCTGAACCTTTACTATGTTAACCACATTACCTGAACATGCTTTCCTGGCACCTGACTGTAGACCAATAAATCTTATATTTTCAAAAGTTAAAAATAAAGTTCAGTGAAACAATCATGAAACCCTCTTTATAGACAAGAAACTATTGGGGCTCTCAAAAGATTTCAGAAGTTTTGCAATTGTGAAGTCAGTTTCACAATTGTTAGAATTTATCTGTGGTGTGCACTTTAGTAAACCCAATTGAAAGGATGTTTCTGATTGATAACAGAAATCTTAACCAAGATCCAGTAATGAGTTATCCCAAACTCAAACTAAACTCATATCAAAACAGCAGCAAAGTTCAGTTTTGACTCATCTATCCAGATTTTGTAATAAAAAATATCTAGAAAAAAACATCTAATTTAATCTTAGCTTATATTCAAGTCTTACCTCATTTTGAAAAATAGATTTATTTTTAATTGCATATCAATATATTGATCATACTTTTTCAAGGTTTAGGATCTTAATCTAATCCCACCCCAAATTATTTTATTGGTGACACACCATTGTGATCTGTGTGACTAAGCACTGACTGGGGCATATTCTGGAAGAGGGCCTTGGAGCAAATGTAGCACAAATGAGGACAGGCCATTTCTAAGTCATCTTGCCAAAGCTGAACTTTGAGTTAGTATAAAAACTATTCAATTTCTAACTTCCAAATTTCAGCTCTCTTTCTGTTAGAGCTTGACACAGAAGAGCAGCTTGGGAAGACTAGTTGGTCGATCCCTGATTGATTGCTTCAGGGGTCTGTTCTGAAGAGCCTTTAGAAGAGCTGCCTGCCTCCTGCCTCTGTGCGGTTCCTGCAAAGCAGGCACCTGACAGATTTCTTAGCTGAAGCTGACTGCCCATTGTTCAGGGAACGAAGCCCCTCAAGCATCCTTGAAAGGCTTTTTCTCTTTGGAAAGAGCATCTCTCAAACCCTCACAATTTTGTTTCCTTGGATGCTAATTGGTTTTTAAGCCTGATGCATTAACAAAAGTTAGCTAAAATTCCAAGTTGCCTTTGACGTGTAATGACCCAAATGGATAAGCCTCTCTAGTCGATTTTTTCTTTCAGGTGATTTAGGCTTTGTCTATATAATCCCAGTTTCATATAGCAGAGTTGAGGCTGAATATAGCCAGTTTTGAAACAGATGTTAATGGCATGTTAATAGATTTCTGCCACTGGGCAATAAAGTCCATTGTATTTAAGTTTCTTTTCAGGAGGCAGAGAATAGTTCAAGCTTATGAAAGACAAAAACAGAGATTTTACCTCTTCACTACATTGATTAACACTCCTGTATACTCATATGAGCATAGGTCTTCCTGGGATTATGGAAAGAAATTGACAATTGCCCAAAATAGTGACTCTGCCTCAACTGACCTCAGGCTCAACTAAAATGAGAACTCAGGAACTGGAATTAGTTCCCAGAAACTTTCCACTATTCACCAATCACATGTTTACAGATGTATAGAAGTATGGAAGTACACACACACACACACACACACACACACACACTGAAATTGTGAAAATCTTAGCACTTCAAAATACATCCTTGATATCTACTTGAATTTTGGTTGAGCCAATTTATTTTATTTCATTTATTATTATTTTCTACTCCCAAATAGCTTCTTTCAAGCTTGCTTATTCTTTTCCAACATGTTGATGGTTTAGTTATTTAGGCTGGCATGCTTGGACATGGGCAAGGTTGGTTAGACATATGCATGCATGGGAAGAAAAGTTCCTCACTCATAGTCCCCCTCTTTCACCTCAATCTCAAAAAACAAGGCTATTTTTTGGACAACACCCAGAATTGTTCAGGAGTGTGGAGAAATGTTTTAAAATTCCTTTACTTTTATAAGCACTAGTTAAAGCAACGCCTATAGGTTTTCAGAGATAACAAGATTATTAAAATGCTCAATTCATTACATGTTCTTTTAAAAAGTTAGATTCCAAAAACATTTAACATCAAAGTGTTTTGCTTTTTCAGCTTATTCCATAAAAATGAAAAAATGAAGAAAAATTAAAGGAAATAAAAGAATAATAAGCTAAAAACCTCTTTTGAGGTGAGCAATTTTCTTATACTGTGAATATCTACTTAAGTCTGGAAAATTCTTTTCTATTAGTAGTGCTGTGTGGTTTTATTTCATAGTTATGTTCATTCATTTGCATGAATTCACTTATAATTAATGATAAACATTACAGACACCTTAAAAATCTCTGAAGCCATGAATCTCCCTTATTGAGTCTTCTTTATGTTTAGCATAAAATGCATCAAAATTGTCACATGTGAACTTATCAAGTGGAAATGGGAAGATTAAGGTAAGAGCCCATTCTCTGCTTATGCACACTTGCTGGGAAAACCTTTGAATGACAAGAACAATGATAATGTCTTAATTCCTTGTCAGAAAAATCACAATTCAAATCCTTATGAATATATTCACGATGCTGCTTGGAAAAGAAAATCTGGCTTCGATATTGAAGAATTGTCACAGAGCTTCGATCATGGAATATTTTGATTTTGGCCCTTGTGATAATGGTTTAGTTCTATATATTTTTAAATGTTGCATGTACACAGTGGGGATTTTGAGTGATTATTGGGGTCAGAGGAACAGTTTTTCATGTAATTAACATAATTAATGAATCAAACTAGCTAAGGACTGGAGGACTGACAAAAAAAGGTAGAAAGACTGGAGTTATTCATCAGTTAATGAAATCAAGTTACAGCTCTAAGATTAGGCTTAATTGGATATACACACTTGGAGCCTTATTGAGAAACTCTTAAAATCCATGTTTACTAACATCAGTAATTTATGAAATACTTGTTTATTATAAATAATGCCTATTCCAAAAACATTTTCAAATTACTTTTCATGAATGAGTATTCTTTGCTTTACTTGTTTTTACATAGTAAGCTATGTATGCCCAAACACCTGCAAATAAAGAATCCAACTTCTGTTTCAGAAGTAGATTGTGATATTTTTATTCATGTTTTAGGAGGGAGATTCCAAGATTAACAAACAGTTTATTTTCTCCTGAGTACTTTGACTGCAATTAAAAGCTGCCACCAGGTGGAAGGTGATATTTTCATAACGGCTAGGATCACCACCATATGTCCCAACTGGCTTAGGAGAGATTTAAATTATGCTTGTTGTCTCATATGAACTATTAATAGCACCTCCTTTTCACTCTCAAAAGTTTCCAAATTTGGACAATTAATTTTATGATCACCCTACTGATGACTTCGTCATCAAAGAGCATTGCTGACTCTAAATTTAGGTGAATGGGTTCAGGGTCTTGCTAAGATAATGCATGACATAAAGAACCTAGCACTCCAGGTAATATTTCCTTTTATGTACAACATTTTCCCTTAGATTTAATACTTGTATGTATTTTTTCTTTGTCATATTTCCTTTGAATTATTTCTAAGTTTGTTTTTTTTGTTTACAGCCACACATATGCTTACACCAGTGTAATAATCTGTAGGTTCCAGGCTTTTCTGGAGGGTTCTATCTTCTAATCTAGTCTGGACTTGTTGCCCATCAGCTCTGCTGAGTTACTGCTAATCTGGACTTCCACTGGCCATTAGTGAGATGCCCTTCATCTCTCTGTCACTCTCTCATGCATTGACTAACCTGCTTCTTAGATACCACTCTATTGGCTTCTTTTCTTGTTTTAGAAGAATACATTCTCCAGTACCTATAAATTTTTGAGGCTTTTCATATGTGAATGCATGTATAAAAATAAACCCTGATTGATAATTTTACTACATATGCAATTTCATTTTATTATTATTATTTTTTAATTTATTTATTGGAGAGAGAGAGAGACTGAGCACAAGGGGGAAGAACAGAGGGAGAGGGAGAAGCAGGCTCCCCACTGAGCAGACACCCTGACATAAGGCTCTATCCCAGGACCCTGAGATCATGGCATGAGCCAAAGGCAGATACTTAACTGACTGAGCCACCCAGGCACCCCTGCATATGAAATTTTAGATTAAAATAATTTTGCCCAAGTATCTTGAACATTGCTTTTTAGCTTTCTAGCATTGGTATTAAGAATTTTGAAGCTATTCTGATTCTTGAACCCTTGAATGTAATCTATTTATTTTTCTCTTTGAAAACTTCTCTCTGTCCCCAGAGTCCCAATTTTATGTTGTTTGCCTTTGTGTCTTTTTATATTTTTTTTTTGTACTAGACAACTAATAGTTACTTTCAGTCAAGGAGCTGATAGCCTTCCATTCTAGAAATTATTTTTCATCTGTTTCTTTGAACCTTTCCTAACTTCTACTGCATCCATTCTCCTTATTTATTGAATTGAGTATTTATAGTGGTGAAACATATCTCCCAGTACAGCTATCTTTCAAGGGCCCTTTAAAAGTAACTTCAGAGAGCCTAGCTCAGTGCCTGGCACACAGTTAAAAGTAAATAAAAGTATATTAAATAAATAACAACTATGATCATTTAATGCCAAGTATAAAATGCAACCTCTGCTTATGCCTGTTCTTCCCTCATACTGATTTTTCTATTTTACCTAGAACCATCTGTCTCAAGGAGATGTGACAGGAATATTTTGATAATGTGATATTATCCTCTCTCATAATGTACCATTTTACTCTAAAATTATTTACTGGTAATTTTTTCTAACATTTAGATCTTCAGGGGCTGTTTTTCACTCCCTTGGCTTGTAGAAACTGCTATAATTCAATGATGATCACTAATAGAACATCATGTTTTGAAAGACATCCAGTTGGTTCCCCTGCAAAGTCTTAAAGGCTGAATTTGAAGAGACCTATCATTGAATACCCTGACTGCTAGAGCTTGTGGCCTAGAAGGGGTGATCCATACTTAAGCAGGGTATAAAGGTGAGATCAAATATAATCTCCAAAAGGTCAGCTTATTTTCCAAGTTTCTTCTGCTTTAAAAGTTGAAAAGCTTAGTATCACCAAGTGACATTTAAGAAATTCAGAAATTGGGTGAATTGTAGCAATAAAATTTTCTGAGAGGAACTAAGAGCTATTTACTACTCAAATCCAGGTGTATGGTGAGGTCTCAACCTAAATAAAATAGACAGTCTCCTACCAGAAATGTTAGGAGTTGTGGGAACTCTCCTCTTCATGAACAAGCAACAAACTTCCCTACCACATGTCCATCAGTATGTCCCTAGCATACTGATTCTCATAATTAGAAACTTTGGGGCACTAACATGGCAAATTACTTAGTTAACTAATTAATCCTGGGATTGCATGATTCTTCCCTGTGGAAGCTATACTCAGTAATGTCCTTGGACCTTTAGAGGACTAATTCTTTCACCATTCACAACTCTCTCCACCAACCCCCTACATTCAATACACACGTAACCAGATTTTCAGGTGATCACTAGGCATAAGAGAAATAAAGACTATCTCTCCCATGGTGGTGTACTTTCTAGAAATGATTAAAAAAATTTATTGATTCATGAATTCAATGAAGCCTACGTGGGGTATATATATATATATATATATATATAGTGTGTGTGTGTGTGTGTATCTCCACCCTAAGACAAATCACAATGAAACTGTCAATCAATGGTAAAGAGAAGATTTTAAAAAATAGTTGCAGTTCAATAATAGACTTTTCATGGTCTAAAATGGAAATCAGGAGACTGTAGAATAATATTTTCAAAGTGTTAAAACAATAACTGCAAACTTAGAATTCCATTCCCAATGAAATATGCTCATCTTCCAATAATTAGTGAAAAATAATGACCTCTTTTCAGACAGTTTAAGTAGACTCTCACTAAAAAAGAAAACTCTAAAGAATGGGCTTTAAGCAGCATAAAATGAATCTGGGTACAATAATAACCATAAGAAATCTTGAATGCAAAAACAAAGGAATAACAAAAAAAGTGGAACAAAAAAGTATTACTTTTCTCTGAAAATGTGGCAACTTCTGAGTTAAAATTCTCTGTAAAGTCTCTGTTAAGTGTAAACATGCTATAAAAAAGGAATGACATATCATGTCATTATTATTTCTAATACAGTGTGTGTTCTAATACAAAAAGTGTGTTGTCTGAAACACACTTTAGTGCTCCGAGATACACTAATAGGTGTGACTTGAAAATAATGTTCCGTGCTCAAACAAGTTTGGAAAGCATGGTATTAAGTAAGGTGAAACCAGATTCTTGAGTGAGGAACTTTTCAAGACCCTTAATAATACTAATGCACATTTTTGAATTACCGAGAAGGTGATAGAATATACAGCATTCCCCAATTTTATTTAACTACAGATTTTTTTTTCAGAGTAACTCAATGAATTGGCATTCCATAGATCACCCTCAAGGATGGTATATCCTAGCATTTTCCTTGTGATTCTTTATCAAATTAGATAGATGTTAACTTAAAAACAGCAATATAGTCCCTGATTCAGTGGGACAAGAGATAGGTAAATCCTTACAGAAAGAAGAAGAAAGGGCATGATTTAGAATAGGAAGTGGTTTCTGAGATGAAAGATCCAGGTGGGGAGCTACCTTTATGAGAAGGAGAATTGCAAAAGCAATGAGGACCAAATGACAAATAACAGCATGTTCTTAAAACTGGGGCTGGGGCCTCTGGTGCTCAACTGCCTGGGTCATCCATGAGTATCTGTAATCTTTTGGCAATATAAAATAATACAACTGAGACATGAAATAAACATAGGCATCCAAAACATGCAACTGGTTCTCCTTCTGATGCATCTGATTAGAGAAAGCAGCATCCACTGACCATTCATGAAAACTGATGTGGAATCCTGAAGTATAATTTTTGCCTTAGTATAAGATATAAAATAAGAAAATCAAATGGTTTTTCATTATACAATGTTAATATGATTTTACATGCAATGACCAAATATTTATTACATAAAACAATGTCATCAGAGGCTTATAAGACTATTGGTAGTTTTCTTAAATTCCACATATGAGTGAAATCATTTGCTTTTGCCTTTCTCTGACTGACTGACTTTGCTTACTGTAATAACCTCTAGTTCTATCCAAGTTGTTGCAAGGGGCATGATTTCATTCTTTTTTATCGCTGAGTAACATTCCGTACAATACATTACAATAACATTGTACCATATTATATGTACAACATATTACAGTATGTAATATTGTACAATATTATATATACAACAACATTGTACAATAACATTGTACATATTTATGAAACAAAACAAACAGACATGGGGGGGAACAAAAGAGGCAAACCAAGAAACAGACTCTGAAGTATAGAGAACAAACTGATGTTTACTAGAAGGGAGGTCAGTGGGGGTTTGGTGAAATAGTGATAAGGATTAAAAAGGGCACTTGTGATGAGCACTGGGTGTTGTATGGAAGTGTTGAATCACTAAATCCTATGCCTGAAACTAATATTACACTGTATGTTAACTAACTGGAATTTAAATGAAAACTTAGATGGAAAAAAAAAAAAAGACTATATGGGTGCCTGCCTGGGTGGCTCAGTTAAGTGACTGCCTTCGGCTCAGGTCATGATCCTGGAGTCCCACATCAGGCTCCTTGCTCAGCAGGGAGTCTGCTTCTCACTCTGACTCTCTCTCTTCTCATACTCTCTCTCTCTCATTCTTTCTCTCTTTCTCAAATAAATAAATAAAATCTTTTTTTTAAAGTTCACTTAAAAATTTTTTAAAAAGGGTCTCAATAGGTTTCTGATTCATCAGCAAAATACATGTCTATTCTAATACTAAAAGCAGTAATATATTCCCTAATAACAAAAGAATTTGTCCTAAAAAATTAGAATTAAAAATTTTTAATTATTAAATCAGTAATTGTATTAAATTAGTATTTTGTTATTAAATTTTATTAAAAATAAATTTATTTATGGAAGAAAAGAGTATTGCAGAGTTGTACAGTATTTTTCTACACTTTTTCAAGGTAACACTCAGAGAAATAGGCAGACCAGTAGTATTTTCGCTGATTGGCAGGTTATGTGACTTGCCTAAGGTCATGCAGCTACTCAAAGATTGCAAGAATTAAAGGATTATAAAGATTATATAAAGATATACAAAGATTATAAACTGATGTTCTACTCCAGATACTTCCAATTAAATCATATTGTCTTACTTTATTATTTTTTCTTCCCATGAACTAAGGTCTGAGCCAGAAATGTATTTCAACTTAATTACTCATGGTACAGAGCAAGAAAGAGATTTCTTTATGTTTTATATAGAATTGCTTTCTTCTGAAGTGATCATATTGCTTTGAATCCCATATATTTTCTCCACATGTGCTATTTCACAAATAGAGCAAATAAAGCTTAGAGAGTACAGGAAAATTGCCCAACATTACATACAAAATACATTTGGGATCTTTGACCAGAAAGGAGGGCATTCTTTTGTACATATGTTCAATGATGTGTGGGACGGTGCTTACCTATAGTAATGAACAGAGATAATTGTTATTAGAGATATGATCTCTGGGTTTCAGATGAATCAACTCTTCTCACCACTGGTGGATAAAGAGCCAGGTCTCAAAATGAGGCTAAGTAGGGAGAATAGAGTAGCTAATAACAGAAAAAAAAAGAAATATGCACTGGTCAACTCTAAGAGGTGTGGAGACCAAGAAAGCCAACAACTAGGGGGGATAGAAGCATGTATGTATATGCCAGAATCCACCCAGAGGAATCAAATAGGAGTTACTGCTTCATTGGTGATGGCAAAAGCTCAGAGAAAGTTCAGTTTGCATTAACAGTAGAGGCATGTGGAAGCAGAAGGAATTCAGACTTCTAGGAAGAACTCCAATTAGAAACAGGCTGAATTCATGAGGTCAAGCAAAGATACTGTTCTAAGTTGTACTTGCATTATTCTAAATTTACCAGCAGCTACTAGCTGACATACATTATGAATTTTTTCAGATCACATGAACTTAAGGACAGGTAATTGTTGGTTTTGGTTCTTAACTCCATTCAACTTTGTCACTGCACTCTAAGATTCCATATTTTTCCTTTCTTGTGGTGTCCAGATGATTTTTACACCTTCTTAATTTGTCATTATAAATTTTGGATTGTAGTCTAGATTGTAGATTGTAGAATTTGCTCTCCTATGGTTACTTTTCCCCATCTTTAAGATAATTAGTTCATTTTCTTTCTCTTCTTTGTTGCTTACAATTCTAGTGCAGGGTCTTGAAGGAACTACACCTATTTTAATTAACTTTGAATTGTCTGGTCTTTATGGAATGACAGCTAAGTTATTCATTCTACATCAATAACTCTTTGAGCTTAAATGTTCCTTTCTTCTATGTGGGATAACACATTTATGACATGTGTAACAAACAGATTACATGATTTCTGTCACTGAGTCCAGACAAAAGCGATATAACACTTTCTGTGGCTGAAGTACTGTTACACGTATTTTAAAGGTATTAACAAATTTCATCTCCAGACTCACCTTGTAAGACAGCTACTTCCATTATCTTCATTTTACAAAAAGGGCAAGTGAAGCACCAGTTTAAGTGGCTTGACCAAGATTGCACAGACATCACCCGTAGAGCTAGAACTTGAATCTGGACAGTCTAGCTCTGGATTCCATGTGCTTTACCTCTGATGCTACATTACCTCATATTTCCCAAAAGAAAAAGCTTACATGATCAAACCCAAATGACCACAGGCCTTATTTCTATAGATTTCACATTTCTTCTACTGATATAGAAGAGGGGGAAAAATGGATGGCATGATATGTGTACTCAGTCATAGCTATCACTGGATTAATCACCTTCTTGAAAGTAATGAATGAAAAATTAATAACACAGAGTCACACAATACACAAACTCAACTATGATGTACAAAGTTGGTTCTTTAAACCTTGGACCTAGGACAAGACTTTGTTTCTGCTTTGTTAGCTTCCTATTGTGAAGGTTAACTGGTATGACTGATTTCCTCAAAATTTGGTGGCTACACCTCATGTTGGAGGTTTGGCAACCCTATTAGGAAATTAATAAAGTTGGAGACAATAATTGTGATGACTATAGCAAAACAGGGCACACAGATTAAGAGACCCTCCTAACAACTACTAATGACACAGAACTGGTTTGTCAGAAGCAGTGACTTGGGAAAATAGAAATGTGGGTTTTTCTCAGGACAACTAAGTTTGGATGTCTGAGGTTTTAGGAAGGGAGAAAGAAAAGGAAAGAAAAAAGGGTCAAGCCAAGATTCATGCTTCTAGAAGGGCCTAAGCAACCAGGCAATAATATTCGTTAACACTGTGTGGCTGAGAGCCAAAGAGAATATCAGTCAACAAAAGATAAAGTGGTAAAACACCAGATATTAGAGTAGTAGTTAAGATCAAGCTATCATTTCTGGCTCTTCTGAAAACATCATTACTCTGCATACTTTATCATAAAATATCTCACTTCACAGTTCTTGTTAAATGACAAATACTGAACTGAACTATCTCTAAGTATTCTTCCAGCTCAATCATTCTATGATTCTGTGATCCATAAATTTACTTAAGAAATTAGGATTCTGGGACGCCTGGGTGGCTCAGTTGGTTAAGCAGCTGCCTTCGGCTCAGGTCATGATCCCAGCGTCCTGGGATCGAGTCCCACATCGGGCTCCTTGCTCGGCAGGGAGTCTGCTTCTCCCTCTGCCTCTGCCTGCCATTCTGTCTGCCTGTGCTCGCTCTCTCCCCCCCCCTCTCTCTGATAAATAAATAAAAAAAATTAAAAAAAAAAGAAATTAGGATTCTGACTTCTTTAAACTATACAATACAACCAATTAAAAAAGCATAGTTTTTTGGCAGGTTGCTTGGTTGAAAATTGAATTATTATCAGCTAGATGGTGTCACCTAGGATTTTTTTCTTATCCTACTACAAGAACTCGAGTAATCTTAAGACTTGATTTGACTTTTCCCAAAGGGCTTCCAGATATGCCTTTCAGTCATCCAACAGTTTACTGAATTCCCACAATATGTGTGGACATTGGGTTAGGTCTTAGGAAAAGAATGATTAATAATACAGAGTCATGGTTTTAAAGACAATCACAGTATAGTGAGGGAGATAGAAACATATGCCATGAGCACAATATAATGATAGAGATATATGTAGAATATTATGGGCACAGAGGATAAGAGTATATAACTCAAATTGAGAGAAGTGATAATAGAAGGTTTCTAAGTAGAGATTTTACCTTATGTTATTCATCAAACCAAGGTGTGTTCTTGTGGGAGAATGTTGGGCACAGCATGCAACCAAAGAGAACAATATAAGCTAATGAAGAGAGCTGAGAAATAGCATGATGAAAAAATGTAGACCTCTATTGTATTTGTCTGTTCCTACTCTTTTTTCTTTTCTTATTTTAGCCATATATTTCTCTCTCACTCCAGTTATTGATGGGACTGTTAAGCATGTTATACTGCCCCTATGGATACAGGGATGGGCACATGTCTCAGACACAGTCAATCATAAGATACCATTCACCTGGGCATAGCTATTCATACAAGGGATGGCATATTAACCAAGCTAGATCAATCAGACTCTTTCACTAAGGTTTTAATATACCAAAGATGTGAATGAAAAAGAATGTGTCACAAATGCTAGGGTAATATACTCTAGTATAAGGCTGCCTAGGTTCAAATATATGTTCTACCACTTAATAGCTGGGTAAACTTAAAGTATTCAATCTTGTTGTATCTTACCTTTGTCATTTGTAAAATGGAGACCACAATAGTACCTGCATCATAGTATTGTGAAAATTAATGTGTTGATACACATAAAACACTTAGATTATTTCTTGACACACAGTAAATACTTAGTAAATATTATTGATAATATTGTATTTTTGTATAGTATTATATACTAACCACTGATTGCTATGGGATTCTTACTTTGGGATGATATATGATTTGAATCACCACTAGAGTGAGGTTTCTCTATTAACATTTGGGCAAGTTAATTCTTTGTTGGCAGCAGTTATCTTGCACATTTGGGCTATTTAGCATCATTCCTGGCCTCTTCCTTTTAGATGTGTATAGCATACCCCCAATTATGATAAAAATGTCTCCAGAAATTTCCAAATGTTTCATTGGGGACAAAATTGCCTCACAGTAAGAATCACTGCAGCCATTTCACCTTTCAACTGGAGAAAGACTATTTACATAGGAAAGAAGGAAGTCAATAAATGAAGAAAAATATAACACATAAGAATATATAACACATGAGAAATGGGGAGATTTAGACAGAATGTGTCCTTCATTATGTACTATGTCTTCAGTTCTAGTCTCTAAATTTAAACTCTACTGGTGCTTGCAAATCACCTTTTCTTTTACTTTATCTTTCTGTTAAAATTTTTCCTTTTTTGGGTAGATCAGTTTACTTGAATTTTTCTCACTTGCAAACAGGAAGAGATCTGGAATATTAGCACATAGAGATTATCATTATCATCTGTGTGGGTATGTGTGGATGTCTCTTCTGTGTCTCCACTGCAGTGTAAGTGCTATGAGAACAGAAAAAAATCTGTCATGTTCACTACTGTATATCCATGGTCCAGAATAGTGATTGGCATATAGCAGGTACTAAATAAACATTTGTGGATGAATCAGTGAAGAAACTATAAGCAGTTGCATGTCGCTGGAGCTAAAAGTGTATGAAAGTGAGTGTGTTGTATCTTATAAGGGCAGTTGGGTAGTTTTAGAAGTAACCTAACTGCAATAATATCTCTTGGGATAATCAGCACCTGAAAGACCACAATCAGGAATTATTTCCATAAGGACTGGTTACTTAACATTGATCATCTTTAACAGAAACTATACCATAGGGACTACACCTTATTTTCAGGAATATAAGAAGTGAATTTGGGGTTGCCTGGCTCAGTGGGTTAAGTGTTTGCTTTTGGCTCAGGTCATGATACCAGGGCCCTGGGATAAGCTCCCTGCTGAGCAGGGAGCCTGCTTCTCCCTCTCCCCCTGCCACTCCCCCTGCTTGTGCTCTTTCTCTCTCTCTCTCTGACAAATAAATATATAAAATCTTCTTTAAAAAAGAGAAATGAATTTTAATTGACATAATTAGTGGTATTTAAGGTAGATTACTGCTAGAAGTAATGTATCAGACCTGCTTACCCTTTCATGGAGAAGGTTTAGAATGCAACAAAGAGCTAGAGGTCTAGAGCGCCTTTGGTCTTATGGACTTCCATTTCTCAGCTTTCTCCTGCCTGACTTGATTGCAAAGATGTATATCCTACCACTGCTACTTTCTTGTACCTTCCTCAGAATGTGATTTACATGCAAAGTGCCAAAATTTGGGTTTAGGTCAGAAAGTGGGATCTCCCAGAACTATTGAACAGGTTGAAGTATATATGTTTGGTTTCATTTCTAACACATGTTTTATGTTGGATGAAATTTAATTTGAGAATTTCTTTCATTGTAATATAATATCTACTACCCAGGGTGTGTGAGAGGGGACATATAGCTCCCAACTACCTCTCACCGCCAGAGGTTACCAATATTTACAAAGCAACAGCAACAACACATACCCATACACATGTACACACACACACACACACACACACACACGTACGAACTTGGCATTTGCTACATTGTCCAAATGAATTTCACTCATTTGCAACACATAGATATGGGCTTAAAAAGAAAGGTAAGGTAGGTTTGGACTTAAGTTGGAAAGAAGCCACTAAAGAGTTTAAAAGAGGTGAGTGAACTAACAAGATTTGAAATTTCGATGTTTTTATTGTGTAGACAAAGAGCTCAAGAAGGGAAAGAATATGAAAGCAGGCAGATTAATTTGAAAGGTTTTAACCCAGGTGAGAAATAAGACAGAAAGTGATTGTAGGGCAGAAGATGAGGGGACATATTACGAAAATATTTGCAGTATTTAGAATAAGCATGTTGTTAAGTCAGATGAGGGGAGTAAAGAAGGGATAATCATAGATGCATCCTAGGTTTCTAGCTTATATTACTGGAGGAGGGATGGTGGCACCAAATGAAATTGAGATTACAAGAGGAGGTGCAGGTGCTTTTTGTTTCTTTGTTTCTTGATTTCTGTTTTCTCTTCTCTACTTTCTAGTCAGCTTCCTTTGATTGCCAAATTCCATCTTAACACCTTGACCCGCTGACTGCGTTCCCTGTAGCTATGGTAAATATTTACTTTTCAGCCCTCTTTGCGCTATGTGTGCTCATAAGTCATTTTGACAATAAACAAAATAAAATAGTTGAATTCAGCCAAAAATGACTATTAAAAAGAACACCATTGAAATAAAACAGCACTGAATGGCAACTACTTGGTGATTTGTTGGCATCATCAACATTATAGTCAACAAATATTTCAGTGCCAGCACAGTTCTCAATGCTGTCCTGAGCCTTCAGGATACAAAGACCCAACGAGGCAGCCTGTTAGAATGGAGAATATGCTGATTTTGGAATTAGAACCAGAGTGTAACTCTTCTTCCACCTAGTAGGTTTGTGACCCTGGCTTAGTGGTTAGCCCCTGAGAACCTCATTTTCCATATGTAAAACTGGGATAATTGGATAATTGCATAATAAATGCATCATTCAGCTGTCATGTTAAGTGTACTAACAAATCCAACTTAACACAGTAGCTGATGCATTATAAACACTTGATAAATGGTGGCTGCTATGAAATAAAATTACAATTATCCTCTATATAGTCTTTTTCTATATGAGCCTCCCATATCTTTTTTATTATCAGTTCAGAAAAAAGAGCAGTATTGTATCGTTCTTTTTTAAAAAGATTTTTGCTTATTTATTTGACAGAAAGAAAGATCACAAGTAGGCAGAGAAGCAGACAGAGAGGGGGGAAAGCAGGTTCCCCGCTGAGCAGAGAGCCCGATGTGGGGCTCAATCCCAGGACCCTGAGACCATGACCTGAGCTCAAGGCAGAGCCTTTACCCACAGCTGAATTCATTCTTATCATAAGGAATGTATAATGATTTAAAATGTTAGTATCTCATAGTCCTAGAACAGCATTCCTTTCAAAAATCTGAATATAATCGAGTATAACATTGAAAACCTTTGGAGACTTACTTCAATGATCCAGTGAAGAAAAAGCAAACTCCTTTAGAAGAATAATGAAAAAATGATGTATTGCAAACAAGCAGTTAAGATGTGTTAATTGGTTGTAATGTAGCACCAAGGGAGTGATGGGGTTTAGAGGAAGGGGGGAAAGCAGAAGCACATGAAGTAATATCAAAGTTTTTGCCAGATTGGGTAATAATGAACTTACTATGTTTTAATGACTAGTAACTGAGTATCTTATTAAATTTCACTAGAATCCACTGCAGGCCATTTTACTATAGCCCTTTTAAGATCTTTAATGAACACAGAAATGTGCCAAATACTATAAAAAAGAAAACCCAACCACATTACTTTATTGCCATCACTATAAAATTTGATGACAATGTTTGTCAGCAGTTAATAACCTATATTCTTTCTCATTTCAATATTATTTCTCTTATAATAAATGAAAAAAATTGGAAAACAATATTAATCTAAAATATTATTTGCTGTTACAAATAAGAGAGAGTAAATTTGGGGTGAAACATATATCCTAATAAAGTTCTAAGTTAAAGAATTAAAAATTTAAAAAAGAACCTTAGCCTTGGAATTTCTTTTTTCTTTTTCTCTCTTTTTTTTTTTTTTTTGGCTTAGATTTTCAAAACTCAGTAAGTAAAATTTTGTAAAGACTAAACTTACACATTCTATGCAAACTCTTGGCTAAACTCTGCAGAATACAGATGCCAGTAAAACAGATGGCAATGACCCCTGTGTGGATAGTCCAAGCAATGCTTTTCAACATTCAGCAATAGTTTCTTTGATCATCTACATGGAAGGCCAGTGCTTGGCAGTGCTATCCAGTTGGCAAATTCTTCCTTTGTTGTCTACTATTCCTGGTTTTGTACCCTTTTTCAGACTTTCAGCTGTCTCTTCATTGACAGTCAGCAGTACTGACTATGCCACTGTCCTCAAATCTTTTCAGTTGAGAATATCTCACATAAGAGCAACATGTCATTTTCTAAAGGGCATTTTTACATCACAGGTTAATGCCTTGAGAGCCTCTACTGAATGCAAAACATAAATATACACTTAGTTTGAGTTTGGGGCAACTTTACTCTTTGTATCTCCTAAGCTGATATTTTATACCCAGTAGGCAATTCAGTATTCCTACCTTGCCCAGAATTAATGCTTTTCCTCTTCACATGCCTTTCAAATCATCATGCAAGGCAGAGATCCAGTCACTTCTCTGTCTCACTCAGGAATCCTTTCTCTAATGGCTCTTAGCTTGAACATTCTTTGCTTGGGGTAAAATGGAAGGAAGGAGGAAAACTAGTTTTTGCATGATAGTTGAGCCAAGTAAAGTCCTAAACAGACAATTTCATTATTTATAGAACCATGTCCAAATCTGTAAGCTAAAATGAAGAAGCAAACTTTTCAGTGTTATTGACACTGTCAAAAAGTAGAGTTAGTGGACTTAAAGATGATGTTTCTTACAAGGGAGGTCCAGGTTAGACAGAAAGAGAAAGAAGGCATTTAATTTATTCTTGGTGGTTTATAGGGAGAAGAAAAGGGAAGGCATAGAGGGTTATCCAAAATCTATAAAGACTAATCAAATTTCACACCCTCCAAAAACAAATAACTCAGTTAAAAAATGGGCTGAAGACATGAGTAGACACTTTTCCAAAGAAGACATCCAGATGGCTTATCATCACTCATCAACAGGGAAATACAAATCAAAACTACAATGAGATAACCCCTCACACCTGTCAGAATGGCTAAAATCAACAACACAGGAAACAGTAGATACTGGTGAGGATGCAGAGAAAGGGGAATGCTCTTACACTGTTGGTGGGAATGCAAACTGGTGTAGTCACTCTGAAAAAGAGTACAAATGTTCCTCAAAAAGTTAAAAGTAGAATGACCTCATGATCCAGCAATAGCACTGCTAGCTATTTTCCCAAAGGATAAAAAATACTGATTCCAAGGGATAAAGGTACCACAATGTTTATGGCAGCATTATCAACAATAATCAAATTATGGAAAGAGCTCAAATGTCCACTGGTTGATGAATGGATAAAGAAGATGTGAGATATATACAATGGAATATTATTTGGTGAGCAAAAGAATAACATTTTGCCATTTGCAATTATGTGGATGGAGCTAGAGAGTAATATGCTAAATGAAATAAGTCAGAGAAAAACAAATGCCATATGATTTCACTCATATGTGGAATTTAAGGAGCAGAACAGATGAATATGGGGGAAAAAGAGGAAGGCAAACTGTAAGAGACTCTTAACTATAGAAAACAAACTGAGGGCTGCTGGAGGGAAGGTGGGTGGGAGGACGGGCTAAATGGGTGATGGACATTAAGGAGGGCACTTGTTGGGGTGAGCACTGGGTATTATATGTAAGTGATGAATCACTAAATTCTACTCCTGAAGGTAATATTACGCTGTATAGTAACTAACTGGACTTGAAATAAAAACTTGAAAGTAGTAAATAAATAAATAAATAAATAAATACATCAGTTATGTATTTTGGAAATATTATCCTTGTTACAAGTGTCTTGTCAAAAACGTTCTCCCAAAGTTAGTTATTCTTATGGGCATTCTCCTTAAGCCTACTACTTTCCCGCCTCTCCTCTCAAACCTTGCCTTCTTAGATGTGTGCATAAGGGAATACCCAGTGCCACTTTCTCCTCACTTCCTCCCTATCTCTAAATGTGCATCTGTCCTTATATTCTGCATAGCAGAAGCAGTTTCTCTTCTTCTTTTGACAAAGCCCGTGTTTCCTATTGCAAAATAGCACTTATGAAATCCAAGCATTTTGTGTGTATGTGTGTGTGTGGGGGGGGGGTGAAAGTGAGAGAGAGAAGAATTAATTTCCAAAATTCTTGTTATTCCCAATTAACATAGCAAGAAGCAAAGGCACTTTATCTAGAGTTTTATATAAGAAAAGTAATCATGGTCAGATAAAGGAAACATCTGATCCTAGTAGCCCCAGTGGAACACAGGGATTGAAAGGAGAGATAGGTGTATGTTTGCCTGCCTACTTTCCTTATCTGGCTTGTCTCTTGTTTGGGATTCTGGAAATTTCTGAAAGGAGAAGTCCTCAGAGGTTGCCCCTATACCAGAGTTTTCCTAAGAGCTTCCCTGTGTTTTGAAAGATATACAGAAGTTGCTGTTTCCTGTGAAGAGTTGTAGAATATACCTGCAGGTTATCAATAGGGAGCTTATCCATCAAGGTTGTGGTAGGGATAAAGTAGCTCTGGATCCCATGACCACATGATACTATTCTTTTTTTTTTTTTAAAGATTTTATTTATTTATTTGACAGAGAGAGATCACAAGTAGGCAGAGAGGCAGGCAGAGAGAGAATGGAGGAAGCAGGCTCCCTGCTGAGCAGAAAGCCCGATGCGGGACTCGATCCCAGGACCCCGAGATCATGACCTGAGCTGAAGGCAGCGGCTTAACCCACTGAGCCACCCAGGCGCCCACATGATACTATTCTTGATCCCGTATCGTGCCAGACATTATTCTAAGCACTTACACATTCATAACCATTCAGGCATTACAACATTCCTCTGAATTCATACCATTATTTCAATGTTCAATATTATATAACTCAGTCTTAAACATCATGCCTGCCCAATATATTCAATATACAACATCAGCAGGAGAACAAGTATAGTTTATTTCAGAAAGCATGATGTTGGCACATTGCAAAGGTCATAGATATCAAGCTTTACTGCATTCATTTTATATTTCTGGTCACTAATGTCGTTCAGTAACTTTGATTTCATTTTCCACTTCACTGGATAATTGCAGGAACTTTGGTTCTTGTATCCTAGTTTCAAGTGGTAATCATATCTTCCAAGTAGACTTCAATTCTGCAGTTAGCTGACTGTTGCTCTCTTCTTTCAGATTAATTTCCTGCTGAGGGAATTTTCATTCTCTTTGCATACTCATCTACATGCTATCAGGTGCCAGTGTACTCAATCTTTTGTAATGTTGTAATTGTGTCTCTCTATGTCAGAGAGCATGTTTGTGAGGTGGCCTTCTTTCTTAATGTAAACTCAGAAGGGTTTCAGTAGCACAGTTTCCCTTCTTCCATAGTTAGGTTATTATAGATATTCCCTAAATAACATTTCCCACAACAGATTTTACTTAGTATCAGTGACCTGAATGATATTTGGAGACCCATCAGAGCCATTTCTCATTTCCATGTTCCTTCTCAAAGATTGAAATTATAAGGTATAAAATCTGTCCCTCTGTTAAAGAGAACTCTACTTGCCCCACCCCCAGATGGCTCTGAATAATTACTCTTCGATGGTGCACTCATATTCTTTCTTTCACAGATTGCTGATTACAAAGAAGTTACTCATATTTCTCAATTTCAGTGCTATAATTGGGTTCTTCATTGTTTGCCCTGAATTTCAGGAAACCAATAAAGTTTACTCAGTTGGACATCCCTCTGACTTGGATGCAAAATCACTTCAGAAAACATCTATGTGGTATTTGACAAATCACATCCCCTTTCCAAATTTAACCTGCACACATACACCTTCCTGATCTTTATAAACTTTTCTTCATTATTATTATTATTTTTTAATTATGTTATGTTAGTCACCATATAGTACGTCATCAGTTTCTGATGTAGTGTCCCAAGATTCATTGTTTACATATAACACCCAGTGCTCCATGCAATACGTGCCCTCCTTAATATCATCTTTTCTACAAGCTAAGTTGATTGAAACCAGTTGATGTTTTTATATTTTTATATACCTTGTGTTTTGACTTACCTTGTGTGAAATCATCATACTTAACTAAGTAAATTATTACTTGTTAGTTGATCTCAATTCTTTGGAACCAGATTTGCATTTGTGGTTTTCCTAGCAGTGCTGTGGAAACAAATAAATTGTTCTTACCTCATTCTTTTATGCTCCCAATGTTGTTCGCTGCTCTATCTTAGCCCTAACCACAGTCTCCTTTGCATTATTTTCATATGTAAGTGTCTAGCTGAGTATTCCATATCTCTGTGATTTGCTGGGACAGCATTCTAGTCATTTCTCAGTATGTAGCACAGTGTTGTGAACACAGACAGTACTTCATAAAGTCACAAGTAATTTTCATTGAGTGACGTGTCTTGGCTAATAGAGAGCACATAGCAATAGTTATTTCTTAAACTGGTGTTTATTTCTATCTCCCTCTCTATTGTTTTCTGCTAGAATATTTAGTCAAATGTCAGTACTTGCTCTACCCCAGGTTTGTTTTGGTGGCATGGCCCAGCAAAAGAGGCTAGCTCTTTATTGATCAGAATGGAGGAAGTCTGTGGTCCACTGTGTGGTAATTCCTGTGTTTTATTATGAGTGTGGTTAATCACTGTAATTACTAAACCTTTTGTAGCCCCTTGCAGTCCTGCCTATTGAATGCCAAGTTATATCACAACTCTTCCCAGCACATATAAGGAAGCTATTATGCCAATAACAATATAAATAGCAGTATGAGAAGTGCTTTACACACACATTTTCACTGACCTGTCACAGCATCCACATGAAGTTAGTATCACCAATACAAATGACCTTTGAACAATGTGAGGGTTAGGAGCTCCAATGTCCCATGCAGTCAAAAATCTGCATATAACTCTTGGGATGAGGTGCCTGGGTGGTTCAGTAAGTTAAGCTTCTGACTCTTTTTTTTTTCTTAAGATTTTTCATTTATTCATTTGAGAGAGAAAGAGAGCAAGCAGGGGCACAAGGAGAGGGGTGGGGCAGAGGGAGAAGCAAACTCCCCGCTGAGTGGGGAGCCCAATACAGGACTTGATCCCAGGACTTTGGGATCACGACCTGAGCTGAAGGTATATACTTAACTGACTGAGCCACCCAGGCACCCAAGTGACCAACTCTTGTTTTCAGCTCAGATCATGATCTCCGTGTTCTGAGATCAAGCCCTGCACCGGCTCCACACTGGATGTAGAGCCTGCTTAAGATTCTCTCTCCCTCTCTCTCCCTGCTTAAGATTTCTCTCAGGGAGAGAGAAAGAGAGAGAGAGAGAGAGAGAGAGAGAAAATTTCCATATAACTTTAACTTTAACTTTCCAAATACTTCACTACTAGTAGCCTACTGTTGACTGGATAACTTACCAATAACATAAACAGTCAATTAACACATAATTTTGTATGTGATATGTATTATACATTGTATTCTTACATAATGTAAGCTAGAGAAAAGAAAACATTATTAAGAAAATCATAAGGAATGGAAAACACATTTAGAGGACTATATTGATACTGTAAGTTTACATCATCTGTTTATAAGATGAATTATCTGTTAGTACATCAATATTATCTTATGATACAGAATGTATCTAATGATACAGAACTAGATGTTATATGCATTATTAACACTAGATATCAAAAACAAAAAGATAATGTGAAAGAGGGGGTGCCTATGAAACTATTTATCACAGCAGAGTATGCACTACAGTTAGTTTTGTGCAGTTATGATTTAATACTGCATCTTTAGGTTTGTTTATATTTCTCTTGACTGTGAATGGTGCCATGTTTAGTGTGTGTGTGCAAAAGTTTTGGTAAATTTTTACTTTTTAATAAGAGATTTCTGTACATTTTATGATAGTAAATGATAGGTTAGTATCCACATATATTTTATGCATTCAACACATACCTAAAGTTTTCTTTTCTTTTTTTTTTTTCTTTTTAAGACTTTATTTATTTATTTGACGACAGAGATGACAAGTAGGCAGAGAGGTAGGGGGGCGGGTGGGGAAGCAGGCTCCTGGTTGAGCAGAGAGCTGGATGCGGATGCGGGGCTTGATCCCACGACCCTGAGATAATGACCTGAGCTGAAGGCAGAAGATTTAACCCACTGAGCCAGCCAGGAGCCCCTACCTAAATTTTTCTTAATTTTTTCAATGTTTTTAGGCTATGTGGTTCATCTGCAAGGTTTTTTTTTTCTAAATGGCCACAATCTCCAAAAAGTTTTCCAATACATTTATCAAAAAAACCCCATATTTAAGTGGACCCATGCAGTTCAAACCTGTGTTGTTCAAAGTATAAGGGTCAATTGTATATCTATCTTACAGTTAAGTAAACTGAAGTTCAGAGAAAGTAAGTAATTTTCCCAATATCATACAGGTGGTAAAAATAGACCAGGACATATGTAAAATAATAATGATCAAAAACATCATAGAATTAAGGTTTAATGAGCTGAATGGGGAATTAAATCCACAAGTTGAAAGGACTTACCAGAGAAAAGAAAAATGAAGAATATTAGTTAATTCTAAAGTAATCTATTTGAGAGTTTAAATTTTATGAATAAAGAAAGCATTCCAAAAAGAATGCTTGCTCCAAATCAAACTGACTTAAAGGACTAAAAACCAGGCTGAGCTCAATATTAGTCATCAGAAGACAATGCAACCACCTAACATTTATTAGTGCTTATTATGTACTAGCACTGTGTTACATAGGTCACATTGACTGTCTCAATTTAAGCTTCACAACAATCTTGTGATACTGGAATTATCTTTTAGCTTCACTTGAGGTTGAGAAAACTCAAGGCACAGTATTAAGTACTTTTTAAAGTTCTCACAGCCAGTCAGTTGGAGAATCAGAACTTAGACCTATTTGTGTGCATCCAAAACCTGTCCTTTTATCATTTCAATGATCTACCTAACCTGCTTTTCCATCTCTGTTCTCAAGTGCTTAAACTTCTCTCTTCTGCTCCTTCTTGTTTGGTTTAACCCAACACGTAGAGTACATCCTCACTTCCAAATTTGGTTGCTCACTTTAACACATATTCTTCTACCACATTCCACTCCCCATGATCAAAATGACCTACACTATGATGTTTCCTATTTCATAAGTGGTATAGTCTGAATGTTTGTGTCCCCCAAAACTCATATATTGAAAACCTAATGTCTAATGTGATGGTATCAGGAGGTGAGGTCTTAGCGAGGTTTTTAGGTCATGACAGCAGAGCCCTCATGAATGGAATTAATTCCCTTATAAAAGAGCCCCCAGAGACCAGCAGTCTGCAACCTGGGAGAGGGGCTTCAGCAGAAAACAACACCATTGCTACGATCTTTTACTTCCCCAAATCTAGAAAGATGAAGAATAAATCTCTGTTGTTTATAAGGTACCCAGTCTATGGTATTTTTTTTAAAGATTTATTTATTTATTTATTTGACAGACAGCTCACAAGTAAGCAGAGAAGCAGGCAGAGAGAGAGGAGGAAGCAAGCTCCCTGCTCAGCAGAGAGCCCAAAGTGGGGCTCGATCCCAGGACTCTGGGATCATGACCTGAGCCAAAGGCAGAGGCTTTAACCCACTGATTCACCCAAGTGTCCCCAGTCTATGGTATTTTGTTATAGCTGCCTGAATAGGCTAAAACAATAAGACAGTGTTCTGAGATCTGATCCTGATGGTGACTTAAGTCATCATTTTTTGTAACTCATTTACGTCTTCTGTTTTTCTCCCATCTCCCTTTATTTCCTCCACCTTATGCCTTAGCTCAGGGTCCCCCAGGTTCTACTTCCTGCCTGAAGGGCTCTCTGTAACACCCTGCTTATGGGCAGGTAGATCTGGTGAGCAAAGAATCTCTGAATGTAAATTCAGCTGAAATGTTACTCTGTGTATTATTTTATTGAATAAATGTTTTTTTCCATATATTTAAATTATACGAAAAGTCTCTCTTTTTGACATAAAAACAAAAATCAAAGAATCAGAGCTTTGAGAATAGAACTGTATATTCTTCTAACACATTGTTACTGAGGCTCTCAGGAAACAGAGTGGGCTTATAAATAAAATACAGCTGTGAACAGAAATTATTTGTGTATATATACACATGCTATCTATATTTGCATATATGCTAATTTACAAAACAAATGTTTCAAATTCATTTCTACAAAATTTACTAACTGTCTACTATATATAGGCAAAAACATATTCTCTCCTTCCACATCCCATACTCCATGTCTAAAATGATCTTTAATTTAGTCTTTAAACCTATATTTGATATTTTCTATTTTATAAGTGAATATCTGCATTGCCCCCTAATAACTATGGTGATGTTATTAGGAGGTGGGGCCTTTGGGAGGTGATTTGTTCATGAGGGCCTGACCTAAAGAGAGCTTAGTTGCTCCTAATAACGTACCATGGTTCTGGAAGACGATAAAATAGGCTCTGAAAGAACACAGAATTAGTTTGAATCTTGACTTTTATTCTTAACACCAAGGCGATCTTGGGCAAAAGACTTGAAGTCCTTAAAGTTTTCAAACACAACCAGGGGATTTTACTTATGGTATGGTTATGCAGATTAAATGAAGCAGTGCACACTAAAACACTAAAACTTCCAAGAACATTCATGGTATACACTAAGTACTTAATCAGTGTTACTCAATGTGCCTTTCTACTTGGTATTTTCCATATGTGGGACATCAATGACAGTAAGCTAGTTTTACAAAACACATAAAGGGAACTCCAAAAAGTGGTTGATTCAGTACCCAAAACAATATATAAACAATATACACAACAAAAGGATTTGCATAACATAGTGCTTTTAAAAAAATGAATTTATTTGAGAGGAGAAAGAGAGAGAGTATGGCCCAAGCAGGAGCACTGTGGGAACGTACAAGAAGGGAGAAGCAGACTTCCCACTGAGCAGGAAGCCCTATGTGAGGCTACATCCCAGGAACCTGAGATCATGAACTGAGCCAAAGGCAGACACAACCAACTGAGGCACCCAGGTGCCCCCAAATAGTGCTTTTATCCTTTTCAAAGTACCCTTCCTTAGATTGCTTCATCTGTAATTTACAAAAATTCTGAGGCAAATGGATAAATTATGAGGAAATTAAGGAACAGATAAGTCAATTGATTCAGCCAAATTATAGGGGATAATTAGTTAAAACTGGGTTGATGCAGACAAAGAGAGAGCTCTAAAAATTCCAAAACTGATTAAAAGTTTTGAACTTGGGAGATCTGAAGTTCCTACTGCCAGTTTTCCACCAAGCATGCATAACCTGGCTGACTCTCAGGTCATTCCATGACAGAGGGTCATGTTAAAATGAAATTCGGAGGAAGGAATGAAGGTATTATGGTTAACTCTCTGAGATAAGGCTTATAAAGAACAATGAGATTCCACATACAAGACCCAATTTGTCTTAGTTTCTTATGTTAAAACAGCAGGGACAGGGGAGCAAAATCATCTGAAAATAACAGTACACATTTTTGTGGTTTTGATATTGTATCATAGTTATTCAAATTGTTACCATTGAGAAAGACTGAGGGCAGATGCATGGGACTCCCCTGTACAGTTGGGGGTGGGTAACTTCATGTAAATCATTATTATCTTAAGATAAAAGTTAAAAAAAATAGCCTTGCACAGCATAAGCCTGTGCTATTTGGTACCTAATTCTTTTTTTTTTTTTTTAATTTAAAAACAGTTGTATTAGCTTTTATTGAACTGAGACTGGAATTTAATATTTAAAGAGCTGAGTATGGGAAAAAACCAAGGAGCCATCTCACTAAATAAAAGATAAATTCAGAAACTCATATCATAAAAAACAACACCAGAATAAGGAAGTTCCTGGACACTAGGACAGCTGTGCATCAGGCGGCATGCACTCAAGTCTGTAGGCACAGGTCACAACTCCAGAACAAGAGTGATGGATGCCATGGCATGTTGTTACTGTGAGTTAATAGAGCTCCTCAAGAAATTTCTTTCCTTACCAGCTATATTTCTGATCCAAACACTGTTTAGGCAAGTGACTATCAGCCACAGCAGCTATGGAAAACCCTTTTTTCTGGTCTAATGCAATCAATATTATTGTGAGACAGGCCCTTATAACTGAAGAGAGAGCTCTGTCCATTATGATAAGCTTTAATCTCTTTGTCAGGGCTCACATAAAGTTGCTGGGAGTTAGAAAATTTGATCAAAATAGAGAACTATTGAGGACAGTGTTTTCTAAGCTATGACAGTGCTAAGCACTGAGTAGGCTGGACCTTTGTTTATCTATGCTTGGCGCTACTGTTTTCTTTTTGTTTCATTTATCTGTGTTCATTATGATTATCTACCTCTAAACTGCTTCCTTCAAAAAATGTTCTTGTCATTATCTGCCCTAAAACCTATCTCCTGATTACCATTCTCTATTTAGAAGGGATATCCCCAAATGTCTTCATACAGGCTCCTAGGTATCCAGGCTCCTTACTGTGGTTTTCCACCTTGATTATCCTGATCCGAACATTAAGCCTATGGTTGGGCTTTTTTTCCTCCACTCCGACTCATCAAATTTTAACTGTTCTGTGTCTCATCCAAACAAAGACCAAATGTGGCATGTTACACTGAAAGAAACTCGTCAACTAATATGCTAAATTCTGGATTAATTCTTTGCACCCATAGTGATTGAAGACTTCCTTTACACAAGACATATTCTAGGAAATGAGGCTATAGCAATGAACAAAACAAATTCCATGTCTTCAAGGAGCTTACATGTTAGTGCGGGAGTTAGGAAATTAAAAAAAAAAATAAACAAACATGCAATATAATGTCAAGTGAAATGAAAATAAAACAGAATAAAGGAATAGAGAATAATTGTTGTTATGGGGCGATCTCAGGGAGGCCTCTCCCTGAGTTAATGGTATTTGAGTAGAAACCTAAACGATGTGAGGGGGGAGTCATGGGAGGTAAGAGAGTTACAGGCAGAAGAAATAGCAAGTATCAAGATTGAGTGAATATTAGTAAATTATTATTATTAGATATTTGGCATTCTCTAAGGACCTTTGTAAATTTCAAAGGTCCTTTATAATGTCTGTCCTTTATAATGTCCTAGAGGCCCTACAAGGTGGTGAGTTGTGAAAAGGTCAGAGTAAATACAACATTTAATTTTTTTTGAAATCTTTCTTCCTCCCTGCACCTGCCATACGTGTATTAATTTTGTATCTAATCCCTACTATTCTCCAATAACTAGAATCTTCAACGAAACACATCATTTTCTCCCTAAAGGGACTAAAGGATATCAAACTGACTAGTCAAAGCTATTTTATTGTGCTCCATTGTATAAAGACACATTGCCCTGACTGCCAGTGACTGTTACTTTTAATCAATAAAGATTCTAAAGAGTGACAGAATGACAGTCTTGCCACATCTGAGCTTCTTTTATACTAATTGGTTTAGCTCTTAATATTTGAGCTCAAAAAGTTTATTTTTTCCTAAAAAAAAAATCTATGCACACAATGTTACCTTTCTTTTCAACTTCTCTTCCTCCAACTCCTTTCCAATTTTTTTTTCTGTTTTTATTTTTTTATTTTTTATAAACATATATTTTTATCCCCAGGGGTACAGGTCTGTGAATCACCAGGTTTACACACTTCACAGCACTCACCAAAGCACATACCCTCCCCAATGTCCATAATCCCACCCCCTTCTCCCAAACCCCCTCCCCCCAGCAACCCTCAGTTTGTTTTGTGAGATTAAGAGTCACTTATGGTTTGTCTCCCTCCCAATCCCATCTTGTTTCATTTATTTATTTATTTATTTATTTTGTCCTCTCCACTGATCCTGAAGCCAGGATCACCATGTCTGTTTTGTATGAAATGCACCATTATTTCTATTGCTGAAATATCTCATTTGGTCATTCCATGTCAAAACACCGCCTGCTGATTATGAATTCTCCAGGACTCTGCTCTTGGTTACTTGTAATTATGACTGAACAGAATCCTGAGCAATTACTCCTGGATTCAATTATCATATACATGCACATAGCACACTGAGTTCAGTCAGGTGTAATACCCAAAGCATTTGCATTTGTATAGAAGATTTAAGATTTTATAAGGGAAATGTTGTAGTAATTAATTTAGATTCTTTAAGTTGACATAAAATTTTATTTTTTTAAAGAACTGACAACTAAAAACTGCATATCAGCTTCTAATTGTGAAGTCATTCTTAACTTCAGCAGTAAAGAACTAGGCATTTATACTTTATAATGCTTTTACTATACATTGCTATTCAGTCAAATAGTTTATAAAGACAGACTCTTCCTAAATGTGTTCAGACAACAATTGAAGAATGGGCATTTCAGAATTTGTTCCATCTGTTATTCCTGACCCAGTGGTAGTCTAGTTCTCTAATAAAATATAATTAAGTATATATGTGGGAAATTAAAAGTTAAATCAAACTGAATTTTATTGAACTCAATTTAAATTAATTCATGTCTTTTACTGTGTATAGGGTTAATTCCCACACTTCCCAATAGTCATAAAATCTGAACATATCTTATGTTAAAACTAACATTATTATGGGTCAGTTTCCATGTTGATTCAACATGATCTTACTTTCTTACAATGTAGGGACTGAGGGTCTCAAAGTATTTGTGATACTGAGCAATACTTACCACTTCCATTTTTCAAACACAGTCTTTTTTTATTTTAGAGAAAGAGAAAGAGAGAGAGTTCGTGCAAAGGGGAGGGGGAGAGGAAGAGTGAGAAAGGGAATCTCAAGTAGACTACCTGCTGCTCGAAGATCCCTGGCAGGGCTCCAGGCAGGGTTCTATCTCATGACCCTGAGATCAGATCATGACATGAGCCAAAATTAAGAGCTGGGTGCTTAATTGACTGAGCCACCAGGCACTCCATTTTTTGAACACAGCCTTAATAAGATTGGTGAAATGACTTCCATGTAAAGGAAATAATAAAGATAAATGATTTCTCTGCTCCATACAGCTCCCAAAGTATGCTCTAACTTTTTTTTTTAACTTTAATTTTATTGATGCCTAGTTCCTAGAATTATCTCTACTTTGATACAAGTTCTTTTTTCACTTCTGCCTCAGCGTTTCTATAGCACTGTATTATCTCTAGTAAAGTGCCTAAGATATTTCACTTTTTTTCTGTTATAGTTTCTTCTTATCCACTAAATGTTGGATCAGGTTCTGTGATCTATTTAACTTTATATCCCCTTCTCTACTTCAGTGCTTGGTACCAAGTAGGATCTCAGGACATGTTGATGGAATGAATAAATGAACAAATGGATACATGAGAACAGAGTATATCACTGCAACTTTTCCTTTCATTGTAAATCACTTTCAAGAGATGATATTTTAGAATATTGAGTAGCCTGGGAAACCTGAGGAATTCTTAGTCCCTGCACATAAAAGACATCTAGATAAATAAATCACAAAATCTATACTAATTTTCTCAGTCATAAATCATTTAAACTGACCTTGAGGACATGCCTACTAATATGATTAGAATTGCCATTTCATGCTAATTTATTATTGATCCACACAATTATGAACAACATTGCCAGAAAAAGCAGACTATAATATCAAGTTGTAATGTGATACCTCTGAAAATGTAATAAATTGTGGTACTTTCTTCCTTCTGAGGTTTTAAAACTATACATTCTTTTATTTATACAAAATAGTTAACTAATTTTGGTAACTTGGACTGAAAAAAATCATAATTAGAAAAATATAATGGCACCTTCTGTGTAGAGAATTTCATCTTAAGTTGAAATTATATTTAAACTACAAATGGGAGAAGTACTCACTGTTTAACTGTTTAGAGTAGAACAAATACCCTTCTTCTTGCCAAAGAATATAAACCTATTCTCAAAGTGGTAGTACAGGGCTGACTTTAAGGTGTGTCTGTGTTTTTCCTGGGAGAAGATGGCAGAGTAGGAGGACCCTAGGCTTATGTCCCTGAATGAATACAACTAGAAAACATACACAGTATAAATTACCCAGAAAACAACCTGAAGATTGGAGGAATAAACTCCACTAAATGTAGAGAAGAGGCCCCAGTTAAGAAGGTAGGAAAGGCAGAGACACAGTTGGGAAACAAAAACAAAAACACCAGACCTGAGGGGACTGTCCAAGGGAAGGAGGAATGCACAGAGACGGGAGAGAAATAGACTTCCACTTGGGGGAGCCCTCACGGGGAAGACAACTCCTCATAACTTTTGGTTTTGAAAACAAGAGGGATCAAATTTCCTGACTTCTCACAACCAAAAGAACTCAAACCTGGCATTTTAAAGTTAGTGGGCTCAGCTTTGGAAGAGCAGGGAGGGCCAGAGGAAGGGGAGTCCCTGCCCTTAAAGAGACAACACTACAAATAGCCCGCAAGAGATACAGCATAGAAAGAGCAGTTTGAAAAACACATGGAGCGTAAGGGAGGAAAAGGTGCTTCCTAATCTCAAAGCCTATGGAATTAGGGACTGGCAGGGCTAGGTGGGGAGAGATAGGTTGGCGGCCATGGGATCACGCTCACAAAATTCAAAAATGCAGGAGATAAAAGGAAACCAGAGATAAGGGAACAAACCAGACCATCCTGTCCTAGGTATCAGAGGTAAGATCTTGTTATAGTAACTACTAACCAAGAATTAAGAGACCCTGAAAAGGAAGTAAGCCACTGAAGTTGTTATCACTAGTCCTTACTCAATGGTGCTATTAATAGAGATGTTAAACAGGTTTAAGTTCCCTGGTTAGCTTTCCAGCAAAGACCATTCCTAAAAGCCTTCAGTGGCAACCCTGTGGCGGGGCCCCTCTCACTCCGGAGAGCTTTCTCTCTATCCTTGCTTAATAAACTTCTATCACTCTTCTCACTCTCCTTTGTCCCAGAGATTCATCCTTGGACTCCATGAGACAGGAACCTTGTTGGTCTCCTACATCACTATCCTGGAGAGATAAAAATTGCTGGGGAAACTCCTCTAGGAACAAAGGAATTAACAGACACTGTTTCCTTCTCCTACCCTCCTCCCCCATAAACATTGGTCACCTAGGAACATACTGCCTAATGTGCTAGCACTGCCAGTCCACCCTCCGGCACTGTGCCTCAGCCAATTCAGCCTTCTGGACCTCCCACTTCAGACCCAGAACTTCAAGGCCCCTCCCACTGAGGACCCCTCGCACAAAAAGCTTGCTAGCACTGCATACCTATCTCACCACCTTCCACCATTCTGTGCTTCTGCAGATCTGTCTTCTCAAATATGCTCTTAGACAGAGCATATACAGGGTGGTGCTGCAGGCCTGGCAGTGTGCATTCAGCCCCTAGAGTGGCAGGCACCACTCCAAAGTGACTCCTGCCAAGGAAGGAGGGAAACATAACCACACACACCAGTCACACAGAGCCCTCAGCAGTGGACTGGAGGCAGACAACTGGTTTGCTTGCAGAACCTGCCCACAAATTAAAGCTTCTCAGTAGAAAATACAAGGAAAGAGTCCTGTAGTTTGGTGCTACTGCATCTCTCTCAAATGTGTAATCTGGCTCAACCCAAGACCAAGATGTCCCCAGAAGGGCTCACTAACACCACAGGGACCAAACACTGCCCACAACAGGCAAAGAGAGCCACTGCAGATGCCCAGACTAAAGGAAAAAGTAACTCAGCCACAATAACAGAGCATATGCATAAAACATAGGAGATACCCCCGCAGTGTCAGGTTCTGATGAAGAGGGGACAAGCCATGGCAGGGCACTACAGGACCTCTTCCTTACAAGACCACTACTTTCGAGTGCAGAAGACACAGCTGTCTTTCCTAACACACAAAAGCAGACACAGAATGCTCTACAAAATGAGGAGACAGAGGAACATGTCCCAAATGAAAGGAGACAAAATCACAGGAAGAGACCTAAGTGAAACATTTATAAGTAATATACCTGATAGGGAATTTAAAGTAATGATCACAAAGATCACAAAGTTCACAAAGATTCAAAGTAAAAATCACAAAGATCACTTAATGGACTTGAGAAAAGAGTGGAGGACATCAACGAGACCCTTAACAATGAGATAAAAAAGAAACAGAGAGACGAAAAGCACAATAAGTGAAATTACAAATATACTAAATAGAATACACAGTAGACTACATGAAGCAGATGAATGAAATAGTGACCTGGAGGACAGAATAATGGAAAGTAATCAATTTGGGCAGGTAAGAGAAAAAAAATTATGCAAAATGAGAATAGACTTAGGCAACTCAACAACACCTTGGAGTGTAATAACATTCACATTTTAGGGATCCCAGAAGAGAAAAAAAAAAGTGTGTGGGAAATTTATTTGAAGAAATGATAGCTGAAAAGTTAAAAAATCTGGGGAAGGAAACAAAAATGGGAAGAAGACATGAATAGACATTTCTCCAGAGAAGACATGCAGATTATCAACAGACACATGAAAAGACGCTCAACATCATATATCATCAGGGAAGTGCAAATCAAAACTATAATGAGATACCATCTCACACCTGTCAGAATGGCTACAATCAACAACACAAGAAATAACAAGTGTTTGTGAGAATGTGGAAAAAAAAGGAATCCTCTCACACTGTTGGTGGGAATGTGAATTAGTGCAATCACTCTGGAAAACAGTATGGCGTTTCCTCAACAAGTTAAAAATAGAACTATGCTAGGGGCAGGGGCGCCTGGGTGGCTCAGTGGGTTAAGGCTCTGCCTTCCGCTCAGGTCATGATACCAGGGTCCTGGGATCAAGCCCTGCATCCGGCTCTCTGCTCAGTGGTGAGCCTGCTTCCCTTCATCTCTCTCGCTGCCTGCCTCTCTGCCTACTTGTGATCTCTGTCAAATAAATAAATAAAATCTTTAAAGAAAATAGAACTATGCTATCATCTAATAATCACACTACTTGGTTTATCCAAAAGATACAAAAACACTACATTAAAGGAATACATGCACCCCTATTTTTATAACAGCATTATTTAGAAAAGCCAAGTGTCTACTGATTGATGAACAGATAAAGATGAAGTGATATATATATATTATATATATACATATGTATTCCATTATATGGAATATTATTCATTCATAAAAAATAATGAACTCTTGCCATTTGCAACAACATGGATGGAACTAGAGAGTATTATACTAAGTGAAAGTCAGTCAGAGAAAAACAAATACCATAGATTTTACTCATATGTGGAATTTAAGAAACAAAACAAACAAATAAAAAGAGAGACAAACTAAGAAATAAATTCTTAACTATAGATAACAAACTGATGGTTACCAGAGAAGAGGTGGGTGGTATGGGTGAAATAGGTGATATGGATTAAAGAGTACACTTATCACAATGAGCACTGAGTAATGCATAGAATTGTTGAAGCACTATTTTGTACACCTGAAACTAATATAACACTGTATGCTAACTACATTGGAATTAAAATTTAACAAAATAAATTAGGGGCACCTGGGTGGCTCAGTCAGTTGAATGTCTGACTCTGGATTTTGGCTCCGGTTATCATCTCATGGTCCTGGGATCAAGCCTTGTGCCAGGACCCATGCTCAGCAGAGTCTGCTTGTCCCTCTCCCAGTGCTCCTCCCCCTACCTTCTCTATTTCTAAAATAAATAAATAAACTCTTGTAAAAAATTAAGTTACAAAGAGATGCATCTGTAGATCATTGCTCCAGTCTGTTGCTTTAATACAACATTCACACCATTTCCATTATTCACACAGTGCAGTGCCCAAACATTATTTAACTATTGTGAATAAATTGTAATGACTCAATTAACTTGTAAATCAAATTACTCATGGCAATAATGTTATATTTAAGAAAAGTAACAGTTAAAATTGATCAGTAATTTAGTTTAAAAATTCTGGATTCACAAATATGAGTCACAATTTTTGAACTAGAACTTTTGTACTAGAACTACCTTTTGCTTTGTTATATACTGTAGATGAAAGTGAGAGGTCCAGATGCTGTTATGATTTTGATAATAGGATGAGTTATATACTAAACGTATTTTTTTAATTTCTTTTCAGTGTAACAGTATTCATTGTTTTTGCACCACTCCCAGTGCTCCATGCAATCCATGCCCTCCTTAATACCCACCACCTGGTTCCCCCAACCTCCCACCCCCCACCCCTTCAAAACCCTCAGATTGTTTTTCAGAGTCCATAGTCTCTCATGGTTCAACTCCCCTTCCAATTTCCCTCAACTCCCTTATCTCCATCTCCCCATGTCCTCCATGTTATTTGTTATGCTCCACAAATAAGTGAAACCATATTATAATTGGCTCTCTCTCTGCTTGACTTATTTCACTCAGCATAATCTCTTCCAGTCCCGTCCATGTTGCTACAATAGTTGGGTATTCATCATTTCTGATGGAGGCATAATACTCCATAGTGTATATGGACCACATCTTCCTTATCCATTCGTCCGTTGAAGGGCATCTTGGTTCTTTCCACAGTTTGGCGACCGTGGCCATTGCTGCTATAAACATTGGGGTACAGATGGCCCTTCTTTTCACGACATCTGTATCTTTGGGGTAAATACCCAGTAGTGCAATTGCAGGGTCATAGGGAAGCTCTATTTTTAATTTCTTGAGGAATCTCCACACTGTTCTCCAAAGAGGCTGCACCAACTTGCATTCCCACCAACAGTGTAAGAGGGTTCCCCTTTCTCCACATCCCCTCCAACACATGGTGTTTCCTGTCTTGCTAATTTTGGCCATTCTAACTGGTGTAAGGTGGTATCTCAATATGGTTTTGATTTGAATCTCCCTGATGGCTAGCGATGATGAACATTTTTTTATGTGTCTGATAGCCATTTGTATGTCTTCATTGCAGAAGTGTCTGTTCATATCCTCTGCCCATTTTTTAATATGATTGTCTGTTTTGTGTGTGTTGAGTTTGAGGAGTTCTTTATAAATCCTGGGTATCAACCTTTTATCTATACTGTCATTTGCAAATATCTTCTCCCATTCAGTGGGTTGCCTCTTTGTTTTGTTGACTCTTTCCTTTGCTGTGCAGAAGCTTTTGATCTTGATGAAGCCCCAAAAGTTCATTTTAGCTTTTGTTTCCTTTGCCTTTGGAGACATATCTTGAAAGAAGTTGCTGTGGCGGATATAGAGGTTACTGCCTATGTTTTCCTCTAGGATTCTGATGGATTCCTGTCTCACGTTGAGGTCTTTTATCCATTTTAAGTTTATCTTTGTGTACGATGTAAGAGAATGGTCGAGTTTCATTCATCTACATATAGCTGTCCAATTTTCCCAGCACCGTTTATGAAAGAGACTGTCTTTTTTCCACTGTATATTTTTTCCTGCTTTGTCAAAGATTATTTACCCATAGAGTTGAGGGTCCATATCTGGGCTCTCTACTCTGTTCCACTGGTCTATGTGTCTATTTTTATGCCAGTACCATGCTGTCTTGATGATCACAGCTTTGTAGTAAAGCTTGAAATCAGGTAACATGATGCCCCCAGTTTTATTTTTGTTTTTCAACATTTCCTTAGCGATTCGGAGTCTCTTCTGATTCCATACAAATTTTAGGATTATTTGCTCTAGCTCTTTGAAGAATACCAGTGGAATTTTGATCAGAATGGAATGGCATTAAAAGTATAGATTGCTCTAGGCAGTATAGATATTTTAACAATATTTGTAATTTATTATTTTTTAAATTTTATTTTTTTAGTGTTCCAAGATTCATTGCTTATGCAGCATACTCAGTGCTCCATGTAATATGAGCCCTCCTTAGTGCCCACCACCAGACTAAGCTTAATTTAAATTGCAAATACCCCTTTAAAGTTTTGAAAAACAAAATTAATTTATAACAATATTGTCTTATAAACAACAGAAAACTCCCTGCATTTTCCCAGTAGTCCTGTGAGAAGATTATAGGTGTAACCTAAGCATTTTCCTAGGTATGATGTCAGGTGAAGATGAAATCACATCTATTCTTTTTGTTTTTTGGGGTTGTCGTTTTGTTTTGTTTTTTTTGCTTTGGACTAGATAAGCATTTTTTTTTAAGATTTTATTTATTTATTTGACAGAAAGAGTGATCACAAGTTGGCAGAGAGGCAGACAGAGAGAAAGGGGGAAGCAGGCTCCCCACTGAGCAGAGAGCCCAATGTGGGGCTCAATCCTAGGACCCTGAGACCATGACCCAAGCCTAAGGCCGAGGCTTAATCCACTGAGCCATCCAGGCACACCTAGATGAGCATTTCTAACCTTTGGTTTATAGAAATACAAATTCTACTAAATGTTAATATTTATGTGTATGTATAAGAGAGAAATAACAGAAGGAAAGGATCTGTGGTCACGTAAATTTGAATTTTTCTGGATTAAAAAATGTTTTAAGTGGTTTTCCCCATCCAGTAAATCCAGTAATTTAAAAGATATTATTTGTATTGAGGAAATCTGTGATTTCAAAGATCTAATGTCTCAAGGGATATTAAAATTCAAAAAACACATTTTAGGTAATACTAGAGTAGACATTAAGCTCCTTTGAAGGTAGGAAGAATTTCCAATTCACTTCTGCATCTCTATTGCCTAATACAGTACCTGAGTTCATGCTGTGTATTCTTAAGTACATAGCATAGGTTATAAGCATAGACGGATAGCTCTATACCTCTCTGTGTAGTCAATAGTTAAAAGCCAAACTGAAAGTGTAGAAAACACTCACTCTTATAAAGATAGCCCCACAAGAAAATTCTAAACATAAAAGAACACAGGGATTTCCAAATACAGTTAAAAGAAATTTGGATTTTTCTTGTTTTTTTTTTAATTTTATTTATTAATTGAATTTAAATTAAAAAAAAAGATTTTATTTATTTAAGAGAGAGAGTGTATGTGAGCAGGGAGAGGGGCAGAGGGAGAAAAAGAGGAAAAAAAAAGATTTTATTTATTTAAGAGAGAGAGTGTATGTGAGCAGGGAGAGGGGCAGAGGGAGAAAAAGAGGAAAAGAATCCCAGGTAGACTCCATGTCTAGCAGAGAGCCTGACTGAGGACTCGATCCCAGGACCCTGAGATCAGGACCTGAGATGAAACCAAGAGCTGGACATTTAACCAACTGAGCCACTCAGGCACCCCTGGATTTTTTTTCTTCCCTTTTTTTTTTCTTGAAGATTTTATTTATTTATTTGACAGACAGAGATCACAAGTAGGCAGAGAGGCAGGCAGAGAGAGAGAGGATGGAGCAGGCTCTCCGCGGAGCAGACAGCCCGATGCAGGGCTCGATCCCAGGACCCTGGGATCATGACCTGAGCTGAAGGCAGAGGCTTTAACCCACTGAGCCACCCAGGCGCCCCTGAAATAACATTATGATGGGAGGAAGACAACTAGCCAGTCTCCTAGTTATAGTCATGGTGAAAGTAATAGTTACCATTTAATTCAACAATACTATGAGTCAAGCCCTGCATAAAGCATTTTACATGCCTTTACGTATTTCTCATATTAATCCTCTGCATTTAGTAGTTTTTACCCTTATTTCACAAACTGAAGAAACTGAGGCTTAGAAAGTTAATTAAATGTTCCGGCATCCCACAGCCTGTATGTATCAGAGTCTGTCTAAAAGATCTGCCTCACTCTGGACTTTATGGGTTTTTTTTTTTTTTCTCTGAAAGAGAGGAATAGAAAGAGAAGACAGAATCTCAAGCAAGTTTCACACTCAGCACAGAACCTTACATAGGACTTGATCCTTTGACTTTGAGACCATAACCTGAGCTGAAATCAAGAGTTGGCTGGCCAGATGACTGAGCCATCCAGCCACCATCCCATGCTCCCCTACTTTCTTAAATACAATGTACAGTCTGTATTTCAATATAGCCCTAATGATTCCAGGGATTAGCCTTCCAGCTTTGCGTGCTTAAGAATTATGTTGCTAACATATGATTGCTAACTTTTCTTTGACACCCTTTTACTTGAACTCCATGCTTATACCTCCTTCTATTTTGCCAACATGACTTGTGACATGTTATAATTACTTCTTGTGTTTAGAAACTCCATTAAACTTTGTTTAAATTGGCTTTTAAATATGCTGTTTTATTTTCATGTCATTTATTTATTATTTATATATCACTCCTTTCCAGAAAAGATCAGAAGTGGCTAAGTAATGTTCTAGTAAGCTTGATTTTTGAAATCTTATCTCTGTATTAAATGTAATTATTATTTCAACAACAAAAAGGAATTTTAGGATAGGGGTGATGTCAAAATAAATGGGAAACCATACAGTGTCTACTTTTAATGTACAAAGGTGAAAGAATTGAGTTTGTCAAATATTAGAACTGTAAAATTCAAGATCAAGAAAGAACCTCAGGCATCAGTTTGTAAGAAAGCCTCATGTTAACAATGAGAAATCTAAAGACCCCAAGTAAAATGATCCCAGTCACACAGCTAGTTAGTGGCATCATCTTTTTGTTTTATTTTGTTTTTTAGAGATTTTATTTATTTATTTGACAAAGAGAGATCACAAGTAGGCAGAGAGGCAGGCAGAGAGAGAGGGGGAAGCAGACTCCCTGCTGAGCAGAGAGCCCAATGCAGGGCTCGATCCCAGGACCTTGGTATCATGACCTGAGCCGAAGGCAGAGGCTTTAGCCCACTAAGCCACCCAGGCACCCTTATTTATTTATTTTTTAATATTTTATTTATTTGACACAGAGAGACAGAGAGAGAGGAAGAGGGAATACAACCAGGGGGGAGGGGAGAGGGAGAAGCAGGATTCCCGCTGAGCAGGGAGCCCTATACAGGGCTCCATCCCAGGATCCTGGGATCATGACCTGAGCTGAAGGCAGAGGCTTTAACCCACTGAGTCACCCAGGTGTCCCTCAGCTTTTTGTTTTAAATATTAAGGGATTAAGTAAAGTTAAGCTGATTGTATTTTCTCAGTTATTTATGATTATAGAAAGGATTACTGCCTCCCTATATTGCCATCTGCCATCTGTTGTCAGGGTATCTCATTTGAGGCAAAGTACCAAGAAATAAAATATTTCTTAGATGTTCGACTCACCTGCCTAAAATTATAGATAATTTTAATGCCCCAACACTACTACTCTAAGAGGGTGGTAGCATGTTAAATCAGCCTCAATGTCATACTCTCATATTTTCAACAGTTCTTAGGATTCTACTTCCTTCAGGATAAACTTGTATATTAATGAAATTGTCAGAAAAGAGCTTTGGGCCCCTCCTTTACTTTTAGAATTTGTCCCTAGAACGAACTTACTCTTGTTCCATTCTTAGAATTTATTTACCCCCAATCAGCAGATATAATATATGCTTAGCTACTAATATTTTGACACAAAATGATAGAATTTTACAAATAGAAGTGTTGATACTATTATTCTAATATCTATGTCCTATTCCATACCTTTGTCTTCATCTTAAATGATAAGATATATCTTAGACTGTAAACCCCTAAATAGAAGAATCTTTTCTTTCACGTATTCACTCAATAACACTTACTTAGGGGGCACCTGGGTGGCTCAGTTGGGTTAAGCCTCTGCCTTCGGCTCAGGTCATGATCTCAGGGTCCTAGGATCCAGCTTCGCTTTGGGCTTTCTGCTCAGCAGGGAGCCTGCTTCCCCCACAGCCCCCCCATCCCCCCCTCTCTGCCTGCCTCTCTGCCTACTTGTGATCTCTGCCTGTCAAATAAATGAATAAAATCTTTAAAAAAGATAATACTTACTTAGCAAACTACTGCATATCAGATCTTGAACATCTAGAACCAGGTCAAGGTGAGCTCCCTGAAACAAAACTATATAAATAGTATGCTTAACATATAGCCGAGGCTTATATATTTGATAAATAAGTGAAAGATACAATAGGTGTGATCTCAAAAAAGGCCAGTAAAAGAATCTGGATTATTCAGCCCACTTCTCAATTTAACCTATGGATATCTCATCGTAGCTATGCAGTTCCATGTACTAAAAAAATTGGTTAATCTTGATGACAGTGATGTTGGTCATGGTACCTTTCATTGCTCATGATTAAAAAACAAAAGGATGGCTTTTTCTCTATGCCTACTGAATTCCTTCACAAAATGAATTCAAGAAAAGGTGCCCTTCTTGAATTTAAAAGACCATAAATCTGACTCAAAAATTTCTTTCAAAATAGGTCTTTTTAATGTTATTTTAATCAGTAGGATAAAGGTTTAGAATTAGTGAGACAAGCTTTATCTCAATATACATTTTCTGAATTTGCTAATGTTTCAGTTGTTGGTTTTGGAGTGGTGGGGGTGGGAAGCTTTCAAAATGTAAGCACTTCATTATTTTTTTTTTAATAAGTAAGTTCTAATCTGGGTGCTTAAGTGCAATATTGTTTTGTCATGTATTGAGCCTGATTCTACAGTGCAAAGCTATATTCTTCCCTCAAATATATATGCTTAATTTCCCCTGAAAATAAGAGTTTTGCTTGAATGATTACAGAATGTGGAACACTGATTACTTCCTGCTTGAATATAGAATTCTTGCTTTGGTTCACAAGATTTGGAATATAATCATGTCACGGTTTGTACTCTTTTCTATAAGCTTACCAGTTTATAGAGAATAAAAGATAAACTTCTAGCTAATTTACAGTATCTACTTTAACCTTGGAGTCTCATGAACTTCACCATGTACCTTGATGTAGACTCAGTATTACTCTATAGGACAAACAGAATTCTCTATGACCCCCATTATCTCCAAATTGCCACTTGTCTCGAGTAGGGCTTATCCGTGCTCTTTGGAGTTTTGTTAACCAAAGGGAGATATGTAACAAACAAGGACAATTGTTCGTGACTTTCTTAGCTCCAAGATTTTACTTTAATTTCTTTCAGAGTTCTGCAGCCTCTTCTCTAGTGCTCCAGCTGAACTGTACAGTTCTTCAGGAGGCCCTTTCAATCTGCCCTTGACACCTTTTTTTTTTTTTCCTGAAGTCAGTAGAGAGAGGTCTGGAGGAGATACAGACTGACTTATTTAGGACTGCTTAGCAGGAACAGAGGCTGCTCCCCGCACCCCCCCCCCGCCTTTTTTCTTTCTTTCTTTTTCTTTGTTTTTTTGTTTGTTTGTTTGTTTGTTTTTTGCTAGTCCGATTAAATTTGTGGGAAACATTTCCCTTTAATGAATCCCAGCATCTTCTCCTATGCTCACATCTGGCAGCCATTGTGGCCTTGACAGAGAGGGCTAACTGAGTTAAATAAGCTGCTGATGTGCCTGCCATTCACGCATATATTCAACAAGGCTACTTCGAACTACAAGTCTTAACACTTTGCCTTTTTCACTCTGCTCTAGACACAACAAGTTTGTTTCCACTCCAAGGCATTTACACTAGCTGCTCCTTTTCCCTGAACTGATCTTTCTCCAGATCTTCATGTGACCTTCTTCTCTGTCTTGTTCAGATCTCTGAGGAAATTATCTCCGCATCCTGGCCTCAGAAAACCCTGTCTAATGCAATCCTCAACCCCTATAACATTCTGCCTTCATACTCTGCTCTCCTTTTTTTTATTCATAGAATCTATCTGCTACTTGAAAACATGCTACACATTCATGTATATTACTATTTATAACCCTGCTAAAATATAAGCTTCATGTAGATGTGGATACTGTCTAACTTGTTCTTATTGTTCCTCTATACCCTTACCTCAGAGCTTTGCACATGGTAGGTGCTCAACAAATACTTTTTGAATAAATGAATGAGATAGTAATTGAAGTGGGATATATGTTTGGCACTGTTCTTAGTTCTAAGGATTCAGCAGTGAGTAATACTTATAAAACCCTTGCTTTTGTGGAACCTACATTAATGGAGGACTTTTGCAAATATCCTAGTGAGAGTTCATGAGAAACTACCAGATTTGCAGTGGTATGGATGACCTAGAGGGATTAGACTGGAAAGGTGTTTAACAGGTAGACTAAATATATGTTGCTGATTTTCAACATTAGGGTGACAATTCATTGTCATCAGGGTCTGGATAAACTTTCAATTGAGTTGAAGAACTTTTAATCTTTTTGATGCTTCTTATTTCATGAACTCTCTGTCTTTTGTCCAAGTAGTCAGTGCTGTCTTCAGTTTTGCTGATGGGGTATCCTCCCCAGTGCATCCGGATCTATTTTCCCTATACGCGTCTAATATTCCAAATTTCCCTCTCCTCACCCTCTTTGAAATCTCTAATTCCCGGGACTCAGCATTTAGGCAGCCATATCAGCATAAAACCTCTCTATATCTGAGTCTACATCTGGAATGGTCTTATATCTTATGCAACAAAAAGTTTTAGCACTGCTGTGTGCTAAGTGGTAAGGATAAACAATTAAACATGATAGACAAGATCCACACCTTCAAGAATCTCCCCATCACAGTCATTCCACAATGTAAACAGCAGATGATTTCTGTGTTTTCTTTTTTATAAAGTCCACCCTTAGTCAAACCACTTCCTAGCCTATTTCTTGTATAAAGAATGTCATTATTTTTCAGGTGATCAATATACCCAGAGCACATTAATGTTCAAACCTCTTCCACCTCAGGTTATCAAATTCACTTACATCCCAGATACCTTCATTCAGTGGTTTCTACCTTGTGTATACTTCTGTTACTTCCATCACTTCCACGCTCACACCAAACCAAGGGGAGGGACTAGCAACAGAAGTAATTTAAATAACATTAATTTAAAGAATAATTAACAACAGAATAACAATATTAATAAACCATCTAACCATCAGAAGAGTGTGTTGCCACCCCAACAGCTTAGATTTTACAGGTATCCTCCCATGTATTACTGAAGGGCTGCAATGTTAAGCTAGACATTGATATTCCAGTGTAACTCTCTCATTTATTTCTAGGTCAGGCTTCAGTGAATGTCTAGATTGTTTTTTCCCTAACTGTTGACTGATATGCGCAGTTTTTAAAAGCTTAGGTTGCAGTGCTATCTTATTTCTCAAAAAAAATTAGTGCCCACAAGCAAAAAATATAGTGGCTATATATAATTTTACCTTAGAAAAGTGGTTCATACAAGATATATGGTGTTCATTTGAATACTTCATGACAAAGTGAGTATAAACATAGGAATAACTAAGAACCATTTGTTGAAGACCTGGTCATTTATAAGTAGTCTGTAAAATACAGACAGCTGTACTGTTCAGATGGCAGAGTTATTGGCAACAGCTGAATAATTGTGTGAATCTTAAGATTACAATTTTAATATACTTTTTAAAATTTTTTCTTATAATCACTAATAAAAACTAAAATGAGGTTTTAAAAGCCTGAGCTCAAAGCATTAATTTTCTAGTTTCCTCTTAGGGTCATATATATTTCTGGTTGATATGATGCTCATGTAAAGAACAGGAAATTTTTCCAAAGTGTCAGAAAATCTAACACATATAAGAGTCATAACATTGATGGAATATTAAAGAGAAAATATAGTTTTTTAAAAAGTAACTGTCAGGTACAAAGCTGTCTAGAATGAAGAACTTTACCATAAATAAATTTATGTTTTTCCAAATCCATGAATTTGTAATAGCACATTAATTTAAGTGTTATATTTTTAGAAATTAATAACCTATTCTATGAATTTGATTTTTTAAAACTTCTAAATAAGTTATACCAATATATGATTAGTTTTAAATATTATCAACATCAAAATGTATGAATACATTTTCTCATTCTTGGTAGCATTTATAAAATCTTGACTATTTAAATGATGGTAGTCAGTACATGGATGGATGCATAGGTGTGCTCATCAAATTTTTACAATGAATAAAATAAAATAGGGCACATAATACTATTACTACTACTACTACCAGCTAACCTTTAATGAATACTCTGTATGTCCCAGACAATGCTTTAAACTCTCTACATCCTTTATTTAATTTCATCTTTACAACCTGAGGAAGAATGATCAAGATTAGGTCATTTTTCAGATGAAGAAACTGAGACAATAAGCAACTTCATACTCAACTTCATACAGTAAATGAGAAATACAGAATTTGAATCTACATAGTCTGGGTCTAGAACCTATGCTCCTATCCTCTACATGTGTGAGAAAATAGAACTCAAATTCCAAAGGCTCATTCCAATCTTAAGATGCTAAATTGAATTCATATATTTGTATGTAATTTGTCCTCACATTTCAGTAAAAGGCACACTGTTTCATTAACCATTTTTGAGTATTTGACATTCTACTAGGTGCTAAAGGTTAAATGGTGAATAATGATTTATGGCCCCAGACATTAAAAAGATCAATACGGTAACAATGAAGATGGGGGAAATGAATCAAACTGAGAAGTATTTAGAAGGCAAACAGTCAGAACTTAATGACGAATTAGATGACAGTTTTAATTAAGAAAGAAGAACTTGAACTCAGAGCAAAGAATAAGTTAATTGGTGGATTGAGCAATCGAGAAATCTGATTTCTGGGTGCAGAACATCAAAGTGGGTAACTTATAAAGAGTTAGAAATTAAAGGTAGATTTTGGGAGAAATCCCTGGATAACATACATTAGAAAGAAGAGGCACAAGCATATAAATAGTAAATAAAGACATAGGGGTTTATAGGTCACTCGAGGACATGGAGATGAGAAGAGATTTTGGAAGACACCCATATTTAGGAGATAGGCAGAAGAATTGTTCCCTATCCCTATATCCGATTGCCTTCCAGACATGTCCTTTTTAGATGTTGTATAAGTATCTCAAATAAAATATGTAGTTACCATTGATGGCAATAATGCAGTAGTTTGTTGTGTAACAACCCTACTGATAAGAACATGAGAAAAACCTAGACAAACCTACTTCAAGGTATTGGAAAGCTTTAGATATAGAAAGCACTTGGGGGGGACAATATCCCAGAGAAAAGGTAACAAAGGAAGGCCTTACATTTGGTACAACTTTTCCCCAGGAGACCTGCATGCAGAAATTTGAGCAATCACACATGGCTGAGGAAATTTATTGGAACTCATGGTCCCCAAAGGAAGATGAGATGGAATAAACGCTTCCAGCTTTTGTTTCAGAACTGAAAAGAATATACCTTAGAAGTACTGGTGAAATAAAAATAGATTAGTCCTTAGAAAAACTAAAACATAGCTTTGAATCAGTGTATTCCTTGATTAGATTAATGTAATCTGCCCATAATCTGAATAATTTGTAAAATGAGCACTAAATCTTTTTCTAGAGGATGATAATATTCAGATTATAAATCTCTATCTTTCTATTTACAATGTTGGACAGTCAATCAAACCTACTCAGTTAAATGTCTACCAGATATTGTATGCCATGTGATAGAAGCAGCCAAGGCAATCTATGAAATAATCTTACAAAAAGAAAAAAAAGTATTAACATAGATCAGCTCCAAATCTCTGGATCCAGCTTTTAATTAAGAGCAGGGAACTGCAAAAAATTTTTGTAAAGGGCCAGAGAGTAAATATTGTAAATTTCGTGGAGTAGATATGGTTTCTCCTGTATGTTCTTTTTTTTTTTTTTTTAAGTTTCAACCATTAAAAATGAAAAGAACATTCTTAGCTTGCACATAATACAAAAGCACATTGTTGGTCAAATTTGGTCCAAAGACTATAGCTTACCAGCTCTGGTTCACATAAAATATAAAAGGGAAACATATTGATTTATACTACACAGAAGCAGTCTATAAAAGCTAGTTTGGAAAACTATCCAGAAAAAAATGACTAAGTTTCTTTTTCCTTGTTATAAATAAGTTGCATTAAAAAATTGGAGAGTTAACCTACAGATAAAAATAATTTAAAATACATATCCGTCGGTGGCAATGTGTAGACATTACGTTAACTTTAATTTTTAAATGTTGAAAAAATGGGTGTGCCTTGGGTGGCTCAGTGGGTTAAGCTACTCAATTTCAGCTCAGGTCATATCTCAGGGTTGTGAGATACAGGGCATCATTGGGTCCTATGCTGGGTGTGGAGTCTGCTTAAGAGTCTCTGCTCCTCCCCCCCAAGAAATATAAATAAATGAAAAAAATGGTAAAAAAAATATGATATTTATGACAAATGAAATTTTAAACACTGCCTGGATATTTTATGATATACAGTAATTTTAATTAATATTTAGGTATCATACTCATACTGTGATTACTCTTTCTTAAAGTATCCTTATATTTAAGAGATACATTTTGAAATATTTATTAAAAATGAATGAGCATCTGGGATTTGCTTCAAAACAGTATGAAGGAAGGAGATGAGCCAATAGACTACATTATAATGATTTCTGGGGATTGCTGAGGAGTATCCAATCTGCTTTGTATGTTTAAAATTCTTAATAATATAAAAAGCATAAAAGTTGTTAAAAAGGTGACAGAGACTTTAGAATGACTCATGAAATGTTTAAAAAATGAATTCAAAATGTAACTATCAGAGAACTGGTAACTAAAAATCAAATAATAATTTTAGACTTAAGAAATACAATAACTGAATTTAGAATTCATAAGATCAAATTTCTGGGGCGCCTGGGTGGCTCAGTGGGTTAAGCCGCTGCCTTCGGCTCAGGTCATGATCTCAGGGTCCTGGGATCGAGTCCCACATCGGGCTCTCTGCTCAGCAGGGGGCCTGCTTACCTTCCTCTCTATCTGCCTGCCTCTGTCTACTTGTGTTCTCTGTCTGTCAAATAAATAAATAAAATCTTTAAAAAAAAAAAAAAAAAAGATCAAATTTCTGCTTCTGCCTAAGACTTTCAGGAACAAGATTTCTCTCCCTGACCAAAAGAATTTAAAAATCAGAAAAATATACAAAATAATAGTTTTTAGGTTTTATGTATCTGGTAGCATAGGACAGTGTTTCCAGGGAAATGTGAGACAAAAAGTGAGTCCTAAGACTATTCCACTTTACTTGATGGAAAGAGATTTCAGGCTAATGTAGAGGAGAAATTCAGATGGAAAAAGGGCTCAAGAACTTCAAAGGGGTCTTCTCAATTCTTTAGACAAGTACTAAACAGAACATGTGTCCGGAAAAAAAATACCCAAAGCCAGAAAACACACACACACACACACACACACACACACACACCTCTGAAAGAATTAGAGGCAGCAATTCCTGGTGCAGGAAATAGTTTGTGTTTCCACTAGCCACAATGAGGAAAAAAGCCTCATCCTTCACAGTAATTTGGATAAAATATTCAGAAGGCTATTGCCTCAATAAAGACAATCTTAGACCTAGAATAAAGGTTGCACTGATATTACCTAACAAAATTTAAAAGTAAACCTCAAAAAGACAAAATTATTCCTGAATAAATGAATTGTGTTGCACAAAAAAGCTCAAGAATATTCACAGGAATACAAAAATAATCAGCAAGATAAAATCCACAATATGCAGCATTCAGTCACAAATTACTGAGCATGCGGGGTGCTTGGGTGGCTCAGTGGGTTAAGCCTCTGCCTTCAGCTCAGGTCATAATCTCAGGGTCCTGGGATCAAGTCCTGCATCGGGCTCTTAACTCCTGATTAAGAGAGTTAATCAGGGAGCCTGCTTCCTCCAATCTCTCTCTCTCTCTGCTTGCCTCTCTGCCTACTTGTGATCTCTCTCTGTCAAATAAATAAATAAAATCTTAAAAAAAAAATTACCGAGCATGCAAAGAAGCAGTAAACTGGGACCCAGAATGAGGAGAAAAATTGATCAATACACCCAGAAACAAAACCAATGATAAAATTAGTAGGCAATGACATTAAAACAGTTATAATGGTCTTCCATGTGCCCAAAAAGGTAGATATTAAGTAGAGTCATGGAAGATACAAAAAAAGCCAAAATAAAACTTCTAGAAAATAAAAATACAATATTTGAGATAATAAATACACTGGATATGGCAAATTCAAAACTAGAAAACTATAGCAAACTTGAAGACACAGCAATAGAGACTATCCAAAAGAAAACACATAGAGGAAAAAAAAACAGTCATATAAATTGACAGAGCATCAGTGAACACTAGGATAATATATGTGTGATTATGGTCACCAAAGAGGAGATTGAGAAAGAAAATGAAGAAATGAAGAAATATCGAAATGAAGGCCAAAAATGTTCAAAAATTGATTAAAACTATAAATGAAAGTTTCAAGATGTTCAGCAAAACTCAAGCAGAAAAATACATGAGGAAAATTACACCAAGAAATATGAGATTCAAACTACTTAAACTAGTCATGAAGAAAGAAAATCTAAAAAGTAGCCAGAAAGAAAAGTCACATTATGTTCAGAGGAAAAACTATAATATAGTAACAGTCGATTCCATGTCTAGAACAGTGGAAAAGAGAAGACTGTACAGCAACATCTTTAAAATAGAGAAAGAAAAAAAAAATTGCAATCATCCCAAAATACTATACCAGAAAAAATATCTTCTAAAATAAAGATGAAATAAAGACTTTCTTAAACATAGAAAAGGTGAAAGAATTCATTACCAGCAGAACTTCACTGCTAGCCATGTTAAAGGGAGAGTCTTGGACAGAAGGAAAACCATATAGATGAAGATGTGGTTTTGGACTCATAAACAGAACAAATTGGTGGTTGCCAGAGGGGAGTTGGGTGCGGGAGATGAGCAAAATAGGTGAAGGGAATTAAGGAGTATAAACTTCCAGTTATAAAATAAGTAAGCCACAGGGATGAAAAGTATAGCACAGGGAATATAGTCAATAATACTGTAATATTGTTTGGTGACAGATGGTGACTACACTTATCATGGTGAGTGCTGAGTAATGTGTAGAATTGTTGAATCACTACATTGTATGCCTGACATTAATATAGCACTGTATGTTAACTAGGCTTCAATAAAAGATCTGGTTTTATATGAAAATATAAGGAGGACCAGAAATGGTAAATATGTATAACTGCAAATTATATTTTAAAAAATGTAAACATTTGAAAATATTGAAAAGGGCTTAAGGTAATTAGCAATAATATGTATGACAGCAACCCAAAGGCCAAGAAGATGTGAAAGAGAAGTAAATTATTGTAAGGATCTTATACAATAAATATATTATTACTTTCAGTAGGCTGTGATATTATGAAGATATATACTATATATCATAAAGGAAGCACTAAATTTTTTAAAAAGGTCATAGCTAGTAAGCCAACAAAGGAAATAAAGTGGAAATATAAAAATACATTTTACTTTGTCAAAAAGAAGGTAGAAAAAGGTTAAAAGGAAAACAGATGAGTCAAATAAAAAAAACACAAAAAGCTAGATTTAAAGCCACCTTCTCTATACACAGTTATTGTAAATTGTCTAAACACTCCAATTAATAGCATAGATTATAATATTTTATAAGAAAGAAGACTCAACAATGTACTGCATACAAGGAACTCAGGATAAATATAATGCCCTATTTAAGAAGAGTGGAGAACTATATACTATTGTAAAACTAATGAAGACAAAGCTGGGCTGCTAGATTAATATCAGTCTAAATACATAGCAATGCAAACATGTTATCTGGAATAAAGAGGGTCAGTTAATAATCAGTCAATTTATATAGAGAACATAACAATGCTAAGTATTTATGAAACTAATAATGAAGCTTCAGATACATGAAGCAAAAATGTATAGAATAGCAATAAGAAGTGGATACTTCATAATAAAATAGGATATTCCAATAACTCTTTCCTAATAATTGACAGGGACAGGGGTGTGTGGCTCAGTGGGTTAAGCCTCTGCCTTTGGCTCAGGTCATGATATCAGGGTCCTGGGATGGAGCCCCACATTGGGCTCTCTGCTCCGCAGGGAGCCTGCTTCCCCCTTTCTCTCTGCCTGCCTCTCTGCCTTCTTGTGATCTCTCTGTCAAATAAATAATTAAAATCTTAAAAAAATTGATAAAGACAATTAAAATTAGTAACACTGAAAAATTGAACAAGACTATTTATTGATCAAGTTGATCTAATTTACATTTATAAACACTCCACACAATAAGATCAAAATAAATATTCTTTACATGTACACATGAAACATTTGCAGAGATATCATATTGAGTCTAAAACAACCATCACTACATTTTAAAAGATTCAAAATAATACAAAGCATGTTATTTGATAATAATGCAAGTAAATTAAATAACAATAACCTAGTGTTCTCATGTTACCAGCCATAGCTCAGAGACTTTGCTCTGGGGAAAAGGGAAGCTTTAGGAAGCTTGAAACTAAGAGCTCCAAAGCTCTCCCCAAAGCAATTGATTTCATTTATACTAGGTTATCTGGAAGTTTAAACTTGAAGACACTCTAAAAAAGAATGGAGGTTATGGAGTAAAGTAATTAAGGGAGACTTAATGAAACCACTGTCATCACTGGAAGGATGACAATGGGCATACCTATGGCTGCATCCTCATACGAGCAATATTGCGAGTTTTACACTGGAGGGGCAGTGATGCTAATAAAACAAATGCTATAAATATATCTTGTCCTTCCTTTCTTCTCTCATATTTTAAAAAATATATGAAAATTTATATCAATAATTTAATAATGCATTGTTGTATTTGTATCATATATTATGTAATTTGCATAAAAACAATACCACAGAAAAGGGGAAAGAGGATTAGGGTTATATAGGAGTAAGATTTTTGTATCTCACTGGAATTAAGTTAGTACAAATATGAAATATATCCTAGTAGGTTGAGATGTATCCTTAATAACATATAGTGAAAAAAATCAGTAAGGAATTTAAAACATGAGAAAATATTAAGCTAATGTAAGAGAATGCAATAAAAAAGGAATAGGAAAACAAAAAAGATATGAGAGAGAAAGAATATCCTTGGAAATCAGTTCATGGTTTCTAATACTATTTTCTAATAAAAGGACTCTTTGGAGAAATGGCTGATTCTAGGATTGGAAGAAGATATATCCAAGTTGGGGCTTATAACTCTTTATACTGCCAGAGAGCTACTGGAAAAGATGAAGAAGAGGAAGTATGTTAAAGTAAAACAGAAGCCATCTGAAAGAGATACCAAAAATCAAAGCTGGAACAATTTGAGCAGCAAAATAAATGAAGTAGCATTGGATTCTAATGCTGTATTATTTTGCCAGGGCTGCCATAACAAACCCACAGAGTAGGTGACTTAAACAATAAAGATGTATTTTCCTGTGGTTCTGGAAATTATACATAAAGATCAAGGTGTTAGAACACTCAGTTTCTTCTGAGACCTTACTCCTTGACTTATAGATGGCTGTCTTCTTGCTGTGTGCCCACAAGGACTGCCTTTGCTCTGTGCCTATGCATTCCCTGGTGTCTCTCTGTATGTCTTAATTTCTTTTCATAAGTATATTAGAAAGATTGGTTTACAGCCCACCTTAATGTATTCATTTTAATTTAATAGTGTTTTTAAAGGCCCTATCTTCAAATGCAGGTATTGTGGTTAGGGTTTCAACATATAAATTTCGGGGAGACACTATTTGGTTCATAACAGATGCAAAGTATAAAATAAATATATATAAGTCCATACTGTATAAATAAATGATTCATTTTTTTAAAAAAATGGAGCAGAGACCAGTCTCTTATGCTGAAGAATTACAAATTAATTTTATAAATAGTCACTCTATTAGAGGGGGACCATATGTCTCCATTCCTTAGGTGTAGGCAACACATAGTTACTTCCTTCCAAAGAGTACAGTATATAAAGGAGAAAAAGAGCAATTTTACAATGGAGAGACCTGACAAACACTATTTCCTAAAGTTTATATGAAAACTCAGTGGAAGTAAAATAGGCAAGACAATCTGAAAACAAAATTCCCAAATTCAAAACAAAGCAATAGTGATCAAGAGACTAGAGTAATGGCATAAGCATAGCCATATAGATTAAGAGAATAGAATTGAAAAGTCCTCATATAACACTGTATCTACAGCCAATGATTTCTGACAGGGGTGCCAAAACTATCCCATGGAGAAAGAATAGGCTTTCAACAAATGGTACTGGAACAACTGGATAGCCATATGCAAAAGAATGAAGTTGCACCCTTATCTCACAACATATACAAAAATAAATAAAAAAAATCCTGACTATACCAAGATTAACCAAAGACATCTAGTAACTGGATCAATCATAAATTGCTAATGGGGCTGTAAAATGGTACAAATACTTTAGAAATTTGTTTGGAATCATCATAAAAACCTAAACATACATCTACCATATAACACAACCATCCTACTTCTAGGTAGTTACCTAAGAGAATCAAAAGCATAAACCCACTGAAAGACTTATACACAAATGTTCAAAGAAGCATTACTCATAATATCCCCAAACTAGAGGCAATCCAAATGTGCATATACATTAAATAAATAAATTATAGTATATTCGATTAATGGAAAACTATTCAGCAATAAAAAGAAACACAACTGATACCCTCTCCAATATGGATGGATCTCAAAATAATTATGTTTAAAAACAATAAAAAACACAAAGTACATAATTGATTATTCCATTTATATTAATTCTAGAAAATGCAAGCATGATGCAAATTATATCAGTGATTATCTAGAAATGGGTGGAAACAGGGTTTAAAGGAGGGATTGCAAAGAAGCATAAGAAAACTTTTGGTGAAATATATCCATTATCTTGTGGTGATAGTTTCTTGGGTATAGGCTTATATCAGAAATTATAAACTGTGTAGTTGAAATACATGCAGTAAATTTTGTGTCAATGATATCTCACTGCAGTTGTTAAAAAGAGCTATAGATGCACTTAAGGACATATAAAGATAGAGTAGAAGAGAGAATATGTGAACTAGAAGGTAGATCCAAATAAATATCCAAATTGAAGGATAGAGGAGAAAAAGTTTAGATACTACAAAAGAGCATGAAAGTCATATGGTAGGTCTAATATATGTTTAATTTGGTGGGCCAGAAGCAAGGGAGAGAAAAAGTGGCATGGGAGAACTATTTGAACTGTAGTGATCAAGAATTGTCCAAAGCTCTCAAAAGCCATGATTTCAAGAAACTATATTCCCTAATTAAGATAAATTCAATGAAGGTCACATTTGGGTATATCACCGTAATAATATGAAAAGATAAAAATAAAAATTTTAATATAATCATATACAAAATAAGCATACCATTTTAAAAGGAGCAACACTAAACAGATAACCACTTCTTCAACAGAAATACTGAAAGCCAGAAAACCATGTAATTACATTTTAAAATGCTGATTATAGATAATAACCTTCAATTTAGAATTTTAGAGAAAGGAAAAAAAAATATCTCAGAAAACTGTCACAAGCCCAGATGAATTAGAAAGAGTGACTTGTCAGGTATTGGAGTAGTCAATTATAGCAACAAGCCCAAAATGAAAGTAACATTCAACCTTTAATCATATAGCAAGAGGCTAAACCAGAGAAAACTCTAACTCCCCCCTCTTCCATTTTCTTTAATAGAATGGCATGCTGGTTGAAGATCAAGTGAATCAGCAGACTTTTTTTTTTCATTGCCAAAGGATTCTCAAAAAAAGTCTCTTGGGGTTTTATAGACTCTGGACTTAGGGGACTGGAGAGGGGAAAGTAGGAGAAGGTCTATTAAGTACCAAGTACTGAGTGAGAGTGGAGAAAAGTATCTTCAAGTTTTCCCCCTCCATGCATAAGAAGGCCCAGGCAGAAGTACCTGAAGACGACCCTGGATAAGGATGTCTCTCAATAAAGGCACCTGAGGAGGGAATGCAAAATACACATAAGAACATGACTAGTCAGTGGAGTCTGAATCCTTGACTGCAACTCCCTTCCAAGACTGGTTATGTACCAAACCTAGCGTGAAAAGGGCAGCTTTCCCCTGTAGGGACTATCATACAAAGTCTTGGTAATTGGCTATGCAACAATCACACACAGGGCCTGAAAAAAGTCTTGCATAGGTATTTTTTTTTTTAACCAGGAGCCAGATTCCTTAAAAATAAACTCAAATAATCAAATAAAGTATTTTCAGGAAAACAAAAAACTAGAAAACTTTATCATCAGCAGCCCTGAACTAAAAGAAATACTAAAAGAGAGTTACTCAAGTAAAAAAACAAATATTAATCCAGATGGAAGCATAGAAATGCAAGAAAGAAAAAAGAACAACGTAGAGAGTAGATTTATAGGTAAATATAAGTGAGTACTACAGGGACGCCTGGGTGGCTCAGTTGGTTGGACGACTGCCTTCGGCTCAGGTCATGATCCTGGAGTCCCGGGATCGAGTCCCGCATCGGACTCCCAGCTCCATGGGGAGTCTGCTTCTCTCTCTCACCTTCTCCTCGCTCATGCTCTCTCTCACTGTCTCTCTCTCAAGTAAATAAATAAATAAATAAAAAATAAAAAAAAAATAAAAAAAAACAAGTGAGTACTACATAAAACAATAATAGTGTCATGCTGAATAACTACTGAAGAAAGAATAAAAGAACGTATCACTGATGATAGTGGGGAAATCAGAATAATAAAAAACTTGAATACTCCAAAAATAAGGAATAAAAAAAAATCATAGAATAGACTCACATATAAAGAACAAAAAGTAAGTTGGTAAATTTAAACCCAAATTTCATAAAAAAATTTTTAAAAAGCCTCCAAATGAAAATAAATGTTTAGAATGAATTTTTTAAAAAGATTTATTTATTTAGTTGAAAGAGAGAGAAAGCACACATGTGGGAGTGTTACAGGATTTTTGTTCTCTTAGCACCCATAGTTCTTGGTCAAGCTGCTTTGAAGAAAGAAGAGGTAGACCAGATGAAGACTGGTGGGCAGAAAAGCAAAGTTTATTGAGCAATAGTTCAAAGCTCCCAGAGAGGGAGGGAACCAACAGGGTTGCCATTTGGGCCTTCAAATTTAGAGGTTTTTATAAACTCTTTGCAGATCTTGAGCATCCTGAGTGTGGTCCCCTTGGGAATTGGCTGCTAAGGGTTATTGTTCATGTTTTATTTATTTATTGTTGATGGTCTTTTTGGGCTGACATTTGGAGACTAACTGCTTCAACTTTTAATAGTAACCAATATTTTATGGTTGATTGATTCATTTCAGGATGTTTTCCAAAAGTCAGTCCTGCTGTGGTCTTGTTTAAGCTGTAAAACAGGATGCTAGTGTGGTTTTATTTTAGCTGTCTTGACTTTTTTGCTTTATTGTTGGGGACTCTGTCCCTAACTAAGTGTCCAGTTAACTCTAAACAGGAGAGGCATATGGAGAGGGATAGAAAGTCTTTGAAGCAGACTCTGCGCTGAGCATGTGAGCTTGATCTCACACCCCAGAAATCACAACCTGAGCCGAAATCAAGAGTCAGACACTTAACTGACTACACCACCCAGCCTCACCTGGAATGAATTTTTAAAGCTACTTTTCACAAGAGACACAATGTAAACAAAAATTCAGAAAGCTTGAAAGCAATAGGATAAATATATGTCATGTAAATATTAATTAAAGATACATAGTGAAGTAATACTAATATTGGACAAAGCAAAGTTTAAAGTGATAAGGTTTACTAGAAATAGAAGGGATATTTTAGAATAAAAGGTCAATAAGATAGGAAAATAAAATAAACTATATGCCCTAACATTATAGCTTAAAATATAGAGAGTAAAAATTGACAGAGTAAAAGGGGTAAAATATTTCAAAAATCTCATAGATTTCAGCATACCATCCTGAGTAATACATTAAGCAGACAGAAACATTAAAGGTCATACATAAAATTTTAACAACATGGTTGACAAAATTAATCCAACTGACATTTATAGAAATGTGTCAACTACAGAATGCAAATTCTTGGAACACTTACCAAATAGGCCATATGCTGAGAAAAATATAAATCTCAGCTAATTTATATGATTAATTATAACCACAGAGATTATATAATCTGACCAGAATGGAAATAATCTTGAAAACGCTGACAAAAAAGATAACAAGGAAATCAATCTTCCCAATATTTGGAAATTTATCAATACCTTTTTAAAATAATCCATGGGTAAGAGAAAAAAATAATAATGAAAATGAGAAAATATGTTGAATGATAATGAAATAACATTTTTTTAAAGATTTTATTTATTCATTTGACAGACAGAGATCACAAGTAGGCAGAGAGGCAGGCAGAGAGAGAGAGGATGGAGCAGGCTCTCCGCGGAGCAGACAGCCCGATGCAGGGCTCGATCCCAGGACCCTGGGATCATGACCTGAGCTGAAGGCAGAGGCTTTAACCCACTGAGCCACCCAGGCGCCCCTGAAATAACATTATTAAATATAAATTCTATTATAACTTAAATTATAATATTAAAATTTGTTAGGGGTAGATAAAACCACTCTTAAGGTATAATGTATAGCCTGAAATACGTATATTAGAAAAAGAATAAAGGGGAATATTCTGAGGGGCCAAGAAGAATGTGCCTGAGAATTATCAGCCCATGGGAAGAGAAGGGAGCTTATCTTCTTTCTTCTATTTTCAATTAATCAAGAGCTTTTCCATGGACTCCCATACTTCTATGCCTCCTCATATTTCTAGGCTGTGTGTTCATGGATGCAGGGCAGATTCTCACATATATCTGCCATTGCAGATAGGATAAGCCCTGGTGAAGTGAGGTAAAGTGCTGTCAGGTTACACCTGTGTGAAGTTGGCTGCCACAGCAATGTCTGGTGAAAAAAGGCAGGCCTAGAGCATGTGAAGTGAGGCCCAAGATCGGTGCAATACAACATCCATTTCTAGTCAAAAATAAATAAATAAATAAATAAATAAAGAAAGAAAGAAAGAAGCAAGTTAAAGTAAAAGAAAACAGAATGAAATAACAAAGAGCAGAAATTAATATAAAAGAACTAGAGAAAATATCAATAAACACAGTTTCTTTCTTTAAAAAAGACCAATAAAATTGATAAACCCCTGGCAAGACTAAGAAAGAAAAAAGCCACATAGAAAAAGTACTCATTGTAAATATTTAGAAGTTAAAATTTTATTGAATCTACAAACATCAAACAAGAGGATATTATGAAGAGCTTTATGACAATAAATTTGAGAATTTATTTTTTTTTAAAGATTTTATTTGTCTATTTGACAGAGAGATCACAAGTAGGCAGAGAGTCAGGCAGAGAGAGAAGGGGAAGCAGGCTCCCCACTGAGCAGAGAGCCCAATGCAGGGCTTGATCCCAGTACCTTGGGATCATGACCTGAGCCAAAGGCAGAGGCTTAACCCGCTGAGGCACCCAGGTGCCCCAAATCTGAAAATTTAAATAAAATTGATAACTTCCTAGAAGAGTAAAACCTATACAATGGGCACAAGAAAAATATAGATCTGAAAAATTCAACTCATTAAGAAAGAAATTTAAATTTATACTTAAAAAAGATAGCTTTACCAGTGAACTTCCTCACACATATTCATAAATGTCCCCAAACTTACCCAGACTCTTCCAGTGAATAGAGAAATGTTCAGTTCTTCCCAATTTATTTTATGAGGTCGACATAAAACTTTTAACACTAAAACCTGACAAAGCCAATGTGTAGATGCAATATTACAAGTCTTTTCCTACCATAAACATATGTACAAAATCTATAAACTAAAGCTAGAAATTTATAATAAATATAATACATGATGAAGTTGGATTTTTTCAGGAATGCAAGATTGGTTTAGCATTTGCAAAGACATCACTGAAGTTCACCACATAGAATAAAGGAAAAAAATATGATTATCTCAATAGATATACTAGAAGTATTTGATAAAATTCAAGATTCCTTAATGATAAGGGAGGGAAATAATTCTTAGAAAATTAGGAATATTAGCTATGGATCTTTCATATATGTGGTCTTTAAGATGTTGAGATGTATTCCTTCTATTGCTACTTTGTTGAGGGTCTTTACCAAGAATGAATGCTGTATTTTGTTAAATGTTTTTTATTGCATCTATAGAGAGGATCATATGGCTTTTATCCTTTCTTTTATTAATGGGAAAACAGTATAGGGTTTCCTTAAAAAGTTAAAAGTAGAACTACCCTATGACCCAACAATTGCACTTCCAGGTATTTATCCAAAGGATACACAAATACTGATTCAAAGGGACACATGCACCACTATGTTTATAGCAGCATTATCAACAAAGCCCAATTATGGGAAGAACCCAAATGTTCATCAACTGATGAATGCATAAAGAAGTGGTATAGATTTATAATGGAATATTACTTAGCCATCAAAAAGAATGAAATCTTGACATTCACATTGACATGGATGGAGCTAGAGTGTATTATGCTAAGTGAGACAAGTCAGTGAGAGAAAGACAAACACCATAGGAGTTCACTCATATGTGGAATTTAAGAAATGAAAAGATGAACATGGGGGGAAGAGAGAGGGAAGCAAACCATAAGGGACTCTTATAGAGAACAAACTGAGGATTGATGGAGAGGAGATGGATGGCGGGGGATTGGGCTAGATGGGTAATGGGTGTTAAGGAGGGCACTTGTGATGAACATTGGGTGCTATATGTAAGTGATGAATCACTAAATTCTACTCCTGAAAACAATATTACACTATAAGTTAGCTAACTAGAATTTAAATACAAATTAAAAATAAATACATAAATAAATTAAAAATTAAGAATAAAATGAAATTTCCTTAATTTCAGAGAAAGTTTCCATAAAATTAACAGACTTAATGACAAAATGCTGAAAGTCTTTCCTTTGAGGAATAGGACAACTTCTTTATAATATTGAATTGAAAGTCCCAGCTAATGCAATAATAAAAGAGAAATGTATTTTTCAATGAATACAAAATGGAAATAAAGAAAACACATTCATTTCTGAAAGTATGGTTGTATATAGAAAATCCAAAATATTTACAAGTAAACTATTAGAATTAATAAGTGGACCTTAGCCGGGTTGTTGAATATAAAATGAATGTTCAAAATTCAGGCATGTTGTAATTTTCCCATATTAAAAAATAAAAAACAAAACTTAAAAAAATAGCTACCACTTATAATAACATCAAATTATCACATATATAAAAATAAATTAATGAAAACTTTAAGACAGCTACAAACTTTATATATTTTTGACAATTAAAGAATATTTTTTAAAATGGAAAGATACACCTTACCAACTGATTGAAATATCTGTAGATTCAATGCACTTCACGAAAAATGTATATCCAAATGTCCAGTAAGTTTATGAAAAATGCACTACCCCATTAGTCATTAGGGAATGCAAATTGAAACCAGGAGATACACCTATAACCCCACTGAAATGGCCATCATTTAAAAAACTGGCAAAACTGACAAGAATCAGAATCAGCTGAAACTCTTACACACCACTAACTCTGAAAAGTTATCAGTATCTACCAAAGTTAAACTTATGTATACATATGACCCAGAAATTCATTTCCCAGCTATGCACCTAACAAAAAGTCATATGTATATGCACCAAAAGACATGTATGAGAATGTGCATAGTAGCCTATTTGTGTTAGCCTGACAATGCATAATGCAATTATCCAATAACAGTAGAAATGTTTAATGAATTCTTTATAAGAATGAAGCCACTAACAGCACACATAGAAAATATGGATGAATTTCACTGAACCAAAATAGCTGGAAACAAAAGTAAATGATACATGATTTCCTTTATAGAATTAAAATAAGACAAAACTAAGCTATGATATTATCAGTCAGGTATTACTATTCAACTGTGGGTCAGTGAGTCAGGGTAGTGACTGACCAGAAAATATCAGAGGGACTTTAGAATGCTAGCAGCGCTCTGTTTCTCAATTATAGGTGATTGTGATATGTTTACTTTGTGATGATTCACCACACTCTATACTTACTTATGTGATCTTCTCTATTATGTTCAAATATAATTTAAAAATCAAATTTATCAAAGCTGAGATTACCTTCTTTTCCTTAAATATGCTTCTCCTCTAATGCCTACCAATTCAATGTAAGCAACCATTCTCCATTGTTCAATCTTTCCAATCGGCCACTTTGTTTTTTTCTACAAGCTACCTATCTCTAAACACATCTATGGTACTTCTGTTACTTTATCTTAAACCATCATTGTCTCTCATCTGGATTACTGAAACAACTTTTCTCCCAACTCTTTCCCTTGACTTCATTTTCTGCCCTTTCAAACCATTTCTCTAGGGTGTAGTCCAAATTGATTTCCTGAAGCACAAATCACAAAACTGGTCTTGTAATTCCTCTTTAAAAAAAAAAAAACATTCATTTCTTCCTATTACTTTTAAGATAAAGTCTGTTGACTGTGATGTTACTCATCAAATGCTTAATGATCTGGCTCCAGCTTATTTCCTGTCTTCACTGTTTATCTCCTCCCTCCATCAAATGCTTGCAAAATGTGCTCCATCTACACTAAATAATTTGCAGTTACTAAAATATGCCTCTAACTGGAAGACACTAAAAGGTCAGTAAGGCTTTAGGGGCAGCAGTACTACCAGAAGTCTTTAAGGGAAACAATGTTGTTAGAAGATGATGCTGAAAGTGTTGATTCGAAGTTGTATTCCCATAACAAACAAATGTTTTTGTACGTGTGTTTTGTAGCTGGAGGACAGTACTAACAGAGCTTATGAGGGCTTTATGAAGCCTCCCTTTGTCACCAATTTGCTCCAGACATTTGTGCTTGTAATCTGTGCTTTCTAGAACTTTTTTTATTCTGTCTCCCTTCCCACCTAATCACTAGATCATTTTTCTAGGTCAGATACTACTTCCTCCATAAAATCTTCCCTAAGTCTTCAAAGCTTGATTAGGTGTCTGCTTCTGTGTAACTTGATTCTATCAGTGCACTTATAATATATTAGAGTAACATGTTAGAGGGTAGAATCTAAAAGTCCTTTGTCCTTATTCTCCCATTGGCAATGAGATGGTTGTAGGATGACTGTGGGGTTCATAAACCTACTTGTGAGAACGTAGAGAGAGGCTTAGAGCCTTGAGTTTCTGTACATGCAGTAATTTTAAGTGAACAATAGAGATCACGGGAGGAAAAGTGTGGGTGGAGCACAAAGAGAAAAAAAGATGGAAACTGCAGCATGAGGCTGGAGAACTAGACAGTCCAAGATCATATAGAGTTTTATTGGCTTTTTATGGAGTTTGATCTTCATTTTTAAAGCAATGAGATTTGTGATTTTTTTAATCATGAGAAAACATCTAAGGTATAGTAAGTAAAGTAAAAACACAGAGTGCAGAACACAGTGTACAGAGGCTAAGGTTTATTAAAAATTATGATACATGTATTTATAAATAGAAATTTCTGAAAACTGCACAATAAACTGAAAGTGTTTATTGCCTCTGACAATGGGGATTTATGGCCTGGGATGGTAGTTACACTCTTTTATATTGTGTTTTTGTTCAAGTCCATGATTAGTTTTTTTTCAAATAAACAAAAACTTTTAATCATCATGAATGTTGTGGTCAGACAAAGATGGGTTAGAATCCTGGTCTGCTTACTCACTGTTTGACACTGGACAAGTGACTTCATCTCTCTGAGCCTCGGTTTCCTCCCATCTAAATGAGCAGGATAACATTCGTGCGTAGGGTTGTGAGGATTAAATTAATGAGAAGTGCTTAAGACTAAGTCTGACACATGAGAAACATTCACTATATCTTACCTATTTCCTTTAGTTTTATTTTTATTGAAAGCTAAAACACACAGGTTAGGAGAGCACAATGGTTACGAACTTGACCTGTGTAGTCAGAACAGAGTTGAAAATCTTTTTCTGCAAAATATTCTTTGTGTGACTTGTATTGGGTCCTGTCCCTTCTCTAAGCTTCTTACTGTAAATATGGACAATAAGAGAGCTTATAGCCAGGATGCTTATGAGACCAGTGCCACGATCATAACAGCCCTCATTTGGTGGGTACTTCCTATATGCCAAGTTATATTAAGTGCTTATAGATACCGGTTGACATTATTATCATAATTGTTATTATTGATGAATATGTAAGGAAGGAGAGAACAATATAAGCAGCAATAACTTTCAGATCATGTGTTGGTCAATTACCAATTATTTCCCCAAGAAAATACAGAGATAAAATAAATAAAGCACGTTTTTAAAATTTTAAGATCTTCTAATTTGCCTGGCCAAGGCTCCTGATAATGAAGCCATAACCAGTGCAAGGTCAGTCAGACTACAATCCAGGGTGATGCACAAATGCTGAGGTATTTGGTCCAGACAAGAGAGAATGTCAGGTTTCTGTATATTGTGTGTAGCACCAAGTCAGAAAAATGTTTTGTTGTGATACTGACCCACGTGGTGCTCATCAGCTGATAGTTAATACAAATGAAAAAATGGTACAAGACTGCCATGGTGTCCCTGCAGAGAGTGACATACAGTAAAGGACTGCCAGTCATAGTGCAGATGGGACAGACATGCTTTAGTTTGGTAAGGCCAATTCTGATACTGCTTTCTCTTCAGCTATAGATTACTTGTGAGAACCAGGGACAAGGCAAAATGCACAGTCCTTTTGGAAAGGACTATGTATTTATGTATGTATCCACCCCCAGTGAGGTATCAAAGCTTAAACTTGGACAACCTGAATATTCTCACTACCATCATCTTCTAAAAGATAATCTTGCTTTTGCTCAGTCTTCCTATGATGAAGACTAAGACCTCTTTCTTAGACATCCCTTCCAGAAAAGTAAGCTGCAAAATCTCTTCCCTCCTAGATAATAGCATAAAGATTATCTTTGTCTGGCTGACACATGGCTGCCTTATACCAGTAAGCCAGTGGTTCTAGCTGTACATGGCTTCCTAAAATCAAAGTCCCAACAGCACACTGGCGACCATGTCATTTGGACAGATAAAGATAGATTAATTCAGTGCATTATGAATTTCCACTGAAACTCAAGAGGGCCCTGATACCAACACAATTGCTAGAAACTACCACTCTCTCTCAGCAGGTTATGGGTGTATTTCATGGAGCCAGGGAGACTGTTGGTTTTCTGAATCAGCTCTGGTCCAGTCTCAAGGCCAGGTGGTATCATCTACACAAAGGAAGCAACTCAGTGTGTTCAGCTGCTCTGCTAAGATACCATTCATGATTGCCTGCAAGCTCAGTCTCATGAAGAAAAATGACCACAGGGCCAAAGTGGTAGCTAAAGCTCCTCTAGGCTCTGGAGTAGCTACACTCAGTCACCAACCTCAGGACGTTGATCTAGCCATGACTACAGCTATAGTCATCTTGACTTCCAGAAAATATGTAGTTGTAGAAAACGTTGGGCACTACCATGTTGGTCATGTGAGTTATAATGCTCAAGTATTTTAAAACAGACCCGTTGCATGATCCAATTTGTTTTGTGTGTTTTTTTGAGGACCACTCTGTGAATTGTGGATAGAAGAGGGGAGACTGGAAGCAACAAAACCTGTTAGGAAGGTATTATAGTAATGTAGGCAGCAAACAGTGGTTGTTTGGATAGTATACTGTGGTAGTGGAAGATAGAGGTTATTATATATGTAGGTAAAAATTTATTCTAATGATGATTTGCAAAAATCATATTTGATGCCCCAAGCAATAAATGCATTAAATGTATGCCATTATAGATGGAGTGGTCATACATGAACACACATGACGTATTTGCTCCGGGTCCCAAAATGGAAGAGTCTTTGATGGATAGAAAGGAGGAAGCAGATAGGGGATAAGAATAATCAAATGCATGGGAGACAATGTTAAAAGTGTCTAGGCGGGTAATAAATAGAACAACTTAACTGAACAGTTTTTTTTTTTTAAAAGGGCAGGGTGGAAGTTAATGCAGGTAAGACAGATTGACACCAAATTGAGAAAGTCTTTGCACATGCCAATGGGCAGTTTTAATTTTATCCTCTGGGCAATGGGAAATTACCAATCTTTTTGAACTGGAAGTTAAAGAAGTTGGTGATTTAGGAATATTAATCTGGCAGTGGTGAGCAGGAGTGATGAGGAGAATCTGGAGGCAGGGAGGCCAATTAGCAAATTACCACAGTATTCCTGTGGTATAGATGCCTGGTCCTAAGTTAAATAAATACATGGAAGGAAGGAAGGAAGAGAGGAAGGGTGGGGGAGTAGGGGGAAAAAGAGAAAGGGAGAAAGGAAGAAAAGAACAAAATCCCCAATAAATGACTGAACTGTAAATGAGAGGGTTTTATTTTTTTTTTTTTAAGTTTTTATTTTTAAGTGATCTCTACACCTACTCAAGCATGGGGCTTGAATTCACAACCCTGAGCCAAGAGTCACATGTCCCACCAACTGAGCCAGATAGACTTCTGAATTAGCCATATGACAGTGGGAATGGGAAAACTCTGTTATGAAAATTCCATAGGAGTTGGGAACATTATATCACACTTTTGAGCCTCAGTTTACTCAGTTATGGATGGCAATGTACTCTGTCTTTGTTGAGAGGAATATATGAGACAAATCACACAAAGTACTCACCAAAGTGCCTGAAACATACATGCCCAAAGGATAATTCCTTCTTTTCTGTTTCTTTACTTGCTATTTAGACAAATGATCTAAAACTAAAGGTAGTCACCAAAGCTTGATTTGAAAACTTTATATGTACAAACCTTTACTGGGAAATGGACTCTACTATTTATTATAATAGCAGCCCGATTAAAAAGATAAGAAGTGATCAGGAGAAGAGGTACTAAGAGGAAGAAAGGCAAATTCAGTTTTTGATATATCATCCTATTCAAATACAAGATCCTTGCTTGTTGTCAAAATTGCTGAATCAGACTGAAAGTCTACCCTGGCAGCACTAGTTGAAGCCTTGATATTAGATAAAGTTACCAAAGATTAAGTACAGAGATCAGAGAATTTTTGCTCCTGGACAATTAAAACTTTCTCCTAACAACTGCCAATTTTCTATAAGATAGGAAATATGCTACAATAAAGGGTTCTATTCAAAGTCAATCTACTTTCTTTGAGCATTATTTGTCAGATGTTCTGTTAAGCATTTTATTCATATTGCTGCATATAATTCTTCTAATGACCTTCAAATAGATTTTTTTAAATATAGATTTTAATGATCCTATTTGTATATGTGAAAAAGACAAGTTTCAGAGATGTTAAATGATTTATGAAAGGCCGTACAGTCAGTGGACCCAAAAATCCAATCCAGATCTATCTGACTCTATGATCATTAAGCCTGAATTCACTAAAAAAAATTGTTTATAAATTGTCCAGATTTTTACTGTCAAAATATCCTTACTTACATGCTATGGTCCTTAGAGGATATTGAAATAAAAATCAACTGGTCAGACACACTGGATTTGAAGCCTGGATCTGTCACTTATTCCTCACATGTTAACATAATTAGACAATCAATATAAACATAGTTTATATTGAGTCCACTGTTGGGCATATTCTTAATTACATACTAGTTTCCTCCTTTCTTTATTTATTCTTATTTCATTAAATTTTGCATTTAATTTTTTTTATTTTATTTTCAGTGTTCCAAAATTCATTGTTTATGCACCACACCCGGTGTTCCATGCAATATGTGCCCTCCTTAATACCCACCACCAGGCTCACCCAACCCTCCACCCTACTCCCCTCCAAAACCCTCAGTTTGTTTCTCTGAGTCCACAGTCTCTCATGGTTGGTGTCCCCCTCCAATTTCCTCCAACTCCCTTTTCCTCTCCATCTCCCCATGTTCTTGTGTTATTTCTTATGCTCCACAAGTGAAACCATATGGTAATTGTCTCTGTCTGCTTGACTTATTTCATTCAGCATAATCTCTTCCAGTCTCATCCATGTTGATACAAAAGTTGGGTATTCATCCTTTCTGATGGCGGCATAATACTCTATAGTATATATGGACTGCATCTTCTTTATCCATTCATCTGCTGAAGGCCATCATGGTTCTTTCCACAGTTTGGCAACTGTGGCCATTGCTGCTATAAACATTGGGGTACAGATGGCCCTTCTTTTCACTATATCTGTATCTTTGGGGTCAATACCCAGTAGTGCAGTTGCAGGGTCATAGGGAAGCTCTATTTTTAATTTCTTAAGGAATCTCCACACTGTTTTCCAAAATGGCTGCACCAACTTGCATTGCATTTAATTTTGAGAGTGCCTCCTACCAAAAAAGTTTCTCTCCCAAGGCACACCCTGTTATATGAATAAATATACATTTTAACCCATTTTCCATTTGCAACATCAACTGTTACTCTCCTTTATATATATATATATATATATATATATATATATATATATATACACATACACACACACTTAATAACCACTCTTTGGAAAAAATCTGCCATTTCTATTTTCTTGCTCTAATATACAAGTGTTTACCATTTGACAAAGTCAACATTTTTCTTTCAGTTTCTACTTTCAGGAGGACAAGTCCATGTCTCTTCCCAAGTCCTGAACAAGTGTAAATATGTCAGGTGGGATTGGATATAATTCCAAAACTGCTTTATAAATTGATAGCTCTGAAATGTAAATCTAAAAAAGGCTACAAAAATTAGCAAATTGTGGTGATATTGGAGGCAAAAGCAATGTTAAATTGTATATCTGAACTTCTAAAATTTCTAATACTTTGTTTTTGAATCTGAATTCTAGCAAATACAAAAATATTGTATATTGTAATCTAGGCCAACTAAAAAGGCTCAAATTTATTTTTAAAAGTTTTCTCTGCTTTCCATGTCCATCCTTCTTCCCTTTAGCCAGGTATGATTTTCCCTACCTATCTGGAAATGCTTACCTCCCTCAAATCAGACATCAGTGCTGGCACTGTGTAAAATGCAAGCTAGAAACAGAATCTGTGATTATTGTGCCTTAGTGATACCTGAGTTTCAGGTCATTTGCTATGAAATCATCTACCTGTATTTCATTTATACACCATTATGAGTACCAGCAATTTGAATCATAGAATATTCATAGCCTCCTCCTTGCTTTCATTCACTTACCTGGATTTGTTGTCTTATCTCTTTGCCCGATTCCTACCTTGTCATCCCTCTCTTTTCAGTCAAAGTCACAGTTTTAGTCACTGTATCCTAGACTTTTCTTTTTTCCCCTGTCACTTAACTCCTAGCCCAGTACTCCTTATGAACTTTGTTGTTACATGTCCACAGATGTCTTTGTGTGACATTTTTTTCACAATGCTTTTTCTTAGCATTCTTCATACACAAGATATCTAAATTGCCTTGATCAACTTCACAACATCCCAGCATCTTCTATTCAAGCTCAATGTTTTATGTAGTGCCTTCTTCTCCAGACATTTCCTACCATGTGCCTCCATCAAAACTTACCTATCCCCTGATCCATATTTTTGGACCTAGATCTCTGGCAAGTTTAACCCAATAAATAAAATCTGACTGATTATGTATTAAAGTATAATTCCTACTAAGAAACAACACTTTTATTTTTCCTTGGTTTTTCATGTTTTCACCCAAATAAGTGTGACTGGTAAGGGGGCTGTATTGGGATTATCTTTGAAACACCCTTCAAAACATATCACACAGTCAATATTGCAGCCATCAAATTTCTGTATTGTTTCTGAAGAATTAGCTCCTGCAAATGTGTATTTATACACAGTTAAACACTCCAGGACACGTTTACTCTTTATCTAAAAATGTGTTTGACATTGAATGTATTTTGGATGCAATTTTCTCTGTTCAGTTATGATATTTCCCAAAAGTAATTACCATATTTCAATGGAGTCTATTACCCGAAGATGAAAACTTTTCATATTTTGAAAGGAAGTCAATGCAATACAAAATTAACCAAAAAGATAAAGAAGATTGAAGACCTGATTACAGATAGAGAATAAAAAAATGAGTCCTCATCAAGGCTAATATAGACCACAGTGCAACCTTGCAAATTAAAACAAAAATATCTTAAAACCATTAAAAATTTTAGCAGCTTAAAAATGTACAAAAACACTACTATCTCCTCTACCCATGTCAAAATCCAAGTCCTCTCAACGTTCCCCATGTAGATGACAAAACCAGGTTCTACTGGGAGGAGATTCCTTTAAAATGAACTCCTTATTACAGTTACTATGAAGTCTTTGCCAGGCTATGAAGGCCTCTCCTAGCCAGATGGCATACAACCTCTCTTAGTCTGTCTGGGCTGCTATTACAAAACCATAGACTAAGTGGCTTTGTAAACAACAGAAACTTATTTCTCACAGTTCTGGAGACTGGAAAGTACAAGACCAAGACACCTACAAATCTGATATCTGGTGAGAATTCACTTTATGATTTATACAGCACATTCTAGCTACACCGGCACATGGAAGAAGGGGCAAGGTATCTTCCTGGGGCCTCTTATAAGGACACCGATACCACACAGGAGCACTATGCCCCAGTGACCTAATTACTTCCCAAAGGCCCCATGTCTTGGGGGTTAGTTTCAACAAAAGAATTTGGGAGGAAACTGCAAACATTCAGACCATATCACAATACCAGCTAGAAGTGAGTTCTTCCTTTCCTGAACTCTAGTCCTACCATTCTTCTGGCATGTTTATCACATTCTAATATGTATTACAGCCGTTTGTGCAGATGTTTTGTCCTTTGACTAAAGTGTATGTTTTTTTGAAGAAGATATTATATCTTTAAATCCCTAGTGCTTATTAGAGTCTTTAGTGCATTAAAAAGCATTATCAGGAATTATAAATAATTCCACTCTTATTCCTTAATTCCCTATTGATTTGTTTGTTCAACAAATATTTATTAAGCATTCATGACATCCAAGGCACTCTCCTAGTCAGAAGGTATACGGTGATTATTAGCAAGACACAGGGTACTTGCCCTCACAGCACTTATATTCGTGTGAGGGAGAGAAAAGCAGCTATTAATTAGTGACAAATTACTTCATTAAAATGTAATAAGTAAAAGGAAAACAGATGAATGATTGCCATGGGTTAGAGAAGGGATTGATTATAAAGAAGATTCACAGGGGAACTTTTAGGGTAAAATAACTATTCTTTAGATTTAGGATAAAGAACCTTTATGTATTTGGGTGGTAGATACATGTTTACACGTATTTGTTAAAAATGACAGAACTATAAATTACACAGAGTGAATCTTAATGTGTGCAAACTAAAAATTATAATCAATTGTGATGTCAAAGTATTTCAGGATGGAATGTAGATTGTGATAAATAAATTTATCTGTATTACAAATGTATGGTATGACCAAAATGAAGGGGGGCAGGGAAAATGGGCTGAGCTAAGTAACTTTGGGGAAAAAATGTTTTGACTGAAAACTGTAAATGACAAAAAGACAAAAGGAATTATATATAAATACTGTACTCTAGTTGATAAATTTGTTTCTCATGGGGATACAAGCTAATAATTCTGAAACTGTTTTCTACATATATTGCTGTTGAGCAAATCAGTAAATAAATGTATGGTGAATAAGTGACAGCCAGGTTTCTTAAAGTTTAAGTGGGAAGTTATAGTCAAGCACGAGAAGAAGACTAGAACCATAATACTGGATTAGAGTAAGAGACATATGCATGAACTCATAATTTGCCCGATATGGATAAAAATTGGTATATACAGAAGTATTTAATATGTTTAAATACATGGTTTAGCATACATATACGTATTTTTTTGCTCTGTCCACCGAAAAGTCCCAGCAACAATGATGTTTCAGTAGCAACAAGTATAGTGAGTATAGACCTTGGTCTATAAACACCATTCTGCAGTAAAAGGCACCAGGGCTCTTGGGAGAAAAGACTGATACTAGGGCTGAAGTGAGGAATGTACAAAATTATCATGGAGCACTTTATACTGCCAGGAATTACAGAAGTGATTCCCACCCCCAAGAAAAATTCAGAATGTTGGGGATATGTCAGAGGGACACTGGAAACACTTTGAAAAAGCTTCCATTGGCCAAATATGGAACAATGTGAGCAACAAAATCAGTAAAACAGGATTGAATTATAACCCAAAGTATAAAATAAATACATATACATCAGTCCATAGTGATACTAATAAATTATGGAATAACTAAATGGAGAAATGGAGAAAAATGTTTCTTACAAAAAAGTTCCAAATATGTGCAGATAATCTCCTGTCAAGGAGGTGGAGCTTAATCCTCCCCAACCTCATCCTCACTTAAGATAGGCTGGACTTAGTAACTCACTTTCAAAGAATAAAGTAGGGAAAGGGAAAATTACAACTTTATTAATACACCTGACAAACACTACATTAACCAAATGATACAGGTTAACATCATCAGAAATGTCATAAGGATATCATGTAAACTCTGATAGCTTTGATGAGAAAGGTACTTGATCTTGGCAGTATTCTTCCCAGAAACCCATATCTCCAGTTTTCATGATAGAAACACCAGAAAAACTCAGGTCAGGAGGCATTCTACAAGATACCTGGTCATACCCCTATAGATGTTCAAGCTTATGAACAACACAGAAAGACAAAGAAAATAACACAGACTAAAGGAAATGGGAAGAAAATGCAAGGTGATATCTTAGATTGAATCCTGAAACAGAAAAGGGACCTTAATGGAGTGTGTCACACACATACATACACACGCATACAGATCTGTTTAAATTATCTATTAAATTGTTTGTAGTTCTTGCTAAAGCCTTTCTTACTGTTGTGTCTTTGGCTTCTTAAAAATCATCTCCATCCTCTGTCCATTTTCACCACATCCAGAATCATTTCCTTACAACAGTGCTTTCACTCTCTGCTCAAAGACTATTGTGGCTCACCATGTCTATAGAAGAAATCCCATCGCTTCTCGGCCTTTTGGCTAAGATCAAGTGTATAGAAGAAATCCCAAAATCCTCAGGTAGATACATGAGTTTCCTTCATCAGTTGATTCTTACCTTATTTTTCCAAACTTACATATGTATAAATTGAATAGATAAATCTTTATTGGAATGGAACAACAAATGTTTATTAAGCACCAACTATTTTGAACATTCTGCTGGGTACTTGGTGCTATAGAGATTATGAAGGGATTATATCTGCCCCAGACTTGTAAATAGAAACAAATAATTCTAAATATTACAAGTGCCAAAGTAAATAATTCTAAATATTACAAGTAAAGTAATGTAGGAAATAACATTACATGAATATGTAACTCACAGGGAAGGGAATACAAGAGATGAGTCTTGAATGGAAGTAGAAGTTGACCAAGCAGAGAGGTATATTTGATAGAAAGAGAAACAGTGACAAATTCAGAAAGCCATAACATACTTGAATGGGGAGCAATGCCTAAAGAGTAAAAGGTATGTGGTAGAAAGAGGCAGATAGGAGCAGAAGAGCAAACTAGAGTCAATCTGTGAAGAGTCTTGGATTTTTAGCTAAGAAATTTTATCTCCTTTCTTAAAGCTGTAAGTAACCTGTCTGATAAAATGCTAAGTCATCAAATAGCATTATATGTCATCTCACACTTGTAGGTACATTTTTATGAAATATTCTTTAACAAATCCTGCTTTTCTAGCCAAGTCTTCCATTCTGGATCCCAATATTATGTAGCAGATTACTGAGTCATCAAGCAGGACTTCCTGAAATTTTTTGGTTCAGGTGTCCTTATGGTTTATGCCAGGCATTCTTGTAACGGAAAACAAATTTCTTATTTTTGAGAACACTTGCATCCTGGTATTTGCGTTTCTAAAAAGTTCACTAAATATGTAACTGTAACTCTTTCCTTAAATTTTGGTATCAGTCAGTATTACACTTTGCACAAAATACTAGGTCATTCACCTAGTGGCCTTGAATTGACCTACTGTGTCTGTGTACTCTAGAATCTATAAGGAAAAGCCAGTATCCCTGGTAACTTGCCCCATGCTTGGAATCATGGGGATTTCCCAGTTTGTCTTATGGTTACAGTCAGCTATGAATGAAATTGGGTTATGGTCTCTATTCTTGCTCCTCTTCCAATCTGATGACCAGTCCATTATCCAAATCCAACCGATGACCAGTACATTATCATTGTGATATTGAGAGATGAGGGAAGAGTTCACTGAGCACTGCAAGGCAGTCAAGTTTTTTCCTCTTTCTCTCTTTTAGGGAAACAGATTACATGAAACACTTTTGCACTGCCAGAGAAAATCAATTACACTTTTAAGGTGAACAAAGGTGTGAGACATTTTCACCTTTATATTCTACATGAGAAAATATAGAGAGGCTATGTGAACACTTTGAAATCACAGAGCCAATTATTAGGGATTCCAAGACCAGTGCAGGTCTCTTAAAGCAGAACTTTATAAAAACTGGTTTACCAACAACCCAGATAACCCATATGCATTTTTAGAAAATAGTGAAACTGCCTGATGTAGAATACCCCAGCCAAATTTTCCTCATGAAAAGATGCTCTTCCATGGACTATAATTTTTAAGGCAGATATTGCTGAAAGCAACCAGGGTAATTACAAAAGTAACAAAATTACATTTGTCATGAAATTCATTCACATACGTGAAAAGCAATATTTTTCTTGTGCAATATCAGCCACTGCACGGAAAATTTCATGCAACTGACAGAATCATAACTACACAAAAAATGAGCATATTTAATTGGATAAAAAACAAATAGACTGTGTATGTAAATCCAAAACATCTATTACGGTCACCCAAGGTGATCCAGATAATCACAACTCCAAAATGAAGCTCCTGATTACTTCAAGTTGGGAATTAGGCTATGTGATCTGTGTGACAGCCGTGGCAGGTAATAAAAGAGAAGATCCAATAAAGAGACACAGGGCTGCATAATAATGTTATAAGAAGCAACCGATACAATCAAAATTCATTAGAATTTGAGCTTATGGTTAGCAAAGATAGCTTTTATTCTGTGGTTATTTAAGAATTAGGGAAGTACTTGCCCCCCTAACTTAATAGGAAATATGGGTAGCCCAGAGATAAGATATCTGCAGTTTCGATTTACCTAAGCTAGCTGACAGCAGCCTTCATGTTTTCTCACTGTTATTGTGCTGTGAAGATTCTTTTGCTATTCCAATTCCCAGGAAGTGAAAAGTACAATCATTTTTCTTTTCACTTCTCAATTTCCTTCTATTACGCATTGTCTTTGGAGACCTTCTTTCACTGGCTCAATGACTAGCCAATTACTTTATACCACAAATGAAAAAAAAATAATATAGTTAAGTTCAACACATACAAGGGCTATTTACTACTGACAGAATAGAAAATAGAATTTTCCCTACATTTAATAATTATCCAGCCTTAGATATATTTGGACAATAGTACATATGACATAATTTATTTTACAAATTCTAGGATATTGGTAGCACAATATCTCTCTTCCAAATGAGCCCTTGGCCTTTTATCCCCCTATGCCTGGATAAGAGAAACATCAAACTAAGGGTTAAGAGAGGAAAGGATGATCTAAAGAGACATTTGAGATAATTCTCGTTAAATGTACTATATGATTATATTTCATATTGCTTCTATTAATCACAGGACCCTGTTTTCAGGAAAATTCTACCTGTGTCATTACTCTTAACTAAATATGGAAGATAAGGTATTTTATCAGAGGGATAACCTAAGCAGGAAAAGTGAAATAACTGTCTTAGTTTTCTATTGCTGTGTAACACATTACTGAAAATGCTGTGGCTTACAACAAGAAAAATATATTATCTCACAGTTCTGTAGGTCAAAATCTGCATAGGTGTGGCTGATTTCTCTCTTCCAGGTTTCAGATGCTGGAATCAAGGTGTCATATGGCCAATGCTCTTATATGAAGACCTTAGGGGCAAATCCTCTGCTCACTTCAGTTGTTGGCAAGATTCAGTTCAACATAGCTGTAAGATTGAGGTCACTGTTTTCTTTCTTTCTTCCTTTTTTTTAAAGGTTTTATTTATTTGACAGACAGAGATCACAAGTAGGCAGAGAGGCAGGCAGAGAGAGAGAGGAGGAAGCAAGCTCCCCGCTGAGCAGAGAATCCGATGTGGGGCTCAATCCCAGGACACTGGGATCATGACCTGAGCTGCAGGCAGAGGCTTTAACCCACTGAGCCACCCAGGTACCCCAGGTCACTCTTTTCTTGAAAGCTGTTAGGGGTTGCTTTTATCCTCAAGACACCACTTGCATTCCCTGGTGTGATATTTCTTCTATTTCTCAGAGTAAGCAGTGGTGGCTTGACTCCTTAAACTTCGAATCCCTCTGCTCTTTCTGCATCATCTTTCCTATCTTCACTTTGAGAAATTTCTCTGTTTTTTAGGGCTAATATGATTGGATGGAACCCACTGAGATAATTTGCTCAGAATAACTTCCCTATCTTAAGGCCTATACCCTTAATTACATATGCAAAGTTCCTTTTGCCACATAAAATAATCACAAATTCTGGGATTTGGCCATGAGTCTCTTTGGGGGAACCAATGGTGCTTGGAGTACCATGGTAACCTACCCAAGACCAAACAGCTAATGAATGAAGTAGAAGTTTGTTAAAAGCTAGGGCTTTTCTCACCTAGTGCATAGCTCTTTCCACTAAACTTTGCTATCCCGTCAGTCATTTTCTTCCCAGGTTAATTAGCAAAGAACCAGTCAGTCACCATGACTATATTGGGCCGTAAATATGTCTTGAAAATAAGCAAGATTGCTAAAAATGGAAAAATTAGAAAGTTTTATTTAAAAACTTGAAGCCCAGAGCTTCCAAGCAATGTGTTGTTCCCAGGGAAGAAATCTGCCATTTTTCAATCAAAAACTCACAATTTTAGTTACTTAAAGTTAGTAGGTAAAGGAAACTCCATTTCCTTATACTAACATATATTTTCATGGCATGACAAAATATTAATTAGAAAAATTATGTAGGGGTGCCTGGGTGGCTCATCTGGTTAAACATTCAACTCATGATTTCAGCTCATGTTATGATCACAGGGTGTTGAGGTCCAGCACCCTACAGGCTCCTCGCTCAATCGGGAGTCTCAATTGTGATTCTCTATCTCTCTCTTGCTCTGTCCCTTCCCCTCCTGAACACACATGCACTCTCTCCTTCTCTCTCAAATAAATAAATACATATAATAAAGAAAAAAGAAAAATGATCTAAGATTAGCCAGGATGTAATGAACACCATCCCATTTGTTTGTTAACTTATTCTAAGGAGTTTGGTCTGGTTGGTCTCTCTTACTCTGTGAATTCTATGAAGAGCCGTACTTTGATTTTTTCTTTCTGATTTCTTTAAAGTCTAAACACATACACAATCAGAATCTCCAGAAGTTCTATTCTAAGCCTAGTACTTAAGAAATCAAGAGAACTGGGCGCCTGGGTGGCTCAGTGGGTTAAGGCCTCTGCCTTCAGCTCAGGTCATGATCTCAGGGTCCTGGGATCGAGTCCCGCATCGGGATCTCTGCTAGGCAGGGACCCTGCTTCCTCCTCTCTCTGCCTTCCTCTCTGCCTACTTCTGATCTGTCTCTGTCAAGGGAATAAATAAAATTAAAAAAAAAAAAAGAAAGAAAAGAAATCAAGAGAACTGAATTCTAGTCCTAGATGTAGCACTACCTGTACAATTTTAGTCCAATCACTTCAGTTCTCTGGGCTTATCTTTAAGTTAAAGCATGTAATACAGGTGAAATAACCTTGGTGTCCTATCTATTTACAATGCACTGTTGTGCCAAGACATTCTCTAAATCTCTAAAGGCACTGTGAATGAAGGGTCCTAGGATTCCAAACTTTGAATTTTTTTTAAAAAAATTTACAAGAGAGAGTGAGAGAGAGAGGGAGAGAGAACACTGGGTGGAGAGAGGGAGGGAGACAGAAGCAGACTCCCTGCTGAGTGGGGAAACCCATCCTAGGATCCTGAGATCACAACCTGAGCTGAAAGCAGATGCTTAGCTGATCAAGCCACCCAGGTGCCCTCTGAACTTTGAATATTTTTAAAAAGATTTTATTTATTTATTGGAGAGAGAGAGCATGAGCAGGGGGGAGGGGCAGAGGGGGAGAGAGAAGCAGACTCCCGGTTGATCAGGAAGTTCAGTGCAGGACTCGATCCCAGGGCCCTGGAATCATGACCTGGGCCAAAGGCAGACCCTTAACCAAATGAAAAATCAATTAGCCTGAGTGAGTGCAGAGCTGCTGCCCTAGAAGCCCTAGAGGTACAATGAGTATGGCCAGGTCTTTAGCCAGAGCTCCAATCTGGTGCAGTGCCAGTAGCAGCACACTTCTGAGAAGCCCTACTCCTGTAGTCAGCAGGGCAAGGCCTTCATCTGAAGCTCTGCCCTCAGCATCAGTGCATCCACACCCGTGAATCAACTCATTAAATGGCGAGATGCTCTATGAGTGTATCTCACTGACTGGGGCAAGGCTTTGCTCAGATGTTGTCACTTCTTTCAGCACCTACAGACACAGACGGGTCAGAGCCCTTTTTATGTGCAGCCTGTGGCAAGACTTTTCGCCAGCGCTCCCAGCTCCTACAGCACCAGAGGGTTAACTACTGGGAGTAGCAATTCAAAGAGGCCATTACCCAGCTGGGGAAGGGATGCAGGTCAGTGCCAGGACAGAGGCTCCTGCTTTCTCACTATTCCTGATCGGTACAATTGGCATCACACATCAAATGTCCCAAATAAATTCTTTTTAATTGATGAAAAAATAAGTCTTTTATATGGCCAAATGATTATAATTGGTCTTATTGCTATTTTTCAATAAAGAGGGTACTTTCTGAACAATGAGGTTTATACTATTTTTATTTTATTAAAGATGTGTTTGAAAGAGTGCATGGGCACACATGCTTGTAAGAGAGAAAGAGAGAGAGATGTGCGTGGGGAGAGGGGCGGGGGATAAGGAGATGGAGAGAAGAAGACTCCCCGCTGAGAAGGGAGTTGATACTGGCCTTGATCCCATGACCCTGAGATCCTGACCAGAGCAGAATTTAAAAGTCAGACACTTAACCGACTGAACCACCCAAGTGCCCCAGGTTTATACTATTTTCAAAAAAAAAAACCACCTTATTCCCTGAATAGTTTCTATTCAGTGGATGAACTGCCTTTGAAGGCAATTTGGTATCTGTTATTCTAACTTAATTTTTTGGGGGGGAAGATGGAGGCAAAGATACACGGGCTGAAAAACCTAGTCCAAAGCTTCCTACTCCATTTTAAATGCCCTTGGAAAACTTGGATCAAATTTCTAATGAGAAGGGAACAGGAGGCCTGATCACTATTTTTTTTCTATTTAGCAATCTAGTAAAATGACTGAGAAAGATGGCAATAAATACAATAATTTTCAGTCGAGGTAAGCTAACATCTGTAATAAGACAACTATAAGCCTCACAGATGTGAGGAAGTATAAGCATATTTTTTTACTTGGTATGCTTTAACAGTAATAATGAAGGTAGGGCAACTTCTGCTCCAGTTATTCAAGAAAGCAGGCTGCTGACAGCTCTGCAATTTTCAATAGATGATTTCCAAAGTCACCCTTGGAGAGAATACACAGCCAGGACACATTAGGAAAGAGCGTAAAGAATAATAAACAAAATATTTTAACAGGTCAAGCTTGAAAGAACATATGTTATTTCTCTTTACATTCTTCTGGCTATAAATCACTCATATGTTCACACCTAACCGCAAAGGAGGCTGGGAAAAGCAGTCCAGTCATGTGCCCTGGAAGAGGAGGTCTTTAATTGATGGGATGAGACCCACCCACATTACTGAGGATAATCTCTCTTAGTTAAAGTAAAATAATTGTAGAGGTTAACCACTCTACAAAATAGTTACACAGCAACACCTAGGTTAGCATTTGAATAACTGGATACTATAGCTTAGCCAATTTGACACAGAAAACTAGCCATCATAGTATCTGTTGAAGGAATATTTGCAGTACAAAAGATTATTTCCTAATAGGTAAAATAAATCTCTCAAAGATAATACCTGGTTTGGCTATAAAAAATAAAATTAAAAGGTTGTTTCTCTAGAGACAAATTTTCAAGCAAAGTTAATTGGTTCCCAATGATTATTTTTTTCAATAACAAGACCATAACAATCATGGTCAGTACATCCCAGACTAAAAGCCAGCCAAGATATATATAAGGAAGGAGTGGAACTGAAAACATGCCACATCCCCGACACCTAAATTTGACACATAATATAAGAAGGTAAAAATCTTGATAAACTCAATAAAGTCTAAATGAATGCCATGTAAAAAGACACAAGTATCATATTAATAAAATGATCTAATTAGAACAATTATGAAAAAATCTTGGGCAAGATTAAACTTAATTTAGCCATGTTCACTAGAACCTTTAAAGTGATTAATATATGTTGAGTTACATTGAATCATCTTGTATTCAATGAGACTACCTATACCCAAAATCCTATGAAGAAATATTTATAGCACCAAATCAGATTAAGAAAAGTCTATAGCAGCAAAAGAGATGGGTATATTTGAGGGAACTCTACATAAGGCTTAATATAAGAGAATTAAATATATTTTTATTTATCACCATTATCACTTACGTTGACCATATTCGCAAGGTAAATTCCTCCTTTTACTTTGTCTTTGGAGATACAGCTTTCAGACTTACACTGAGAGAAGATACAAAGTTAAAAATGAAAAGAGGAATAAAAAGCAAGTATAGATGAAGGAAGTTTTGTAAACAGATGGGCCAGTTACAATTATTTTCAACTTTTTCCATAGTTCATAATACTTTACCCCTACCCTGAACTCTATTCTGGGACTGGAATGGTGTTATGGACTGAATGTTTGTATTCCCCAATTCTTTTTTTTTTTTTTTAAGACTTTGTTTATTTATTTGGCAGAGAGAGACATGGCGAGAGAGGGAACAGAGGCAAGGGGAGTGGGAGAGGGAGAAGCAGGCTTCCCACCGATCAGGGAGCCCAACATGGGGCTTGATCCCAGGACCCTGGGATCATGATCATGACCTGAGCCAAAAGCAGATGCTTAACAACTGAGCCACCCAAGCACCCCTATTCCCCTAATTCTTAGGTTGATATCATAATCTCCAATGTGATGATATTTGGAGATCGACCCTTTGGAAAGTAATTAGGTCATGACTGGGATAAATGCCCTTACTGGAAACAATATGAGAAAGGTTTTCCCACTCCCTCTTACTCTTCTTCTCTCTTCCTCCCTCCCATGTGAGGACATAACAAAAAGAGAGCCATCTGCAAAAACAAGAAGATTGTTTTCACCAAATCCTCAATTTGCCAGCACCTTGATCTTGGACTTTCCAGCCTCCAGAACTGTGAGAAATAAATGTTTGTTATCTAAGCCATCCAGTCTATGGTAATTTGTTATAGCAGCCTGAACTGACTAAGACAGATGAGGATATGCTTATAATGGAAAAAAAATTATTGATTAATGAAAGATGATATCATTCATAACACAGCTGGTGACTGTGCTCCCTTCGTAGAAAACTAAACCAAAATCCTTCTAGCCAATTACTCACAATCTATGACTTTGTCCTCTGGTGACTTTTTTTTTAATGTAAAAAGAAATAAATTTAAAATTCCAATTATACCTATGTGGAAAGGTTAATTGGTAGTCAATAAAGACAAATGATCTCTTTCTGAATATATTTTAGAACAGATCAGCAACTGAGTATAAGATTCTTTGTCACCAACTGTATTTGCTGCAAGTACGTCTTCAGCATATTTTAAAAATCTCCTTGATCTTCATTTCTTTATCTCAGAAACAGCCTTTATCATTGACAAATTCAGACCCTTGCAAGACTTGATTTAGATTCTTTACTGCCATTATTCATTTCTATTATATATTTTGGAGGAAAAATTAAAAAGGGGAATGAGTGAAGGGAAAACTTGTTCTGAAAAAACTCATGTAAACTACTTGGCTAAGACCGCTGGCATTGTAACAAACAGAATATAGAAAATCTTTGATTGATATGCTCATGATCTAAAATTAAAAATTCAGGGTTTTGTGAATCATTTTAGTACTCACAGATTTTGTAAGAAAACACATATATCTAGCTGAGAATAGTAATATTTAGTGTTACTGAGCACTTTCATCTAATGTTTTGCCACAATATAATTGGTGACATTCTTGTTTTCCTTTCTGAGAGCCAGGAGATCTGAAAAAAAATCTTGTGTTTTGCAGGTGGAGTTTTAAATTTTTTCACCTCAATTAATGAATGGGCCAAGGTTGCATGAAATGTAAGAAAATAATGATTCCATGAGTAACTATCGGGTCTCCTTACTTCCAGTCTATTTATTTCAGTAAACATCTTCTAGATTTGAAAAAAAAAGTCCTTAAGTCATATAGTTACTTAGAACATACCCCCTTTTCTCTGACTTTACTTCAGGAGGCTAGGAATGAGTCACATTGAATAAAATAATTTCTGCCTGGAAAACAAAAACAACAACATCACTATATTTCTTAGATTTCATGAAGTTAAATTATTAGCTGTCCAATACCAATATAGAATCAGTCACCTAGAAGTTTGTGCAGCAAAAGTCATGCTTTCACTATAATATTTGCTTCTGGTGACTCTTAATACTCTACAATTATTTTGGTTTCTAACTTAAATAGAAAATGAGCAGTGATACATTTAATAATTTAAAGTCCCATGAAATGCATTCTGAAAAGAACATTTTCCATTTTTCTTAATAGATCTTTAAAAATCTCAATGACCCTGCACATATTTAGCCTTTATATACTTGCAAATGACCTAGCTATAATTCTTCTATATGAATTAGCTTACAGTTCAAGTTTGATTCATTTTTTTTTCATTAATGAGAATAGAAAAGTTGGTTTTGTCTTCCATAAGCTTAAAATCTTAATGGATACAACTGGAATAAAAAAAAAAGGAAAAGAAGAAAAGAAGAAATGAAAAAGTTCCAAACTAAGATTTCCGAGTGAAAAATTCCCAACTTATATCTACTAATAGAATATTCTATTTTTCAATAATATAGTATTACAGAGAATTTAGGTAGAACTTTCTGTTCCTGAGCACAGTGCCCTCCTACTTTCTATTTCCTGATAAATCAATTACCATAGCATTTATATAAAAACTAAACTTGGACAATTGCACCAAAAAGAATAAAATACCTAGGAATAAACTTAACCAAAGTAATTAAAGATCTATACTCTGAAAACTATAAAACACTGATAGCATTTTTCACAAAAAAAGAACAAATAATACTAAAAGTTGTATGGAACCACAAAACACCCCAAATACCCAAAGCAATCTTGAGAAAGAAGAGGAAAGCTAGAGGTATCACAATCTCAGATTTCAAGATATAACACAAAGCTGTAATAATCAAAACAGTATGGTACTGGCACAAAAATAAACACATAGATCAATGGAACAAAATAGAAAACTTACAAATAAACCATAATTAGATGGTCAGTTAATCTTTAGCAAAGGAAACAAGAACATGCAATGGGGAAAAGATAGTCTTTCAACAAATGGTGCTGGGAAAACTGGACAGCTATGTGCAAAAGAATGAAACTGGACCACTTTCTAACACCATACACAAAAATAAGTTCAGAGTGGATTAAAAACCTAAATGTGAGACCTGAAAATATAAAAATCTTAGAAGAGAACACAGGCAGTCATTGGCTATAACAATGTTTCTCTAGGTAAGTTTCCTAAGGCAAGGGAAACAAGCAAAATTAAACTATTGGGACTATATCAAAATAAAAAGGTTTTGCACTGCAGAAGAAATCATCCAAAAAGAAAAAGGCAACCTACTGAATGGAAGAAGATATTTGCACATGACATATGCAGTTAGAGGTCAATATCCAAAATATATAAAGAATTTACACAACTTAATACCAAAAATACAATCTAATTTTAAAATCGGCAGAGAACCTGAATTGACATTTTTCTAAAGAAGATATACAGGTCCAACAGGCACATGAAAAAATACTTAACATCATTAATCATCAGGGAAATGGAAATCAAAACTACAATGAGGTATTGCCTTACACCAGTAAGAATGTCTAAATTCAAAATTATGAGAAATAACAAGCACTGATTGAAGATGTAGGGAAAAATAAGCTTTTGTACACTGTTAATAGGAATGTAAATCAGTACAGCCTCTGGAAAACATTTTTTCCTCAAAAAAATTAAAAATAGAAATAACATATGATCCAGTAATTCTACTATTGGGTATTTACCTCTGGAAAACATTTTTTCCTCAAAAAAATTAAAAATAGAAATAACATATGATCCAGTAATTCTACTATTGGGTATTTACCTAAAGAAAATGAAAACACTAATTTGAAAAGATATATACACTCCTATGTTTATTGCAGGATTATTTACAATATCCAAGATACAGAAGCAATCTAAGTGTCCATTAATAGACAAATAGATAAGGAAAATGTGTACACACACACACACACAGGAATATTATGTAACCAAAAAAGGGTGAGGTATTGCTATTTGAGACAACATGGACAGACCTAGAGGGTATTATACTAAGTGAAATAAGTAAGAGAGAGAAAGACAAATAGTGTATGATCTCCCTTATCTGTGGAATCTTAAAAAGTTGAACTTAGAGAAATGGTGGTTGCTAGGGACTTGGGTGGGGGGAAATAGGAAGAGGTAGGTCAAAAGATACAAACTTCCAGTTACATGGTAAGTCCTGGCGATATAATGTACTGCATGGTAATTATAGTTAACAATAATATATTATATGCTTGAAGTTGCTAAGAGAGTAAATCTTAAATGTTCTTTTTTTTTTTAAGATTTTATTTATTTATTTGACAGACAGAGATCACAAGTAGGCAGAGAGAGAGGAAGGCAGAGAGAGAGGAGGAAGCAGGCTCCCCGAGAAGTGGAGAACCTGATGCAGGGCTCGATCCCAGGACCCCGGGATCATGACCTGAGCCGAAGGCAGAGGCTTTAACCCACTGAGCCACCCAGGCGCCCCTAAATCTTAAATGTTCTTACCATAGGAAAAAAGTGCTAAAGGAGTGCTAAAAGAGATAAAGGTGTTAACTAACCTTATTGTAGTAATCATAGAAATATATAAATATATCAAGTCATCATGGCTCTACACCTTAAACTTATACAATGTTATATGTCAATTATATCTCAATAAATGTAGGGGACAAAAAGCAAATTAACATGTGATTATTACCCTTCATTAATCCACGGGCTAGTAAAAGAAAAACATGTGTAAAAGCATATTGAATTACAAAAAGGACTGAAACAGAAGCCTTTACAATACTCTAAGAGAAGAGCAGTTAGGAAGCTGTTGGAATAGTTTAGGTATTATTTTGGGCCCATATAAGTTATCAATAGTGGGAATGGACACTAAGGGAAACAATTGACAGTACTGCCCAGAAAAAATAGTTCTTAACTGATTATGTCAAGGGACAAAGAATGAAGAAGAATCATAGATATTCTAAAATATTGAGCTTAAGAAGACATTTGAGGATGGCATTGCCATTGAACAAATCAATTGAGGATAAAAGTAAATTAGGGAGGAATGATGAAAATGCATTTTGCTGGAGTTGTTCCTTCCATGATATGATTAATCTGAGGTTGTTACTCCCTCAGGGTATAGTAAACATTTTGAAACACTTTATATCCTTTGAACATATATATGGAATTAAGCATAATGCTGCAATAATCAGTCTTCATTAGTTACAGTTTTTTTTCTCAACAAACAGAGAGACATCCTAAGAAATAACCAACCTCTCTCCAAAACAGGCCCCAGAGAATATTAAAGAATATCCATCATATTTTCTTAGTGTCATGGGAAATTGTAATTTTTGGAGTTGGATGGTATCAGGGTCAGATGGTTCTGGAATCAAATATCAGGTTTTCCATTTAGCTAGTGTCATGATTTGCAGGCACCACTGCTACAATTCTCCAAGCATCCACTTTTTTCATCTATAAAATGGGTATTAAAATACAACATTATAGGTTACTTTTGAATATTTAATCTAATAGTGTATGTAAAACATCTGCCATACATCCTATCACATAATAGTTACCCCAAAATAAAAACCTCTCTCATCTCCTTCTCAATGTCCACGAATTCAGATAAGGTTCTTATTAAAAAAAAAAATTAACTCATTGAAGATAACATTATTAAAAATGATTGTATTTAGCATTCTCTGTAGTACAAATATCTAATCAGGCATTGTGATTATTGCCACAAGATATTATCTCAATAAGAAATCTTTGAACCATTCTAAATGTTTTACAAACAAGAAATTCAATTCCTGAAAACATCCTTTGTAACAATTATGGATTCTTAATTGAGCTTCCATGATGAAGTCTTCTCTCTCCTAGGAATATCTTTCTTTGATCCTTACTCAAAGTACTGTGTTCATGTATTTCTTTACAATACTAACAAGTTTTTTAAAATAACTAACCTGTCCTGTCCTGGATTCTTTCACGTTTTTCCCCTTTGTCCATTCATGCTGATACCATTCTCTTAAAAATCATCCCAACTGTCAAATTTAGTGAGCCATTCTCTGTTTTCATCCTGTTGGTATGCTAGAGGATATATATATATATATATAAACTGGATAAATGTGATACATCTTACAGATTCATCCATTTTACACAAAGATTCAAGAAATATGTTTTATATAAAAATAATTATGAGGTAGAATAAAAATTTGCATGAAAATACAAAGTACAGGAGATTTCAAAGAACTGTAACTACAGATGGCTGTCCTAAATCACGCTCATTAATGTTCTCTTGCTGACTTCTATACTTTCCTGGTCCTCCTCCTATATTTGAGTGCTTCCATTCAGTTTCTCTTCCTTGCTCAATGTAGTCCTTACATTTGGTTTTCCTAGGGTGATATTCTTCTCCATTTGCTGTTCCTCAATGCTGATGACTCAACAGAATCTGGAAACTATAGTATTAGAAAAAACAAGATGTCAACATTGGCTACAGCTGTTCCATCTTTACTATTGATGGGTTTGGAATAAATCTGAGCGAATGGAATTGAGCATTGCCCACCTGATGAATCAGTAACTGAAGAAGTATCAGTTGTAAGATAGAGTTGTCCAAATTCACCTCCTTGAAAAGAATAACATATTATGGGAAACCAACGGTCCTTGTAATTTTTAGAGACAACTTGGTAGAGAAGGGCAAGGAGAGTTGGCCTTGTTTGGATAGATAGTAAGAGTTGGGCTTCAATGTCTTACATAGAGTGAGTTCACTCCTCAAAAACTAAACAATTATGTAAGAAAGAAGGATTATTAAGTTCTGCTGTCTCATTTCTATTTTTCTTTCTGCTACTTAATATACTAAAAAAAAAATGAATGTTATCTTAAAGTCTTGTAGCAAGTGCATTCTCTGCTAAGTCCATGATCAGCATAGTATAATATGCCATCAAGGTAGAAACAAACAAACAAACAAAAAAGCATCGCTTGAAGGAAACAAAAATACCAAACTGAAGACCCTTACTTGGAATACCTTCAATAAATAATGATCACCACTTAAGCATCTCTAACCACATTTTTAGTTGTGAGGAAAGACGTCCTTCCCAGCAAAAGCACCTTTTGTAACTGGATTATTCACAAAGCACTCACAATTTCCAGTGTCGGACTTCACTTTCATCTTCTATTTTATAAAGATTTTATTTATTTATTTATTTACTTACTTACTTATACAGAGAGAGAAAGAGAGTGAGAATGAGTGGGGGAGGGGCAGAAGGAGATGGAGAGAGAGAATCCCAAGCAGACTCTGAGCTGAGCATCGAGCCAACACAGAGCTCCACCCCACAATTCCAAGACCAGGACACAAGTCAAAACCAAAAGCCCCTCAACTGAGTGAACTACGTAGGCACTCCTTCACTTTCATCTTTTAATACCTGATAGAACTTAGTCCACTCTAGTGGCTCAGTGAATATATGGAAGAAGATTAAATGCCCTTCAATTTATCAGTTATTCACATTCTTTTCCTTCTATCCTTGCCCCATCCTTCTAAAATGGTAAAAAATATATTCCTAAATTTTAAGACAAAATCATTTCAGCTTCCCTTTATATGCTCTTATTTTGCTGGAACATACCTGGGGGATGTGCTGACAACCTTTACTTTAAACAGTATGTTTTAAAATTGTACATGCCTTACATTTGAATTCCTGACTTGTTTGAATTGTTTCTTTCCGAAAATGCTTTTCAGTCTTGCCTTTGCAACAACGAATGGATATATCTTTCTGAGAGAATGATCTTGTTATTTAGTATCAAAGACACTAGTTACATCAAAGTTTTATTTGACATTGTGATCTTGAAAAACATACCATCTTTGTGTTTTTGGCAAAAAGTATTTTTGGGGGCGCCTGGGTGGCTCAGTGGGTTAAAGCCTCTGCCTTCGGCTCAGGTCATGATCCCAGGGTCCTGGGATCGAGCCCCACATCCGGCTCTCTGCTCGGTGGGGATCCTGCTTCCTCCTCTCTCTCTGCCTGCCTCTTGGCCTACTTGTGATCTCTATCTGTCAAATAAATTAATAAAATCTTTTAAAAAAAGGTATTGTTAAATTATTTTATGAAAAGCCTCTTTATCAATCTTTAATGCACTGAGTCAAATTTCATATTATACTGTTGGCTACTTATTAGGGCAATGTCTGGGAATACCTTACCTGGTATTCTTAGAATAAGATGGATCTCATATACCTTATTGTCTAAAGAATAATCTGGATAATGGATAATCTGAAGTGCTCTGAAAATTCCCTTGATTTCACTCAAATGAATTTCAAAAGACATTTCTCTGAAGATGGCCTTCCATTCTGCATTTTACTACACTTGGATCTGTAGGCAGATAATTAGTGCAACCTTTTGCATCTCAATCAGAGCTTTTTAATGCCTGAATTGATTGTTGGATCTTCTGCAACATGCATTTTTTGCGCACTTCTGACCTTGCTGTCAAAACTGTGTTATGGATAGCATTTATACTTGTCCAACTCAGTAATGCTGCAACTTTAAGTAGCCATGCTCACCCCCTTTAAAAAGATACCAGCGAGTTATGCTGATGGCAAAAAACAACGACATATTACTACACAGCTCAATATATTCCCTATGCTGTCCATTAGTTCTATTTTTATGTATCTCTGGTTTCTCAAACAAACAAAAATACAATCACAACAGTTTCATTCTTCTGTCATTTTGCATGAAAATGAATAGGTAATTTAGCATGGAATAGTGGACAACCGTTGGTAGATTACTGAGACATTTGGGTTTGAATCCTTTCTCTGATACTAAACAACATGTGGCCTTGGATAAGTCTTTTCCACTCTCTAAACCTTGTTTTCCTCATTTCAGACTATAGTGTAGTTTATTAAGAGGCATGGGCTATGAATCCATTCTCCATGGACTAAATTCCTGACTCTGCTATTCACCACATGTGTGGCCATGGATAAGATACTTAATTTATGAGTGACATAGTGGAGATAATAGTCTTAACCTTACAGGGCTTTTGGGAAGAGTAAGTGAGTTTAAAGCAAAGAAATTTGAACACTGTTTGGCTTTTACAAAATGTTCACCGCATGTTAAGATATGTTAATGTAAAAAATAAGGCTATTGGACCAGATAAGATTTATAAAGTCTTCCAGTTCTACAGCTCTGTGTCTGTGACTGTGTATTGTAAACTCCTTAAGAACAATGCCTATGTGAAATTATTCCCCCAGATTACTTATTAAGCCCAGTATTTGCCACATAGGTGCATGCTCAAAAATGCTTAATGAATTAAATGAAACAAAATAATAGAAAAACCTATATTCAAGCAAAAAGACAACTCTTTGTTATCTATTACTGCCAGGTAATTTCCACTGATTGATATTTCCAAAAATATAGAGAAGTTTCAAAAAGTTTCCAGACTCATCATTATCAATTAAGATGAACTCTTTTAATTTGTTAACAAGATGGAAACTGATATTCTGTCCTAAGCAGAAGCTGGATTGTCTGAGAAGCAAGGCATTTTTAAAATCTAATGGTAAGTACATCCCCTAACCTATTTAGACAGTTCAAGGCTGAAAGCAAAAGAAATTTAGAAAACAATATACAATGTCAATAGATGTTAAGTCTGATATTCAAAACTTACTTTGTCATTCACACCTTTCTCCTATGCATATGAAATTCTTTTGTGTTATCTTAAAAATTTCAACAATAGTGGCACCTGGATGGCTCAGTTCTTAAACATCTGCCTTTGGCTCATGTCATGATCCGAGAGTCCTGGGATCAAGCCCACACGGGGCTCTCTGCTCAGTAGGAAGTCTGCTTCTCCTTCTCCCAGTCCCCCTGCTTGTGTTCCTGCTCTTGCTGTCTCTCTCTGTCAAATAAATAAATAAAATCTTTTAAAAAATTTTTCAACAATTGTCAAATTATAGAAAGAGCCCCAAAGTCCATCAACTGATGAATGGATAAGGAAGTTGTAGTACACACACACACACACACACACACACACAGGAACATTACTCAGCCATAAAAAATAAGGGAATCTTGCCGTCTGCAACAACATGGATGGAGCTAGAGTGTATTAAACTAAGCAAAACAAGTCAGCCAGAGAAAGACAAATACCAAATGATTTCACTCATATGTGGAATTTAAAAAATGAAACAGATGAACATAGGGGGAAAAAGAGAGAGGGAAGCAAACCATAAAAGAGACTCTTAACAAAAGAGAACAAACTGAGGGTTGCTAGAGAGGAGGTGGACAGGGGGATGAGCTAAATGGGTGATGGGTACTAAGGAGGGCACTTGTGATGAGCATTGGGTCTTGTATGTTAGTGATAGGCACTAAATTCTACTCCTAAAACTAATATTACACTGTATGTTAACCAACTGGAATTTAAATAAAAATTGAAACAAACAAACAAGAAAAGCTTCTGTTCTTGTAAGGACTAACTGAAGCTGGATGTTATACAAAAACAGAGTGAAAAGAAACAAGTTGGTTAAGATGAGGATGGTTTTAAAAGTTGAATATCAAGGCTTCCTCTCTCTTACTCCCATCATAACTAATATATATCTCTTATGGTAATTACCACACACATTAAAATGCCTTATATACGTGACTTTCTCTTGAAAAGACTGAGTTCTTGGAACAGGGACTCTGTGTCCTTACTGATCTTTGTATCTTTGGTGTTTATTTCATTTCCTGATATATATATATATATATATTAGGTGTTCAGTAAATGTCTGTGAAATAATTAAACAGATAAATGAAATGAAAAAGCTATTATCTTTTGTGTCTCTGAGAGTTAAGACATCCCAACTAAAACTTTCTTTTCAGATGTGTGTTCTATTGTTTCCTACTGAACAATTTCTCAAATATAATCAGAAAGAGAATGGATAAGTACTTGGTGAGGATTATCAGGACTGGAAAGGTAATTTTGATGACAGGCTGAAGCTACCAAAGTGGCAGAAATGGACGTTGAGACATGCATGTGCATGTGCATGTGCTGGACATCTTTCTGTTGCTTCCTTAATGAAATCTAATGAAATAATTGATATTCTTGAATTTTAAGAGTTTTGTCTAAAGATCTCTATCTGGCTACTCTTGTAGTTTTAGAACTCACAGACTTCTGTGGGCAACAGAAAGGTAGAATTAATACAAGATTTAAAATTAGCATTTTTAGAGCAAGAGGGTTGGTATATATAGGACATTAGACTTAAGGTGGTACACATATTCCTAGTACAGTAGCTCTTAGGAAAATGGGAAGTTCTGCTAATTTCCTCAATTTCTCTCATTTTCTACATGTCAATCTTTGAATAACAAATAAACTATATATTTTTTTCTAGATAAGAATCTAGGTCTTATATTTACTTATGGTCCTGTACAAGGTAGGCTTTGATGATAGGCTGATTTTAAATAAGGATGTTTAAAGCACAGCATTTCTTTTTAAAATTTCTTTTTAGTGTAACAGTATTCATTGTTTTTTGCACCACACCCAGTGCTCCATGCAATACGTGCCCTCCCTAATACCCACCACCTGGTTCCCCCAATCTCCCACCCCCTGCCCCTTCAAAACCCTCAGGTTGTTTTTCAGAGTCCATAGTCTTTCATGGTTCACCTCCCCTTTCAATTTCCCTCAATTCCCTTCTCTCCATCTCCCTATGTCCTCCATGTAATTTGTTATGCTCCACAAATAAGTGAAACCACATGATAATTGACTCTCTCTGCTTGGCTTATTTCACTCAGCATAATCTCTTCCAATCCCGCCCATGCTGCTACAAAAGTTGGGTATTCATCCTTTCTGATGGAGGCATAATACTCCATAGTGTATATGGACCACAGCATTTCTGATTGTGGCTCTTCAGGATGTGAGCATTCAGTGATAAAGGAAGCCATTTAGTTCAACACCCTCATTTTAAGAATCTGGAAACTGAAACTAGAGAAAAAAATTGACTTGATTGTCTTGCCAAAGATCATATGAATGTTTGGTCAAAGTGTTGGGACCTACACACAGCACCCCACTCTTCTTTCAACATTTTTCTCAGGGAAAAAAAGCAAAGGATCTTCCATAGAAAACAAAAAAATCCTCCTAAAAAGAAACATAGTGGAAATGTTTTATAAAGCGTTCCTTTCATATTTCAAGCAACCTGGTAAATTTTATATCTAACCTATTTGTAGAAAGTAGTTAAAGGCACTGTGGACCTATGTAGCCAGGTTATGGTATTTCTTGCTATCTTAACACCTTCCTTCCCCTAAGTCATAGCCCTGTCCCTGTAGAACAATTTAGTAACAGAAATCTCTAGAGAAGAGCAGTGACAGCAAGTTTCAGAAGACACATTCATCGGGAACAATAAATACAAGTAAATGCCATTGGTCATCAATGCATGGACTGTATGATATATTACTAGCTTTTATGTGTTATCATCACAATCCAAATCTTTCTTTCTTTCTGTTTTTGAAAGAGAGAATGCATGCACAAGTATGGGTGGTGGGACAGAAGGAGAAGGAGAGAGAAAGTATGAAGCAGACTTCCCTCTGAGCATAGTGCCTGACACAGGGTGTGATCCCATGACCCCGAGATCTGACCTGAGCTGAAATCAAGAATAAAACGCTTAACAAATTAGGCCACCCAGGCACCTCATCATATCCAGTTCTTGAATAAACATTCCCTTGTATTGCTTTGCAGTTGGGAGATGTTTCAAAATACATGTTGAATGAATGAATAAAGTGCTTACCTTTGAAATAAAATGACATTTGAAGTGAAATTTACAATTTTATTTGAAATGAAATTACACTGTTTAAGTTTGTTTCTTATGTATTACTATGATTCACACATCTCACTCCTCAGCAACCCCCTTCCTGAGAAATAAGCTAATAACAAATAATAGAATGTAAAGATGTAGAACGGCAGGGATTTGGCCTCTCTTATATCACTCCATCTTTTGTACACAGCACAATGCTCAGTGCATAAGAAATGTTCAATAACCACTTAATAAATGTTGAATGGAAACCTATTAAATAGTAGTGTCTATGTGATGTGAAGAGCATTGGGTGTTATATGCAACTGATGAATTATTGAACACCATATCTAACACCATAACTAATGATGTTGGCTAATTTAATTATTGAATTTAAATTAAAAAAAATAGTAGTGTCTACATCCTCCTCTTTTACAAAATGTTTCCATTGATTAGTGTACTTGGGACAAAAATAGAAAATTACTCATGTGTGAAATTTGAGGACAGTGTGCAAGATATCTGGTGTTGAGAACTTTCCACTGTCCCTCATTAAATTATTGTTTAATCCATCTGTTTCTACTGCTATTATTCTCAAAAACACTTATTTGGAAAGGCTACCATTATGAGAACTCAACATCTATAGAAATTTTAATATTAAAATAAGGATCTAGAGGTTTCTTTTCTTTTTCTTCAAACAATTATCATTTTGTGATACCATTTATCCAGGACTTAATATAATATTCTAATATGTTTGGCTTTGCCCAAATTTATCAGTGACATTCTTGTTCACTATTTCTCCAGAGAACTGATACTAGCCTAAATATTGAGGGAAGAACTCAAAGAACTAGCACAAGACTGGTTAAACACAGCCTACATGTAGATTTAACAAACATTAAAAATGCCTTTACCTCAAAGATTTAAAAAGACATTTCAGGGGCACCTGGGTGGCTCAGTGGGTTAAAGCCTCTGTTTTGGCTCAGGTCATGATCTCAGGGTCCTGGGATCGAGCCCCAAATCAGGCTCTCTGCTCAGCAGGGAGCCTGCTTCCTCCTCCCTGTCTGCCTCTCTGCCTACTTGTGATCTCTGCCTGTCAAATAAATAAATAAATAAAATCTTTAAAAAATAAATAAAAAGACATTTCACTAAGGAAGCTATCCAGATAGAAAATAAATTCATGAAAATATGTAAAATATCCACAGTCAAAAGGGCCATGCAAATAAAAATCACAGTGAGATACAACTCTGCATGTTCTAGAATGTCTAAAATTAAAAAGGTGACCATACCAAGTGCTGATGAAGATACGCAGCAACTGGAATTCTCAAATTGCTGGTGGGGACCTGTACCCCTGGGGATAAAAATATATGTTTATAAAAAATAAAAATTTAAAAAAAAAAAGAAAAAGAAAACAATTTGGCAATTTCTTACAAAGTTAAATATAAACTCAACATACAAAATAGTAATCCACTCTTAAAAACATACCCAAATAAAAATGAAACATATCTCCACAAAAGACAAATGCATGACTGTTCATAGAGGCAATAATTTTAATAGCTCAAAAAAAGAAGCAAATGTCCATCAAGTTGTGATTGAATGAACAACCTGTGATACATCTATTCAATGTGATGCTACTCTGTAACAAAAATAAACAGGCCACTAATAAATTTAACAACACAAATCTTAAGACTGTATACCATATAATACTAATTACATGAAATTCTAGAAAACGCAGAACTATAGTGACAGAAAGCAAATTATTAGTTTCCAGGGTTCAGGTAGGGGAGGAAGGTATTGATTGAAATAAGCACTGAAGGAACATTTTTTAGTAATAGAATATTCTATATCTTGATTGTGGTGATAGCCATATGACTATATATATAGGTATAGATATAGATATAGATATATAGATATAGATATATATCAATACTCATGGAACAGTATACATAAAACTGGTGAATTTTATTATATGTAAATTATACCTCATTAAAGCTTGTCTAAAAAATGCTTTGCCTGAGAAGGTTTCCCTCAGCAGCCAGCCATAATACTTGAAAAGACTCATCACTAGCCCTTCCCTTGATGAAGTCCTACAAGGTCTCTGCCTGAAATGTAAATCATACATGAGTGATGTCATATACCAAGTTGTTATTCTTCATGAACAATTTATGAATTTATTTTTCCATCTAGCTTCAAGGGCCCTGCAATGATATATAAGAATGGGACCTAAGAGATAAAATAGATTGCAAAGGAATAGACATGAAAGGCCAAAAGCAGAGGTGATGGTAATGTGGTGAATGGGGGCATCGTAATAGAGATAACAGGAACCAACAGAGTCATTATAGGACATGAGATGAAGAAGGTGGGAAGAAACTAAAGGATAATGCAAAGAGTGAAAAAAGTTCATTTATTGTATACCCCTGATTAACACTGCTATCCAAATTTAATCTTCAAAATAACCACAAAGCAAATGTAAGTATCACTAGTTACCAGGGCAAATACAATTATCACAAGGTTACAGATGTGGAAACTGAGGTAAAGAGAGGTAAGGTAGCTTGACTAACATCACAGCCAGTGAGTAGCAGAGCTGGGATTTAAAATTACATGTGTATCCTAGTTAAAGAACTGTTCAAATTGTAGTTCAAAATGTGTTGAAAGTGTATCCATTCTAAAGTTTTCATGTTATTAATAAGGATGATAAAGAGTTGCCATCAAAGATTCAATTCTCATGCTCCTGCACATGCAAATCCTTGTTTGTTTGTTTTTAAACTAAATGACTTGTAAGTCTAAAGTTGGAAGTAGCAAATCCAATTTACTGCAAATATTATCTAGAATTGGCAAGTATGAAACTAGGAGCTAGCTTTCAATGGGTAATCAAACCTAAAAAGTTACTGAGACTAAGAAAAAGACTGAAAACACTAGACATAGAAAGACTGTAATCAATGTTATTAGCAACGGAATTGAATTTAGATCAAAGGAACTTTTTACAACATGAAAAGACAAGTAAGGCACTTTTGGCTCAATACATGGCCTGCCTCAAATAGTTATTTTTTAAAAAATTCTTATGTGTTGAGTTATGGATAAAGGTTCTATTTTTCATGAATAACATAAAGGCTAAACAACAGCTTCTTTGATACTGAGTTTACTGCCACCAGTTCTAGGTAAAATTGGGTGATGTTAACTTTATTTTCCCATGCTGATATTTTCATTCTCTCATATTTTACATCTGATTAGACACATACAACTTTCTTAAGAAATCACAAGTCAACATAAAAACTAAATTAGATGAGCAGTTGTATCAAAAAAAGAGATTGCATTGTAAAACTATATCATTTTAAAGCTATATTGTGAAACCATGACACACTAATTGAACTTAAGAGAGAGTTCAGATTGTACTTCTTTTTAATTTTTTAAAGATTTATTTATTTATTTGAGAAAGAGAGAGAGTACAAGTGGAGAAGAGGGGCAGAGGGAGAGGGAGTGAGAGAATCTTAAGTAGACTTTGTGCTGAGCATGGAGCCCAACATGGGACTTAATATCACAACCCTGAGATCCCAACCTGAGTGAAAACTAAAAGTCAGATGCTTAGCTGATTGTGCCATCTAGGGACCCCCCACCATTGTACTTCTAGTTAAAAGATACTAACTTTATTACCAACATTGTCATATTCTGATATTGAAAAATTTGCTTCAGTTAATTTTCTGACTTCAGGCCAAATTTCTAGAGAGGACCCTGCCATCAACTTCCTACAGGTTGTTTTTTTTTTTTTAATTGTTTTCCATAACCAACAGCTGCACTGACACACATTTGGTCCTATCTTTTTTCATTGTTTATTTATTTATTTATTTATTTATTTATTTATTTTGGTCTGGCTATCATCTCAGCACTAACTTAGAGAAAACTACCTCAATAATCAGCTACCTTAGGGAAGCTGAGTAGTGTACTTCATCAGGAAAAGCACATAGAATGAATGAATTTCTTAAATATACAAGATACATTTCACAAAGCATATGCAAGATTTATTTAGCCCAAGTCAGGTGAGGTTGAAATCCCAGGAAGAGATGCTAAGTATGATATGCCTAAAGAGGGCTTCCCAGTGTTAAAAAAATGACATGTAGATTAAAGAGTTCAAAATGGTGCATCAAGGAGCGCCTGGGTGGCTCAGTGGGTTAAGCCTCTGCCTTCAACTCAGGTCATGAGCTCAGGGTCCTGGGATCAAGCCTCGCATTGGGCTCTCTGCTCAACAGGGAGCCTGCTTCCCCCTCTCTCTGCCTGCCTCTCTGCCTACTTGTGATCTCTCTCTCTGTCAAATAAATAAATAAAATCTTAAAAAAATGATGCATCAAAAACAAGGAGGTATATTTGTACAGCCAATCCATGAGCACAAATATACCACATGGACTGGGAGAACAAATATTGTTAAAATGTCCATATTACCCAAGTCAATCTATATATCTAATGAAACCCTTATCAATATATCAACAGGATTTTTCACATAGCTAGAAAAATCCTAAAATTTGTATGGAACAACAAAACATCCCCAATACTAAAAGCAATCTCAAAAAAGAAGAACAAAACTAGAAGTATCACAATCCCATATTTCAAGATATAATACAAAGCTGTAGTAATCAAAATGGTATGATCCTGGCAGAAAAACAGATGCATAGATCAGTGGACCAGAATAGAGATACCAAAAGTAAACCCATAATTATATGGTCAATTAATCTATGACAAAGGAAGCAGGAATATACTGTGGGAAAAAGACAATTTCTTCAGAAAACGGTATTGGGAAAACTGGACAGCTATATGCAAAAGGATGAAACTGGATCCCATTCTTATACCATACACAAAATTAAACTCAAAATGGATTAAAGAGATTATGAGATCTGAAAAGTTAAAATTCCTAAAAGGAAACATAGAAAGTAATCTTTTTTGACTTGGCCATAGAAACATTTTTCTAGATACATCTCCTGAGGCAAGGGAAACAAAAGCAGAATTAAACTACTGGGACTATATCAAAATAGAAGGTTTTTTTGTACAGCTAAGGAAACCATCAACAAAACAAAAAGACAATGGGAGAAGAATGGGAGAAGAGAAGAAGCTGTGGAGAAGAAGGAACACTTGTGCATCATTGGTGAGAATGAAGGCTGGTGCAGCCACTTTGAAAAACAGTATGGAGGTTATTCAAAAAATTAGAATTACCATATCATCTAGCAATTCCACTGGGTATTTATCCTCCCCAAAATGAAAATAATCATTTGAAAAGATAAATGCAATCCCAATACAGCATTATTTACAATAGCCAAGATATGAAAGCACCCTGAGTTTCCATTGATAGATGAGTGGATAAAGCAGATGTGGTATATGTTTACAATGGAATATCCCTCAGTCATTAAAAAAAAGAATGAAATCTTGTCAGTTGCAATAATACAGATAGATCTATAAGGTGTAATATTAACTGAAATAAGTCAGAGAAAGACAAATACCATATGATTTCACTTGTACAATGAATTTAAGAACAAAACAAACAAAGAAAAAAAAAGAGACAAACCAAGAAACACTCTTTTTTTTAGAAAAGATTTAACTTATCTGTTTGACACAGAGAAAGAGATAGCAAGAGAGGAAACAAAAGCAAGTGGAGTGGGAGAAGGAGAATATGTCTCTTTGCAGAACAGAGCCTGTGGTGGGACTTGATCCCAGGACCTGGGATTATAACCTGAGCTGAAGGTAAACACTGACTGAGCCACCCTGGTGTCCCAAGAAACAGACCCCTCCCCCCAAGAAACAGACTCATAACTATAGAGAACAAACTGATGGTTACCAGAGGAGAGGTAGGTGAGGGGGTGGGTGAGATAGGCAATGGGGATTAAAGAGTACACTTACTGTGCTGAGCACTGAGTAATGTATAGAATTGTTGAATTACTATGTAATATCCCTAAAACTAATATAACACTGCATGCTAACTATACTGGAATTAAAACATACATAAAAACAAATTTAAAAATAAACAAGGAGGTTTATTTCAGGCCCACCTTATAACTTGATGTTATAAGGTGTTGGGAAGCTATCTGATGAAAATGAATAAATAGACTGGACTCAAGTCAAGGTCCTAATCCACAGAGGTACATACTAGTTATGTAGTGTTGGGCAAATCATTAATTTCTCTGTGCCTTAGTTTTCTCTTCAGCTGAATGGTAATGATCAGATATAGGATTCTTACAGTAAAATATAATATCTTAGTTCTCAATCTCCCCCTCATATCTCCTAGAAATAAAGCAAAAATGAAAATGAGAAAAACATTACAAACTGTATTTCCAGTGACTCTAGGAAACAGAACATGTAATTCTACATAAAGTAGCTGAAGTCGGCGAAGCCTTGTAGTAAACTCTATAAGAAGCCAACACAGGCATTTCAGGAAAGAATAGGAAAGTAAGGGGTCATCAAGATGCAAGATCTCAAATATCATCAATAAGTGTACATTGTAAAAGAAAGTCGATTAAAAATGTTACAGAAATACTTTTCAATTCATCAAATTAAGTCCAAGACAGCTAGTAGATATAACATAAGTAAGAATATAAGTTACCAAGGAGCATAATTAAATTTGATGGCTATACATTGAACTTAGAAGTTCAATAATATAGAATGTATCTTCTTTTCAATTGTCCACAGATGCTCCAGGAAAACTGACCCTATATTTTTTTCACAAAGACAAGATAAACAAATCATAAACAATAGAAATGATACAGATATTTTATGAACATACCATAAAATTAGAAACTAAAAACAAAGTCAGAAAACAAAGGACTCCTCTTTTACCTATAAATTGGTATATATGGCTCTCTCTCTCATATAATTCTTAGGTCAAAAGAGAAGTAAAAACAGAACGTGTAGAATTTTGATAAAATAGTGAAAACAAAAACACCATACTTAATAATCTATGCAATATAATTAAAACAGACATTGGAGAAAATTCTAAGCTTCAAATGCTTGCAATGATTAAAAAAAAATGAAGAGATGGTTCCATCCAAAAGTCATAAATAAAAACAGTAAAATGAAGGTAGAAAAACTCTTAATGTAATTCATCATGCCAACAAACTGAAAGAGAGAAAAAATTATATAATCACTTCCCTAGAAGGCAAAAATTCATTTGACAAAACTCAACACCATTCCTGAATTTAAAAATTTAAAAATAAAACACTCAGTAAAATAGGAACTGATGGTTACTTCCTTACTGGAATTTTATGCAGCTGCAGTTAAAAAAGCAAGTTTCATCCTTAGCGAAGATATACTAAAGACAATTCTCACTGAAGACTAGGAGCAGGATGTCCATTATCCCTACTGAACCCTGGCTGTACTGAAGTCATTACCCAACACTACTAAATCCAACCAGTAAAGAAAATCAGACATATTAAATTCAGAAACAAAAAGGTGGAATTTCACCATTATTAATGTTTTTGTTTGTATACCTGGAAAACCAAAGATAGTGTAATAGATAACATTCATAAACAATAGAATAAAGTGAATAAATAATGAAGTTCATATATACAAATAGAAACTAGTTAGAATGCAAAAAATGAAAGAATTAGCTGATTTACAATTACAAAAAAATAAATTACCTAAGAAAATGAAATGCAATAAATTTTCCTGAAGAAAATTCACTTTAAAACACTCCTAAAAGGAGCACCTAGGTGACTCCATCGTTAAGTGTCTGCCTTCAGCTGAGATCATGATCCCAGGGTCCTGGGATGGAGCCCCGCATCAAACTCCCTGCCTAGCGGGAATCCTGCTTCTCTCTCTCCCACTCCCCCACTTGTGTTCCCTCTCTCATTGTATCTCAGTCAAATAAATAAATAAAATATTAAAAAAAACCTAAAAGATGCCAAAGAGGACATGAATAAAACTGAAACATGCCATAGAAAAGTACAATTCAACATAGTTTATACTAACCCCATTTATAAAGCTATTACAATTCCAAAAAAATACTAACATTTTTTTTCCCAACTTGGAACTAGAGAGTTGAATCTAAAGCTCACATGAAAAATTAAATAGACTAGAATATTGGGGCCAGGATGGATGCACTAATGAAGCATATGGTATGGCAACTGTCCAACTACCTGGAGTATTATGCCCAGGAGCCTGGTACCATCACATAGAGCCATCCATGTCTGTGGCCACCATGGTCTTTGCCCATAGCTGTGTTCCATGCCTGAGGTCACTGCCCCATGCTCTGTGGCAGCCCACAAGGGCTCAACTAGTCCTTCCTGTCCTCCTACCATGACTGCTCCAGGAACCACATCGAGATGGTAGAACAAATGGTGTAAGAGATATTCAGCAACCACTAAGGTTTCAGCTGGGGCACTCTTGACCTTCACATAGATGCTTTGAGAGACTACAGATGGGGACAAACATGTACCTGGGTGTGGGAGTTCAGTGTCATCCAGTACTGCCAGCACCTAGTAGCCTTGTGTGCTGGGCTCATGGGGTACACTGAACCTGGCTTTAAGTTTCATGGGTGGAATGGTTTTTGTTTCTTCTTCATACCTTTATTGTCATCCTTCTGGAAAAGATTGGTAGCCTGGGCTCTTCTGACATGCTTAATGGCAACAATCTGAATTGATTTATAGGCAAAATTATCAAGAGTTCTAGGATTTTTTAACTCCTTTCTACCTTCCTTTGACCAGCCAAGTCAAGTCAAGATTTGAGATGTCAAAGAAGAAACAGTATAAATGACTTTCTGAGACATTTTTATCTACATCCATACAAGGAGTCTACAGTGATAATTCAGCCAGAAGTCTTGATAAGTTCTCAGAGGTGCTAGGACAAAGGCAGGAATGAGTCCCCTTCAAGTGGGGGAAATGGGGAGTCTAAAGGCTTATCATAATGCACCAAAGAATTGCAGGAAAAATTGTTGGTCCGTTAAATAAGAAATATGTGCTATTTGTTATATTTGCATAAGTGTGAGTATCAACCTCTCGTCTATCCATGATTTCATGTGTTATTGCTAATTTATCAAGGCAATGGGCCAGGGTGAAATAATATCAAGTCTCAGTTTAATGAAGAATGTAATATTAAAATCTCTTACAAGAAATTCTTTCAAAATTCTTTAAAATTTAATTCCTAGGATTTTCAGGTTTCTAGAGTTAATATAGTAAGAATTTATTTGCCTGACATTAATAAATTCTTAAATTTCTTCAAAGTTTAAATAAATCTATGCATCTTCATTTTCAATGACAAGGATAGAGCCAGAGAGGATTTATGCTAACTGAAATAAGTCAGTCAGGTAAAGACAAATACCATGTGATTTCACTGATTTGTAGAGTTCAAGAAACAAAACAAGTGAAAGTGAAGCATGGGGGGTTTGGGAAGAAAGAGAGACAACCCAGGAAACAGACTCTTAACCACAGAGAACAAACTGAGGTTTACTAGAGGGGAGGTCTATCTATCAATAATCACTCTCAATGTGAATGGCCTAAATGCGCCCGTAAAATGACACAGGGTTGCAGATTGGATAAAATGACAGGACCCATCCATATGTTGTCTAAAAGAGACCCATTTTGAACCTAAGGATACACCCAGACTGAAAGTGAAGGGATGGAGAAGCATCTTTCATGCCAATGGGCCTAAAAGAAGGCTGGTATAGTGATTCTCATATCAGATAAATTAGATTTTAAACTGAAGACTGTATGTAGTCAGAGATACAGAAGGACTACATAATTCTTAAAGGGACTGTCTACCAAGATGACCTAACAATTTTAAATATCTATGTCCCAAATATGGGAGCAGCCAATTACATAAGAAAACTATTAATCAAGATAAAGAGTCATATTGATATGAATACATTAATAGTAGGAGATCTTAACATGCCTCTTTCAGTAATAGACAGATAATCGAAGCAGAAAAGCAATAAAGAAACAAGAGCACTGAATGACACATTGGGCCAGTTGGACCTCATAGATATATACAGAACATTCCACTCTAAAACAACAGAATACTCATTCTTCTCTAGTGCACATGGAACTTTCTCCAGAATAGAACACATACTGGGTCACAAATCAGGACTCAACCAATACCAAAAGACTGAGATTATTCCCTGCATATTCTCAGATCACAATGTTTTGAAACCGGAGCTCAATCACAAGGAAAAGTTCAGAAGGAACTCAAAACACCTGGAAGCTAAAGACCACCTTGCTTAAGAATGCTTGGACCAACCAGGAGATCAAAGAAGAACATAAACAATTCATGGAAACCAAGGAGAATGAAGACATTTCAGTCCAAAACCTATGGGATACAGCAAAGGCAGTTCTAATAGGGAAATACATAGCCATCCAAGCCTCCCTCAAAAAAATTGAAAAATCCAGAATATACCAGCTGTATCTACACCTTAAAAAACTGGAGAATCAACAACTAATTAAACCAACTCCACACATAAGAAGGGAAATAATCAAGATTAGAGCAGAGATCAATGAGGTAGAAACTAGAGATACAGTAGAATGTATCAATGAAACTAGAAGCTGATTTTTGAAAGAATCAATAAGATCGATAAACCAATGGCCACACTAATCCAAAGAAAAGAGAGAAAGCTCAAATTAATAAAATTATGAATGAAAAGGGAGAGATCACAACGAACACCAAGGAAGTAGAAACAATCATAAGAAGTTATTATCAACAGTTATATGCCAATAAATTAAGCAACCTAGATGAAATGGATGCATTCCTGGAAAACTATAAACTGCCAAAATTGAACCAGGAAGAAATTGGCAACCAGAATAGACTGGTATCTAGTAACGAGATTGAAGTAGTGATCAAAAACCTCCCAAAAAACAAGAGCCCAGGACCTAATGGATTCTCTGGGGAATTCTACCAAACTTTCAAAGAAGAAATAACACCTATTCTCCTGAAGCTGTTTCAAAAAATTGAAGCAGAAGGAAAACCTCCAGGCTCTTTTTATGAAGCCAGCATTACCTTGATCCCCAAACCAGGCAAAGACCCTACCAAAAAGGAGAATTTCAGACAAATATCACAGATGAATATGGATGCTAAGATTCTCAACAAGATCCTAGCAAACAGGATCCAACAGCACATTAAAAAGATTATCCACCATGACCAGGTGGGATTCATCCCTGGGTTATAAGGATGGTTCAACATTCACAAATCAATCAATGTGATAAAACAAATCAGTAAGAGAAGAGAGAAGAACCACATGGTCCTCTCAATTGATGCAGAAAAAACATTTGACAAAATCCAGCATCTGTTCCTAATTAAAACACTTCAAAGTATAGGGATAGAAGGTACATTCCTGAACTTTGTAAAATCTATCTATGAAAGACTCACAGCAAATATCATCCTCAATGGGAAAAAGCTCAAAGCCTTCCCGTTGAGATCAGGAACACGACAAGGATGCCCACTCTCACCACTCTTATTCAACATAGTATTAGAAGTTCTAGCAACAGCAATCAGACAACAAAAGAAATAAAAGGTATCCAAATTGGCAATGAAGAAGTCAAACTCTCCCTCTTCACAGATGACATGATACTTTATATGGAAAACCCAAAAGAATCCACCCCCAAACTACTAGAACTCATACAGCAATTCAGTAACGTGGCCGGATACAAAGTCAATGTACAGAAATCAGTGGCTTTCTTATACACTAACAATGAAAATTCAGAAAGGAAAATTAGAGAATTGATTCCATTTCCTATAGCACCAAGAACCGTAAGATACCTGGGAATAAACCTAACTAAGAAGGTAAAGGATCTGTACTCGAGGAACTAGAGAACTAGAGAAATTGAAGAAGACAAAAAAGATAGAAGACCATTCCATGCTCTTGGATTGGAAGAATAAACATTGTTAAATGTCTATACTGCCTAGAGCAATCTATACTTTTAATGCCATTCTGATCAAAATTCCACTGGTATTCTTCAAAGAGCTAGAGCAAATAATCCTAAAATTTGTATGGAATCAGAAGAGACCCCAAATCGCTAAGGAAATGTTGAAAAACAAAAATAAAACTGGGGGCATCACGTTACCTGATTTCAAGCTTTACTACAAAGCTGTGATCACCAAGACATCATGGTACTGGCATAAAAATTGACACATAGACCAGTGGAACAGAGTAGAGAGCCCAGATATGGACCCTCAACTCTATGGGCAAATAATCTTTGACAAAACAGGGAAAAAAATACAGTGGAAAAAAGACAGTCTCTTCAATAAATGGTGCTGGGAATACTGGACAGCTATATGTAGAAGAATCAAACTCGACCATTCTCTTACACAAAGATAACTCAAAATGGATAAAATACCTCAACATGAGACAGGAATCCATCAGAATCCTAGAGGAGAACATAGGCAGTAACTTCTTCGAAATCAGCCACAGCAACTTCTTTCAAGATACGTCTCCAAAGGCAAAGGAAACAAAAGCAAAAATAAAGTTTTGGGACTTCATCAAAATCAAAAGCTTCTGCACAGCAAAGGAAACAGTCAAAAAAACAAAGAGGCAACCCACAGAATGGGAGAAGATATTTACAAATGACAGTACAGACAAAAGTTTGATATCCAGGATCTATAATGAACCCCTCAAACTCAACACACAGAAAACAGGCGATCATATCAAAAAAAATGGGCAGAAGATATGAACAGACACTTCTCCAATGAAGACATACAAATGGCTATCAGACACATGAAAAAATGTTCATCATTGCTAGCCATCAGGGAGAATTAAAACCACAAATTAAAACCACATTGAGATATCACCTTACACCAGTTAGAATGGCCAAAATTAGCAAGACAGAAAACAACGTGTGTTGGAGAGGATGTGGAGAAAGGGGAACCCTCTTACACTGTTGATGGGAATGCAAGTTGGTGCAGCCTCTTTGGAGAACAGTGTGGATGTTCCTTAAGAAATTAAATGTAGAGCTTCCCTATGACCCTGCCATTGCACTACTGGGTATTGACCCCAAAGATACTGATGTAATGAAAAGAAGGGCCATCTGTACCCCAACGTTTATAGCAGCAATGGCCATGGTCGCCAAACTGTGGAAAGAACCAAGATGCCCTTCAACGTACGAATGGATAAGGAAGATGTGGCCCATATACACTATGGAGTATTATGCCTCCATCAGAAAGGGCGAATATCCAACTTTTGTAGCAACATGGGCAGGACTGGAAGAGATTATGCCGAGTGAAATAAGTCAAGCAGAGAGAGTCAATTATCATATGGTTTCACTTATTTGTGGAGCATAATAAATAACATGGAGGGCAAGGGGTATTAGAGAGGAGAAGGGAGTTGAGGGAAATTGGAAGGGGAGGTGAACCATGAGAGACTATGGACTGTACAAAACAACCTGAGGGTTTTGAAGGGGCAGGGGGTGGGAGGTTGGGGGAGCCAGGTTTTGGGTATTAAGGAGGGCACGTATTACATGGAACACTGGGTATGGTGCACAAACAATGAATTCTGTTATGCTGAAAAGAAATTTTAAAAAAAGCAGAAAGAAAAAAAAGAATGAAAGAGTGGAGGTAGCTTAAGGAAACCATGAGATAACATCAAGCAGACTAATGTTTGTATTATACTTGATTAAAAGCACGATCATCATATTGACAAATGAAAAAGAAATTTAGAATTTAAATAGTAGCAATAGGGCAATGAAAGATATACACATAATTTGATATGGAATTCTTGACATCTTAGAATTATAAAGCATTTGGGGTACAGTGAGAAGAACACAGGATATTTTAGAGAGTCAGATGTGAAGCTCCTGTAGCAACTCCAAACCTTGAGTCTGTTGACCACAGAAGTAGAGCTGAGCCTCTTTTGTCATCCATGAAATTGGGGAGAATTATTTTATTTGCCTCTTATTTTGGTGGTCTCCAGGACTACCACCAGGTCCAGCGATTGTCTAGAAAAACTCATAGTTCTCAAGTCATTGTATCTATGCTTACAAGTTACTGTAGTGAGAGGACACAAAGGAAATCTAGCAAAAGAAAAGGATGCATGGGATGAAATCCAAAGGAAATCAGGCACAAGTTCCCCAAAATCTTTTCCCCATGATATTACATAGATGGACTTAATTCCTCTAGCAACAGAGTTGAGATAATCCATGTGTTGTCTACCAGGGAAGTTCATTACAGACTCAGAGGCCAAGGTTTTAATTGGGGTTGGTCATACAGGTACACTGGCTTTGCCTCAGTGATACCCTCCAGTGCCCTGGGTTAAGGAAGTTAAAACAAATCATAAAGGTCTGTCTTAGAAAGCTGGTGGCTCTCTCCTTGTTTCCATATCATTTTTTTAAAACTTGGTCTCAGTTATCCATTCAGTTATAGCACAAATGTGGCAGGTAATTTGAAGCTGACCTGAAAGTCTTCCAGGGCCAAGAAGGTATCATGATAACCAGGGTGCACACATGGATAAAACCCCAGAGAACATATATGGTCCTCCTGAAAACAAGGAGATCACATTGGTTGGGTAGCCCAAGCAGGACATACATTAGTCAGGCAAAAAGAGGTAAACAGGGCCCCCACTGTGACACCATGTGGAGTCTTCCATGCCAGGGTTCTTCATTCAGTCCAAAAAAAATTAGTTCAGTCATTGGTTTCAGAAGGACTGCCTGAAAGACCATCAGTTCCTTACAGTTTTGCTTGTCTGTGAAAACAGTTTATTTGCCTCATGAGCATGGCCTACACTTGGAGGTGTTCTGTGTGGAAAGTGCAGGAGCCCTTGCAGTCAGTCTGATAGTCAGCACTGTCTACACTGTTTCGTGTGATAGTAGGCTCTGCCATCAGTTTGAATTCAAAGCACTTGCAGCACTTTGGGAAGGCAGCATGGAGTGGTTTTCTTTGGGAAGAGGGAAGAATTTGTAGGAGGAGTTTCGAAAAATAAATACTATTGCTGTCCTTCTCCCTTCCCTGTGCCTTCCCAGGTGCTGGGTTTTTGTTTTTCTTCTGTTATAAAATCAGGGTGTTCCATTTGGTATTCATAACTTCCCAATTTTTTATTTTTTAGGATTTTATTCATTTATTTGAAAGAGAGACAGTGTGAAAGAGAGAGCATGAAAGAAAGAGCATGAGTGGAGAGAAGGGGCAGAGGGAGAAGCATTTTGATGCAGGGCTCTGTCCCAGGACCCTGAGATTGTGACCTGAGCAGAAGGCAGATGCTTAACCAACTGAGCCATTCAGGTGCTTTCTAACTTTATGATTTTTAAGTTATCCCATTATCTCCTACAGACCTTTCACTGGAAAGGGCTGTGTGCAAGAGGGGCATAATCATGTTTATAGAAAAACATGTTTATATACTTTAACTAGAAAGACACCTCACATTCAGGAGATGGTCCTGATAAAATCTTGAGTTTTTAATTTTGTTTTTCAAAGTAAGATTACCTAACCACCCCAGCCCAAATCTGTTTTCTCCTAACCATTTATTCAGTGAGCAGCCAAGAAGAAAAAAAATCAATTTATTCCGGGGCACAGCAACACTTAATAATTACACTGTATTGTTAAGTTCTGTTTATTAGGGAAAAGGTAAAGGAAGCAGCATCAGGCTATCGGTCTGTTGTTGCACACTTCAACTAATCCAGAAGGCCAAGGAACACAAGTCAGCATGAGGTCTCCCTGAGCTGGGATGAAAGTCCAGTCTGTCAAGATTAGGTTCAAGGGTCACTGTGCTGGTCAAGTGCCCTCCCATGACTTGCAGTTTTCTCAGGAATTATAAGTTAGAAATGCAGTTAGCCTGTGTTAGAAACATGAAGCCTATGGGCAGCTCGATTTCAGATGGCCCCATCAGAGAACAAGCCCTTTCCATGGGCATCTGCAAATGACCCAGCCAGACCAGCCAGCATCCATAATGATTGTTATCATTTATGGGCTCAGAGAGGAGTACCCTAGAACTGTAAAGGTCCAAGAGACTGGGTTCTGTTCATTGAGCCCATGCTTGCTTTCAGTTCAGCACATATCTTGCTAAGACGAAAATAGGCCATAGTAAACTGTAAAAGGTTTCAGTTCAAAGTCATATCCAGGAAATTAAGATCCGAGAATTCAGGACTCCAAAAGCCGGTAGCTTTTCTTGGGGAGCAGCCTAGCCTTCAGATGTGGTAGAGCCAGACTGTGTGTTCCAAACCCAAGAGCCAAAGTAAGGCTTCCGTAAGCCCGTTTTATCTTGTCAGTCTTGGAATCCAAACTGACCCACTATGAAACATGCACATCAGGCAGGAAAATTACCATCTTCTAGGGGTCACAAATCTAATTTTATAAGAGCTCATTAGCAAACCAAAAAAAAAAAAAGTGCTTTTTAAAACTCCGAAAGTATATCTCCATGTGAAAATCACCTCTTTTTATCTTGTCTCCCATCTTCTAGAAGTTCCAATAGGCCAAAAATCACAGAAAAAAAAAATCACTGTTTACAGAGAATCGTTTTGTTTCCAAAACTGAAAGAGTTTGAATTCCAACATGCCCATTAGGAGCAAAAATCAAGGAAGTTGCATCCCACTAAATTGTGTATACATGTATATGGCTTTTGTCTTTATCATTTTTGACATTGTAAGCATATAACATTTGATGTTCATTTTTATCATGCACCCAGATAGTATAGCCATAAAATACAAAGCCATTCGTTAAAATCCCTCTCCCTCTTTTATCTCCCTACAAGTCTACTCACTTAGTAGTAAATTATAAATTAATTAAGTAAATTAAATTAATTAATTAAAAGATTAAGATGGGGGTGGGAGGGCTGCTGTAGCAGTGACATCAGGAAGACTGGAGTGGTTTCTTTCTTTTTCTTTCTTTCTTTCTTTTTTTTTTCCTCCTCTGGTTTATCTAAAGCATTGCTCAAGCTTTAGAGCAATGTGAAGTGGTCTGAACTTTTTTATCCTACTTGAAGAAGGGAGGAATGCAGATCTTTAATATTTTTGGTTCACTCAAAGCCCAACTTCAAGATTTTTTGGATTATGTCCCCTGCCACCTGGCAAAAAGAACAGTTACAAACCACTTTTTTGTGACTTTTCCCCATCGAAAGCCCATTTCTGGGGAATGTTCCTCATACCTAGAGGAAAACACAAACCAAAGGGATCACCCAGGCCAAGCTTCCCCCTCATTTTGGCTAGCAAGGCCAAAAGCATCTGGGGGGATCCAGGGAGACAAATCTCCCAGGGTTGGATCTATCATTTTGAAATTCACAGGTAACTTTTACCTCTCATCAAAGAAAGCAACTTAGCTCCATAACCGCTCAGGCACCAGAGTTTTGCCATCCCCCACCGTTCTCTCTTTCTTTTTCCCAAATAACACTGTAATCATATTTCAGTGGAACAGGGTCATTCTAGTAAACACCATAGTTACTGCTGTGTCATGCGTTCCCAAGATCACTCCCATAGTCACAGATTCATTATTCACTATTGTTAACTATCACTAAAATCAATTTTAGAATACTTCCCAACCCTCAAAACAAACTCTATATCCATGAAACAGTCACCCTTCCCTCCCATTCTCCTCTCCAGTCTCTAACAACTACTAATCTAGTTTCTATCTCTATAGATTTGCCTGGTTTGGACCTGTCATACAAATCTGATCATATAATATGCGGCCTTTTGTGACTAGCTTCTTTATTTTATTATTTTTTAAAATATTTCATTTATTTATTTGTCAGAGAGAGAGAGCATAAGCAGGGGAAAAGGCAGGCAGAAGGAGAATCAGGCCCCCGCTGAGCAAGGAGCCTGACCTGGGACTCAATCCCAGGACCCTGGGATCATGACCTGAGCCAAAGGCAAAGGCTTAACCCACTGAGCCACCCAGGCATCTCTGTGGCTAGCTTCTTTAAATTAGCATGTTTTCAAGGTTGATCTATGTTGTAGCATGCGTCAGAACTTCGTTTTTTTCTATGGTTAAATAATATTCTTTTATATGGATAGACTACATTTTTAAAAGTCCATTGATTGTTCATTGTTTGTTCATTGATTGTTCATTGGTTGTTCCCAGCCTTTGGCTGCTATGAATAGGGCTACTTGGAATATCCCTGTAAAGATATTTGTTTGAATACCTGTTTTCAGTTCTTTTGTGTATATATCTAGGACTGAAATTGCTGGGCCGTATGGTAATTCTGTGCCTAAGATTTTGAGGAACAACCAAACTGTTTTCCATAGAAGCTGCACCATTTTACATTTTCACCAGCAATGTGAATGTTCCAGTTTCTCTACATCCCAGCTAAAACTTGCTATTGTCACCCTTCCTTCCTTCCTTCCTTTCCTATTACTATAGCCATCTTAGTGGCTGTTAAGTGATATCATGTGATTTTAGTCTGTATTTCACTAATGACTGGTAATGTTGAGCATCTTTTCGTGTGCTTAGTGGTCATTTGTATCTTTTTTGGAGAAATTTATTTCTATGCAGATCCTTTGTCCTTTTTAAAAATTGTGTAATTTTTCTTTTTAATATTCACTTATAAGTGTTCTTTTTATATGTTTGATAACACCCTTATCAGATTATGCGATTATGATTTGCAAATATGTTTCTTCTATTCCACAGGTGGCCTTTTCACTTTCTTTGTGGTATCCTTTGAATCACAAAAGTTTTTAACTTTAAAGAAGTCCAATGTGTCAAATTTTTCCTTTAGCACTTACATTTTTAGTGTCACATCTAAAATGTCATAAAGATTCACTCCCACATTTTCCTCTAATAATTTTTTAAAATATTTTATCTCCTACATTTATTTAGATCGATGATCGGTTTTGAGTTAATTTTGTGTATAGTATGAGGAGGGGGTTCAGCTTCATTCTTTTGCATGTGAATACCCAGCTGTCTCAGCAGTGATTATTAAAAAGGCTATTCTTAAAAAAGAAAAGCTATTCTTTCCTCAATAAATATTTTGGCACCCTTGTCAAATATCAATTGCCCATAAATGCAGGTGTTTATTTCTGGACTCTCAATTCTATTCCATTGTTCTATATGTCTATATTTATGCCAACATCACATTCTTTTTTATCAACTGTAGTTTCACGGCAAATTTTGAAATTAGGGTCCTCCAACTTTGTTCTACTTTTTCAATATTGACTTGGCTGTTCTAGATACCTTGACATTCTATATGAATTTTAGGATAAGCTTACTTATTTCGGCAAAAAGAAAAAAAAAAGCCAGCAAGTGTTTTTATGAGGAATTGTATTAAACTTATGAATTGGAGAGTATTGAAATCTTAACAATATAAAGTAATCCGATCAATGAAAATAGAATTTCTTTCTTTTTAAATTTCTTTCAGTAATATTTTGTAGTTTTTAGAGATTTAGTTTTTCACTTCTTTTATTAAATTTATCTTTAAGTATCTCATATTTTTGATGCTATTATAAACAGAAATTCTTTATTTTGTTTTTTGGATTATTCATTGCATGTAGAGAGAAATACAGTTACACTTTGTATATTGATCTTGTTACCTTGTAACGTTGCTGGACTTGTTTATTAATTCTAACAGTATTTTAGTGGATTTTTAGGATTTTCTATATACAAGATAATGTCATCTGCAAATATAGTTTTGTTTCCTTTTTTCCACTTTTAAACCATTATTTAATTTTCTTGCTTAATTGCCTGGGTAGGCTAGCTTTCTTCTGTACACCTAATGCTCACAGGTTTTACTATTGAATGCTAGAGGAAATAAGGAATGTGAAACTGCTTTATAAACTGTAAGCCCTATCTAGACAAATATAAGTGTTTATTATCATAAATTTGAGTCACTATTGGGTATCTGGATGAAAACTGGGGTTATTGCAAATTCAAATCAAATGTCTTGGTACTGACTAGAGACTCTATTGACAAATAAATTCTCTTTGTTTAGGAAAAGGATATATTTTTCCATTTGCACAGTGGCTTGTTTCCCCACCTCTGTGTATCAGGGAAACAACCCTGGCTTCTATTAATCTGTGAAATCTCAGCAGAATTGGTAGAGTGATTTGGTATAAGCTAAACGCAGGAAAGAGAGTTTCTAGCATGTGCAATCCATTTCTCTACTATTTCCTAGATCTTGCCACAGCTTAAGAAAGTAAGAGTAAAGATCCACCCACCAAAAGTAAGGTCTTAAATGAGAGAGTCCAGAGATGGGGTGGGTTTGGAAATGCCCACATAAAGGAAACAATATATATTTGTTGCTGCTATACAAACATGTAGAAAAACTGAAATATGGGCTTTCGGCTCTTTTTTTCCTATCCTCTAACAAATCTAAATCTCAGCAAATATGATCTTAAAAATACAAGTAGAAAATGGACTTTTTCCTGCAGAATAAGTACATCTTTAAAATTTAAAAATGAATTATACAGAATAGAAGTTTTTAATATGATGACCTATCTTACTCTTGTATTCACTCTAACTCCAAAATGTGATTATGAGGCTAATTGGAATTATATAGAAGTCAAATACAACTTTTGCCTGATTGATCTCAACCAGATTAGAGGAAGATAGCCAATTTCGTCCATTAAACTTTACTTAATCTTTGGTAGCAAGGAGTTTTTTCGGTCTTATTCAGTCAGCATTTCTTCTTATTTTGCCTTCATGGCCTGTAACAGGACGATATGTTGAATTTTGGGTCACATTAGTAAAATGTATTGGATAATATATTATGTGACCTGGGTGGCTCAGTGGGTTAAGCCTCTGCCTTCAGCTCAGGTCATGATCTCAGGGTCCTGGGATTGAGGTCCGCATCGGGCTCCCTGCTCAGTGGGGAGCCTGCTTTCCCCTCTCTCTCTGCCTGCCTCTCTGCCTACCTGTAACCTCTCACTCTCTCTCTCTCAAATAAATAAATAAAATCTTTTAAAAACAAAAACAAAATAAAATTGCAAGTTTAAGGTGAGAATTAAAATGAAGTATGAAAACTTGGCTCACTGAAGTGAATACTGTTTTTCACAGTAAGTGTCAAACTTAAGGGTTAAAGAGTAAGTAAAAATCAAAGGTAAAGCTTGGGCTATAAGCTGTAGTTAATGTCACCCAACAAAACCAAGAACCTCAACCTCCATATGTTTATTACATATTTTAAGAAATAGATATAAAATATTACAAAAATGCTATAAAGTTATAGTAATATTTTTCTCAACTTCTTTGTATTACTACTAAAGAAAACACCTGTAGTTGGTCTTCATAGTAAAAGGGTAATCTGTATCCATCAGCAGCAATCTCTTTTTCAAGAAATTATGAAAAAGCCAGTTTTGAATGTATCAAAATGGGATTTTACAAAAGGTTTTTTTTTTAAGGTTTTATTTATTTATTTGACAGACAGAGATCACAAGTATGCAGAGAGAGAGGCGGGCAGAGAGAGAGGGGGAAGCAGGCTCCCTGCTGAGCAGAGAGCCCGATGCGGGGCTTGATCCCAGAACCCTGGGATCATGATCTGAGCTGAAGGCAGAGGCTTAACCCACTGAGACACCCAGGTGCCCTCTTTTCTTAGATTTTATTTGTAAGTATCTCTATACCCAACAGGGGGCTTGAACCCATGACCCCTAGTTCAAGAGACACATGCTCTACCAACTACCAACTGAGCCAGCCAGGTTCCCCCAGAAAAGACCTTCTTGACACTTTATGAAGAAAAAGAAAAAAGAAAAAGAACAGCTGACTTCAAAATGAGACCCTTTACCCTCAAAAAAAAAAAAAAAAAGAAAAGAAAAAAAAGAAAAACCACAACACACACACACACACACACACACACATACATACACACAAACTGTTGCCTATTAAAAAGCCATAAAAACTAAACTGTGCCTCATTTGGCTTGGAGGTTGTATGTCATAAACACATAGAATGAAAATATCAACCACATGGATGCCATTAGTTTTTTTTAAAATTAGCATTTATTGAGCACTTATTATATATAAGCAAACTGCAATTTATCTAGCTTATGATATTCTTTATTTTAAAATTTTCTCCTCATAACAATCCTGTTGTGGAGATACTGTTATTATCTCCCACTTTTCTGATGTGAAAACTAGGTTTATGGCAATTAAGTAACTTGCTTTCAGCCAGTAAATGACAAATAGAGGACTCATACCTAGATCTCCATTTTATCAGAGAACAAGCTCTGAAAGATATTATGCTCCAGCATTAGGTGTCATTATAATAAGACATATATTGGCCAGGAAGGGATTCAGAAAATCAAAATGAAAGTCATCTTTGCACCAGGAAAACTTTGCAGAAACCACTTTTTGTGATCAAGAGTTACATTTTAAGATTTTTTTTCTCTCTTTTTGAAACTGCCACTATTTTCTAATGTTTATATAGGGAAGCCTACAATTTATACAATTTTTAAAATAAATTGCCATCAATAAGCCACATTTATTATAAGTTTTGACATGTGCATGTGTGTGTGTGTGTATAAAATCTGTGAAATCATCACCACAATCAAGATAATGAACATTTAAATTATCTCCCCCAAATTTCCTCTTGCTTTTTTAAAATCCATTCCTCCTTGCATTATCAACTCCCTCTACCCCAGTCCCTAGGCAAACACAGATTTTTCTTTCATTGTAGATTCATTGGCATTTCCTGGAAGTTCATACAAATAGGATCATACACAGCACATATGTTTGGGGGGAGTATGTGACTTCTTTAGAAACCATCATGTTTTTGAAATTATCCAAGTTGTTGACTATATCAGTAGCTGTTCTACTTTATATTATTGTATGGATATACTATATCTATCTATCCATATGTTGATGAACATTTAAATAGTTTCTGTTTGGGGGTTTCACAAAACCAATTATGAACATTTGGACACATGTTCTTGTGCATACACTTTGGATAAGTTTCTTGAAATGAAATGGCTAGTGTATAATTAACTAAGTAACTGCTAAAGTTTTAAAAAATGTTTGTACTACTTTATGTTCCTACCAGCAGCATGGGAGAATCTTGGGTTTTATCCTTACGAACAGTTTGTATGTTTTGTTTTTTTAATTTCAGCCATTTTAATGGATATTGTTGTCTTGGTATCATACATGCTGTGGATTTAACTTGTTTCTCTGATAACTAATGACGTCGAACATTTTAAATATGCTTATTAGCCATTCATATACCTTTTTGTGAAGTGACTTCATATTTGTGTCCATTTCTTAAAAAGATTTTATTTATTTAAAATAAATAAAGCAGGAAGCAGGCTCCCCGATGAGCAGAGGGCCTGATGCAGGGCTCGATCCCAGGACCCTGAGATCATGACCTGAGCTTAAAGCAGAGGCTTAACCCACTGAGCCACCCAGGCACCCCATTGTATCCATTTTTTTATTGGGTTGTCTTTTTCGCTATTGAGTTGTAAGACTTCTTTATCTATTCTGCATACAAGTTCCTTTTTATGTGTTGCAAGATTTTTCTTCCAGTCTGTGATTTGCTTTTTACTTTTAAGATTGTCTTTTGTATAGCAATATTTAGAAATAATTTTATCTTTTTTTCCCTCTATGTTCTGTGTGTGTGTGTGTGTGTGCGTGTGTTCTGTCAAAGAAACCACCAATATATAGTTCACAAGGATTTTCTTCTATGTCTTCTAGACAGTTTAAGGTTTTACATAATTCATTTAGATTTAATTGTTCCTTTATTTCCATATGAATATCCAGTTGAATTAGGCAACTCGTTGAAAAGACTTTCTTTTCACCTTTGAATTGTCTTACCATCTTTGTCAAATTGGTTGATAATATATATGTGTGAGTTTATCCCTGAACTTTCTATTTTGTACCACTGATCCACTTATCCATCATATCAATAATACCAAACTGGATTAATATAACTTACAGTAAATCTTGTGATCAGGTAGCATAAATCCTCCAACTTTTTTCTTTTTGTGTTTTCAAATTTCTGTGGCTTTTCTAGGTCCTCTGAACTTCTGTATATATATATATATATATATATATATATATATATATATATACTAGAATTAGCTTGCCAATGTATTAAAAAAGCCATCTTCAAATGTTGTTTTCTTATTCATAAACATATCATATATCCTCATTTATTTAGTCCTTTGAAAACTTCTTTAGCAATGTGTCATACTTTGTAGGGTGTAAATAAGGCCATCCTTTGTTAGATTAATATTTTATATTTTGATGTTATGGCAAATAGACATTTTATTTGCTGCTAGTATATAAGAATACAATGGATTTTTATATTAGTATACATATTTACATTTAATTTGGAAGGCATTGCTGAATTTTAGAAACGTATTTATACCTTTTCTGTTTTAAATGTAAAAATCTTAACCTTAGTTCCCTTTGCCTACCAGTGTTTTCCTCTTCAGGATCAAAGTTATGTTAAAAATTGAAAATTCCTTGTTTCCTCATTATCTCACATTCATCACTGTCCGAACTCTAACTTGGTTTACTCAGGTAACAATTTGCTGAAATTCCCATCACTTCACTGCAATTTCTAACACCATGGCCATCATTATCATTATCTTGTTTGACCTCACTTCCTTTTTTCACACTAATGATAATGTCTAATGCAGTGTTTTTCTGATTTAATTCCTACTTCTCTACAAACATCTTTTAAACCTTTGTGTGAGCTTCTTGCTTTGCTCAGTCTTTTAAGTTAGGAATCCCATATTTGGCCCTCTTCACAAAACACGCACTCCTCAGGTAATTTCATACAATTCTCTGACTCCAGTTACCATTGATACCTTGATGATTTGGACATCTCTACCTCCAGGCCAAACCCCTCTAACAAAATCTAGATCAAAGCTAAACATCATTTCTTAGTTTGTCAAATTGTTTCACAGAGGATAAGGACTAACACATACACACACACACACAACCCACAAAGAAACCAGGGTTTTATCCTTGATTACCAACTTCTTTTTTTAAATTTTATTCATTTACTTATTTTGATTACCAACTTCTAATCAGTTGTCAAATTATGTTATTTTATATCCTTAACATTTCAGGATCCACCCTACTTTTTTCCCCACTCCCACTGAAATGAACTTACCAGCAGGCAGTCCACCAACTACACTACATCCACAATGATTTTTTTTAATACAAATCTCATAATGAATTATCAAATTATTCAATTATAAAACAGATGAGCCTGTTGTTAAGACCAAAGAAATAGAAATGAAAACTAACCAATCTGAAGAGCAGAGATAAAGATTGAAAAAAAAAATGAATAGAGCCTCAGAACCTGTGTGATACTATTAAGTATCTTGAGAAATTTTTTTGAAGTATGAACTGCTAATGCATATGATATCATGGATAAATCGCAAAAGCAATATTTTGAAAGAAAAAAAGCCAGACACAAAACAGTGATTGCTATATGATTCCATTTATGTGAAGTTTTAGAATAAGTAAAACATATCTAGTGTGGAAAAAAATTAGAAATATGCATGAATTAATTTTACGTTGAAAAAATTTAAGCCTGGAAAGGCATATTCATTTAAAACTTCTGAATCACACTAAATAGCATTGAGAATGATCTATGTATGTACACACACAACAAATACAATGTTGAGTAAAAGAAGCCAGGCACAAAATCATAAATCCTAAATGATTCACTTCATATAAATTTCAAAAGTAGGTGAAACTAAATTGTAATGTTTAGCAATACAACACTTGGTGATCAAAGTATGAAAGAAAGGCAAAATGGTGATTTCTAAAAAAGTTGACTTTGTGGCTATTGTGGCTGGTGAAGATAGAAGGGGTTGTGACTGAGAAGAGACTGAGAGTTCTAATAATACTTTATTTGATTTGGATGGTGGTTATATGGGTATTCACTTTATAATAATTGAGGTGAAAAATACTCATTTAATCACCAAATGTGTATTTGCTGAATGTAAGTTCCATGGACATATGGACTGAACAAAAGTATTTCTCTTCTTTAGTGCTTTGTCCCCAGAAACTAACACATAGTGAGTGCTCAATAAATATTTTTGAAAAAAATGAATGAATGAATGAATAAACCGAGCACTAATTCTGTGTTTGGCACTCAGCTATTGTCCGTTCCTGTGGGTTTGCTCAAGTTACTGATAGCCACGTGTTTTTTTTTAAAGATTTATTTATTTCAGAGAGAGCACACATGCATGCATGTGTGTGCAAACATTGGGGGGGATAGGAGAGGAAGAAGCAGACTCCCCACTGAGAAGGAACCCCTGCAGGGGCTGGATCCCAGGACCCTGGGATATACTTAACCAACTAAGCCACCCAGAAGCCCCCTGATAATCTTGTTAATGAGAAATAGGAGTTTCTACAACAGGCATAGAATAACTTGTAAGCTCACAAATTAATTTTGATTTATTTTTCATTTTCCAAGGTCATTATTTAATTGTTACATTATTAATTTCCATTATAAAAATGTATTTAGGAAACTTCTATTCTGGAAGGGTTAACAGGTTTGATACTCCACTTTTGCACACATGAGTATACTCTTTGCTTATGAAATGGAAGACTTTTGGAATTCTACCCTATTTGTGCAAATGCACTGTTACCATGAGAGACTATGGACTCTGAAAAACAACCTGAGGGTTTTGAAGGGGCAGAGGGGTGGGAGGTTGGGGGAGCCAGGTGGTGGGTATTAAGGAGGGCACGTATTGCAAGGAGCACTGGGTGTTGTGCAAAAACAATAAATACTGTTATGCTGAAAAGAAATTTAAAAAATTAAAAAATGAAGATAATATACTATTCATCTGGGGCGTCTGGGTGCCTCAGTGGGTTAAAGCCTCTGCCTTTGGCTTCAGTCATGATCCCAGGGTGCTGGGATGGAACCCTGCATTGGGCTCTCTGCTCAGCAGGGAGCCTGCTTCCCTCTCTCTCTCTGCCTGCCTCTCTGCCTACTTGGGATCTCTGTCTGTCAAGTAAAAAATAAAATCTTTAAAAAAAGTATTTATCAATAACTCTTCATAATAATGTTAATAAAGGTATAATCTGACTGCTTAATATCAACTTGTTTATTTGAATTACAAATAGATTCTAACTCATGATTCTACTTCTTAGATTCTGCTTAGCCAAAATTCTATCCTTAGCTGTTATGCAGTCTTGTTTGCTTTCAAATCTCCAGATATTTGCTCTCCTAGGAAAAACTATATCATAAGACAAATAAATAAGTAGGTTACTACTAATAGCACAGTACTTGTAAATTGCATTAGGTTTGCTATTCCATATTCTTGTTTCTTAAAATGTTGTTAAAGCCTTCTTTATAATGGAGTTTCAAAAGTAAATAAACTCAATACCAACAAGCTTAACAATGCTAAAGGTCAATGCAGGGAATAGAAAATAAATGTCATTGGAGTTCATAAATATGTTCACCTAATAACATTTTAATGGATTTTTAAAATACCTCTTGTAGATATAGGTTTGTTTTCCAAATTAAGGAATAAGCAACAAAGTAATGTTTCCATTTATTATAAATTGTGAGACTATAAATCAGAGAGAGGCGAAGGAAACATTTTAAAAGTGCACACTACTTCCCATACAAATAGGCATTAAATATAAAGCAAACATTACAACCAGCAAATGTATAAGTAGTGCTTGGTTACAGAACTTAGAGCAATGCTGTTTGTACTGAATTCCACAGATAATAAAAAAAAAAATTCTTTTTCATTAAGGGTTAATAATGATATTATTCCACATGAAAACATGTGACAAAAAAAAAACCTTAATCACTCTTACTTTTAGGTAAATTAAGTACATGGAAGACCTTCATTCACAATCTCTCTAGCCCTTATATTTATTCTGTGCTTTTGCTATAACCTTAAAGTAGCATTCTTCCTACAGCTTGTTCACAGGAAAAAAGATGGGTAAAAGAACAATGGGTTGTTGATAGTAGATGGAAGGGTAGGTGGGTATAAGGTCAACATTAGAAGAGACAGAAGAGAGACGAACTACAGACCTTGTCCAACTTCAGTTTAGTCCACAACTGAGTACTCAGGATATTTCTAGCTTAATAGGTGCTTGTTGAATGAACTAAGATATGGTTTGAGGTGAAAGTCCTAAGACTGTGTATTTAGTGGCTTATCTACATCTTAAAGGCCAGCAGAGAGATCACAACTGAATCTGTGAAGCCTGATTTCAATCCCCTTTGCATAATTAGTGTCAGGTTAACTGATATTCTACTAAACTACACCACTCCTGACCACTGCCGCTGTATTTTTGTTTTGTTTCTGCCTTCCCTGTCGAGGAAAGTAAACGTTTTCCTCAAGCCAGATATACCCAGGTATCATTTCTATAAGGTAAAATTCAACTTTTTTAGGTATACAGAATTGAATTCAATTTAATTCTACTGTGAAATGTGAATGAATTGTGAAAGACGAGTAAAGCTGAATAACCATAACAAAAATCAACATACAGATTATTTCTGTTGCTTTAAGACTCTTTTTTTTTTTGTACACGTTTGTCAAGTTCCCTCCTCCATCACAAGCTCCTAGCAGCTACTGATCAGCTGCTCTCTGTCCCTATAGTTCTGCTTTTAGTTAGAACATCCTAAAAATATAAGCGTATCATGTATAGCCTTTTTGACTCTGGTTGTCTTCACTTAGCATAATGCTTTTGTGATTGATCCATGTGATTGCTTATTTCAGTAGGTCTTTCTTTTTATTGCTGAGCAGTATTCCTTTCTACAAACGTACCACACACTGCTCAGTCAGTTACCAGTTAATGCATAGTTGGGTTATTTCTGCTTTGGTTTTTATGTGTGTGTGTGTGTGATCATGAATTAAGCTGTTATATATATTCATGTACAAGCTTTAGTGAGGACATGTTTTCATCTCTATTGGGTAAATATCTAAGAGGAGGATTGACGACTCATATGACAAGCATATGACTAGCTTTATCAGAAACTCTCAAACTGTGTTCTAAAATGACTTTACTAGTTTGGACTGAGTTCTAATTGCTCAATGTTATTGCTACTACCTTTTCCCTCATTCCAGTAGATGTGAGTTTCTGGTTTTAATTTGCGTTTCTGTTACCACTAACGATGTTGATCATCTTTTCATGTGCTTATTCGCAATCTGTATCTGCTATAATGAAGCGTCTTATCAAGGAAAATACTCTAACTGAAAAGGGAAAAAATGTATTTGGTGCATGTTGGGACTCCTGTGCAGCCTATTCTCATCTTCTCTGAGACTACTCTCCTCGCAGGGATGGCTCCTAGCAGCACGTTTGCATTATGTGCTCTCACTCTTGTCTTATCACAGATGATTGGACCTAACTCAAGGGAAACCAATTCAATGGCTGGGCTGGACAAATCAGAGCAATCTGTAGGAGCTGGATCATTTAGCTACAGATGCTGAATTTGGAAGAGTGCTAAATACATTATTTTGAGACTGTTATTAGAGCTCATGTATAAATGGAGCCAGTCTGAAGAGAAGCAGAGGGGAAATAAAAAACAGCTGCACAGAGAAAATCGTAGTCGAGACTATGTGGCCCCAGAAAGAGAGTGAGGGAGATGGTTTCTGCTAGCTTTTCAGTTTTAGAAAGTCTTTCATGTATCTAGATTCACTTCCTATTGTTGATTCTCTGTGGGATAACCCTAGATACTTCCCATAAATTTCCCTTTTTGATTAAACTAGCTTAGATTAACTTGGTTGTGTTTCTTTTCCTTGCCATCAAATGACCCTTGACTAAAATAACAAAATAATATTCTGAATGAATAAAGAGCAAAACAGAGAACAATGAAAATCCAAAAGAATTCCAAGTTTTTTAGGTAATAAAGTGCTTATTAGACAAAAGATGTTTCAAAGTATTAAAAGCTACCGGGCCTACAGCTCCTTTCTGACCATTTCCCTGTATAATACGTTGCCCCATGGACTTGTAACAATAAGCAACTATTGGTTGGACCCAATACTGATGTCTAAAGCAATGGCAACAATCTAAAAACTGAACAACAATGGGGTAGCTCAAATCATAATACGAACCAGTAAAGGTTCACTAATGTTGTACAATGATTGGCTAAACTAATATCTTCAACTGGATAAGTCTAAATGTGAGAACAGAAAGAAAGCTAGCCAAGAACTGCAGGGATCAGTGGAAGCAGAGACAGAACACTTGAGTCACCATTATAGAGAAACACTAGCATTTAGCTGTAAATAATGTAGTATTACAAGGCATATTTTTTACCAATCTATGTGGAAAAAAAAGAGTGTGTATTGAAATGACTCTAAGCTCAAGATAAAATAGTAATGGGAAGTGGTCTGCAAATTAAAAAAAAAAAAAAAAAACTTGTTGTATAAGATTGCATCCATAGAAAGATAGTGGGGAGAACCATGAAGGTAATGAGACTCCTTTATCTAGTCAGGATGGTTCAAGAGCACTGTTTTAAGCTCTGAATTATATATTTTAAGAAAACTCTTGACATATTACAGGCGTATTCAGAGAAAGATGACCAAAATTGGTGAATGATCAAGAAATCATAAATTTGAAAAAGAACTGAGGAACTGAAGGGGATTAGCTTGGGAAACAGAATATATAGAATATATACATTCTAGAATGTATATATTCTATTCTATATATCTAGAATATTATATTCTATCTATATATTCTAGATATAGTATCTAGAATATAATATTCTAGAATATTTATTATATAGAATATAATAAGTATTAATTTATTCTAGAATATTTTAGAATATTAATATATTATATTATTATACAATATTCTAGAATATTATATATAATAAATATAATATTATTATAGAATAAATGTATTTCATGTATATCCAGAGGAAAGAGCTCAGGTATAGATTAAAATTTTAAATAGATTTCACATCAATAAAATGTATTTAATAACTAGAAGGGCTAAAAAATGGAGCTGGAATGGCTTCTGATGTTATAACATTGTCAAACAACAAATCCCAAGAGAAGTCAGACAGGAATAAGTCCGAGATATTTGGAAAAGAAATTTCCTTCCAGCCCTGACATCCTCATTTAAGTAAATATTACTCTTGGAACAAATTTTCTCTCATCCTAGATGCTTAGCTCCTTGAGGGCAATAACTTGGCCTTTACTGTGTATTAAAAAGTATCCAAGTTCTGAATGTAATCCTTGTAAAAATATTCATTAACGTTTTAAAATGACCTTTCATTTTTGTGTCCTCTATTTCCTCTCTTATCTACCAAACAAATACATCATATAAAAATGCCAGTGAACAGCAAATACTGATATCTGTTCTTTTGAAAGAATTTATTATTTATATCATATTTTCCTTGAGGGCATCTTAACATTCTTGCTTCTTCTCCAAAGAGGTCTAGTGAGAGCCTGTGGACCAATCAGTGGAATGTCATTGCTATAATACATCATAAGACATTCTGCTGGCAGGAGCAGGAGGTCAGGAACTGCCCTTTTCAAAAACTTTAATGAAAAATAATATACCAATCAACTTTATGTTAAATAGGCTCAGAGGCAAAGCTAGGTCCCTATGAATGAAAGATTTTTTTTAAAATACCTCTATAAATCAGTGGAAGGAGGGAAGAAATCATTCAGAAATAAGCACAGTATTGGGAGTCACAAGACTCCGGACTTAACCTCAGCAATGACTCTAAGCTAAAGGTGCCATCTCAGGCAAATTGTTTCATTTCTCTGCACCTTAGTTTATTTATCAGCTAATGGTCCTCTAATACCTGATCTCACACACTGGTAGATTCCCCAGTGCCACAACCTCTTTAGTGTGCAAAGGAGAAGGTTTCCCCCTAAAAAAGAAGCTCTGGTTCCATTTATAGGGTGTCACTAACTCTTTTTTTTTTTAAGGATGTTATTTATTTATGAGAGAGAGAGAGGGAGGGAAGTAATGTGCTGTTCAGCAATCCTATATTCAGCAATATAAATAATCATTATCAACACTTTTGCTGTCACATACCTGGAGTCCCTGGAATTTTTTCTGCCTCATTTACAAGATCTTCTTAATTTCATATACATTAGCTGTGCAAGCTTTAGTAAGTTATTTCACCTCCCCGGTTCTCAGTTTGTTCTCTGTAAAATGGGTATACTAAGACATAGTTCACAGTATGTAAATTATCTAGCACAGGCTTTGGTACTTGATAGGTCCTCCCTGAGTGCTAATTCCATTCGCCTTGTCTTACTTTCAAGACTTTGGATCCTCTACCGCTAGTCTTATGTGACCTCTTGAAGGCCTTGTTGTCTTCCTCAGGCTTCTCCTCTTAACTACATTCCTAGCTTTACCATACCTCCTCCAGACTACTTTACCCTGGGCCTGGACTAGATTGCATTTTAATGGATAGTGACACTTTTTAAAGGTGGTCCTCTGAATTTCTAATTCCCTTTTAAGACCTTTGGGGGCCATTTAAAATTTTTGAAGTAAAAGACACATCCCAGAACCTCTCTATCCAGATTCAACATCAGTGTCTTGGGGTTAGAGAAACATATTTTCCCAAGGGAAAATGCTACCTACCTTCCAGTCTTTTTTTTTTTTTAAGATTTTATTTATTTATTTGACAGAAATCACAAGTAGATGGAGAGGCAGGCAGAGAGAGAGGAAGGGAAGCAGGCTCCCTGCTGAGCAGAGAGCCCGATGCGGGACTCGATCCCAGGACCCTGAGATCACTACCTGAGCTGAAGGCAGCGGCTTAACCCACTGAGCCACCCAGGTGCCCCTACCTTCCAGTCTTAAAAGGCAGCTGGGAGGATACAAAAGGTAATGGAAGTGAAGCTTTGAATAACTCCCAGGAGTAGAAAAGAATTATTTAAACAGAAGGATCTCTTCAATCAACTGGGAAACTAGTTTTCTGACAATGAGTATGAAACCTCATAGCAATTAAAATTATCTTTCTAGCTTGCCACATCAATGTCCTTTCTATTGTGCCTCTGTAAAACTCATTCTGGTTATATTCACTATATATTCTACAGATTACCGAAGCAGTCACTGCAGTAAGAAACCCTAAGCTTCACAGGATCGTAATAGCATGTTCTTCAATACACAGAGCAAATTCTGATCCTGAATAAGATAATACCACAGTGAAAACATATTTTTGAAAACAGTGTTTTCTTTGTCCTCTTTCTCTACAGATATTTCTGTGACAGGATTTCAGGCAAGAGACAGTGAGTGTTTGGTTCCTATTTCAATGAGGTACTCAAATAGGAATAATGATGATATCAATGATAAACAGTTTTATTGCTAAAAACTGCCATGCAACGTGCCAGGGGATCTCGTCACCGCACATTTAATATGAGGTACATATATGGAGATGGTCTCGCTAACCAGTGACAGTAGGGTATGCAGTCTGAGCACTATCTTCAGTTGTGACATTGGGCTGGTAAGCCATCCACCCACTCTGTCGCCAATTTCATTCCTTACTTTAATGAATTTGTGAGATTGCAGAATTAGGAAAGACGGCAATGGCAGAGAAAAATAAACGACAACTTCTGTGATGTAAAGTGACTTTGATTCTATTTATTTATCCCTCATCAAACTAATATTAAATACTTATGTGCTATGTTTTATACTAGGTGTTAGGATACAAAGATGAACTTGGTACCCTCAAGAAATCACTTCTTAAGAAGGATACAGACATTTAATCAGTTCGCTATGTGGTCTACTAAGTCTATAAACATTAATATACTTAAATACGTAGAAAGTGCAATGAAAGTTCAAAAGGAGCAGCAACTAAGTTGGCCTGTAGAATCAGATGGGGCTTAAAAGAATAGATAATTGTCAGGGCACCTGAGTGGCTCAGTTGATTAAGCATCTGCCTTGAACTCAGGTTATAATCGCAGAGTCCTGGGATTGAGCCCCACATCGTGCCCTATGTCAGTGTCCCTGCTCAACAAGGAGTCTGCTTCTCCTTCTCCCTCTTCTCCTCCCCCTGCTCCTTCTCTCTCTCTCCCTCAAATAAATAAATAAAATCATTTTCTAAAAAAAGAATAAAGAATTGTAGGTGAGGAACAGGGTGGAGGAATAGGTCATTTTAGCAGAGATGAAACAGAAAGTACAGAGACAGGGAGACCCAAGAAAACAGTGCATTTGTGAAACTTCATACAGTTTGCTATTCCCATAGCATCGTACAGTCCATGCTTTCACCAGACAAGTCAAATTAAATATACATATATTGTCAGCTATGCAGAGTGATTCTGGCATGGTTCTTAGTTTTAAAAAGTTGGGTTCAGTTCAAATTAAATCCTACCGCAGATGAAGAGGAATTTTAATGACTCTCAGACCTGAGAGAGCTCAGGCTACTGATGTTTGCTTTTCACAGGTGCACTGGCACTGCCATATCTGTCAAGATGAAAATGAGTGGGTAAAACTGTTCGAAGCTGGTTAGTATAGAAATAATACTTAAGGTCTCTTTTCACTCTGAGAGTCTGAATGTTATATAATGAAATTTTATGAATTTAAGCCGAAATAAAAATCATGGTCAAGACATAGAAAAGAATGAAATCACAAAACTTAAATCTCATTTAAAAATGACATTTTTCCTTCTCCAAAGGTATAAAGCTACCTCTTGGAAGCAAAGATAATGACTACTGGATCACTGTTAGGTGCATTAGGTATTTTGAGTTGTTTCTCTTTGGTGAGGGATATTTGACAGGTCTGTTATCTCCACCATTTGTGGTCGACAGCAAATACTTACAGGGAATATAAATTGAATTAAGTTCATTCTCTGTTAGGGTATCTATATGATCTATGCATGTATCATTTACTTCTCACAGGAACCCTAGGAAATAGATGCTACCATCTGTTTTATTGTTGATGTTAGTTGTGTATGTGCGCGCACACGTGTGTGTGTGTGTGTGTGTGTGTGTTTTGTTTTAGAAAATGGAGGAAAAGAGAGGGTCAGTGAATCTAGCATTGAAGAATCAGAATTTAACTTTAAGGCTTGTGCTCTCACAAGACATACCATGCTATCAAGCTCTAATGAGACAGAAAGTTGACCAGGATCAGGGGTATAGACAACTTCTTTACTGTTAATCCTTCTGTTTAGGCATATTGGTTCAAAACATGACGTACATCATCTTTGTTTCCTTTACTGTTCTGATCTGTTATATTTCCTCCCTATAATCAACTTATCTAAGTAACATATATTCTTTAAATATGCCCTACATCTTCCCAGAAATATTGAGTTAACCCGATCATCTCTTTGTCTTCAGAATTCTGGTAGCATTTATTGTCTGTGCTGTTAACTTGGAACTTGCTATGTGTACAGATACTTATCAGATTATTTGTACAGACCGTATGTACATGTCTTGTAAAACTTTGCATTCCCTATGTCTAGTCCAGTCCAGTGATCTATAGAGGTAAATATTCAGTATGCTTTCTCACGATTATGGCAATCAGAGAATACTTAATTACATATTGACTTCCTTAGCACCAGTTGCTAATTTAGAAACATAATCATTTTACTCTAGTGTTTTATTTCTTTATGTAGGTCTCAAAAATGGTATGCCATACAAGTTTAATGTAGAACTACAATTAAGCACAAGAAAACAGCTTGAGGTATTAATGCTAAAATGTAAGTAAAAACAGCCCAAAGACAATAGTTGTAATTATTTTAGAATTGAATTGTTATTTAACAGAGGTTGTATTTGCTTTTCCAGTTTCTATTTGCATTTTCTTTGTTAACCTTTTTGACAATTTTGCAAAGGGGCTGAGGTCCAAATGTGGCAGATGCTGTGTGTCTGATTAGTTCGTTAGATGAGGAAAGGTAGTCAGACTCTGTCTATAGATAGTACATGAACCAGACTGTGACATTGCTGGCATGTTCATTTAGATGGCTGACATGATGGATGCTGATGACCACAGCTAAATCCATTGAGAAAACTGGCAAACTGAAGTAATCATCAGGATCTGGGCCATTTGGAGGTCATGGATGTTTACTATTTTTTTTTTTTTTGGTAGTTTTAGAGAATTTAGCTCTTCTTTTGGCTCTACCATTCTAACTTTTCCAATTTGAGAACTCTCTTCATTATAAAACTCATTTAAATATCCACAGAATAATTTGTGTAAGGGGTAATATACAAATACATACATTTTTATATGTAGAGCCGCTTCTTCTGAATGCCTTTATCAAAAGTGACTATTGACAGTGAGTTAATGAATCTTGGTCTACAGGAAAATTTTCTCAACTATATGGTTTGACCAAAACTATTTTTCTCCTACTGTGTCCCTTCTTGCTTTATGTTGAAAAATATTCTTAAAGAAAAGGCCAGATAAGTATTTGGCTTGTGGTTAGCCAAACAACAGAATTTTTTCCCTGTAAAACTTTCTTTGTACAAGAGAAGACAAAATGAGAAGCATCCCATTTATAACATTGCTTTGTCTAAATCCTGATTCAATTAAGTCCTTACTCTCAAGTAGAGATAATAGCAAGCCTTCGTATGGAACAGAAGTAGTTAACTTTTACTTCCAAGGATATTCCAGTCAGCTGGGGAGTGACAAGGCTAATCAACCTTTGTGCTTGACATGATTATAGGCTGTTTTGACAAGGACATCTAAGCCCTAAACTTAAATGAATTTCTCACACTTTAACTTGTTTGCTTCTTCTCAAGCCCAGATCTATACCTCATGTGCAAACACGGGCTGCCTCAATTTTCTGGTTATTACAACATTTGATGTAATTTTTAAGCTTCAGGATTACTCTAGCAGTTTTAGCAACTCTGCTTCTTCTTTCCCAACCACCTATCCTATAGTCTCTGCTTATTTGCTTTCCTCGGCTTGGTCTTTGAGTGTCTCTTTACTGTTAGTCCCCCCATCCCTATTGCAATAACCCCCATATAATAAAGTCTTTCTTTACAAATGTCCAAACCTGGGTGTCTATGCATGCACGTGTGTGTGGTGGGGGGGGAAGCTTCGAGTTTGGGGAGGCAGAACTTAGACAAGAGAAACTGCCACATTCTAGAATTTCTTAACAAATAATTTATAAACCAGGCCTCAGTTTCTCATCTCTAAAATGAGAATAATGATTTCTTCCTGTTCCTACCAGACATATTCAGGTGACATATGAGAAGTCATATTTTGCTATGAGCCACTTGGAGGTATGGTGCTGTGTTACAGAATTAGAAGTCCTTAGTACTATCCCCACTAATATCAAGGATGTCCTTTTTTTAATCCAGTGATTTTCCAAGTGTGGTACTTGAAGGTTCTTGGTCCAGGAGTACCAGAATCACTTTGAAACTTATTAGAAATGCAAATACTTGATTCTCACTTCAGACCCATTAAATCAAAAATTCTGAGACTAAGGCCCAGTAATCTATGTTTTAATAAGCTTTTCAGGTAATTAAGGAACATGCTCAAATTTGAGAACTTAATAATCAAAATACATTAGTGATTTTGAAAAAGAATACATTTTGCTGAGAGCTTTGAATACATTTGTGTAAGGTACCAGTTGCATTTATCCACACCTAAAAATAATGCCTAAATACCTGGAAAGTCATTTTCAAACATTCATTATAGATATTCTTTCAGGTGGACAACGTGGATGTTTGACTCATTTCTTATTCTTTATTAATTTCCTTGCTTCTTGAAGAAATGTGAATGAACACAAGAGGCACATTTTGTAAAACAGTGCCCTAAAATTCCTCTCACATCCTCCTCTCATCATGATAAAAAATTCACTATTGATGAATGACTCCTGTACTCTGTGAGATATCAAGCCCTATTAGTCACTCATTTATGCCATTTAAATGCTAGATTTTGTTTTTCAGTGCTGCAGACCCATTACCAAAGAGGGCCCAGCTGTTACTTTTTTGCTTCAGGGACATTCTCTGCAAATTCAATGGGTTTTGCTTCAATTCAGAAAATGGAAAGCATTAGGTTTGTAACAATAATTATATATCTCTCCAGGGCTCTTGCACTATCAAGCCAGAGAGGAGAGTAGTAGTAATTGGTTAGATTCATCAAAAGGGAAAATTTATTCTTACATCTTCTTGCAGTGGGCAAGGGTCCATTGAACAGATGGGCCAATAGGCACAATGTTAAAATTCTATGCATACCTAATATTTGGGTGTCACTGTTGAAAATACATTCAATAACTATCTCTTCCATATTTATGTTCACAGAAACTCTTGGGCTACGTAAGACTGGTGATCCAGAATTTGAGCAAATAATACCCATTTCTTTTGACTCAATATTTACCTCCTAGAGTAAAGGCAGTGGGAAGACTTATGCAACTGACAATGGAGAACAAATCCTCATCTTCTTAAAGAGATGGCACTTCTTTGGCACATTTAATTCCTTCTAACACTTTTCTAAGCCTTCTAACATTTTTAGCAAATGAGATTTTTCACTCCTCTTCAACTGCTCCAAGTCTGCAGAATAGCTAGACTCCACTCCTATCATCAAGCAATGTGGCCTGATACGGTGATAAAGTAAGAATGTGGAGAATTGTTTGCATATTAGGAGTAGCTTGGGGACACCTGAGGGATAAAAGTACTCAAGTCAAAATACTAAAAGCAAAGACAATGGCTCAAATCACCAGGCCCTTTTTAATGTCTTTTATGCACTAAGATTTCTCAGTTTTGAACACATGTGTTACTTTTTAGAAGTCATACCTAACAATAAAGTGGTAGTTCACCAACTTTTTGTGGTTGTAGTAGGAGTTACTTTTTCTGAAAGCTTTAAGATCATTGAGGAATTTAACATGTGTGTATGGACAGGACAGATGGGGCAGGTGAGAGGGCACATAACACCAACACCTATGGCTAAGAATAAAATTGTTGACATCATGGGCTGTGGATGCTGTTGCTGGCATGCTTCTTTTGGAAGCTGTCAAACTGGAACATGAATTGGAACCAACATAAAGATACAGAGAATATCTCTTATATTATTTTTCTGAGATGGATTTATTAGCACTTTCAATAAGAAGGCAGAGCTGATTGTTAAAAGGCAACAGACTCCTCTACAGAATTCAGATCTTTCAATAACGAAGTCCATTAAGATATGGAGTCCATAACTTAATTGGTTGGACAAATCCATTGGGCATGCCACTGGAGACACATGATGTTTGAGTAAATGTGAAACCAACCAAAAACCTTCCTGCCTTTCTCCAAGTAGCTATGGGGATTTTCTTTTCAACTTGCAATAGAGTCTGACATTTCCAAATGTCAAATAGTAGCTTAACAAGAAAAAACTTTAATTACATTTAAATGACTGAAGTTCAAGGCCAATTTCTCACAGTGTTAGTAAGCATTTAATGATGAGTAATATATACCTAAAGACATAATTTTACCTGAGAAGTTTTACTTTATTCTTACCTATTACTTTTTGGTAATAAATAATGAAGCACAGTTCTTACAAAGGTAAAAACGTGGCTCTACTATTTAATTCCCTCCTTTGTTCTTTAGCACACACTAAGTGTCTTCTCTGAACTCATACAGCACACATCTCTCACACCTTGATCATCATTTTACCCTAGTGGTGAAAAGAGTTGAAAGGCTATTGCTTACTAGTCATGGTCAAGTTAGTTAAACTCTCTTGAGCCTCAGTTTCTTTGTTTGAAAATAGTGACTAAGAGCAAAGGTTTAGAGTCAGATCAACCTAAATTCAGATTTTGGCTTTGCCTTTTTAGGGTAGAGAAAAAGGAACCCTTGTACATTGTTGTTGGGAAAATAAATTGGTATAGCCGCTGTGGAAGACAGTATGGAGTTTCCTCAAAAAATTAAAAATAGAAATACCATATGATCCAATAGTTCCACTATGGGGTATTTACCCAAAGAAAATGAAAACACCAATTCAGAAAGATATATGCACCCCTATGTTTATTGTAGCATTATTTACAGTAGTCAAGATATAGAAGCAACCTAAGTATCCGACAATAGGTAAATGGACAAAGAAGATGTGGTGTGTACACACACACACACACACACACACACAGAGGAATATTACACAACTATAAAAAAGGATGAGAGCATGCCATTTAGACAACATGGATGAACTAAATAGTGAAATAAGTCAGAGTGAATCACCTGACTTCTATGAGCATCAGTTCATAATATCACCTAATATATATGGAGGATTTTTAATATTAAATGAGATAATGTACATGACACACTTAGCACTTAGCATAAAATAAATGCTTATTTAGTTTTAGCTGCTTCTATGATGATGATTGACAGTAAAGATGTTGATGATAAATATGATGAAGAGATGATTATGAGGATGGTGATAATACCTGCCCTACTTACCTCACTAGAAAGTGGAAATCACTATGCAAAAATAAAGGAAGGTCAGTAATGATTTGCCCAGCAGTATAGATGCTCTTCCGATGAAAGAAGCCTAACTTTTACTTTGAGTAAAGATATTCTCACACCTTCTATCACTGGACTGGACACAAAGTATATGCTCATTGTGCAGCCAACTATATAACAATTAAACAGCATGTTATACTATGATTAGATATAACACTAGAAAGGAAACTCATGGGAAAGGTGAGAAGTGCTGGATCCATGTCTTTAAATAGGGAAGAGGGAATGAGATTTAATGTACAAATGGAGGAGGTGAGCTTATCTGGAAGCACTGACAGTTTAGGCTAAAATGAGGGCAAATGGAGTATATGAATATAAATGCAACTAGGTGTGCGGATGTGACAGAGTGAGTCTACAGAGGTTGTCTTCTGGTGGCTTCACAGGAAAATTTAAAGATGATGGAGGAGGTTCAAATAGAGAGATGGAAATATGACCCGAATTAGTACTGAACCAACAACTAGAATTGAATATCAAGTTCTGAGAAAATCCTGTTTTAGGATTAGAAAGAGGGCTATTTCCACTTGTTGACACTCCAATGGGAACGGAGGAAGGAATATTTGTTGAGAACCAAATGATCTGTGCACTGTACCCAATTGTATACTGAGTGAGAATCCCATCTCAAGTTCCTCATTAAAGTGAAAACAGGTAAAGCCCAAAGGAAGCATTTTAAAAAGTATTAATTCTATATAGTTTTTTTCCTAACCTTTATCTTCTCAGTGACACATGACTTTTGAAATGTCTTTGGAAGTTTCACATTATTCATTTCCTTTATTTTTTTCCTTAGCAGAGATCAGAAGGAAGGATGTAATACGTCAAAATTTAACAGCAGTTAAAACAAACTTACTCCATGGAACTTATGCTATAGAGGTGATAGGAGGGCTCCTGTCTATGTGCAATGTTATGCCTCTGTGTTAGAAATTGGATTTTTATTATGAAATGAAAATTGTGTTCTAGTTTCATACCACTTAAAGAGGAAAATGGCCATCTGGGGTCAGTATATCAGACTGAGTGGTGATAGGGAGGAGAAAATAAGTATGTTTTCAGTGAAACAATATATGTAATCTGACATAAAGAATTTATAAATGCCATGTCTTCAAAATATTTTATCCATTATAAATTTTGGTTATACTGAACGAGGCAACAGTTTTATTAAGTGACTATTTCTTTATGCCATTATATTCACTCTTTATTTAGTCATTATTACCCATATGGTTGTTTTTCACTAATATTGTTTTATATGTAATTTCAGTTTATCTTTATTAATATCTTCCTCTTTCTTTTGGCTCATTTTATTATTATTTTACTTGTTTTTGAAGCTCAATATTTAGTTCACTGTGTTCAGTCCTTGTTTTAAATAACCAAAATAGAAAAATTAAATAAATACTTTCCTCAATTGACTCTATATGCCACAGAATGACATGAAGGATCCCTATTTTTATCATTTTATAAATAATTTATCATTTATGTTTTGTTTTTACCTCAATTTAGAGCTTATTTAACAAAATATTTTTAAATGTTTAAGGTTAAGAGTGTGTCTCCTTAATGTTGACTTCTAAATTTTTAAAATTGTGGTCAAGAGAATGAATTAATACAATCTCTATTCCATGAAATAGTTGTTCATAATAAATAAATATTATTACTATTAACATCATTATTAATATCTTTATGGCCAAATGCCTGAACAATTTCTTTCTATATCATGACTATTTATATTCTCTATTTTTAATATTCAAAGTTGTATATCAAGCTTACTGAGGTTATTACACAAATTCGATTTTCTCTATGTTTTTTAAACTCACTTAGTAGGTAAAGAACTAAAAGATACATACTAACACCTCTAACTATGATTTTATCCATTTCTTATTGCATAATATATTTTTCTATTTTGAATTTTGTCACTAGGTTTTTGCATTAAATGGTTAAAATTGTCACATCTTCATTATTTTTGTCCCAGAGTCATTAATAAGGCCTCATAAAAGTCTCCCATTTGGATGAAAAACTGCATAATCACCTTAATTATACTATTATCATTCTACTCTTCATCTTACTTGCTGCATTTGATCTTGAATTCTCGTATCTCCTATATTAATACTGCCAATCTTCAAAAAAAATACTGCCAATCTCATTCATCTACTATTTGCATTTGCCTGGTATCTTTTTGCCTTCGCTTTTATTTTTTTCTTATTGTGTTATGTTAGTCACCATAAAATACATCATTAGTTTTTGATGCAGTGTTCCAAGATTCATTGTTTATATATAACACCCAGTGCTCCATGCAATACATGCCTTCCTTAATTTTTTAACTTTTTTGTCACTTTATTTTATGAGCTTTTCTTATAGAACATACTTTTTACACAATCTGAAGGATTTTCTTTTGGTATGCAATTTAGCACAGTAACATCCAAATTAACAGGTGAGATATATCTTATACATTATTTTTAGTATATGCTATATTTTGTAGATTCTTTCCCCACTACTTCAGATTCTTTAGTTTGGTTTGATTGATCAAATTTCCTTTTAGTACAGTCCCCACATACCAACGGCCATAATAATTTGGAAGTTTTTAATGAATCTTAAATATATGTACCTTCTAGTTCAGATGGGATTTACACATACTCACTGACTGCCTACAAATCCTTACAGGACAAGAGGAATTTGCTAATGTCCAAATTGCTGGGTCTTTAACTGGCCCTGTAGTTAAAAACAACAACATCTCCAAATCTGCACATTCTTCTGGACACAGTCCCAGCTGTATCTGACCTCATCTGCCAGTCCCAACACTCACACAGGGTTATTTTAGTGGTTAGTTATCTAAGCAGTGATACAGGAAGGAGAGAGCACTGGAAACATATTCTCAGACTTCTATTTTATTTATATACTTTAAGTTATATTGGATTGTCATGTCCTAGACCTCCAGCCCTAAAATTGTACATTTCAGCTTCTCCATGATCTAATTTCACAGAAAACAAAAGTAGTGATTTCTTCTTCATTCTGAATGATGTGGAGGGATAGAAAATAGATTCAACTCTTTCCTGTGTCTTTGCTTTTTCAAAATCAAAACAATATGGCCATTCCTATCAAGAAAACATTTTTATTTATTTATTTAAAATTTTTAATTTTTTATTTTTTATAAATATATAATATATTTTTATCCCCAGGGGTACAAGTCTGTGAATTGCCAGGTTTACACACTTCAAGAAAACATTTTTATTCAGAATATAAAAATAATTTTTTAATTAAATTTATTTATTTTCAGCATAACAGTATTCATTATTTTTGCACCATACCCAGTGCTCCATGCAATATATGCCCTCTATAATACCCACCACCTGGTACCCCGACCTCCCACCCCCCCCACCACTTCAAACCCCTCAGATTGTTTTTCAGAGTCCATAGTCTCTCATGATTCACCTCCCCTTCCAATTTCCCCCATAATTTTAAGTCCCCAAATTTATATAATGGTCTATAGCAAGGCTTACATTAATTCATTATTTTAGCTATATTCTCATAATAACTCTGTGAGAAGCAAGAGTGTCATTATGTCCACTTTACAGGTAATGAAACTAAGGCTGAGTGATGTTAAACAACTTGTCCAAGTTCATATAACTAGTAAGAGGCAGGTGCTATCTGGGTATTGTTATGCTAAAGTTACTGCCCTTTTCTTGAGACATCCTGTAACCTTAAATATAAAGCCACTCAGGTCCAATGTCAAATTTACAGTTCATATGACTCCCCACCCTTGTTTCTGAGAATCTAGAAAGAAAAGCAAAATAAAGTAAAAAAGGGTAATACCTAACTAAGATGGCTTAAGAGGAAGCAATCAGACTTGCAATCTCTCTCAAACATGAGAACTTGAACTAAGTCCTTTGATGTAACTTTTTATGGGACACACATTATTTTCATACTAAGAAACGGATACCTGCATCTTACTTTACTCATTTCCCAATCATTTGTTTGTAATATGGACACAAACTGAATGTGAAATGATTAGTAAAATCTCCAAGTCCTTGAAGACTCATAAGATCCTTTATTTTCAGTTGGAAGAATTGTTTCTCCAGAATTTGTTGCCTTTGAGAATATTACATATATAGAAAGAACAAAGAAAGACAATTTCACTGGAGTAAAACTACTAATATAGAAAATTTCAGAGCAAAATAAAACTTCCAGAGAGTGTGTTATGGCCAAGAATAAGCTCAGGTAGGCTTGGGGAAATGACTAATTGACATACATTTGCTATATTATATCTTCTTACATTCTTTGGTCAGACCTAAGGTGATAGCTGCCACTACCTCTTATCCACAAGGTAGAACTATAATGCCTAGTGTTTATATGATAATGGAACTCTTCATAGCACATCCCCATATGTTAACTTTTTTGAGACTTACAACAACCTGTGATATGCCAAATAATAATTATGCTAATTTTACAGAGGCACAAAGAAGTAATGAGATTTTTCCAAAGTTGTGTGGTTACTTTATTTTGTTTTATTTTATTTTTTTAAATATTTTATTTATTTATTTGACAGAGAAAGAGATCACAAGAAGGCAGAGAGGCAGGCAAAGAGAGAGGGGAAAGCAGGCCCCCTGCTGAGCAGAGAGCTAGTTGCGGGGCTTGATCCCAGGACCCCGAGATCATGACCCAAGCCAAAGGCAGAGGCCCAACCCACTGAGCCACACAGGTGCCCTTGTGTAGTTACTTTAATGCTAAGATTAAATGTCCAGTGATTTTTCCACTATGCTGCTTTCTGTGATTATAAAAACTTTATATTAATAAGTGCAACATTTTAATGCATAGTAAGTTTTTCAATATATATGAGAATAGCTAAAATTAAAATTTGTGTTGGTTTGTGGTCATTATTTAAAAAAAAACATTTTATTGAGGTATAATTGAATGCATAAAGCTTAAATACTTAATGTATATGTCTTAATGAGTCTGGAGAAATGTGTACACCTGTGAAATCATCACCACTATCAATGCCATTAATTGTTGTGGGAGGAAGTGGTGTCTGAAATATTCTCTTAGAGTTCTCCAGCTCAAATCCAGGCCTCTCCCAATATTTCACTCTAATTTGCTTATTAAATATTTTGGAATATAAATTCATTGATAGTAGACATCTATTTTCATTATTTTAGGTAGGAAAACCAACAATGCATTCCCAGCTCTTCTCTAAAATTCTAGTTTCCTTAAATCACTAAAAAAGTTTGAAAATGCCTAAATTACTAGCTACCAAAGGTTTTTACATAATACACAGCAGTTAAAATGTCAAATACATATTTGGAGGTGGAGGCTTTTGGCCTAATTAGGTTTACATGAGGTCATGATAGTGGGATCCCCATGATGAGATTAGTGTCCTTATAGGAAGAGACCAGAAAACTAGCTCTCTCTCCTTCTCCACCATGTGAGAGCACAGCATGAAGGAAGCCATCTGTGCACTTAGATGAGGGTGTTTACCAAAAACTCAGCCACACTGGAAACTTCATCTTGGACTTTGTAGCTCTCATAACTGTGAAAAATAAACATCTGCTGTCCGACTCCCCCCCATCCCCCGCACCGGCAGAAATACTAAATACATAATCATTTAATATTGGATGAACTCATTAGCAGATCTGTTTTGGGCAATATTCCATGATATTGAACCGCATTCAAAATTAATCACATTTCTTTCCATATTGCAAAGAACAGGTGCTATGAACAAATACTGGGACTAAAAAATGGTGAAACCCTCCAGGAATGGGTGGGGAAATCATAATGATAATGTACAACAGGTTAAAACAATACAAGAAACAATGTTATCAGGACAACAGTTGAGATATTGTTGTAGTATATTCTATATCCTCTGGACAGGACTCTGGTGGAAGGTAATCGTTTTTGTTGGAGTACCTAAAAGATCCTAACAGTAAGTTTACGATTTAGGTAGTAAATTCTGAGTAGACATGTTTTGCAAATGCCTAGACTAGATATTTAGATAGTGGGACTTCAAATACAGAGTGCTATGTATATTTTAAGTAGTTTCTGGGAACATAAGATTCACTGGTGAAGAAAGCAAATCACTGGTAACATCTTCGTGTTCTCAGAAACTAACACAGTTCCCAGTACATTCGATCTGTAATCAATACATGAAGAATGAAGGAAGGAAGGAAGAATGTGGTGATTTGACAAGGTTTTAGTTACTTCTGCACACGCCATGCCTTCTGAATTTTTTGTCAAACTATAATGCTTACTTATATGAATGTGTTTTCCAACACTTTTCAGTATCAGTAGAGCAAAACCTATTCTCAGTTAAAACATTCATTTGATTGATTTACTTGTAAAACCTCATTCTCTTTCACTAAAATTTAATACAGTATCATATATAGTATAATAATTTATTGTTGGTATGCAAAACCACTATTATTTACAATCTCTATTTCTCCCGAGAATTAATCTAACTCATGATTTGTAGATAGTTTTATTTAATATTGTTAGAATAATTTAGTTTACTCTAATGCATGAAGATCATGGCAAAAGTTGACTATCTGGTGCTTGGGAGACAGAGCTGTAATATAAATTAAGATGGGTTTAGAAGGGAAAATATTATTATTGCCAATCTGGAAACAAGTTGGCTATATGATACATAGATGTTCTGTTATCAAAAAATTTCTATGGGAAATACTTAAAAACACTTGTGGAATGTTTTTTTAAATGAGTTGTGATATATTTATAAATAACAGTAAGTACATATTCAACAACCATGATTTTCTTAATATGATCTGAAATATTTTAACATTTGTTAATTATTATGGATTTTAAAGATTCAATTTAAAGAGAAAATATATAGATAAAATGATCATCTAAAAAGATTGTCAATTATTCCTAAAGAGAATTACACTTACTAGTCAGGTTTTACAGAAATCTAGACTACAACCATTGGTAATTTGACTTAGAGTTTTCCTTGAGAAACCACCATTAACCCATAAACAATATTTAAGCATTTTTATACTTCATCAAATACACAAATTTGATACTATCTAGTAGTAAATATGAACTTTGCAGAATAAACTTGGTAATAATCAGTGGCACTGTATTTTAACACTCTATGGGAAATTCCTTTCCTTTGAATAAAAAGTTTATTCTGATGGAGGGGCAGCAGTTTTTATCTCACCTCCTGTTTTATTTGCCCAGTGTGGCAACTAAGTTGATGACTTGGTTTCTTGACTGTCCCACTAGAATCAAAGCTTTACTGTTTATCCCAGCATCCTTAGTTCTAAACCAAGCAGTGAGCTCAAGTCCTCTACACAGGCCACTTAGAATGTCTAATGCTCTTGCTCTAATTATCACAACACTGGTAAAACCTATGCCTTTCAATCTTGACTGTATATTAAAATCTCTTTGGTTGAAGCAGGGAGTGCTTTGGACACCTAAACTTCACCCCAGACCAGCTGAATGAGAATCTCAGATGTGGGACTTAGCATAAGTCTTTCAAAACTCCGCAGTTGACATCCATGCACAACCATGTGCAAAGTTTAAGAACCACTGGGCTGGATATTTCTGCTGCCTCATTCCACCAACCACACTGAAACATTTATACAGTAAGACCACCCAGAATGGTGCCAGAGCATACCATCATCCTTTGACACTGTAATTTGGAATGACTCATCACATCAACCAGATTAGGGGCCCTAGCTTCAGCTTTGCCTGCCCATGGCTTCCTCCCTTTTCCTTGTAGGTACATGGGCAACTGAGGCAACATAATTTATGCCAAAATATGCCATTTTATTCATTTAGTATTATAAATGTTTCCCTTTTTTAATAAACCTGCTTTATTTTCTCAAACTATTTTAAATGGACTCTATCACATAGCTTAAAAATAGGTTATAAACATAAAATTAAGATGAGAATAAACTAGATAATGACAAAAGCATAATATATAGCTATGGAAGGTATGATTTGGAAAGAGAAAAATGATTGTGGTAAAATATGTTGCCAAAGCAATTACTATAACTAGAATATCTATTGAATATAGTCCCCAGAACTATTTATAACAGGAATTAAAGATAAAATTAAAACTTTCATTTGAAACCTGCCCAAATTTAACTTCAGTATTTATTTGATTTCAAACACAGAGGTAATATAACTCAGCTGAAAGCAAGTCAACTAGTTGATAGGTAGGTTTAATATGAAAATAAAATAAAAGGTATTAATGTATCAATGTTTATTTAATCTGTTTTTCTTTCCTCTGGACAAAACTTTTCTGGAGAAATAATGTGATTATACCAAGTTTACTGCCTAGCACTCTCAGCTCCAGCATCATAGCAAATAAGACACTTTAGCACATTAAAACAGCAACCTCAACTACTACTACTGCTATTGCTACTCCAGACTAAAACAATGACAAGACATTGCTCCTTGGAAAAATTTTAACAATGGGTTTCAATAAAAGGGAAAACATGGAAAAATAAAACAAGACATAATCAGAGAGGGAGATAAGCCATGAAAGACTCTTAATCATAGGAAACAAATTGAGGGTTGCTACAGGGGAGGGGGAATGGGGTAACAGGGTGATAGGCATTAAGGAGGGCATGATGTGATGAGCACTGGGTGTTATATTCAACAGATGAATCACTGAACTCTACCTCTGAAATTAATAATACACTGTATGTTAATTAATTAAAATTTTTAAAAAGGGGAAAAATACAATGAAACCAAAGTGCCCCTAAATTATAAAAATATACAAAACAATAATAAAATTGAGACAGAAGACCATAGAAATTTTTCTAAATATTCTCAGGAACAGTCAGGTTGGCAGGAGAATATCCAAGAAATAAAATGACTCAGTATTGAATAACAAGAGCTTCATTTTTATAGGACAAATCCTACTATAGATTAACATGTGCCACAGTGAATATTTATAGAATACTTATATTTCAAGACCACTAAAGTCATCCCTACCTATGGTCCAATAGCAGTATATGAACTAAAAAAGGTAAACAAAGCTGAAAGGGAAACATATCTATTAAATGAGACTTCAAATATATTAAGAAAAGAACAAGATTAAAGAAAATGTTGAAGAACAAGGGACAGCTTGTGTTAGAGGAGAATGGTAAGTTTCAAATACAGAAAGGGATCACTTAAAGAAAAAAAATAGGTAAAGATGACATTGGGAAACATTGGGAATCAATTCACAGGACTTGCAGCTAATTAGTTGGTTATATAAAGAATTGGAAAATATTAGAAAGCTCCTATTAATAATTTGAGAAATCATTGAGTAGAAATAATCTTTAGGACTGGAAAAGAAAAATGTGTACATATTTAAAAGTTAAAGAAAAGACCTTCAAACAATGAGCTGATTATTTTTACACTGTTATTTTAAAAAAATATATTAGGAATGGATGATCTAACAACCAGTTATAAAGCATATAAGAGCAAACAATCATGAACAGCAATTAATATAGATTTAGAAAAGGGAAATCAAGGTCTTTGTGGATTTCACTGACAAAAGGAAAACATTTTAATCAACTTAATTCATACAAAACCATTGATTCTTTCTCACGTGACATTTTCAAAATGAGAAGTACAGACTTGACCTTGAGGACATTGACTGGATGTCTCCCATGTGCTGAACATGAGCTGACTAGGCACTATTATATAACTGTATCAACACAATCTTCTGAATTATTATTATTAACCAGATTCAACTAATGCATAAACTGAGACATAAAGTGTTTAAGTAGCTTATCCAAAAGCATACAATTACTAAAGAAATTGACTTCAGATTCTATGTCTCTCGTTTCTCCAATTGTTCTTTATGAATTAGTCATACATAGAGGAAGAGTCCACGTTGGTTGGGCAACTTGCCTTCTCCTCTCTGCCACCAGTTTTGACAAAATTATTTTCACCTCTGCCATTTTTATAGCTGTTTTAAGAATCCTTGCCAATAAGGCTTTTACTCTGCGGCCAAAACCACCACTACACAGCTGTGATCCCTATCCTCATCATACCAGTGAAGGCCAAGAGGGTTCTCTCTTTCTTTGCCGGGACCATGCTGGAAATATTTGCTGCTCCTCTTTTTAAAAGAGGAGGAACCGTTTTCCATTTACTCCCAGTATTGATCAAAGTATAGGTAGAAAAAGAGATGTGCCCTGAGTGTACTAAATGTATTTTTCTTATTGCAGGTAAGTATTTAACTAACTATCTTTGAATACCCAACTTTTGTAGCAACATGGACGGGCTTGGAAGAGATTATGCTGAGTGAAATAAGTCAAGCAGGGAGAGCCAATTATCATATGGTTTCACTTATTTGTGGAACATAACAAATAGCATGGAGGACAAGGGGAGTTAGAGAGGAGAAGGGAGTTGGGGTAAATTGGAAGGGGAGGTGAACCATGAGAGACTATGGACTCCGAAAAACATTCTGAGGGTTTTGAAGGGGCCGGGGGTGGAAGGTTGGGGGAACCAGGTGGTGGGTATTGGAGAGGGCACGGATTGCATGGAGCACTGGGTGTGGTGCAAAAACAATGAATATGAATACTGTTACGCTGAAAATAAATTTAAAAAATTTTAAAAAAAGGTGGTTAGGATTACAATACGATGAACAATATAGGTCAGCTACATTGTGGATTGAAGAGATTTTTTGTGGGCAAACAATGGACCTGATCTTCATTTATAATGTTTATAAATTTTCCTATAGGAAAATTTCTTCTGTTTTAAAAACAACTTACTTTTAAACGCACTTCAGTTTTACACACACACAAAACACGAAGTAATGGCATGCAAACTTATGACAGTATGTTTAATTTGCTGATTAAGATGAATATATGATAACACGCAGAACACTCTAGTATTGTAATATTGATGCACAAATCAGTTTTAATTCAAGTATAAAAGTTTAAAAAGTATTAAAAATAAACTACAGCTACAATAATCTGTTAATGGATATACAACATACAAAGATGTAAAGTATGACATCAATGTCATAAAATGGGGTGTGGAAGAGTAAAACTGTGGAGTTTTTGTATGTGATTCAAATTGTTATCAGCTTAAAATACAATGTTATAGCTATAAGATGTTTTGTGTAACCAGAAAAAAAAAAAAAACTCTAGCAAGAACACAAAAAATCAAAGTATACCATTAAAATCAATCAATCAATCAATCAATCAACAAATTACAAAGGAGAATACCAAGAGACGAAGAAAGGAACAAAGGAACTAGAAAACAGTTATAAAAAATCTTAAAATGGCAACAGTAAATCCTTACCTATAATTAGTTTAAATTAAAATAGACCAAATAGAGGACACATAGTAACTGAATGGAGAAAGAAAAGAAAAGAGGGTAGGATGGAGAGGAAAGGAAAGGGGAAAAAAAGAAAAAGGAAAAGGAAAAATGAAAAGGAAAAGGAAAGGAAAAAAAGAAAGGAAAAAGGAAAGGGAAGGAGATTTATCCAAAAGTATGCTGCCTTCAGCTTTAAGGATACACATAGGCTCAAAGTCAAGTGATGGAAAAAAGAGATCCCATGCAAAGAGTAACCAAAAGAGCAGAGATCACTATACTAAATCAGACAAAACAGATTCCCAATCAAAATCTATCACAACATATAAAGATCACTGTATAATGATAAAGGAATTAATGCATCAAGAGGATATAACAACTGTAAATATATATATATATATATATATATATTTGTATACTATATATACAACCAACATTAGAACACCTGAATACATAAAGTAAATATAAACAGAACTGAAAGGAGAAATAGATAGCAATATAATAATAGTGGAATATTCCAATATCCGACTTTGAACAATGGATACATGATCCAGGCAGAAAATCAATGAGGAAACAGTGGATTGAATAACACTACAGACCAAATGGACCTAACAGACATATACAGAGCATCCCATCCAACAACAAAATACATATTCTGAAGCATACCTGGAACCTTCCAGGATAGATTGTATGTTAAGCCACAAAACAAGTCTTATCAAATTTAGGAAGATTAAAATTATATCAAATATCTTTTCTGACCATGATGGTATGAATTTATAAGTCAATAACAAAAGGAAATTGAAAAATTAACAAATACATAGAAATTAAATAACACATTCCTAAACAACAAATGTGGCCAAAAAAGAAATCATAGGCAAAATCAAAAAGTATCTTGAAACAAATAAAATGGAAATGCAATGGACCAAAACCTATGGGATGCAGCAAAAGCAGTGCTGAGAGGGAATTTTATAGTGATAAATGTCTACATTAAGAAAAACAAAAGGTCTAAGTAAACAAACTAACTTTATATCTTAAGGTACTAGAAAAATAAGAACAAACTAATCCTTAAATTATCAGAAGGAAAGAAATAATAAATATTGAGCAAAAATAAACAAAATAGAAAGACATATAAAAGAGCAAATAAGATTGGCAAAACTTAGCTGGACTAACCAAAAGAGAGAAAAAAAGAGAACACTCATATAAATAAAAGCATAAATAAAAGAGGATACCTTACAACTGATACCACAGAAATATAAAGTATCATAAGAGAATACTATCAACAATTATTTGCCAACAAATCAGATAACCTACAAGACATACATAAATTCCTAGAAACATACTACATCAATACTAACCATGAAGGAATAGAAAATCTGAATAGACCAATAATGAGTAAAGATATTGAAGCAATAATGAAAAACCTCCTAAAAAATAAAATCCCAGGACCAGATGGCTTCACTATTAAATTCTTCTAAACACTAAAAAAATAAAAAATAAAAAAAGAATTAATGTCAATTCTTTCAAACTCTTCCAAAAAAAATTGAAGAGGAGGGAACATTTCCAATCTCCTTTTCAAGGCCAGGATTACCCTGAGACCAAAAGCAGACAAGGACACTACAAGATGGAAAAAGATAGCTGGAAAAAATCCTAAAGAAATTTTAGCAAACTGAATTCAACAGCACATTAAAAAGATCGTACACAATGATCAAGTGGGATTTATCCCTGGCATGCAAGCCTGGTTCAACACAGGCAAATCAGTAAGCATAATATTTCCCTTTAACAGAATAAAAGATAAAAGTCACATGATCATCTCAATAGATGGACAAAATTAGTGCAGCCAGTATAGAAAGTAATAGTATGGAGGTTTCTCAACAAATTAAAGAAAGAACTACCAGATGATTCAGCAGTACCATTAGTGGGTATATATCAGAAGGAAATAAAATCATTATCTCAAAGAGATATCTGTACCTCTGTGGTCACTGCAGCATTATTCACACTAGTTAAGACATGGAAACAATCTCAATGTCCATCAACAGATGAGTGAATGTTTATATATGTATATTTTATATATATATATAACACACATATATACATATAATATACATATATAATATATAAAATATAATATACATATATACATGTAATACACATACATGTATGTGTATGTATAATATACACATATAATATTTATAATGTATATATACATATAACACATATATAATAATATATATACAAAGAAAAATATATATAAAAAGGATAATATATATACTTATGACTAATATATAGGATAATAAATAGTATAATAAAGGATAAATGTATATTTATAATGTAAATATGATTTGTATAAGTTTATACATATATATTATATGAAAAAGGATAATAGAAATCCTGCCATTTTGGCAACGTGGGTGGACCTGGAGGATATTAAGCTAAGTGAAAAAAGTCAGACCTAATACAAATACTATATGATCTCACTTATATGTGGACTCTCAAAAAATGAACCCACAGGAAGAGAGAACAGATTGACTGGTGGTTGCCAGAGGAGTGGGGTGTTCAAATGATGAAAGTAGTCAAGATTTTAAAGAGAAAAAAATAAGTAAAATCAACAAAAGAGACCCATGAAATCCACATACAAAATTTTGAGTTGAAGTCACAGAAGCACAGAGTAGAATGGAGGTGGTTGGGGCTGGGGAAAATGAGAAGATGATTGTCAAACTGTACAAATTTTCAGCTGTAAGACCAATAACATCTAGAGATCTAATGTAGAGCATAGTGACTATAGTTAATAATACTATATTGTATACCTGAAAGTTGCTAAGAGAGTAGATTTTAGGTCTTCTCACTAGACACCCACACAAATGGTAACTATGTGAGATCATGGATGTATTAAATAGCTCGATTGCAATAATCATTTTACAGTGTGTGTGTGTGTGTATGTGTGTGCAATCACCTTGCATGCTTTAAATACAACATTTCTTTGTCAATCATACCTCAATAAAGCTGGGAAAAACACAGTTCATATGGTAAATCTTAAAAAGAAATACAAGAACTTCTTGATGGGGGGGAAAACACTGGACAATTCACTGGAGATTATACACATCATTGGTTTTCCACTCTTAAGCAGAGGACCACACTTGATGTAAATGTTTTAGACATTGACCGGTGTGTAAAGAAGGAATCAGAATCAATAATTTCTTTTTTTAAAAAAAGATTTTATTTTATTTGACAGATAGAGATCACAAGTAGGCAGAGAGGCAGGCAGAGAGAGAGGGGGAAGCAGGTTCCCTGCTGAGCAGAGAGCCCGATGTGGGACTCGATCCCAGGACCCTGGGATTATGAGCTGAGCTGAAGGGAGAGGCTTTAACCCACTGAGCCACCCAGGCGCCCCCAGAATCAATAATTTCTTAAGGTTTCCTCCAATTCCAGCATCCTAAATTTCTGTAGTATAATTGTCTATTTGTCTGTTAGGACTTCTAGAATAGAATGCCAGAGGGTAGGTGGCCTAGACAACACAAATATATTGTCTCACAGGTACTGAAGCCTGGAAACTTAAAAATTTGGGCATCTGCAGGGTTGTTTCCTTCTAAGGGCTATGAGTGAAGGATCTCTTTCAGTCCTCCCTGCTTGGCTTGTAGATGTCCATGTTTTCCCTATTTGTCTTCACATTATCTTCTTGCTATGCATGTCAGCTTTTGTGCCAAATTTCTCAGTTTCGTAAGGACACTAGTCATATTGGATCAAGGCGCTCCCTAGTGACTTCATTTTAACTTGATTACCTCTGTAAAAAACTATCTCCAAATAAGGTCATATCCTGAGGTATTGTGGGTAATGACTCCAATATATCCTTTCTCTTTGTTTTAAAGATTTTATTTATTTATCTGAGAGCAAGTATGAGCAGTGGGGAGGGGCAGAGAGAGAGAGGGGGAAGCAGGCTCCCCACTTAGCAGGAAGCCCAATACGGGGCTTCACCCAGGACCCTGGGATCATGACCTGAGCTGAAGGCAGATGCTTAACTGATTGAGCCACCCAGGCGCCCAGGACTCCAACATATCTTTTTTTGGAGGGACACACTTCGACCTGTCACAAAGAGTATTACATATGCACAGTTATGTTGCCACTAACTAATGTTATCCAATGACATAGACTGTTATCTATAGAACTATAGTAGATTTTCTTGTTTCTGCAGAACATTGAACTGATCTTTAGTCTTATTTCACCTTTATCCTAGGCTTCTGAGAGAGAATGATGGATTTTGAAGCAACACACTGCACCTTTACATATAAATAGGAGAAAAGTTTCCTCTCTTCACAATTTTGGCTTTTGCTGAGGTCTCAGGTATGTTTGAAAGTTTTTAAAATTAGAAGCTCACATTGCTCTCTTCATTCATAGTGTGAATAATTGGGGACAAGGAGAAAATACCCTGGGTAGTTGCTAATATACCCTAGATAATCAAGTCAGCATTTTTGTTTGTTTGTTTGTTTGTTTTGCTATATGCCATATATTTTCCTAAAGCAAACAGCATCTATATGACAGCAAGAAGGTAGAGCCGGCCAAAAATACAATAGGGCCTGGTGGGTTACTTTGGTCTCCCAGAGTGTACAGTGCTCTTTAATTTGGCAGAACATTAATGTCTTGTGAAACTTAGTTTTTGGCTCAAGATGACATTGAGTTCAAAGAAGAAATCTGACTGAACAGCTTCCTGAATTTGACAAGATTGATTCATTCAGTGATTATGCATTGGGCACCTCTTTTGTGTTCTGTGCTATGCTAGGCACTCTGAGGATATTCACTAAGGGATGTGGCTTCTATTTACAAGGAATTTAAGCTAACAGGGAAGATAAACAAGTACACAGCTAACTTGAAGGCAAAGCAACATGAAATAAATACTTTAATAGAGCTAGAAACAGAGTGCTGTGGGGCCCAGAGGAGAAAGACATTAATCACGTCCGGATTTCTTCTTAGGAATGTACATTAACACTAGTGTTTGTTCTTTTGCTTTTACTTAAAAATCTGGAAGGTGAACTTGGGGAAAACTTTGCAGTCACATTTTGGGAACTGATCCTTGAAACCAGAAGGGTAAAGCTAAATCCTGTAGCTGATAAACACAGAGTTATATATCTGTGTCAATAGGAAATGCTGCTGCATTAGTACAGCAGTTCAATCAAATGTACCTAATCCTACCTCAATCTAAATAGAATACAGCCATACCTTTTCCATTCCAAGCATATAAAAAACCAACCAAACAACAACAACAAAAAAAAACCTGCTCAGAGAACGGAAAAGTGAAGTTACTGCCATTTCATGAAAATTATGCTGCCAAAAATACCATTTAACTTAAGCTGCTACTAGAGAAAAACATATTTAATTAAATGGGTGGCAGAATCATCATGGTTTCTTTTGTGGGGTGGAGAGCGGATGACTCTACACTACCATTATGATTGCTAACAGTTCCTCTTAGTGAATAAAACATTAAAAATGAAAGGAAGAAAAGAGAACATGATGCTTTTTCTCCTTGAAAAAGAGAAAATTATTCAAAAGTTAGGAAGATTATGAAAGAAACTTCAATGTGCTTTTATGGTAATCAAAATCAGCAGCAGGTACTTATTATATATTCCAAAGTTCAAATGAACTTATACCTCCCACTGAAATTCTATAGCTACTAAGAGAGGATTAGAATGATTGTTACCTAAATCACATGAAGCATTTCCTGAGTAAATACATAATAAAATTCTGAATAAACTTAAAAACTTTTCATTCTTATAATGTTTTATAGAAACAGAATTGAAAAGGATCGTAAAATTATTTAGCTCAAACCCATCATTTGACGGATGAGGAAAATGAGGTCCAGATGGTGGAAAATGACCTGTCCAAGGTTCCTACAGCTAATGGAATTCACATCAGCACCCAGATCTGCTTCCCAGTCTGTTTATCTCTGCAGTTGGCTATTTATCCCTTAAGAATAGAGAATTAAAGATGTTAACTCATGTTTTAGGTATAAAATCTAGGGTGACAATTATTTCAAGTTTAAATATATGGACTCTGGAAGCAGACTTCTTAAATTTAAGTCCTGGTGTCTCCATCTACCTGTTGTCAGGTTTAGTCAAGTACCAAATCACCCTATGTCTTATTTCCTCATCTGTAAAATGAAGATGATAGTATATTCCACCTCAGAGTTACTGCAAGGAACAAATAACAAGTGTGAACTGACTAGATATGTGCCTGAAACATAATGTGCTTTCCTATTATTATTTCAATACTCTAAATCTATTATGTGAACACTGCCTTCCACCAAGTGAATCTTAGCAAAATTTAGAAGCAGCTGAGTTTATCTCTTGTGTGCCCATTCTTTCTTGATGAGCCTCCTTTACTCATTTTTCTTTTGTAAGCCCTCTATCTTTGGGTATCCACTGTCTGGACTACATTGCCCATATCCCATAATAGCTATGTCTTGCTTGGTTCTATCAACATCTGGAGGAAATTTCTATAATCAAATTTGTCAACCATTTCCTCCTCACCAGAACAGTCTGGTTTTACTCCCTTGTGGTCCCATGAAGTAGTATCTGAAATGTTAAAATGTACTTGTTTAATATGTTGCCCTTTCTAAGAATATTGTGCTTTTAAGAGAGATTGTTGTATTGTCATCTGAATATTAAGATGACTATCTAATTAGAGAATTTTAGATATTGTGGTAGAACAGTAAGGAAGGGACAGGGAATGAATGACTTTTAAATATTTGTTGTTATTTCAGCTAATTCACAAACATGAAATATATTATTCTCTTCCATTTCAGAGATAAGGACACCAAGGCTCACAGAGAGAAGGTGACTTGCTTGAAACCATATAACTAATAAATCCAAGTAGTAGCTTGCAAGCTCTGGTCTGTCTGGTTCCCAAGACTGCTCTCACTATTTTTGATAAAGTGTTCTGTAATCAGTGCTCCTCATATCACACCACATATGCAAATGGTTCTTACAGATGTCTTAAGACTGGCTCTTTTTTTTAATTTTTTTTTTAAGATTTTATTTATTTATCAGAGGGGGGGGAGAGTGAGCACAGGCAGACAGAATGGCAGGCAGAGGCAGAGGGAGAAGCAGGCTCCCCGCTGAGCAAGGAGCCCGATGTGGGACTCGATCCCAGGACGCTGGGATCATGACCTAAGCCGAAGGCAGCTGGCAGCTGCTTAACCAACTGAGCCACCCAGGCGTCCCGGTTCTTTTTTTTTTTTTAAGATTTTATTTATTTATTTAACAGACAGAGATCACAAGTAGGCAGAGAGGCAGGCAGAGAGAAAGGGGGAAGCAGGCACCCTGCTGAGCAGAGAGCCCAATGCGGGGCTCAATCCCAGGACCCTGAGATCATGACCTGAGCCGAAGGCAGAGGCTTTAACCCAATGAGCCAACCAGGTGCCCCAAGATTGGCTCTTTTTCCCTAGAAACTGCTGACCTGCCCTCAGGTTGGCATCAATTCAAAATATATCCAGAACACTTGCTATACTATATTAATAGATAGAAAATTGAGGTACCAACTAAAAGGCATAATGTGCCTCAGATAGCAACTTTGGATATACTATAGAGCAAACACTCGTGTCTGTTACACATGTGAGCCCTCTGTTGGTCTACCATGAAACAAAAAGATAAAGATGAAATAAAATAGGTACAATGGACATGTTTTCAACATGTCAGTGGATCTAATTGAATAGTTATTCCACAACAGAAGAAAGTAAAACATGGTGCTTATATTAAATCAACCAAGTACATTTTGCACTAATAATTGTTGACAGGAAAAAAATATTACATGGAAGCATAAATATACAATGACTTTGCTTTAAATCTGGGATATATTGGTTGCTAAGGTGGAAGAGCCAAGGACATATGAAATAATCTGCAAATACATGAATTAGCATAAATATGTCATGATATTGTCAAACTCTACTCAGAAAGGCTTAAGGTTTTATATCTGAAAAAAACCTTTTTTTTCCATAATTTATTCTTTGCTGAATCACCTTATCTTAGTTCTAAAAGAAGAAAAGCCCTTTAGAGAGTTTACAATGATTTATTAACTTCTCCAGAGTGTTTCTTTAATAAATATATCTTCTTAGGGCTTCTCTGAATGGCTTCTGAAAGGAGCATATCAAACCTTCCTTTTTATTTCCATGTTTCATTGCATATTATCAGTCAATAAACACATAGTATACACTAAAAGTACAATGTAGTATGGAGCTTAGATGGTGCATAGAAGAAAAGCCATCAATTTAAGGAAATAACAGTTAAAAACACATAAAACAAGTGGTGTGAACAATTAGTGCTCTAGATCAGGCAAATGTTCTGCCAGCTAGAGTATCAGAATGAAAATGGGTCAGGCTTCATAGTTCAGTTTATTGTACATAATTTAAGTCTTTTTTTGTAGAGGATTTATTTATTTGAGAAAGAGGAGAGTGGGGCTTAGGGGCAGAGGGAGAGGGAGAGAGAAACTTAAGCAGATTATGGCATTGAGCACAGGGCCTAATGCAGGGCTCGATCTCAGGACCCTGAGATCGTGACCTACGCCCAAACCAAGAGTTTGTTGCTTAATTGACTGTGCTATCCAGGCATTCCTCCCTTTTATTTTTTGTACTCCTCCCTTTTATTTATTTTGTATTCCTCCCTTTTATTTTTTTTAATTTATGTCTTAACCCAAACTGTGTTTTGTCTGTCCTCATGAATGCATAATAAGGAAGGCATAGGCATTTACACACACACACACACACACACACACACACACACAAAAGGTAATAAAGTTTAAGTAAAAACTGATTATATAGTAAAAAGGATCAACTCTGTGAAAGTAATCTAATAACTTGTAGTTTTAAACTCAGATGCTATAAAATACTTATTGGATGCTAAGATATGTGACACAAACTACAATCAACCAAAATAGCAGAAAGCCAACTGAAAATGATAACCATTAATACACACAGACTTTCCTCCTTGTTACTGTAGAAGGGAGTGTACTATGGTACCTCATTCTTTTGATATATGGCAAAGTCATGAGTATCAGTGAATAAGAGAGAAGACCTATGAGCCAGGATCAGAAATGTTGAGACAAAGTATAAGAGCAAAGTAGAAGAATAAATAAAAATAATAGTCCAGTCATAAATTACGTCTAAAACCCAGATGATAAGAAAGTGATATAAGAAGTCTGAACTAGTAGCCAAAGGCCAAGGATCACATAGAAATAAAGTATTTAGATGGAGCAATGGATCAAAATTAACAAAGCAATAAGAAGAATGAAGTAAATAGAATGTTCAGAGAAGGCAGGATTACTAAAGGAAAGCCTAGTAGGCCAGCTTTATTAGACCTGGCTAGCCCTAGGCATGAATTCTGAAAAGCTGCTATGGTCTTAAAACTTAACATACCTGAAATATCTTGTACTTTATTCTTCCAAGGGATAAAGGCAGTTAAGAATGATTCATGAGGGGTGCCTGGGTGGCGCAGCCAGTTGAGCTTCCAACTCTTGGTTTTGGCTCAAGTCATGATCTCAGGGTCATGAAACGGAGCCCTGCACTGCTTTACTTTCTTTCTCCCTTTGCCTCTGCCCCTCCCCCACTCTCTCAAAAAAAGAAGTTAATCCTCTTTTTTTTTTTTTTAAGATTTTATTTATTTATTTGACGGAGACAGCCAGAGAGGAAACACAAGCAGAGGGAGTGGAGAGGGAGAAGCAGGCTTCCCGCCAAGTAGGGAGCCCAATGTGGGGCTCAATTCCAGGGCCTTGGGATCATAACCTGAGATGAAGGCAGATGCTTAATGACTGAGTCACCCAAGTGCTCCTACATAAGTAAATCTTTAAAAAAAGAAAGAATGATACATTAAATGGGGGCTGTAGACTCCTTATTTCATTGTGAAAAAAAGAAAGTTAACCTTGCTACTGAATTGTTAAGCTTAGATAATGGAGGAAATCATGTTTAGAGTCAGATCTTTGCTTCAGCTTGTATGTAAATGTTAGAAAGGACATTTTATTCCTACTGAAAGTTTTTGTGAAGATTCATTTGAGAAGCTATATAAGCCCTAAAGACAACTACGAGAATTGAAAATCCCTCCCATATTTGTAAAGCAGAATAAGAATGAGTACTAAAATGGTTTCAGACTTGGAGTATGGGCAGAAGATCCTGCTTATGGTTGAGTCAAATGCTTTTAGAAATGTGCTCTCTGAATTCAATTTGAGCATGGTTTAATTTATTACCTAATTGATTGTCATGCTTTATTGCATATTTAGAAATATTCCCACCAAAACACACCATATGGGTTTGTTGCTGTAGTGGCTTTGTTGCTTTATGAAAACAGCATTTCCAGGAATTATTTCAAAAGAGAGCAGCTTAATTGGACCAGTAAGAAGATAATGTGAGTTTTTCTTTTTCTTTTTTTTTTTTTTTTTTCCAGAGAGAGAGAGGGAGAGAGAGCGAGCACAGGCAGACAGAATGGCAGGCAGAGGCAGAGGGAGAAGCAGGCTCCCTGCCGAGCAAGGAGCCCAATGTGGGACTCGATCCCAGGACGCTGGGACCATGACCTGAGCTGAAAGCAGCCGCTTAACCAACTGAGCCACCCAGGCGTCCCAATGTGAGTTTTTCTTAAGGAAGATGTCAGCACTTAGGAATCCTCACTTATCTTTAGTATACTCTATTTGCAATTTTGTCAAGCATAGAGAAATAAAACAAAGCACAAAACATTCATAGAGGATGGTTTAAAAAAGAATATTACCCTACTCTTACCTTCTAGGAACTTGTAAAACTAGAAAAAATTGGAAGAAACCCAATTAAAATCATTTCCATATAAGTTAAAAGAGTAATAAGGTATTGTTTCATACACTTAGCTATCTACCATTTAAGAAATACAGAGCCAAAATAAAGTTTGACAAATTTAAGTAAATGTCAGCCTTAGTTACCTACAAGAACTTATTTTATTTGCTTAGCTCTATAGTGTTTTACAGATATAATGGGTTTTCAGTATTTATTTATTTATTTATTTGCAAATTGAAGGCTAGTGGCAACTCTGCATCCAGCAAGTCTATCCGCACCATTTTTGCCAACAGAATTTGCTCATTTCACATCTCTGTGCCACATTTTAGGAATTCTCACAATACTTCAAAACTTTTCATGATTTCTATATTTGTTGAGGAGATCTGTGATCAGTGATCTTTGATGGTACCATTGTAATTGTTTTGGAGGTGCAACAAACTACGCCCATATGATGGTGGACTTAATTGATAAATTCTGTATATGAACAGAGTACTCCACCAACTGGCTGTCTCTCATCTCTTTCCCTCTTTGTGGGTCTCTCTATTCTCTGAGACACAGCAATATTGAAATTAGTCCAATTAATAACCCTACAATGGCCTCTAAGTGTTTAAATGAGATGAAGAGTTGCATGTTTTTCACTTTAAATCTAAAACCTAGAAATGATGAGGCTTAGTGAGAAAGGCATGAAAGAGTTAGCCAAATTGTGAATGCAAAGAAGTTCTTGAAGCAATTAAAAGTGCTATTCCAGTGAACATACAAATGCTTAGAAAGTGAACTAGCCTTACTTTCTGCTGATAATGCAGATAGTTTGAGTGGTCTGAACAGAAAATCAAACCAGCCACAATATTCCCTCAGGCTAAAGCCGAATCCAGAGCAAGGCCCTGACTCTCTTCAATTCCATGAAGGCTGAGAGAGGTAAGAAAGTTGCAGAAGAGAAGTTTGAAACTAGTAGAGGTTGGTTCATGAGTTATAAGAAAAAAAAAAATCTCCACAGCATGAAAATGCAAGAGGAGGTAGCAAGTGCTGATGTAGAAGCTGCAGCAGGTTCTCCAGAAGATCTAGCTAAGATAATGAAGATGGCTACACTAAACAACAGATTGTCAATGTAGACAAAACAGTCTTCTAGTAAAACAAGATGGCATCTAGGACTTTCTTAGCTAGAAAGTAAGTCAATGCTTGGCTTCAAAACTTCAAATGACAGGCTGGCTTTCTTATTAGGTACCAGTGCAGCTGGTGACTTTTTGTTGAAGCCGATGCTAATTCACCATTCTGAAAATCTTAGGCCCTTAAGAATTATGTTAAAACTACTCTGCCCATGTTCTATGAGTGGAACAATACAAGCCTGGAAGATAGCACATCTGTCTACAACATGGTTTACTGAATATTTTAAGTCCACTGTTGAGACCTACTGCTCAGAAAAAAGAAAGATTCCTTTTAAAATATTGCTGCTCATGAACAATGAATCTGGTCACTCATGAGCTCTTCTGGAGATGAATGAGATTCATGCTGTTTCCATCTCTGCTAACACAACGTCCATTTTGCAGCCTATGGATCAATGAGTAATTTTGAATTTTAAGTCTTATTACTTAAGAAATTTTGTAAGAATACAGGTACCATAGCTAGTGCTCCTCTGATGTATCTGGGCAACATAATTCAAAAAAATTATGGAAAGGATTCACCATTCTAGACATCCTTAAGAACATTTGTGATTCATGGGAAAAGGTCAAAATATCAACATTAACAGGAGTTTGAAAGAAGTTGATTCCTTCATTTCACTGAAGGAAGTAACTGCAGATGAGGTGTAGATAGCAAAAGAATTGGAATTAGAAGGGGAGTCTGAAGATGGGACTGAGTTGCTGCAGTCTCATGATAAAACTCTTTTTTCTTCTTTCTTTTTTTAATTTAACATATAATGTATTATTTGGTTCAAGGGCACAGGTCTGTGAATTATTAGTCGTACACAATTCACAGCACTCACCATAGCACATACTCTCCCCAGTGTCCATAACCAAGACACCCTCTCCCTCACACCCCCACACCCCAGCAACCCTCAGTTTGTTTCCTGAGATTAAGAGTCTCTTATGGTTTGTCTCCCTCTGTGGTCCCATCTTGTTTCATTTTTTCCTCCCTTCCCCCAATACCCCCCCCACTTTACCTCTCAAATCCCTCATATCTGGGAGATCATATGATAATCGCCTTTCTCTGATTGACTTATTTCGCTCAGCATAATACCCTCTAGTTCCATCCACGTCATTGCAAATGGCACAATTTCATCTCTTTTGATGGCTGCATAGTATTTCAGTTTGTGAGTGTGTGTGTGTGTGTGTGTGTTCATGCGTGTGTGTGTGTGTGTGTGTGTGTGTGTGTGTGTGTGTAATCCTCTCTATCCATTAACTGTTGATGGACATCTAGGTTCTTTCCATAGTTTGGCTATTGTGACATTGCTGCTATAAACATTTGGATGCACATGCCCCTACGGATCACCACATTTGTGTCTTTAGGGTAAATAACCAGTAGTGTGATTGCTGGGTTGTAAGGCAGCTCTATTTTCAACTTTCTGAGGAACCTCCATACTGTTTTCCAGAGTGGCTTCACCAGTTTGCATTCCAACCAACAGTGTAAGAGGGTTCCCCTTTCTCCGCGTTCTTGCCAACATCTGTCATTTCCTGACTAGTTAATTTTAGCCATTCTGACTGGTGTGAGGTGGTATCTCACTGTGGTTTTGATTTGTATTTCTCTGGATTCTGACTGCTCTTGAGCACTTTTTCATGTGTCTGTTGGCCATTTAGATGTCTTCTTTGCTGAAATGTCTGTTCATGCCTTCTGCCCATTTCTTGATTGGATTATTTGTTCTTTGGGTGTTGAGTCTGATAAGTTCTTATAGATTTTGTATACTAACCCTTTATCTGATCTGTTATTTGAAAATATCATCTCCCATTCTGTCTGTTGTCTTTTGGTTTTGTTGACTGTTTCCTTTGCTGTACAAAAGCTTTTTATCTTGATGAAGTACCAATAGTTCATTTTTGTCCTTGCTTCCCTTGCCTTGGTGATGTTTCTAGGAAGAAGGTGACGCAGCTGAAGTTGATGTTTCTAGGAAGAAGGTGCTGCAGCTGAGGTTGAAGAGGTTGCTGCCTGTTTCTCTTCAAGGATTTTGATGGATTCCTGTCTCATGTTTAGGTCTTTCATCCATTTTGAGTCTATTTTTGTGTGTGGTGTAAGGAAATGGTCCAGTTTCATTCTTCTGCATGTCACTGTCCAATTTTCCCAACACCATTTGTTGAAGAGACTGCCCCCCCCCACCATATTGGACATTCTTTCCTGCTTTGTCAAAGATTAGTTTACCATAGAGTTGAGGATCCATTTCTGGGCTCTCTATTCTGTTCCATTAAAAAGCACGAAATCGGGGTGCCTGGGTGGTTCAGAGGGTTAAGCCTCTGCCTTCAGCGCAGGTCATGATCTCAGGGTCCTGGGATCAAGCTCTCTCGGGCTCTCTGCTTAGTGAGAGCCTGCTTCCTCCTCTCTCTCTCTGCCTGCCTCTCTGCCTACTTGTGATCTCTGTCTGTCAAATAAATAAATAAAATCTTAAAAAAAAAAAGCATGAAATCTTCCCATTCGTGATGATGTGGATGGAACTAGAGGGAGTTATGCTAAGCAAAATAAGCCAGTCAGAGAAAGCCAATTATCATATGATTTCACTGATTTGTGGAATTTAAGAAATAAAACAGATGAACATAGGGGAAGGGAAAAAAATGAAATAAGATGAAATCAAAGAGGGAGACAAACCCTACAAGACTCTTAATTATAAGAAACAAACTGAGGGTTGCTGGAGGGGAGTTTGGTAGGGGACAGTGTAACTGGATCATGGGCATTAAGGAGGGCACTTGATGTAATGAGCCCTGGGTGTTATATGTAACTGATGAATCACTAAATTCTACCTCTGACATTAATAATACACTCTATGTTAATTAATTGATTTTAAATAAAATAAATACCTTGTTTGTTTCACCATCTAGTAGAAAAGACAAACCCTAAAATGGGAAGTGTTGTATGGAAGATTAGTAACTAAGAAGCAAAGTGAATCTCAGGAAGAGGATTCTCTGAGCATCTTTAAAATTCCTCAAGTCTAGGATGTAAAAAATTAAGAACAAATTTTGATGAAATCAAAGATTCCAATTGTAACTGTTCCAAACTAATTAGTAGGAAGCAGAAATACTAGTTATCTAACTTTACAACTTCTTTTTTAAACTCTTGAGCAGCTGTTATAAAATTTTAAAATCTCCTAACACCTTTGGGCTATAATCTTACTAGGTTTCAAAAACAGCAGAATTGGGCTTAGACAGAAACTAAATGAAAACAACAGAAAGAAATCCTTACTTGCTGGTGTGTAGGAAGTATTTTGGGGAGATTCAATTACTGAGTTTCTGGTTTCTGCACTAAAATATAAACCAGCTTTAGGGAGACAATGTTCTCCTATAAGAAAGAGATGTTTGATTTTGAAAGAAATGGTGATTTAAATTTTAGTGACCATATGGCATCTTCAGATGAGTAACATGTTAGCTTGATAATCTCAGAAAATCATCCAGTGGGCAAATCCGATGCAGCTTTCTAATGAGATTCAAAAAATGGCATAATTTTACCACAGGTATTAGGTAACCCATCCAAATCCAAAACCCGATGAAAAATAAAAAAGAAGACAAAATGAAAATTGCTTTGTTGCTTAGGGTGGACAAACTTAGATGGAGTATTTTCATGAAGAGTTTCTCAAAGCCAGGGCTAGATAGGTCAAAAGGCAGAAGAAGACCCAAGACAAAAGTAGATGCTACCAAGGACCAACTTGTATAATTTCAATGTCTTGCCTGGTGAAAGGTCTGATTCTTGTTTATAACTGTGACTCCCATGAGTACTGTTAGCTTATTTGAAAATAACCTAAAGGATACTACTTTGTTTTCTATTGAGATGTAATTGATATATAACATTATTATTAGTTCCAGGTGTACAACATGATTCAATATTTGTAGATATGGTAAAATGACCACTACAATAAATTATCATGCACCACCGCAAATACTACAAATTATTGTGTGTGTCAAGGAATTTTAAGATCTATTGTCTTAGCAACTTTCAAGTATACAATACAGTATTATTAACGTCAATAATGACTACTCTTAATATTCATGCAGAGCATGCTTTTAATTTTTGACTCAATATACTGTTTCAGAGGTTGATTTTGTGTGGATAGTGTGTACTGTATTGCATTTGAAGTGAATCCATTTATGCTAAAAATTGTTTATTACTTAGGCAAGAGGAAAAAATAGTCTCAAGGATTGAGGGTTATTTATATATACTATCTGGCCATTATAAATTTTATTTGTTTTTGCCTATTACATATTTTGCCATACATGTAATTCACAAAAGCTAAATGTATAGTAAATGCATTCTTCCCACTGTGATTTAGAGTAAGGCTATAATTATGTAGTAAAGAGTATAAATTGTGTGTGGAGGGGAGTGCCTGGATGGCTTAGTTAGTTAAGCATCTGCCTTCAGCTCAGGTCATGATCTCAGCGTCCTCAGATGGAGTCCAGAGTCTGTCTCCTAGCTTAGCAAGGAGTCTGCTTATCCCTTTCCCTCTTCCCCTCCCCCCTTTCATGCACACACTTTCTCTCTCTCCCATGCTCCCTCTCACTCACTCATTCTCTCTCTCTAAGAAATAAATTAATTAATAAAATCTTTTTAAAAAGAGTGTAAGGGTTCCATATGGTTAAATTCACATGTCTGTTGGTCAAAGGAGAGTGTTTTTTCAATTCAATATAAACTAAAAATTTTTTGTGGGAAGAGGGACCAGGGACGACACACATACACAAAGTAGCACTCAGCACCCTTTCATTTTTCACCAAGAAATCAAGTAAGACTTTAGTGTTAACTGTAATTTTTACCCAGAACATTATTTCACAAACTCCAACTTCCATATAGGTTTACAGTATCTTCCCTGCTTTTAAAGTCGGTATGGATTTTTTCTTTATATTTGTGAATGGAAGATATGATACGTGTGCTAATTTACTACAGTCTTCTTTGCATTTCCATCAGCATGGAAACTATTTGTGTGAACTAAGTTCTCCTTAGTTCAAGGTTATTAGTGTCTTAGGGAAAGAAGATGTATAAAGCATTTGAAAATAAGGTGAATTTTACAAGTCATATATTTGCTAGCAGAAACCTAAAGTCTGTCTTTCTTTTCATGATTTAACAGTGGGATTCAAGGCCCAGAGTTTTATTAAGTTCCCACATGAAAATACCATACAAGTTTCCCTACCGAGCCCTAATATATATGCATTTTTTATCTTTTTCTCTACATAAACATTAGCTACCTTAGATGGTACTAGGCAGAACAAATGCCATAATAGGGTTTCAGGAACGACCTCCTATGTATTGTTACCTAATAAGTGTAAGTATTGGGAATGAAAAAAAAATTCTACCGTGGAATTAGGGGCAAAAAATACAGTAGGTTGACTAAAGGTTGTGTTATTCCCATGTAGTGCCCTGATGCTGTTCTTACTGACAATGGTAATGTAAAGAACTCTGTTTCCTTTAAAATGCTCCAAACAAATCAAATATACTTGTGGAAAATAGTTAGACCTATTAAAATCAGTCTCATAATTTAAATCCAACTCAATCTTGGCCTATGTGATTTGTGTGATATCACTTAAAAAGCAAACAACCCCAAAATGCCTATAAAATCTCATTCACTAATCCTTTCCGTTCTGTCCTGTTTGAAATTCAATAAACAATAGGGATAACCTGCCCAGATTCATAACCACAGTTAAAAAATACTGCTTATTTTGTAAGAAGATATTTCTTTCTAATAATATCTTATATCTGGATATGGCTACATAATTTCTGGGTCCCTTGTCTAAAAATTATTAAAGACAATGACTACAGATCATTAAACCAAGCATGGGGCTAAGTATGGAAACTTGTACAAGTGTGCAGACTGCATGCCCATAAAACCAATTATTTTTATGTACTACTTTTGTAGTTAGTACACACAAATTACTTCATTTGGTTCCATACTTGTGAGATAGGCAAAATAGTTAATATTGGTCTCAATTTTTCCCTGTGACATTTATGCAATTTATACAAGTTCTTGTATGGCCACCTAACTTGTAAGTGACAAAGCTGGAATCTTAACCCTGACCTCCTGACTTTTGAGTTCAGTGTTCTTTCCACTCTACTTTATTGTTTCTTTATGAAAATAACAACACAAAATGTACCTGCCTGCTAATTAGCTGTATATTGATAGTGCCTCGATAGAATGCAATTATAAATAATAAAAATAATAGAAATAATAAAAAGCATGCATAAGTAGTCACAAATTGTTATCTGTTTGAAAATCTGTCATTAATTCAACTGTTATTCAATCACAAACTGAGAGTTGGGTATTCTTTTTTCCAACCAAGAAACAAACAAAGCAAAATGAACTAATTAAAATTGCATTACTTTTTTCACCAGGAGTGGTTTCAGGCAAAGAAAATCTTTGTGCCCTTTGCCTGTCCACAGCGCTCAGCAAGCCTCTGACAACCTCAACACTAACTGTCATTATAGTGCTTTCTCCTTCCACCTGTATTATTGAAGGTTACTAATGGCAGAACTCAGCCAAGAAAACAGCATTTTATTGTAGTAGCTGATCCCTCTCCTGAAAGAGAGCTCCACTGCTAATCCAAGTGAAAAACCATAAATTGCCTTTTCTATCTACCTATTCGCTTCCAGAATAGGAAAAAAAATGATAGTACTTCTCTCCCCTCTCTTTATCCCCAGTTTGTGTAAAATCTGTTCTTGACCCTCCTATGGTTTCTTTCCAATCTGAAAAGAGATTGCCATGGCAACCAATTTACTAACTCAGTCAAATGACTTTTCTCACCTTTTTCTGAATGCTTAATTAACACAAATTGTATCATTTATCCAGAACATTGCTCGAACCCTTACTGTATAGTGAGACACCTGATCCAGTCTCTTATGAGAAATAAGGTTTGCGGGACGAAAAGAGAAAACTGCTAGGCTGACATCAAAGAACTAATGATGTGAAATCACACAGAGACATAGACACACATACATTTATATTCTCTATAATGAACAAAATTTATATATTAGATATACTTACATAAAATATCCTCATTTTATACATTATATATACTTACTTGTTAGATCTCTTTGATTTGAGGTATTGTGCACTGGTGATTTAAAATTAGGGACTTTGGATGAGATTTTGTTTCCTTGGAATACCCAGGATGGGAAAGGAGGCTGGCTCACATAATTCAAGAGTAAATGCTTCTTGAAAGAAAGCATAACAAAAGAATTGTTAATAATTTAACTTAACGCAGTTTCCTTTCAGTGCACACTATGGTCTAGTTCATTCATTACAGAGAACAATTGTTATACGGACAAAAACCAAAGAAAGTCCTTATGAAGGCATAGTCATTGTGTAGAATGTATTATACTCCGATCAACAAACTTTTGTTTGAACAATAACCGTAATTATTTTTGTAATCCCTTGCATTTGCATAACGCTTTCTACTTTGTGAAATGTCCTCTAGGATCTTGTATCTTTTTAAAAAAATATTTTATTTATTTTTTTGCCAGAATAAAGAGAGAGCACAAAGCAGGGGTAGCATCAGGCAGAGGGAGAAGCAGACTCCCTGCTGAGAAAGGAACCCCATGCGGGACTCCATCCACCGACCCTGGGACCATGACCTGAGTTGAAGGCAGATGCTTAACTACCTGAGCTACACAGGTGTCCCAGGATCTTGCAATCTTGTATAACTTTTCCAAATCTTACAGTCATAGGAATGAGCTTCTGCAGAACCATGTTTCAAAGAAATTTATTTTAGGCTCTAAGAAAGCACTTATTTTCCTCCCCTGGGATTAGGTTATATTTATATCATTGCAAGAGGATAGAACCCCTAAATTCACATCCTCTTTGTTGGCTGGGGAAGAAAGAGAGTTAAATATTTTAGGGAGGAGGGTGAAGATATCAACAGTCACTGCCCAAAAGATAGCAGTTTGAATTGTAGCACTCCTCTCTTGGGATAGCATGGAGGACTAGAGTGGGATGCTCACTCATATTTCCTTCCAGGCCAAGCATCTGGTTTACTTTCTAATATCAATTTTTTATATGTGTGCATTTGATTTCTCCATAAGTTTTAAGATGTTTTCTATAATTTTCAAGATTTTTGAGTGTGAAGACTATGCCCATCATATTTTTATGTACTTTTCATAGTCTGTCACATGAAGGGTGAGGGTACACAATATTTGTTGCTTTTTTTCCATTAAATTCCATAGAAATATATACACACATACACATTTATTTGTTTATATAAAATATCCCTGGCTTCCTTTCTTTAAGCATTTGAGTCTAGATGGCCTGTCTCTTTCTTTTCAATTCCTGTTATCCCTCAAGAGTGTCAGGATCATTTAAAGCAGGCTCTATCCCCTGGGTCCCAAGCAAAATTTTATACCCCTCATTCCCTGTGCTTCCCAAGATCATCTTTATCATATTCTTTGGGAACACCTTAAAATAACAGAAAGAACCCAATTTCCAATTCTAACCTTATTCCAATTTAGTTCTGCAAGCTTGGGAAAATAATTTAGCCTACCTGGGCTTCAGTATACTAATGTCAAAAGAGGTTAAATAGGACTACCTTACATTTTTTTTTTTTTTTTTTTGGTTTCTGGCATCTATCAAATTAATGAAGAACAGCAAATGATGAAATAATGTCACTGCTGAAAGAGACCTTAGAAGTCATCTAAAGCAGTCCTGCATTTTAGAGGATCTCCATTATTAATGCTTGCCCAAACTCACACAGTAAGAAAGCCAACCCTGTATTTTAGGTTCATATCCCAGGACTATTTGCACTACTTTCTATTAAGATTCTGAAAGCATTAGGAAAGGTACAAATGCAAAATGTTATGATTAGTATTCACTCTATGACTCCTTCAAGCCCTGCAAGGTCTACTGAGGATGGTAAAATACAAGACAGCAATGCCTTTATCAGTGGTCATGATAAGAAACAGATACCTCAGCTGCCAAGGAAGGGATAGGAAATCAGTCAATGTCCTTAATAAAATAAAGCCTAGGTCTTCCAAGATGATAATGAAAGAAGAGTTTATGCATATAAAAGGTGGTTACACTTGCCTTTTGTTCCCCTAGACTCATCTCCCTCTTGGAGGTGTTACTAATCCATCTTGCCATCTCCAGGCAGGACACAGAATTGTGATGATTAGTTGGGGAGACACTCTCCCGCCTTTATCTCCATGGACAAATTATATATAACAATATATTCATTTTAATTTTCTGCTACATAGCTGAAACCAGGCTTTTATATTTATACAAGATGAATAAATACCTGGGGACAGTAGAAGGGAAACAAACTTTAAGAGTAACCTATTACTAGATAGTATTATTTCTATTATTTCAGAGGGTATGTTCAAACCAAGCTCCCAGAATGCTTCCACGTGGCCATTATAATCACTGCTAACTAGAAAATTCCTCAATTATGTAAGGGTTCTTTTAGATGTAAAAAAAAAAAAATGCCCTAGAGGATTATATTTTCCCTGTTGCTTAAGAGTCACCTTATAAATTTGCTTCTTCCCCCAAGTGAATGACTCTAGAATTCTATTCCCTTTAAGTGATTTATTGCTGGGCACCTAGGTGGCTTCATCGGTTAAACTTCTACCTTCAGCTAGGGCCATAATCGCAGGGTCCTGGGATTGAGTCCCACATTGGACTCCCTGTTCAGCAGGGAGTCTGTTTCCTCCTCTACCCCTCCCTCCTGCTCATGGTCTCTCTCTCTCTCTCATATTCTCCCTCTCTCTCAAATAAATAAATAAAATCTTTAAAAAAAAAGAGTGACCTATTGCTTACCAGTTCCAACTTTTTTAGTGGGACCAGCAAAACCCTTGGTTGAGACTACCTCATAGATCACTCCCTTTCTTTATACAGTCATACTTCCTTCACTTTCCCACATATGTTGATCCCAAGATCACCCCCAGTAAACTTCTTGCATACAAATCTCTGCTTCAGGGTCTGTTTCCTAGGTAACTCTATCAAAGAAGTATGAGGTTCCAGAATAGTCAAAGGAGGAAGATTAAAAGGAAGATTAAAATGGGATTTTGAAGTGGGATATATTGCTCACCAACTGGTAGTTGGGGCCTTCAAAATTAAGTTTAAGTGAAGTACTCATAATCCCTGGCATGGGTATAATTACTAAAATGTAAACAGCTTGCAAAGTAAGATGGGATACTGATAGAAGGGAATAGAAGATCCAACAGTTAAGGTTTTTGAAAGGTTTCAGTAGAGTACTAGTGATAAGGAAAACATAATCACTGAGTGACATTGATTCACTGAAGAAAAACAAGGAAAGGCTAAGCGTAATTCATCACTAATTGAAGGTGAAGCATGAAAGAAATAAGAAGGCTTTGGGAGCATATAAACAGAATGTTATCTCCTGAGTTTAAAGACCAGAAAAAGCTTTGGATTTCATCAAGGCCTTAATTATAAGAGTAACAGAGGTCCTGAGAAAATGGAATGCACATCCTGGAAATGGTTTTTTGTTTTGTTTTGTTTTTGCCAAAGTTAGAACCTTGGTTATGAAGAATGGGGCCCTAATATTGGGTAATGAGGACAGTTGCACTGATCCTTCAAAAACCTTGAAATCCTAGATTCCCTTGAAGTGGCTCATTCACTATCACTATCACTCCCCTTTACCTAAAGACTGTGCACAAGCCTCTGTCTTGCATGTCAATTTGCACCGGTATCCAGCATCTATTCCCACCTCCCCTTCTGGCCCAGTAGTTCAAAAGCTCAGGTCAATTAAAAAAAAAAGAAGCTGGCTAGGGAAGTTCTGGGCTTGTTAAGGATAAAAAGTTACCAGCAGAAGCTGGGAGAATATATCTGGTATGGGCTCATAAAGGGGCTGGCTGGATCAAGGGAAAGCAGAAGATAAGGTTGAATAAGGGTGAGGGCACTTTTCCATTACAAAGAATTTAATTCCCTGACATGAACTCCTGCTTCATTCATCTTTCACTCATACCTCATAATCAATAATACTGGGACTCTTTTTCCTGGGACTCGTCTTTCAGTTCTCGGTACTCTCTTATATACTTCACCAAACAGCTAAAGAGTTACTCATATTATGTCCACTCTCTGCTTAAAATTCCATTGCCATATTTCTTTAGTTGATCATCTCTAGCTCATCCTTCATGAATTAGCTTACCTCCAAATCCCCAGCTTGGGCTAAGTGTCTCTTCTTAATTCTCATAGGCCCCTTTGCAGACCTCTTATATGGTGAACTTATTTAATGAACTCTTTCCCCCACTTCATTTTCAGAACCAGAAACTTAAGTGTTATTGATCTTTGTATTCTCTATATCTGTCATGGCTCCATTTGCATAAAGGCATACAACAGATATTTGACTGAATTGCATGAAACTCATGAACAATTGTCACCTTGAGAATGAGACTCCTTCTTGAATCATAAACAAATGTCTGCTCATAGCCATAGTCACTATTCTCAAGGTAAAGATTGAGGCTACTGCTTTATGGAGTGGTTGTAAATGAGTTTTGAAATTTTATACAAATATAGTTACATATATACATACATACACACATATGTATGTATATGTATATGTATAAGTATGTATATATATATATATACACATTTGCACACATATAATATCTCAGAAATAACTCATTTCTGAAACTGTATGGAAAGTTGATTTCTAAATGGAGAAATAGAAGAGAGTAAGTCAACCTGGTAAATTAGTTTCTCGGTTACGTTCTATCTAGCCTCTTCCTTCATACAACACATTGAAAGTGATCCAATTCTGGAATGCTTGGGTGGCTCAGTGGGTTATGCCTCTGACTTCACCTCAGGTCATGATCCCAGGGCCCTGGGATCAAGTCCTGCATCAGGCTCCTTGCTCAGTGGGGAGCCCGTCTCCCTTTGCCTGCTGCTCCCCCTACTTGTGCTCATGCTTTCACTCTCTCCCTCTGTCAAATAAATAAATAATTTTGATTTGATCTATTTATTTGAAAGAGAGAGGGAGAGAGACCACAAGTAGGCAGAGAGTCAGGAAGAGAGGTAGGCAAAGGGAGGGGGGTAGCAGGCTCCCTGTTGAGCAGAGAGCCCAAGGCAGCCAGGCTAGATCCTAGGACCCTGAGATCATGACCTGAGCCAAAGGCAGAGGCATAACCCAGATGCCCCAAATAAAATCTTTAAACAAAAAAGGAAAATGATCAAATTCTACCTGCTTCAAATATTCTAAGTACAGAGAGATCAATTTTCTTTTAATTAATACATGTCTTTGTGACATCAAAAATTGATTCAACACTCAACTATTTCAATAAATGAAGCTAAAACTTACAGTTAAAAAAAATAAGTATAGAAGGATTCCATCTCCTAATACTGGTAAAAGCACACTCAAAACTCTGGAATGCTATGCTCTGCTATTTAAACTTTTAAAATTGAAGTTAAATTAAGTAATTTGACATTTGATATTTCTCAGCCTGCTAGAGGAGGATCTGGGGATAAGAATTATGATGCATAAATAAAGAAGGTGGCATCCCTCTTACTAGAAATTTGTTGTGTCAAGAAGGCCACTCACAGGGGCGCCTGGGTGGCTCAGTGGGTTAAAGCCTCTGCCTTCAGCTCAGGTCATGATTCCAGGGTCCTGGGATCGAGCCCCGCATCAGCTCTCTGCTCAGCAGAGAGCCTGCTCCCCCCTCTCTCTGCCTGCCTCCTCTGCCTACTTGTGATTTCTTTCTGTCGAAAAAAATAAATAAAATCTGTAAAAAAATAAATACATATATTGTTTAAAAAAAAAAAAGAAGGCCACTCACACCAAAATACTGCCACTCATTGAAGCTTAAAATTTTATGTAAATTCGGGTATCATATAGCCCATAGCATAGCTATTTCCCTACAGATTCTATTTATGCATTTTTTGAACATATATATGCCAGCTGCAAGGCAAACTCTCCTGAGAGGCAACACTATTGCATGAACAAACTTATCATGTCAGTCTGAAGGAGAGAGGAGTGGCACCTGTAAGGAAGAGAGTGGCACCAGAAAGAAGGAAAATATGGAAACTGAAGGTTGATGTTGCAGAGACTAACTTAGTTATCTTATAATTTAGCTGAAAGGTTTTCCTGATTGAGAAAGTTATTATATATATATATATATTTATATTTATATATTTATACACACACACACACACACATGCATATGATGGAGCCCTGATATTGTTAGGTTCTTATAGTGTTTATTGCCCATAAACTCTGAGGAACTGAAGGAAGGTCCTGTAGGGATATCTTTAGGAGGATATAACTTATATTGTTAGGAGGAGTTTTGAAGGATCTAGTATTATGATAGTCAACGGACTTTCAAGTAGCAGGCAGTGAACATAATCATACAGTAATTGATAACCCTTTAGAAAGCAAGAGTGGATGCATGATTAAGCACAGTATGTGTAGGAAGAGCACAAAACCTTCAGAGTTAGAATGTCTATTTGGGATACTGGAATCAGTCTAAAAAGGTAAGATTTAAATGTCCCATTAATGAGTTTATCATTTATCTGATTATTTTGAGCAGAGATATGACACCACATCCATATTTGTAAAAATAACTTCCAAATGGAATGTAGAAAGGGATAAAAAAAAAAAAAAAGAACATGGAAGACAAGGTAAATAGAGTTGTGATGCAAGGATCATCTACATCAGAATTACCTGGAGAAAACGAAAAAAAAAAAAAGAAAAGGGAAAATGCTTGTTAAAATTCCAATGCTCAGTTTCCATCCCCAGATCTCCAGAATTAGAATCTCAAACAGCAAAGCCTGGATAATCTGTTTTTTCTAAGATATTCTTAGGAAGATGTTAGACCTACTAAATTCTGCTCTAAAGACCTATGTTCTCATACTTTAATGCTAATTATTATCACCTGTGCATAACAATGTAGCTTCCCAGCTCCCACACATAGAGATTCTAATTTTATACATCTGTAGCTCAGGAATCTTCAAAAATGCGCCTCCACTGCATTCTGATCATTTATCAAGTTTGAGAACTGCAAAGTAATGAATTGATATTAAAAATGAAGATATTGTCATAATATAATAGATAAAATATTTTGTTAGGTTTTTATGTTGAAAGTGAGGAAAAAGAGATAAATTGATAGAATACTGCACTAGGATTCTAGATTTTTTACTTCACACCTTGATTCTGTTCCTATTAGCTGTGTGACCTTGGGCACATTATTTCCCCACCTCTGGATTCTTTAAAATATAAAATAAATGAGTCAAATTTGATATGGGTTCTCAAATATGTTCCACAGGTATTTCATAAATGTGATACACATGCAGTATAATGGTTTAATGATCAAATGTTTGCAGAATCATGATGTTAAACAATGAAGCAATTTGTTTACAGGGTAATATCTCTGAGCACTTGATATGTTTGTGATCTCTGAATCTATAAAAAGAGAGTTGAAAATGCAGTGTTTCATAAACTTATTTGACCATGAAACACTTCTGGGATTGTTACACTGACTTAATGTTTTGCAGAACAGACTTTAAGAAATACCAGCCTAAAACACATTTATATTAGCACTCCAAAGAAATAAAATCTAACAAAATATGTACCAGATCTATATGAGGAAAACTATAAAAATTATGGTAAAATAAAGAAAATGAATAAATAAATGGAGAGATAGTCAATATTTACAGATTAGAAGACTCAATATTGTCAAGGTATCAGTTCTTCCTAACCTGACCTATAGATTCGGTGCAATCCCAAACAAAATCCCAGCAAGTTATTTTATAAACTGATATTAAAGTTTATATAAAGAGGTAAAAGGCCCAGAATAGCCAACACAATATTGAAGAACAAAGTTGAAGGAGTGACACTACCCAAACTCAAAATTTACTGTGAAGCTACAGTAATCAAGACAGCATGGTATCAACAAAATAATACACAAGTAGAACAAGAGAGCAGACAGCCCCAAATAGACCCACATAAATATAGTTAATTCATCTTTGACAAAGAAGCTAAGGCAATACAATGGAACAAATATGGACTTTTCAACAAACAATGCTGAAATCACTGGACAACCACATGCAAAAAAAAAAAAAAAGAAGAAGAAGAAGAAGAAGAAGAATCTAAACACAGACCTTATGCCCTTCACAAGAATTAACTCAAAATGGATCATGGACCTAAATGTAAAACAAAAAATTATAAAACTCCTTGAAGACAACATAGGAGAAAACCTAGATGATCTTGGGTAAAATGCTAACTTTTTGCATATAACATCAAGGCTGATGCACAAGAGAAATAACTTTTGCTCTGTGAAAGACTATCTTAACAGAATGAGGTGAGGAGACAGGTCATAGACTGAGGGAAAATATTTGCAAAAAAATTTTTGCAAAATATCGCAAAACATCTGATAAAGAACTATTATCCAAAATATATAAAGAACTCATAAAACTCAACAAGAAGAAAACAAAGAACATAATTTAAAAATGGACCAAAGTCCTTAATAGATACCTCACCAGAGAAGATACACAAATGACAAATAAGCATATGAAAAAATATTCCTTATCATGTCATCAGGAAAATGCAAATTAAAACAATGAGATGCCACTATATACCTATTAGAATGGCCAAAATCCAAAACACTGACAATTCCAAATGGTGGTGAGGATGTGGAACAACAGGTACTTCCAGTCATTGCTGATGATAATGCAAAATAGTACAGCTACTTTGAGACAGTTTGGTAGTTTCTTACAAAATTAAACATACTCTTACCATACCACCTAGTAATCACACTGCTGGTGTGATCCTAAAGGAGTTGAAAATTTGTGTCCACACAAATAATCAACAAAACTTGGAAGCAACCAAAGTGCCATTCAGAAGGTGAATGGATAAATAAATCATGGTACATCCAAACAAAATATTCAGCTTAAAAAGGAAAAAAGATATCTAGCCATGAAAAAACAAAGAAACCTTACATGAATATTTCAAGTGAAAGAAGCCAATCTGAAAAGGCTACATACTGTGTGATTCCAATTGCATAACATTATGGAAAAGACAAAACTATAGACAGTAAAAAGATCAGTGTTTGCCAGGGACTGGGGTGGGGGTTACTGATAAATAAGCAGAGCACAGAGGATTTTCAGGACAGAGAAAACACTCTGTTAGATAACGTAATTATGGATACATGTCATTATACTTTTGTCCAAACCCTTAGAATATACAACACTAAGATTGAACCTTGATATATGGTATGATTTTGAGGTGATTACATTGTGTTAATGTAGATTCATCAGTTATAATAAATATACTACTCTTGTGGGAGATGTTGATGATGGGGCAGGCTACATGTGTTGGGGAGAATGAATTAATAGGAAACCTTTCTACCTTCCCCACAATTTTACTATGAACCTAAAATTGCTCTAGTTTTAGAAAAGAAATTCTTATTTAAGGAAAGACATTTCTGGGGCACCTGGGTGGCTCAGTGGGTTAAGCCTCTGCCTTAGGCTCAGGTCATGATCTCAGGGTCCTGGGATGGAGCCCAGCATTGGGCTTTCTGCTCAGCAGGGAGCCTGCCTCCCCCTTTCTCTCAGCCTACTTGTGATCTCTCGCTGTCAAATAAATAAATAAGAAATCTTAAAAAAAAAAGGAAATCCTTATTGGGAGAGAAAGATAGAAACAAGAATAAGTGATTGTTAAGCTATTCTTTCTAATTACAAAGTGCTTTGAGTCCTGCATGTCTACCTGAGTAGAACAATGGTGAAGCCACTAATTAGGGTAGGGATTACCAAAAAAGGCAGAAGGAAACATACACTTTGGGGCCCATTGAGTTTGAAATGCCTTGATTCATTTTTGAGAGCATTTTGTGTAAATAATGGAAGAGTAGATCCCTCTAGAATATTTAAAAACTTTTAAGGGACATCAAAGACAAAGCATCAGGAATGTGCATTTGGAATTTAGTGTTGTTCAGGTAGTTTATCTTGTCTTCATGTTTATCACAATTTAAAATTGCTGTTCTTAGTTTTGAAAATTCATTATCTTAAGATTGTACTCTTTTTCTGCTTCTCCATCACTTTTTTTTTTTTCTCTTTCCGTGCTTTGGTTAGGCATTTCCAGCACCAATTAAATAGAAGGGATTGACTAGCACACCACGTCCTCTACTTTCGTTTTTGTTTCCCATCCATAGGTTTTTTTCTATCACACCAGGTTTCTTTGCTTCAATCCATTTCTGACTCATTATCTGATTGCAAGTGTATCATTTAATCTTTTAGCAGATCAATTTCTTTCTTTATAGAACAAGAATGATATTCTTATCTCCTGCTGAACTTGGATGGATGGTATAAGGATTAATATAGTGAACCCCTAAAAATCAGCTAAAATCCTTAAGGGAGAGGAATCCTAGAAGTAGAACCCATTGTCCTCATCATTATGTTTTGGTTCTATTCTAAAATAAGCCAGCATTCAAATATTGCAACCAGATAGCTTAACACAGGTAGGAACTATAATCATTTTAAAAGTACATATGTTTGAAATGTGGCTTAGCTGTTTTTTGGCAGAGACACAAAACTGTATCTCCAAAAAAAAAAAAAATGTCTTTACAAGTTCTTGCTTCTTTTATAGAGTTCTGAAATGTATTCATGGACTGTGTTTTTAAGCTATCTTTCCACACTTTGTTGAAATGATGGAGAGGGTATTTTACAATCATGTTAGGTTTTCAGGTCTTAGTATTAATTAAATAAATCAAAACCAACATTGATCTTTCTTATCTAAGATGAAAAGAGATATTATGTATAACTAAAGTTTTAAGAAGAAATTCTAGTCTAGGCTTTTATTATTTTGGCATGATGTATAAATCAAATAAAATTGTTGACATTTCTGATAAGTGCCTTCCTAAAGAAGGAGAAGAAAGATGTTCTGGGTTTTCATATGTCTGTTTATAAATCTGAGTAAAGAAATAGACCAAAAGAAAGAAGAGTTTGGCAAGACTATGGATCCAGAAGGGTAGATTTAGAATTTGTGAAAAGATATTTTAATTGTGTAACTCTTAATAACAGATTTGCTCACTTCAGAATATTTATTGAATATTTACTGTGTGTCACCATCTAAACTTTGCTTTGTTTAGTGAAATGAATTTTGTATAGCACCTAGCATCAAGTTGTTGAGACTATTCAATGAATATCAAGCTAGTTGTCAAGCAAAAACAGGTTGTGCAACAGAAGACACAACAGAAGATACCTAGCTCAATTTCCTTGTTTTAGGTCTGTTCATTCTGTTTGGAAACAGAAGAAAAGAAGCCAATGGTATTAAATGTTAAAAATATAACCAAATGACATTAAGAAATATTATATCAGTACATGCAAATCACAGTAACTATCTTACTTTCGATATGAAATATATTTATACAGCTGATCCAGAAAATGTCAAGAGATTTCAGACTGAAAAAAAATCCATTAAGAGCCTTTCTGAAATTTTGACTTTGCTGCCCTTCTGTTGCCAATTTTGCATACTATTTTGTTCACAGAATATTAGTTACAAAATGTTTCTAGATACATAACATGTAAAACATTTTTCTTAAATAAATTTATTGAACACATCAAGGAGCTTTTTGATAAAAAATGAGCAATATACCAAAGAGATGGTATTTACAAAACACTTTGGGCTCCCTTCAATGGTTTCCATGACAATAGTGTCATTCCCTTTAGTGTAATCATTGAATTATGTTTGCCTTCAAATCTTTTCTTTTTTTTTTTTTAAATATTTTATTTATTTATTTGACAGAGAGAAATCACAAGTAGATGGAGAGGCAGAGAGAGAGGGAGGAGGAAGCAGACTCCCCGCTGAGCAGAGAGCCCGATGCGGGGCTCGATCCCAGGACCCTGAGATCATGACCTGAGCCAAAGGCAGAGGCTTTAACCCACTGAGCCACCCAGGCGCCCTCAAATCTTTTCTTTATTCTCAAATTGGTAGCTCTGATTTAGAGCAAGTGTAGTCTTCACTTGTCATTCAGTACACTATAGTCATTATTAGCTTGGTTTATAGTACAGGTCCACCTACCTTCATATAACTTTGTGAATGATAGAAAGTCAAGGGACCAGTTTTCCTCTTGGGAAATTTACAATCTGTTTGTGACTTAGAAAACGTATTTTAAAATGTTCTCCTAAAGAATTATTCCCGCCTTTGACATTTCTAATTTTAATTTTTTCTTCCATAGGCATGGGTTTAGCAGAAGATAGCTGTGCCATTTTTCCACTCTGCCAAAATTCATGCGGCCAAATAGCTTATTTCCTATAGCTGTTTTGTAGTTTGAATCACCTTAATCTATAATTAGCATTCACATATCTTATCTCTTTAATCAGTTTCTTTACAGGTTCTGAAAAACACAGCTGGTATCACCTTAAGGCCAGTAGAGGCAGTAAGATCATTAGGAAGTTAAAAAAGAAATAACAGGATAGATACAACTTTTTCACCATTAAGTGCTCTTGGACTTAAAAAAAACATGGATCACTGTTTCCCTCATAAGAATAAATGTAGGCAAGTAGTATATAAGAGTTTCTTTGAAAGTGCTTATGTAAGAATTTCTTGTGGAATTTTAGTGGTCCTATTATACAACTTCACTATGATCTAATGAATTCTTTTGACATTTCATCCATCATTCAATAATTTTTCTGGAATTTTCATAGGGATGACTACTTTCCTATTTCTATTGGGTTTATGATAAAAATGTGGTGTTGATTGAGTGGCTCATGTATAATGGTGTTTTAGATAGAAAAAAGGGAAATTAGTTTCAATTCAGCAATATGTAAATACTTGACATTTGGACACTCACCTGTGTTCACTTATTTTAGCAAGGAAAGCCTATATTAATTGCAATATAAACAAACAAAAATGAAAGTAAGCAAATAAAATTAATTGTGTATGTAAGTAAAATATGCTGTGATCTGATGGTTGCCAAGAATATGACCTGGTGCCAAATATCTTCCTGTAACACCTTTAATTGCCCCAGGAATATTTATTTCATTAGATTTAACCATCACTCGTCCACTATAGATCAGAGTTCACTTTGAATAGCAAGCCAATGATTCTTTAGGATGAACATGACTCTCAGACTATTATCACAGATCGAGCTAAGAGAAGATGAGAATAGTGAATGTCTGCAAATGGAATGGATATTTTTAAAAGGAGAAAAAGAGAGCATCTAAGGAACAATAACTATTTTGCATGTTCTTTTGTCATACGTTCTTTAACCTTCAATGTTCCTTCAGAAGTTTATGCTCTAGTATTAGTTCTGAGTTGTATGACTATTTATAAGGTAATTGCAGGTCAAATGAGAAACAATTTGGAAGTCCAAATTTCCTGAATGCCTTGACAAAATCACATATTGAGTTTATTCACTTTTGTTCTATCTTTATATGAACGATTCATAGAACTATGTCACTTGGTGATGCTTTCGTGAAGTTGCTGATTGTTGGCTATGCCAGTGATGTCCCAATAGTCAAAACAAATGTATTATGTGGTTATTTGAAATAACTCAGCAGGTGTTTTATTGGCCTTGACAGCTAGAATCAATCTGGTGCAGCAAACAAACCCACAATATAATTTCTATTTGCATATTTTTGATAATCTTTTGTTTAGTGTTTCAACAAGGAAAGGTTTTTATCCCTTTATATACAAGAGAACTGAAATATGGTGGATTAGCACTACTATTTCACATTACAGGGTAGAGACCCCATTAACTTTCCACTTGCTTCCATAATCCATCTCAGTACCATATTGCTTATACAAAGTATCCTTCCAAATTTTAAAGACATCTTTTTAAGACTGGTAATATCCTCAAAAAGTAAATTCTTATAAGTGAGCATCTGCCAATATTTTAGCCAAGTCTCAGGTATAATTTTGATCATATCTCTTGAAGTGTAAGTACCCTAAGAGTATCAGAATATAAGTGGATATTTCAGCAAGGTTTTGATTGACCAATCATGTATTAAGGGATTTAAAAAGATTTTAGGATTCATTAAGCTTTCAAAATAGTCCTGTTAAACAGAGTACAGCCTCTGAGATGGGTGTGGGTGAACAAAAATACAAAATTAGCCTCTTATAAATAAAGATTCCTCAGATACATATATCGACAATCATTTGGTTTGCTAGTAAATATGCAATTCAAAGTTTCTTCTCTAGAATTTCTAATTGATGAAAATAGTAAAAGAAAATTAATAACTTGGAGGCCACAAACCCACTTTCTAAGGATCTACCCATAAAAAAAAGACATGGGGAGGTTGGTATTAAATGTTCCAGAAATTTGGAAATATGAGGTCCTGTGGATGCTAAACCATCTCAATATAGAGGAATTAAATGCTGTAACATTTTGATATTTTGTAAAATGAAGAAGTTGTTACAAAAGAACAGAGATACAACCTCTGCTGGGACTAGTTCCAACTAGATACTTAGAGAGGATGCTTCTCTTTGTCCCAAATAGGGAGAGATTGGAAATTTAAAATCTTGTTAAGGGTTTCACTAACCTCACAAAGTGGAAAGAGGCAAAGACTAGTGTATTCAATTCGAATTAGATTAGAAAATCAGAGTCACTCTATGTATTCACAGTATGAAAGTTTTCACTGGTGGCACTAGAACTTATGAAATTTTTGGAAAGAAGACCAGGAGCAGAAGTCAGGAAGTCATGACCCATTACCTCAGTCTTTAGTAATAAAGCAGGTGGTTCTCTCGACTGCATATCCAAACCACAGAAAATACCAAGAACATTTAGGAGGTTTCCCAAGTATTTCAGTACGCAACAGTGAAATTAGTGGTTCTCAGGAATTTCTGAAGCTTCTGTCAATGCAAGAAATGTCAGGACTATTCCCACCAACTATTCAGGTATAGGTCATGGATCCAAGTTATTCTTAAGTTCTCCTGCAAGTTTCTTCAGACCTGATGTCTGCCCACTTGTCTGCCACCAGCTGCTTCTAGAGAGTAATGACCTCTCCTTCTCTTCTGCTTTTCAAATCTTGTGTATCTTTTATTGACAAAATTTAACCAAGAAACAAATGGAAGAGGAATTCTGGAAATTCTTAGCTCCTCTTCTGTATGACATAGGAGACTTTATGAGGGCTGTTGGTACGGAGTTAAAAAATAAAAACATGGCATACATACTGAGTTGTAAGTAATGATTTTTTTTTTTCTATCAGCATAAGGAACAGCAGTTGACAATAGTCAGAGAGGCCCAGAATAAGAGGGTAGAAATTTCTGGGAACTGAGATATTACCATGAGGAAAAAAATAGTGCTACAAAAAGGGCAATATTCCATTAAGTGGGAAATGAATCATTGTGGTACTTCTTACCAAAAAGACTCCCTTTGGCGTTGGTGACATCCTAGCATGCTATCATGCTAAGGTATGTTTAACTTAGTTCATGTGACAGGTAGAGGCAACTTCAAGTAAAAAAGATATTTATGGACAAGAAGCAAAATGAAAGAAGGCAGTAAACCTAAGCTTTAGAAGAAATTCCTATATCTGGGTAAGATTTATATATCCTCTGTATCTCAACCAACGTAATGGAACTGGAAGAGAAATTTAGTTGTTCTTACTAGTGGTTTGAAAAAGACGTCCCCTGATCAAGGGTTTGACTTTCTAAGATTAGAGTGAAAAGCACTCATTCTATTTTTCTTTTTCCTCGTAAATTAGAAGTAACCTGTTAACTTGTGCAGAGGGGCAGATTTTTACCACACTTGGCTCCTCTCTCTTTGGCATGGGTCTCTTCCTTTTAAATGCACAAAAGAGAAGAGCAATGCTGATGACAAATAAATGGTTTACGAAACTGTGTATACTTGTCACAGTTGTTGAGGCTTCAAGGAAATGTTTTGTTTTGGTGTTTCTATACTGCCGATGGCAATCACAGGGCATATCCTCAAATGCTGATTACTACAGTATTAGGAAATTTAATGGTTACAGCATAAAACTTAGAAGTATTACCCGAAGTTTTCTAATTTTCTATAATGTCCTGTTGCCTTGAAGCTTTCCCCATTTCAGATGAGACCTTGACATTCAGTGCCTCAGGACACAAAGTTTATGGGAGAAATGAAAAGGAAAAAAAAATCAATGTAAAGTTTATTTTGAAACTAGTGGCAGAGAAACTGGTTAGAAAGGAAACTATTTTTTGCATCCAAAAACCCAGGCATTGAGAATCAGAAGCCAAAGTCATAAGATATTTATTTGGAAGAATACATAATAACATATCAACAAATTCTCCAACACCAAAGGAAATATAAGGTTCTCTGAACTGGAGGAAAATAAAAAAGATAAGAAGGAGAAATAAGACAATGAAACCCTGGTTAGTACCTATGAGAACTGATTCTGAGAATTTCTTTCTCCAAGTTGTGTCCCTGGGGTGTTATAGGGAAGATAGAAACTGCAGATAGATTCAGGGATCTGAGAGAAGAGAAGACTTGTGCTTTAGACTTAAGGTGAAGCCCAGAACTTGAAAAATTCTCTGCTCCCACCCCGGTTCAGCAGTAGTACCACAGAAACAGTGATATAGTGTATCTAGGATATAGGACCAAAAACTGGGCCAATGATTTCCTGAGGCCCAAGAGAGAGATGGTAGAGCATTCAAATATTTCCTGTTTCTCATGAGTGGAGAATATGATAGTAGAGAAAGTGATGACAGACCTAAAGATACTGTGGATACAATGCCTGTCATATACTACTAACTGTATATCATATAGATTTCAACAGATGCCAGAAGGGAGATTTACCAAGAACCAAAAAACACACTCCTTTCGAAACAATGGCATAGCATTACAAGAACACTGGAAACTGTGATGTAGGAGTGGGGAGAATGCAAAGTATGAGGAAGAGACATAATTTAACATATATTCATTATAAATGAATAAAACATATTCATTTACTCAAATGAGTAAAGCTTCTATTCATTGATTTTAGTTTAAATCATATAAGATAAAGTTTTCAGCCACAGAGAATGTGGCCTCTTAAAATGCATTACATTCTGTTTTAGAGAAACAAATTATCTTGTATACTGCAATTTGTGTTTTGTAAGCTTTATACTGACTGCATCCTAGCCTACTTTATGAACTGAGGACCTATATGACACATAAAATATGAGGGAGCATAAAGACAATTTAATCTAAACCATTAAGTACTGTGGAATTAATAAAAACATTATCAATGAAATTCAAGAAAACAGTGAAAGATAAGCCACATTTTCCATTGTAAAAGGCAGTAGATATAGCACATTAATGGATACATAATGGGCCCTTTTTTTGCCCAATGCCTCAGAAATGAGGCTATAATGTGATGTGACTTACCCTATTTCTCAACATGGATTTCTTCTTTAACATGTAGCAGAATGTGACTTAGTGATTTTTAAATAATTTATGTAAACATTAAAGATTCTAAATTGAAATGGAACCTTTGAGAATATTTTCCTGATATATGTATATGTAGTTTTTATTTAACAAGAAATGATATAATTGAATATTATGTCTACCTTTGTCACTATAATTTATATAACTTACATTTCCTGCCATTTTGGCCAAGTAGCCCCAAAGTCTCATATGGCTCATTCAGAGACCAAACAATTGCCCTGCTATTTCTCAGGAGCAGAAAATGAGCTGTGAGCTTTGGTCCAGGTTAGCTTAGAAATACAAACGTTTTATTCTATTACTTTTGCATGTTATGCTCATTTTTAAGCTTTCAGTGTGATTAATGTATTTCTTACTTTTTTTTTTTTTTTTTTTTACTATGGAAGAGGGAATTAAGGCGTGACTGTTTAAATTGTTGGGGACATTTTAGATTTTTGGTTGGTATAGCAAGAGTTACAATAAGCCTTGCTATTTGTAGATATTTCAAGGACTCTTGGATATTCATGCAAGTGACCAGGAGCTTCATTTGCAAGAGTGCCTCAAGTCTCATGAAAGAAAATGTGAAGGGGATTTTAGTAGTATATTTACAATGTCCCTGAACCCTCCAAATTAAGAACCTTGCACAAAAGAAGTAGAAGTCTTCCAGGATCTTGAGCCACACAACAGGCACGGTCTTGAAAACTCAGGGAACTATTTCTATATTAAAAATGGAAAGAAAGAAAAAGAAACAAACAACAGTAGAATTTTGTAATACAGTTTCAGATTTGGTTAAGAAATGTTACTGCAATTGCACAGTTTCTGGATTTGGCAGACACTTCCCGACAGAGGGAGCTGTGAACCTGAAAGAGGACGGCTAACTTTCAGGGTGCAAAAGAATTGTGAGTTCTTGGAAGCTGGGTCCTTTATGGTTGACTGGAAAAATTTCTTCTGTCCGGCACAGAAATCACCGTGCCTCTTACTTTAGCATTTGAGGTTTGGTGGAAAATGCAGAATTTTCTATATAATACAACTTAGGCTACAGCTGGAGCAGGGAGAAGTGGCCACCATACGACCGAAGCTCCTTCAGGAAAACAGAGACCTCTCTCCTTTCTGATAAATTCCTCATTATCAGGGGAAAGTAAAAGGACATAAAATGCCCCCAGTCAAAATTCCAGTAAAATTTAAATTGAATAATATCAAGGACTGTGACTGTAATTCAAATCCTGGTGTTTTTCTGTAATAAATACGACCTTGGAAGTCAATTTATATTTTAAAACTATCAAAGCAATTAGTTTCATAATATGAAACAAAAAAAAATCTGTGCAAAATGGATGCGTTAGAGAAGGTAGGATTGGAGAATTCCAGCAGAATTTGCTCAGCAAACTCTTTCATGTGCTCACGGTTTAAAACAAGAAATAAAATCCAAACATAACAATTAGTATCATTCAGTCATGGATTAAGCACCTTTGATGCATCTGCACCATGCTAGGTGCTAAGAACACACAAATGACTTAGATGCTTTTTCTGCCCCTAAAAGGAAAATTGAATCTTGATATTAACTGTTCTCATTGTAGCCATTACCTGAAATTTGATCTGTAGTTAAGACACACACTGCGTGCACAAGTTTTTCCTGTTTTTATTTGTATTTTTAAGACATAACAGACACCAGGGAAATATTGCCATCAGAGATATTTTATGTGTTTTAGAAAATTCTGTCCCAAACACTCATACACACCACCAGAGAAAATTTAGGGAAGTTTGGTTAGAGATTCACAAATGATAGAATCGAGTCTCAGCTTTTCAAGTTTGTATATCTTCCCACTTTGTACTGGGAATGCATGCAATTGTTCTCTAAAGAAGACAATTGAGTTTTGTATGTTAGGGTAGAGGGGAGAGAGGTGGGGTCCCATTACTTGCTTGTCTAGTACCAAACATTTATCTTGGTAATAAAATTTCATTTTTTCCCATGTATTCAGTTCCTGAAAGTAGAAGATGAAAAAAAATATTCTCCATCATATACAAATTAAATAGCATGGCAGAAGTTTAAAAAGCACCTTTTTTATACCTACTTTAAAGCCCCATGTTGAGAACAAAGGCTAATTTATAATGACATATCTCAAGTGATGGACTAATTCTAGAGATAATCCCCAACCTGTACAACAAATCTCTGTTAATATTCTTAGGTATTTAAGAGAATGGAAATCCATATACTAGTGATTGGATTGGAATGTTAATCTCCTGTCACTCTAATCCATTTTAAGAAAACTAAACTCAAGAATAACAAAAAGCACTCAGCCCTACCCTTCTGATTTTTTAACCTCGAGAGAAATTGCAGAGGCTGTAAAGTAAGAATGATGGAAATGTTTACTGTGGTTATTCTTTGTCACTTCGATTTGTATTTTTCTCAGCCTGACAAATCTGTCCAAATGGGGAATTTTCTGTAATCTCCAAATCTCACAATGGTATCGTCACCAGAAGGAGCACATAAACTTAAATTGGTTTGTTTAATCTCATAGCCTGAATGCAGAGTTACACTGTGGGTAAGGACTCACCAAACAAATAGGATTTACTTCAAAAATTTCAAGACCTTTGTGAAGACACTCTTTCACATAGTAACAGAAGTACATCATCGGAAAAGTGAGCTAACAAAGAGTATTTTAATTGATGTTTTACTTCCTAGTTCAGAGGATAGGTATCAGAAGATGCATAAACTATAGAAGTAAAATGTAAGAAAAGGAAGCTCCCAAAATAACTGTCACATCTTGAAAAATCTCACCTTTTAAAAAAAATATTTTTTTTTTAATTTTTATTTTTTATAAACATATATTTTTATCCCCAGGGGTACAGGTCTGTGAATCACCAGGTTTACACACTTCACAGCACACACCAAATCACATACCCTCCCCAATGTCCATAATCCCACCCCCTTCTCCCAAACCCCCTCCCCCCGGCAACCCTCAGTTTGTTTTGTGAGATTAAGAGTCACTTATGGTTTGTCTCCCTCCCAATCCCATCTTGTTTCATTTATTCTTCTTCTACCCACTTAAGCCTCCATGTTGCATCACCACTTCCTCATATCAGGGAGATCATATGATAGTTGTCTTTCTCTGCTTGACTTATTTCGCTAAGCATGATACGCTCTAGTTCCATCCATGTTGTTGCAAATGGCAAGATTTCATTTCTTTTGATGGCTGCATAGTATTCCATTGTGTATATATACCACATCTTCTTGATCCATTCATCTGTTGATGGACATCTAGGTTCTTTCCATAGTTTGGCTATTGTGGACATTGCTGCTATAAACATTCGAGTACACGTGCCCCTTTGGATCACTACGTTTGTATCTTTAGGGTAAATACCCAATAGTGCAATTTCTGGGTCATAGGGCAGTTCTATTTTCAACATTTTGAGGAACCTCCATGCTGTTTTCCAGAGAGGTTGCACCAGCTTGCATTCCCACCAACAGTGTAGGAGGGTTCCCCTTTCTCCGCATCCTCGCCAGCATCTGTCATTTCCTGACTTGTTGATTTTAGCCATTCTGACTGGTGTGAGGTGATATCTCATTGTGGTTTTGATTTGTATTTCCCTGATGCCGAGTGATATGGAGCACTTTTTCATGTGTCTGTTGGCCATCTGGATGTCTTCTTTGCAGAAATGTCTGTTCATGTCCTCTGCCCATTTCTTGATTGGATTATTTGTTCTTTGGGTGTTGAGTTTGCTAAGGTCTTTATAGATTCTGGACACTAGTCCTTTATCTGATATGTCGTTTGCAAATATCTTCTCCCATTCTGTCAGTTGTCTTTTGATTTTGTTGACTGTTTCCTTTGCTGTGCAAAAGCTTTTGATCTTGATGAAATCCCAATAGTTCATTTTTGCCCTTGCTTCCCTTGCCTTTTGCGTTGTTCCTAGGAAGATGTTGCTGCGGCTGAGGTCGAAGAGGTTGCTGCCTGTGTTCTCCTCAAGGATTTTGATGGATTCCTTTCGCACATTGAGGTCCTTCATCCATTTTGAGTCTATTTTCGTGTGTGGTGTAAGGAAATGTTCCAATTTCATTTTTCTGCATGTGGCTGTCCAATTTTCCCAGCACCATTTATTGAAGAGGCTGTCTTTTTTCCATTGGACATTCTTTCCTGCTTTGTCGAAGATTAGTTGACCATAGAGTTGAGAGTCTATTTCTGGGCTCTCTATTCTGTTCCATTGATCTATGGGTCTGTTTTTGTGCCAGTACCATGCTGTCTTGATGATGACAGCTTTGTAATAGAGCTTGAAGTCCGGGATTGTGATGCCACCAATGTTGGCTTTCTTTTTCAATATCCCTTTAGCTATTCGAGGTCTTTTCTGGTTCCATATAAATTTTAGAATTATTTGTTCCATTTCTTTGAAAAAGATGGATGGTACTTTGATAGGAATTGCATTAAATGTGTAGATTGCTTTAGGTAGCATAGACATTTTCACAATATTTATTCTTCCAATCCAGGAGCATGGAACATTTTTCCATTTCTTTGTGTCTTCCTCAATTTCTTTCATGAGTACTTTATAGTTTTCTGAGTATAGATTCTGTGCCTCTTTGGTTAGGTTTATTCCTAGGTATCTTATGGTTTTGGGTGCAATTGTAAATGGGATTGACTCCTTAATTTCTCTTTCTTCTGTCTTGCTGTTGGTGTAGAGAAATGCAACTGATTTCTGTGCATTGATTTTATATCCTGACACTTTACTGAATTCCTGTATAAGTTCTAGCAGTTTTGGAGTGGAGTCTTTTGGGTTTTCCACATATATTATCATATCATCTGCGAAGAGTGATAATTTGACTTCTTCTTTGCCGATTTGGATGCCTTTAATTTCCTTTTGTTGTCTGATTGCTGAGGCTAGGACCTCTAGTACTATGTTGAATAGCAGTGGTGATAATGGACATCCCTGCCGTGTTCCTGACCTTAGCGGAAAAGCTTTCAGTTTTTCTCCATTGAGAATGATATTTGCGGTGGGTTTTTCATAGATGGCTTTGATGATATTGAGGTATGTGCCCTCTATCCCTACACTTTGAAGAGTTTTGATCAGGAAGGGATGCTGTACTTTGTCAAATGCTTTTTCAGCATCTATTGAGAGTATCATATGGTTCTTGTTCTTTCTTTTATTGATGTGTTGTATCACATTGACTGATTTGCGGATGTTGAACCAACCTTGCAGCCCTGGAATAAATCCCACTTGGTCGTGGTGAATAATCTTTTTAATGTACTGTTGAATCCTATTGGCTAGTATTTTGTTGAGTATTTTCGCATCTGTGTTCATCAAGGATATTGGTCTATAGCTCTCTTTTTTGGTGGGATCCTTGTCTGGTTTTTGGATCAAGGTGATGCTGGCCTCATAAAATGAGTTTGGAAGTTTTCCTTCCATTTCTATTTTTTGGAACAGTTTCAGGAGAATAGGAATTAGTTCTTCTTTAAATGTTTGGTAGAATTCCCCCGGGAAGCCGTCTGGCCCTGGGCTTTTGTTTGTTTGGAGATTTTTAATGACTGTTTCAATCTCCTTACTGGTTATGGGTCTGTTCAGGCTTTCTATTTCTTCCTGGTTCAGTTGTGGTAGTTTATATGTTTCTAGGAATGCATCCATTTCTTCCAGATTGTCAAATTTATTGCCATAGAGTTGCTCATAGTATGTTCTTATAATAGTTTGTATTTCTTTGGTGTTAGTTGTGATCTCTCCTCTTTCATTCATGATTTTATTTATTTGGGTCCTTTCTCTTTTCTTTTTGATAAGTCTGGCCAGGGGTTTATCAATTTTATTAATTCTTTCAAAGAACCAGCTCCTACTTTCGTTGATTTGTTCTATTGTTTTTTGGTTTCTATTTCATTGATTTCTGCTCTGATCTTTATGATTTCTCTTCTCCTGCTAGGCTTAGGGTTTCTTTCTTGTTCTTTCTCCAGCTCCTTTAGGGTTAGATTGTGTACCTGAGACCTTTCTTGTTTCTTGAGAAAGGCTTGTACCGCTATATATTTTCCTCTCAGGACTGCCTTTGTTGTGTCCCACAACAATTTCTTTTTTAATTTTATTAACATAAAATGTATTATTTGCTTCAGGGATACAGGTCTGTGAATCATTAGTCTTGTGCAATTCACAGCACTCACCATAGCACATACTCTTCTCAATGTCCATAATCCAGCTACTTTATCCCCACCACTCCCATCCCCTCCAGCAACCCTCAGTTTGTCTCCTGAGATTGAGTCTCTTATGGTTTGTCTCCCTCCCTGGTCCCAACTTGTTTCATTTTTCTGCCATTCTCCCCACAACCCCCTGCCCTGCCTCTCAGATTCCTCATATCAGAGAGATCATACGATAATTTTCTTTCTCTGTCTTATTTTGCTTAATATAATACCCTCTACTTCCATTCTCATCATTGCAAATGGCAAGATTTCACTTTGATGGCTGCATAGTTTTCCGTTGTGTATATACACCACATCTTTATCCATTCATCTGTTGTAAATGCCCAATAGTGCAATTGCTGGGTCATAGGGTAGCTCTGTTTTCAACTTTTTGAGGAACCTCCATACTGTTTTCCAGAGTGGCTGCACCAGCTTGCATTCCCAACAGTGTAGAAAGGTTCCCCTTTCTCCGCATCCTTGCCAACATCTGTCGTTTCCTGACTTGTTAATTTTAGCCATTCTGACTGGTGTGAAGTGGTATCTCACTGTGGTTTTGATTTGTATTTCTCTGATGCCGAGTGATGTGGAACACTTTTTTATGTGTCTGTTAGCCATTAGACATTATCAATCTCTGTCTCTCTTTTGTACTTTCAGCTTCGCTGATCTTTCCATCCATCATTAGCCACCGAGCATGTTAATCTTTCCCACCCTAACTCCCCTAACCTTCCCTTAACTCTGCTTCTGTCTGGGAGTGTTGCTCCCCTCTTCTTCTTTTCATCAATACATTTCTTGAAATAATAATCAACACTTATTATCACTACTTCTTCTCACATCATTTCCTCATCTACCATTTGCAATCCAAAGTGTGATACAAAAATATAAAGAATTTGCTTTGTTCTCCTATTTCTTTACTGACATAATGATTACCATGGATCTGTACTATGTAGGCACAAGCTTAAGATGCTGATAAGGTCAAGCTCACAGCTGTGTTCCACTTATTCCGCTTTTTCCTGTGCTGCTGCCATAGGTGACACTCCAGACTCTAGCCACAGTGGTCTTGGAGACATGTGTGACTGTCTCAAAGGATGATGAGTGTAAATGTACTGGCAGACCATTACAGACAGACTGCAGAAGAGTTATTCACATGATCAAAGTATGAACAAGTGACCATCAACAGGATTTGTTGACCATTTGAGTCCCTATCAACTCTTAGTTGTTAGTTGTTAGTAGTTCAGTTCTGCTAAACATTGTGGATTGATTTGTACTGCCTTTGGTCAAGAACATTCTATCCTTTTTCTTTCTTAATGTGATAGTCCCCCCTTCTGCCTAGGCAACAAAGTAATTCTGGTGAAAGACATTAAAATTGCATGTTGTTTGCAAACAACCAGAATGTATGTTTCATCGAATGTAAGGATAAGTTTAAGTAGAGGTGTTCATCATGGTGCGAGAAATTTTGTCAAGTGGAATGCATGAGTAAAGTTGGGTTTTTGAAAAGAAACTATGCAGTTAATTCAGGTCACTCAAATCATACAAAAGTTGTGGAACTAATAAATTTCTGTATTAACATGTCCACTCTCAAATTTCTCTGATTCAAGTGGTTTTTATATCAGCTTCTTCCCTGACATCAAATTTGAATGTATCTATCTTTCTCAGTGGCAGTATAACAGCTCATGAAGTTTATCTGAGGCACAGTTATTGCCCTAAGCCCAGCAGGAGAAGAGAAATCATAAAGATCAGAGCAGAAATCAATGAAATAGAAACCAAAAAAACAATAGAACAAATCAACGAAAGTAGGAGCTGGTTCTTTGAAAGAATTAATAAAATTGATAAACCCCTGGCCCGACTTATCAAAAAGAAAAGAGAAAGGACCCAAATAAATAAAATCATGAATGAAAGAGGAGAGATCACAACTAACACCAAAGAAATACAAACTATTATAAGAACATACTATGAGCAACTCTATGGCAATAAATTTGACAATCTGGAAGAAATTGTTGCATTCCTAGAAACATATAAACTACCACAACTGAACCAGGAAGAAATAGAAAGCCTGAACAGACCCATAACCAGTAAGGAGATTGAAACAGTCATTAAAAATCTCCAAACAAACAAAAGCCCAGGGCCAGACGGCTTCCCGGGGGAATTCTACCAAACATTTAAAGAAGAACTAATTCCTATTCTCCTGAAACTGTTCCAAAAAATAGAAATGGAAGGAAAACTTCCAAACTCATTTTATGAGGCCAGCATCACCTTGATCCCAAAACCAGACAAGGATCCCACCAAAAAAGAGAGCTATAGACCGATATCCTTGATGAACACAGATGCGAAAATACTCAACAAAATACTAGCCAATAGGATTCAACAGTACATTAAAAAAAATATTTTATTTATTTATTTGACAGAAAGGGAGAGAACGAGAGGGGAGAGGGTAAGAGGGAGAAGCAGCCTCCCCGCTGAGCAGGGAGCCCAATGGGGGGCACAATGCGGGGCTCCACCCAGGGACTTCAGGATCATGACCTGGGCCGAAGGCAGACGCTTAACCAACTGGGCCACCCAGACACACCTCACCTTCTTGATTCAATAGAACTATAGTATAGCAGGAAATAAGATGATGGGGGTAGTCAAAAGAAAAAAAAAAAGCCAGATTAAGGGGATTTTGGAGATAGGCCGCTTTTGTTTTCCTTTTGTGGTCTCTCCTCCTCTTTGTGACCACTGGATGTTAGAGGGTCACAGTGCTCAGTTCTGGCTTCTCTCTCTGCATACTCGTTTTCTGGGAGCTATCAGTCTTATGGCAATAAATGTTATCTATAGTTCCAATTTCCCATATTGCTATATTCATCCCTGACCTATCCCTGGAATTTCTGGATTTATATTCCTTCTGCTTACTTGACATCTCTACTTGGATGTCTCATGAGTAGCTCATATTTAACTTTACCTCTTACCCCACACACATTTTCTGTTTCAATCCTGCAAATATCAGTAAATGGCAGTAACATCCACCTTGTTTTTTCAAACCAGAAACCTTAAAGTTTCCTTAATATTTTCTTCCCTACTAATTCAAATGCATAATCCATCAATAAGTACTGCTAGTTTTAATTTTTATATCTATATCTATATCTATCTACCTATATACATATATCGAACACATTCATTTCGCTTTATCTCTACTATAACCAGCATTGTTTAGGCTACCATCATGTGTCTTGGAGACCACTGCTACAGCTTCCTGAATGGTCTTTGTTCTTCTTTCTTTCCCCCTCTTATCACTGTTACACATGGAAATCAGAGAGGTCTTTTAAAAATATGAAATTATATTGCACTGCTCTATTGATTAAACCCTTTTTGGCTTTTCTGCACACTTAGGATGAAATCTAAATTAAAACCTATGACTAGGATGCATGGGTGTATCAGTTGGTTAAGCGTCTGTCTTTGGCTCAGGTCATGATCCCAGGGTCCTGGGATCAAACACCACATCCCCACTTGGGGCTCTCTGCTCAGTGCGGTGTCTGCTTCTCCCTCTCCCTCTGTCTCTACCCCTGCTCATGCTTGCACGCATGATCTTTCTTTCTCTCTGAAATAAATAAACAGAATCTTAAAAAAAAAAAAAACCCACAGCTTCTAAGGCTTTGAATAGTCTCTGACTTGCTTTCAGCCACTCTCCTCATCACTCATTTTTCTCCAGTTATACAAGCCTCCCTTCACTTCACTGAAGATGCCAGGCTCTTCCCCATTTCGGTCTTTCATATATGCTCATCCTTCCATCTAGAATAGCCTCCACTCTTATTTGCATGGGTGGGTTATTATCATCCTTTAGGACTCCCCTTAAATGTTAACTCCTCAGCCATACCTTCCCTGATATTGTTTCATAACATCAGGCTCTCATGATACTCCATCACCCATATGTATTAATTTCCTTCACAGAATTTATTGGTTTAATTATACAATTCTTTGATTCTTTATTTTGTCTCTCCTACTGAAATGTAAACTTCATAAACTCAGGCACCATATTTGTTTTATTTACCAGCATATATTCATAATGTAATAGGTTCTTAATAATTAAGAAACAAATTAATAAACCAGGACTAGCCTTTAATCCAGAATTCTTTCAACTATGTCATTTATATTTCAGTCCTGTCTAGATTCATAGCCTAGGCACTTAACTACCATGCTATACTCTCTAAATGTGAATATTATAATAGCTATAAGATTGTAGTTATCAATATGGTCCAGAGTATTCAGGAATAATTTCCTTAAAGTTTGAAATTGTTCTGTCTGGACCACTTGGAATGGACCTCATTCCAGTAAGTAATCTTCCTTAAAGTTTTGTTTGTTCTCTTCGTTATAAACCTCCTTTTGGTAGGAAGTCATGATTGCATACTCATACCTAAAACAAGATATAGGTGTTCATTTTTTTTTTATCCTGAGAAAGGGCAAAGCAAAGAGCAATGAAACTCTTCTGATAACTAACAACATGAGTAGTTAGTATCTCAAACAAGTCATTTGATCGGCAGAGATCACACAATATAACTGTTTTCTTCCCCTATTTTTGAAAATATTTTTGGGTACCTGGGGGGCTCAGTCAGCTAAACAACTTCCTTTGGCTCAGGTCATGATCCTGGGGTCCTGGGATGGAGCCCTGAGTCAGGCTTCCTTTTCAGCAGGGAGTCTACTTTTCCCTCTCTCTCTGCTCTCCCTGCTTGTTTTCTCATTCTCTCTTAAATAAATAGTCTTTAAAAAAAAAAAAAACTATTTTCATCTTTGTACTTTCAGCTCCTAGAAAAGGTCTTGACATTGAATAAAATTAAAAAGCCACAGTAATAATAAATAACTGATAATTTTTATGTATTGTAAATATTACACATATTGCTTAACCCTCACAAAAACCACATGCTTTTCCAAATTAAAAAATATCTAAGATACAGAGATACTAAATTACATGTACCACATGGTCTAACTGCAGGAAATGGAGCAAATACTTCAACATAGTTAGTCTTGCTCCACAGCCTGGGGACTTAATTACCACTCAATACTCTCTAAATACAGATTTTATAATAGTCCTTACCTGGGTGAGGGACTCTGAACTCTCAACCTAGACTTCCAGGACAATGGAATCCACATTGGTAAACACAGATAATTGATAATAACTAATATGTTAGATTTCCATAGTTTTCAATGGCTGCCAATGAACAGTAGAATGATTGTGTTTGACTCACAGCATGGAGCCAAAGGATATCACAAGAGAAAGGAGTCATTGGTTTTACATTCCAGCCTTACAACAGGCAGCTGAAAGACTTCGATATAGGAAACATTCATGAGAACAAGTACCTCCTTTGCCCATCAAATTAGTGTGACTGTCAAGTTCTGGTTTCAACTCAAACTCTGAGTTGAAGATATAGCAGATGAAGGAAAAGGTGATGTATATAGAGAAAAGAAAAGGAAGTATAAGGCATTATTGACTTTAGGTAATATAATTTTTGAATCTGCCAGTCCAAAGAGCTGTGTAGTGTGTAAATGGGATTTAGCATAATTTGTAGCAAGGCTAGATTTGAAATCCTCAGGGTACTGTATTATGCTGAGAACGATATGACAGACTTTCAATGACTTGAAACTTTCTCTACGACTTGCACCATTAGTTTCTCAATGATGTGCAACTATTTGCCCTCCAGAATAATAAACTAGGAGAATTGGTCCTAGTTAAGAACTCTGCATGTTAGATCTTTTACTTTATTTCTATGCTTGAGCAGACTTTAGTACATTTATAAACAGGAACTATGGTACATGTTTGAACAGAAAGAGACAATATCTTTAAAAATTAGCATTATAGTATGTAGGAAATCACTTGACTTGAAAATTTTTAAAGTTTTTTGTCCTAAAATTCAAGAAATGTGCATTGTTTAGCTATAAGTACCAAATATTGTGAGGGAGCTGGTACACCACAGAGAGTAACACAAAGCCCTCCACATAGAAAATACCCAATAAATGCCAGCCATCTTCAGCTTGCATCAATGCTTTCTTTCCCTCCAGGACTTTTTACAAAACCCTAGGTGGCTCTTAGCAAAATGTAAAGCGTTTTCAGTATATTTTCATCACCTCTATATGCCATATTCATTTCTAGAATTATTCAACCTCATAGCTGCCCATTTCCTGTCTAGAATTCCCTAATGCAATGCCTGCTATCATCTTTATAAATCCCATTTCATGTTCTCTATATTGTGGTTATGTTTCCATCAAACTTTACCTTGGTAAGTTTCACCTAACTAAACCACTTTTGAGCAATCTGACAAATTAAGATCCCCTTTTACAGTCATACTTTGTAAACTGAAAATGTTTGGAAATACAAAGGAATAACTTTTCTGATAAAGGGATTTCAGATATAATGGGAAAGATCAGGACAAAGTCACATCAGTAAGATAAAAAAAAAAGTTTTATACTGTCATTCCCACATAAAACACCAATTTTGACATATTTACCCATGGATAAGAGTATCTTAATGACAGTGAAGTGGGTTCAGACATTGTTGGAGAAAAAAATCTGAAATTGGATTCTTATGTCATCCTTCACCCAAGGTGGATGATAAAGAATATTGAGGCTTCCAATTCACATATCAATCAATGTGATATATAACATTAACAAGAGGAAGAATAGAGGAAAGATAGCAGAGAAGTAGGAGGACCCTATGCTTGTCTCATCTCTGGAACACAGCTAGATAAATATCAAATCATTCTGAACACCCAAGAAATTGATCTGAGGACTGACCAATCAAATTGCACAACTAGAGGGACAGAGGAGGCCACATCATGGAAGGTAGGAGATGTAGAGATGTAATTTGGGGGAGAAAAGGATCATGGGCATTATGGAGGAAAGACAGCCCTGATCACAGAGAGAGGTGAAACCGGGAGGGGGAGCAGTGGTGGGGAAAAGCAGGAAAGAGACAGAGAGAGAGAGAGAGCAGAGGATTCCATAAAGAAAACGTACTCCCAAAGCCACTGACTGAGGTAATGAGAAGGGCTGTCATTCAGAATAGAAGGAGACATAAAGAAGTTCCCAGACAAACAAAATCTAAAGGAGTTTGTGGCCACTATATCAGCCTAATAAGAAATATTAAAGGGGACTCTTTGGCTAAGAAAGAAAAACAAAAAACTAGAAAAGAACAGAGGAAATCTTCAAAAACAATGAGTTATAGAGTAATACAATGGTACTAAATTAATATCTATCAAAAATCACTTTGAATGTAAATGGAGTAAATGTTCCAATCAAAAGACATAGGCTATCAGAATGGATTAAAAAAAAAAAAAAAAACAAGACCCATTAAGGCTCAGTAAGTTAAGCATCTGCCTCTGCCATTGGCTCAGGTCCTGATCCCAGGGTCCTGGGATCAAGCTCTGCACTGGGATCCCCACTCAGCAGGGAGTCTGTTTCTTCTTCTCCCTCTGCCTCTCCCCCTGTTCATGCTCTCTCTCTCTCTCTCTCATGTTCCCTTTCAAATAAATAAATACACTCTTAAAAAAATAAATAAATAAGAACAATCTATATACTGCCAGCAAGACATGCATTTCAGACCTAAAGACACCTGCAGAATCAAACAAAAGGAATGGAGAACCATTTATGATGCTAATAAATGGCAAAAGAAAGCCAGAGTAGCCATACTTATATCAGACAAACTAGCTGATAAGCCAGACTGTAACAAGAGCTGAAGGGCATCATATAATAATTAAGGGGTTTATTCATCAAGATGATCTAACAATTCTAAACATTTATGCCCCCAAATTGAGATCACACAAATATATAAATAAATTAATAACAAACATAAAGAAACTAATTGTTAAAAATACAGTAATAGTAGGGGATTTAATACCCACTTAGAATAGTGGATGGATCACCTAAGAAGAAAATCAACAAGGAAGCAATGGCTTTGAATGACACACTGGACCAGATGGACTTAACGGACATATTCAGAATATAACACCCTAAAGCAGTAGAATACACATTCTTTTTGAGTAAACATGTGGCATTCCCCAGAATAGATCACATACTGAGTCACAAATCAGATTTTAACAAATACAAAATGATTGAGACCATACCATGCTTATTTACCAACCACAGGGCTATCAAACTTGAAGTCAACCAAAAAATAAAATTCGGAAAGACCACAAATACCTAGAGGTTAAAGAATACATTACTAAAGAATGAATGGGTTAACCAGGAAAATAAAGAATAAAAAATATGTGGAAACAATGAAAAGAAGATAGTCTAAACTTTGTGATGCAGCAAAAATGCTCACAGAGGGAAGTATATTACAATATAGGCTTATTTCAAGAAACAAGAAAAATCTAAAGTACACAACTAACCTTATACATAAAGGAGTTAGAAAAAGAACAATAAATGAAACCTAAAGCCAGGAGAAGAGAAATAATAATAATAAAGATTAGAGCAGAAAATAAGTGATATAGAAACAAACAAATCTCAGTAGGAGATATCAATGAAACTAGGATCTTTTTCTTTGAAAGAATAAATAAAACTGATAACCCCCAAGCCAGACTTATCAAAAAGAAAAGAGAAAGGACCCAAGTAAATAAAATCACAAATGAGACAGGAGAGATCACAATCAACAGCACAGAAATACAAACAATTTTAAGAAAATAGGGCAATCTGGAACAAGTGGATATATTTCTAGAAACAATACACTACCAAAACTGAAACAAGAAAAAATAAAAAATTCAAGCAGACCAATAACCAGCAAAGAAATTGAATTAGTTATCAAGAATCTCCCAACATGGAGCACTGGGTGTGGTGCAAAAATAATGAATACTGTTATGCTGAAAATAAAAAATAAATTTAAAAAAATCTCCCAACAAACAAAAGTCCAGGGCCAGATGGCTTCTCAGGGGAATTGTATCAGACATTTAAAGAAGAGTTAACACCTATTCTTCTCAAACTGTTTCCAAAAATAAAAATGGAAGAGAAGTTCCAAATTCATTCTATGAGGCCAGCATGACCTTCATTCCAAAACCAAAGACTTCCCCCGTCCAAAGAGGAGAATTATGGACCAATATCTCTGATGAACAGGGATGCAGATATTCTCAATAAAATACTAGCAAATTGAATCCAACAGTACATTAAAAGAATCATTCACCACAATCAAGGGGGAATTATTCCTAGGCTATAGGAGTTGTTCCATAATCAGAAATCAATCTATGTGATATAACACACTAATAAAAGGAAGGATAAAAAACATGACCCTCTCAATAGATGCAGAAAAAGCATTTGACAAAATATAGCATCCATTCTTGGTAAAAACCTTCAACAATGTAGGGATAGAGGGGACATACCTCAACCTCGCAAAGGTCATATACAAAAGGCCCACAGCTAATACCATCCTCAGTGGTGAAAAGTTGAGAGCTTTCTCTCTACAGTCTTGAACAAGACAGGAATGTCCATTCTCCATTGTTATTTAACATTGTACTGGAAGTCCTAGCCTCAACAATCAGAAAACAAAAAGAAATAAAAGGCATTCAAATCAGCAAGGTAGAAATTAAACTTTCACAATATGCAGATGATATGATAATTTATGGAGAAAATCTAAAAGATGCCACCAAAAAAATCACCAAAACAGTTCCACAAATTCAGTAAAGTTGCAGGAGACAAAATCAACATACAGAAATCTGTTGCATTTCTATACACCAGTAATGAAGCAGCAGAAAGAGAAATCAAGTAATCCATCCCATTTACAACTGCACCAAAACCAGTAAGATATAGGAGTAAGCCTAACCAAAGACATAAAAGATTTGTACTTCGAAAACTTTAGAATACTTATGAGAGAAATTGAAGAGGAAACAAAGAAATGGAAAACCATTCCATGGCCATGGATTAGAAGAAAAAATATTGTTAAAATGTCTATATTACCTAAAGCAATCTACACATTTAATGCAATTCCTATCAAAATACCAACAGCAGGGGTGCCTGGGTGGCTCAGTGGGTTAAGCCTCTGCCTTCGGCTCAGGTCATGATCTTGGGGTCCTGGGATCGAGCCCTGCATCAGGCTCTCTGCTCAGCAGGGAGCCTGCTTCCTCCTCTCTCTCTCTGCCTGCCTCTGCCTACTTGTGATCTCTCTCTGTCAAATAAATAAAATAATTTTTTTAAAATACCAACAGCATTCTACACAGAGCTTGAACAAATAATCCTATAACTTGTATGGAACCACAAAAGAAATCAAATAGTCAAATGGCCTTGAAAAAGGAAAGCAAAGCTGGAGTCTTCATAATTCCAGACTTCAAACTATATTACAAAGCTTTAGTGATCAAGGCAGTATGGTACTGGTACAAAAACAGACACACAAATCAATGGAACAGAATAGAAAGCCCAGAAATGGACCCACATCTATATGGTCGACTAATCTTTGACAAAGGAGGAAAGAATATCCAATGGAAAAAAGGCAGTCTCTTCAACAAATGGTGTTGGGGAAACTGGACAGTGACATGCAGAAGAATGAAACTGGACCCCTTTCTTATACCATACACAAAAATAAAGCCAAAATTAATTAAAAACCTAAATGTGAGACAAGAAACCATCAAAATCCTAGGGGAGAACACAGGCAGTAATCTCATTGATCTCAGCTGTAGCAACTTCTTACTAGATACATCTCCTGAGGCAAGGGGGGAAATAAAGCAAAAATGAACTATTGGGACTTCATCTAGATAAAAAGCTTCTGCACAGTGAATGAGACAATCAGCAAAACAAAAAGGCAGCCACAGAATGGAAGAAGATATTTGCAAATGACATATCTGATTAAGGGTTATTATCAAAAATCTATTTAAAAATCTTATTAAACTCAATACCCCCCCAAAAACAAATAATCCAGTTAGGAAATTGGCAGGAGACATAAATAGACTTCTTTATTTTCCACAGAAGACATCCGGATGACTAACAAACACATGAAAAGATGTTCAACATCACTCATCATTAGGGAAATACAAATCAAAAAACTATGATGAGATATCACTTCAAGCTTGTCAGAATGGCTAAAATTAACAACACAGGAAACAAGTGTTGATGCAGATTTAGAGGAAAGGGAACCCTCTTACACTCTTGGTGGGAATGCAATCTAGTGGAGCCATTGTGGGAAAATAGTTTGCAGGTTCCTCAAAACGTTAAAAATAGAACTAAGTATAATTCAGCAATTTTACTATGTGGTATTTATCTAAGGTACAAAAATACTGATTCAAATGTATACAAGCACCCACATGTTTATTGCAAAATTATCAAGGCCAAATTATGGAAACAACCCAAATGTCCATCAATTAATGAAGGTATAAAGAAGGTATGTTATTTGTGTGTGTACCCACACACACACATACACACACACACACACAATGGAACATTAATCAGCCATCAAAAGAATGAAATCTTTCCATTTGCAGTGATGTGGATGGAGCTGCAGTATATTATGCTAAGTGAAATAAATCAGTCACAGAAAGACAAATACCATATGACTTCTCTGACTTGTAGAGTTTAAGAAACAAAACAGATGAATATAGAGGGGAAAAAGAGAGGGAAGCAAACCATAAAAGAGAATCATAACTATAGAAAATAAACTGAAGGCTGTTGGATTGGAGGTGGGTGGGAGGATGGGCTAAATGGGTGATGGTTATTAAGGAGGGCACTCGTTGTAATGAGCATTGGGTGCTGTATATAAGTGATGAACCACTAAATTCTACTCCTGAAACTAATATTACACTGTATGTTAAATAGCTAGAATTTAAATAAAAACTTGAAACATAAAAAGAAAAAAAAGAAGAAGTATAAAAACCATCTGATCATCTTGGTGGATGTAGGGTAAGCATTTGACAAAGTGCAACATCATTCATGATGAAAACTCTCAACCAAATAGATTTATTTTTTTTAAAGATTCTATTTATTTATTTGACAGAGAGAGATCAAAAGTAGGCAGAGAGGCAGGCAAGAGAGAGAGAGGAGGAGGAAGCAGACTCCCCGCTGAGCAGAGAGCCCGAGCGGGACTTGATCCCAGGACCCTGAGATCATGACCTGAGCCGAAGGCAGCGGCTTAACCCACTGAGCCACCCAGGCGCCCCCCAAATAGGTTTAGAGGGAACATATCTCAATGTAATGAAGATGTAGAGAAAGAAGAACCCTCTTACCCTGTTGGTGGGAACACAAACTGGTGCAACCACTCTGGAAAACAATATGGAGGTTCCTCAAACAGTTTAAAAGTTAAAAAACATACTGCCCTATAGTATAGCAATTGCACATTTGGCTATTTACCCAAAGAATAATTTTAAAATAACCACTAATTTGAAAGGATATATGCACTCCTTCCAAATTATGGAAGCAGCCCAAGTGCCCATCAATAGGTGAATGGACAAGGAAGAAGTGGCATATTACATACATAATATATATTATTTATATATAAATGGAATATTATATATAATATATTACATATTATATATAATGGAATATTACATAGCCATAAAAAGAATGAAATATTGACATTTGCAACAACATGTATGGAGCTAGAGAGCCTGATCATATGCAAAATAAGTTAGAAAAAGATAAATATCATATGATTGCACTTATATAGAGAGTTTTATTTAAGATTTTATTTATTTATTTGAGAGAGAGAAAATGAGAGAGAGATTATGAGAGGGGCTAGGGGCAGAGGGAGAGGGAGAAGCAGACTCCCCACTGAGCAGGGATCCTGACGCAAGACTTGATCCCAGGACTCCAGGTTCATGACCTGAGCTGAAGACAGTTGCTTAACCAGCTGAGCCACCCAGGTGGAGTTTAAGAAAAAATGAACAAATGAACAAAAGAGAGATAACCAAGAACAGACCCTTAACTATAAAGAGCAAACTGATGGCTACCAGAGGGGAGGGTGGTGTGGGATGGACAAAATAGGTGATGGGGATTAAAGCATACATTTATCATGATGAACACTGACTAATGTATAGAATTGATGAAGCACTATATTGTGTACCTGAAGCTAACATAAAACTATATGTTAACTGTATATAATTAAAATTAAAATTTTAAAAATCTTAAGAAAAGAATATAAAATAGAATATTAGTCAGCCATAAAAAAGAAGGAAATTCTGACCTTTGTGACAATATGGTTGAACATGGAGGACATTATGGTAAGGGAAATATGGTAGAGGAAAAAAAATACTGTATGATCTCACATGTTGAATCTAAAATTTTTTTTTCTAAGTCTAACTCATAGAAACAGAGAGTGAGTGGTGGTTGATAGGGGTGGATATGGGTCATGTAAACAGGCAGATACATGTCAAAGGGTACATAATTTTGTTTATAATATGAGTAAGTTCTGGATATCTAATGTACACCATGGTTACTATAGTTAGTTGTACCATATTATATAGTTAAAATTTGCTAAGACAGTAGATATTAGATATTCTCATGCCCCCACATACAAAAGGTAACTATGTGAGGTGATAAATGTGTTAACTTGATATGCTAATCATTTCATAATGTATACATATACAGATCACATTATATACTTTGAATATACACAATTTTATTTTTCAACTACACCTCAGTACAGCTGGAGAAAAATGAGAAAGATTAGTGAGTTTCAGAACAACTTTTACCACTGTATACAATGCCTAACCTTTCACCCTAAACATCACTTTTAGTTTAAATGAATTTTCTTTTTTTTAAGATTTTATTTATTTGAGAGAGAGAGAGAGAAAGGGAGAGGGACATGGGGCTTGATCCCAGGACCCTGAGATCATGACCTAAGCCAAAGTCAGATGCTTAACTGAATGAACCACCCAGGTGCCCCATAAGTGAGTTTTCAATGTGTGATAACAATAAGACATTTATCTTCTCTAAACTTACGTCATACATTTATACCTTGTCTGCATACTTCTGCCTACTCTGTGCTTTAGAAGTCTAGAAAACCAGGTTTATATCAGAGCATTTGGCTTATGCTATCAAGAGGAAGGGGTAGATACTTTTCTGTCACATAAAGAGCTTTAACTGGTAAGTTTGTACACACACCATGTCTATAACACAATGGTAAGATCAGCTTGATATAGAGGAATAAATACTGATCTGGGATTCGAGCCACTCACTCTTCCTATTTCTTCCTCTATAATGTGAAGAATTTAAATTAGGGGATCTCTAAAACTTCTTGCTGCTCCAATAACTTACTAAATGTCTAAGGCTTATACCAATACTTACACGAACAAAAGTGCTCATATATATATGGTTACATTAAGCTTTCACAAAAATTTAGAAATGGAAGATGTCAGGGTTTAAGTTCCTCTTCTCAGATGTGTTGATTTATTTAAATAGGAGAACCTAAAAGAAATGTGTTCAAAATCCAAAAAATGTATATCTAATGATAAAATATTAAACATTAGAACAAATGTGTGTGTACACTCCTGAGAACCTCAACTTCTCAAATTTGACCACCTGGTAGCTTTTGTCCACCTATAATGCCAGATTTATACAAGTCAAGAACTAAAAATATGCAATGTGAAATTTAGGGGTAATTTTTCTACAGAAAATCCTGCATAAATACTTATTGCTATTTAAATAGTATGCATGTGTCTATGGAGATATTTGGGGTAGAGTTTTCAATTTTGTCATTGAAAATTCCTACAATACTAAGAAACAGAGATATGAGAGTATCCACAAATGGACTGTTTCAGAGAAACAGGAAATAGCTTTTCTTTTTATTTTTTCTATTAATTTATATTTTAATCTTTGTACTGTATACCTAGAGGCTTTTCAGATATAAATTAATAAGAGAATTTGATAGCAGATCATAGTTCTTCTATGAGGAAAATTGGGGTTGGGTAAGGAAGAGAAGAAATGAAGACAAAAAGGGACATTTTTATAAAAGGCTTTTTTTTTCTTCTAATCAACACCAAATACTTTCTTTTCAAGTTCTCTTTTGTGAAGTGGTGTTTGAAAAGCAGGAAGAAAAGTGAAAAAACTGTAGTCACCTGAGGCCAACCCATCCGACTGCATTATTACCTAAACTGTTATACACAAATGTTAACTGGTAGAGAAGGACTGTTAAAATCTCTTCCTGCAGCACATCTTCCAACTGCTTAAAATGGATTGGTACACTCAAAAGGTACCATTAAGAAAAGAAAATGGGCAGACATGAAATTCCTAGTAATCCCTGTTGTCTGTGGTATACTCCTTTTGACATCAAGTACACAATTCAACAAGAGTTGAAGGACTTTCTATGGATCATTAATGCAGGTGGTGGTAACCCCAGATTTGGCCTATTTCACTATAAAGAATACTTTCTGTGGGAATGTGAATATAAAAATCACATCTACTGAATACAGCCTGTCACTCAAATGAACAAGTCTGGATTGACAGTTTAGTCTTACTGATTGGATTTGCTTTTCCTAAACTCTGCAGATATCTCTACTGCCAGAGCTTTATAAGACTATGTGTTATAAGTGGATGGATATTTATATTTTACTCATTTTGATGAGGTGGAGTGACAGTGGTAAAAATCAAGTTCTGGGAGAAATCTCAGTAAAAATAACATTTGCAATTCATTTTGCGTAGTAGAGCACTTCTGCATGTGACCAATCTAATCTATTTCATGTTGATCCTAGTAATTTTAGGTTTGGAGGAAGACAGTTTTCTGACTTTCTCTCAAAACTTTGGAGCTACACCTTAATTACATTAATTACATTCTGTGGCCCCTAGTGGTAATAATCATCCAATCAACATTTAAGTAGGTGTTTTGACCTGTATCACTGGACATCTGTACAACTGGCAGGACAATGTTATTTATCCCCTATATCTGTACTTCCACCTATTGGCTTATGATAGCAGTAGAGACAGAACAGATTATTCTTAAGAAATCTGAATCAATTCAGTTCATAACCAGTCTTTTTTTTTTAAGATTTCATTTATTTATTAGACAGAGATCACAAGTAGGCAGAGAGGCAGGAGAGGCAGAGAAAGAGGGAGAAGCAGGCTCTCAGCTGAGCAGAGAGCCCTATGCAGGACTCTATCCCAGGACCCTGAGATCATGACCTGAGCTGAAGGCAGAGGCTTAACCCACTGAACCACCCAGGTGCTCATAACCAGTCTTTTTTAAAAAAAGGTGTTTATTTATTTATTTGACTCTATCTCAACCTGAGCCAAAGTCAGATGCTTAACTCACTGAGCCACCCAGGCATCCCAACTTTTTAAATTTTTAAAATTTAAATTGTCACTTAATTGGCTTAATTGGTTAAGTGTCCAACTCTTGGTTTTGGCTCAGGTCTGATCTTGGGGTTATGGGATCTATCCCTGCATTAGACTCCTACTCCAGGTGGAGTCTGCTTGAGATTCCCTCTCCCTCTGCCTCTGCTCCCCCCACTCATGTGTGCACTCACTCTCTTTCTCTCTAAAAAACAACAAACAAAACAAAACAAACAAATAAGCCATTAAATATAGGGGCATATTAAAATGACTGAGGTTTAGTTCAAAGGCCAAAAGGAAGATATAAATGATTTCTCAAAATCTTTCCAACACAGTGATATTATAATGTTTGGTTATCACCACCATCAAGAAACATATTCCAAGTAGTTATTTGCTGATACAATAATATTGACACTTGTCAGGCAGGGACAGTGACAAAATGGTTACAATCTGTTCTCCACAACATGAAACTATGTTGAATGCCAAAACATGGAAGTAAAACAAATGGCAGCTTCCTAGTTCTAATGTTTCCTTTAAAAAACATTATCTTGTACCAGGATTATATACCACCTGGTAGACTAATGCTCTAAATGATGATTGAGTGGTTATTTATCAACAGATGTTCAAATAACATGTTACTGGGGAGCGTCTGGTAGGAATAAATTGGCAATTATAGTTTAACAATCATCAGTTGGTTCACCGGTTGATAGCACCTACAAGCCAATGTACTTGAATTTATATTTTCTGGTTTTTAAAGTATGTTACAGAGCTTTCATGGTGGATAACTGAGTTTGAAAAATGACAGTAATTTCCTTGCTCTTGGAACTGAATAATCATTTGCTTTTTAATATTTAAGAAAATTATCAATACTTATTCTTGTGAGCATAAACACATTTGAGAAGTTAGATTAAGCCTAAACCATCTCAGAAGTATAATTTTATTTTAACTTTATATTATAATACAGTAAAATATAATTTACTGCCATTTACTTTGCACCTTGATAAATGCAAATCCAATAGTGCAATCATATAAGAACTGTTTTAAAGGCAAAGTCAGGCTATGAGAAGATTAAAATCTGTATTGCATTTTGGATAGGCTTTTTGCTTGTTTATGTTCAATACCTATCTGAAATATATACATTATAATGAAAGTTAGCAGTATGTGGTCCTAAAAATTCCAACTTATATATTTGAAGCAAAGATTTGAGAGGTGAAAAAGAGGTTGAGATATCCAAACAGGATGTTAGTAAATGCAGGGGAAGGTGACCTAATATAGCTCAAAGAGCTATGGGTGAATATGAGGAATACTAACTTCTAGTCCAGATTACTGTTGCCAAATACTTAACCTGGTTTTATTCATCAGTTAAATGAGAAACTTAGATTAGGTAATTAGGTAATTTCTAATATAATGTCAGTAATTATATGCTATATTTTTATTGTTGGAATATTTTTTTCTGATGGCCCGTGTTTTCTAAACGTGAGGCCTAGAAAATCATGTACATAGTATTTTAAGGTTCTATGAACTGACAGAGCTACCTGAGGGGGGAAAATGCTTTTAGATAAGAATATGACTAACATATATAGAGAAGTCTAAGCCAGGCTTTATAATGTAGAGTAAGGCAGAAAGTACTATAGATGTCAAAGAGAAGAGGACACATAATTTTTTATTTGAAATATAATAAACAGATATACATGGATATATATAACATATATGCAGATATATATATAAATAAGGATATATATATATATTATATATATATCAAATCAAGAAGTGGAACCAGATTGATTGGTATTATCAAATATGAGGAAGAAGTGATACTAAGATAATGGAACTTTTTTTTTTAAGATTTTATTTATTTATTTGACAGAGATCACAAGTAGGCAGAGAGGCAGGCAGAGAGAGAAGGAAGCAGGCTCCCCGCTGAGCAGAGAGCCCGATGCGGGACTCAATCCCAGGACCCTGAGATCATGACCTGAGCTGAAGGCAGCGGCTTAACCCACTGAGCCACCCAGGTGCCCCATATAATGGAACTTTTGATGGCTGGAAGAGCCAGGACACTGAAAATCAAACTGACAACAGGTACCAACTCTAAAATGAAAGGTTATCACTAGGCATAGGAAATGTGATGGCCAGTCTAAGAATAGCGTTAAAACTAGGAGAAAACTACACAAATTCTAGTTTTCTAGCAAGTTCAAAAGGGACCATGTACAAGTCTGTTGGTGAAGAATATTCTCTGCCTTTATGAACTCAAAATATACCAACCATATTTTAGCCCCCCTCCTCCCCGACATGGAGGAGAAACTACTGGGAGTATAATTTAATCTGAACTGGTCATGGAAATTCAGGGCAAAATAAATTAAGGTTGAGATCAATATGAGGGAAAGGAACAGAGAAAGCACATCAGGGTTTCTTAGTCTATTTGAGTTACTATATAACCAGATACCACAGACTGGGTAGGTTATAAACAAAATAAATCTATTTCTCACTGTTCTAGAGCCTGGTAGTCCCAGATCAGTACCAGCATAGTTGAGAGCCCTTTTCTGGGTGGCAGACTTCTCACTGTGCCCTCACACTGTGGAAGGGACTAAGGAGCTCTGTGAGGTCACTTTCACAAGAGCACTAATCTCAATCATGAGAGCTTTGGTCTCATAATTTAATTACCTCCCAAAGGCTCTGTATACTAATTTCAATATCTTTGAGGGTTAGGATTTCAACATATGAACAGGGGGGGAGGAGATATAAACATTCAAACTTTAGCAGAGGGGGGAAAAGCTACATTATTTTAACAGTTCATGGAAATAACAAAGGAATCTTAAAGTTGAGAAACTAAGAAAGCTTCTGTCTTTCTCTTTTGAGTACAGAAAAATTATCTCACAGACAAATACAATGATGGCAGCAGACTTCACTTTGGGAAAATATGGGATAAAAAGCTATACAGATACATCTTTAAAGTAGTAAAAGGTTTTAAAAAACAAATCCTGGAATTTTATAACTAGTGAAAATATCTTTTAAAAAAGATGAACTTCTTTTTTAGACATACAAAGGCTGGAACATTTCATCATGAGGGGACCAACATTGTAAGAAATGACAAAAGGAGTCCTTTAGATCAAAGGAAAATGAAATCAGGTAGAAATCTAAATCTATAAAAAGGAATGAAAAGCATGCAAATGGTAAATTTGTGGATATATATAACATATTTTCTCTAAATATCCACTTAAAATAACTGATTATTTTAAGTAAAATAATAACAATGTATTATGGGGATTATAAGAAATGAAGAAGTAAAATGGATGACAGCAATTTCCTAAAGACCACATGAGAAAATAGAAATATACTATTTTAAGGTTCTTATACTATACACAAAGTAGTAGAATATCACTTGAAGACAGACTCTAAATTATAAAATTATATTGTAAACTCTAAAAGAACCATAAATAACAACAAAGTGAATAATTAGATATCTTTATAACTATAGCTTTTGCTTCATACCATACACAAAAATTTACCATATGATCCAATAATTCCACTATTGGTTATTTACCCAAAGAAAATAAAAACACTAATTTGAAAAGATATATGCACTTCAATGTTCATTGCAGCATTATTTACAATAGCCAAGATATGGAAGCAACTTAAGTATATATCAATAGACAAGTGGATGAGGAAAATGTAGTGTGTGTGTGTGTGTGTGTTGAATTGAATTGAATATTGCATATTGAATTGCAACATTGCATTGAATATTGCATAGCCATAAAATACAATTGAAGAGTGAATATTTAATTGAATATTGCATATTCAATTGAATATTAAATATTACAATTGAATATTGCATAGCCATACAAGAGAATGAGATCGTGCCATTTGAGACAACATGGATGGACCTGGAGTTATAGGCTTCCAGTTACAGAATGAATAAGTCATGGGAATAAAAGGTAGAACATAGGGAATGATACTGTAATAGCAATGTATGGGGACAGATGTGGTGAATGCAACATAATGTGTAATCTTGTGGAATCACTACATTGTATACTTAAAACTAACGTAATGTTTATAAAAAATTTTAAAAATCTAATGTAATATTGTCAAGCACACTGAAAAAATCTAAAAAATAAATGCATCATAGATCTGAATATAGACTTCTTAAGATGCAACAAATAACAAAAACTCCACAAACTAATAAAGATAAAAGAATTGGACATTTTCAAAATTTGAAAAAAAAAATCTTGTTTAAAAGTAACATAAAAAATTTTAGAGTAGAATAAATATTTGCAAAATTTATATCTGACAAATGACATGTATCTACAATATATAAAGAACTCCTTCAACTAAGTAATAAGAAGCCAAACAACTTAATTAAAAATAAGCTAAAGATTTGGATAGTCTGTTAACTGGAGAAGATATATGGATGGTAAGTAAGGTCATGAAAAGATATTTAATGTGGTAAGTCATTTAGGAATTGCAAATTAAATACACAAGTAGAAAACTTTATACCCTGATTTGAATGGCTTATATTTAAAAGCTTGACTGTACTAATAGTTAACAAGGAGATGGAGCAACTAGAACACTCCTACAATGCTGGTAGAAATGCAAAATGCTACAAACACTTCAGAAAATAATTTGATAGTTCTTAAATACTTTAATATAAATCTACCATAAATCTTAGTCATTTCATTTCTATGTATTTACCCAACAAAGATGTAATTCTACACAAAGATAAAATTTTGTTTTGGTATGAATGACTAAAAAACCAGGTGTAAAAATAAACAACAATCAACTAAAAATAGAATACTAAATAAATAAATAAGTAAATAATTTGGAGTTTATCATGTATGTAAAAGGGAAATATTGTACAACACTCACACAGTGATTTGGAGAGTAGTGAATCATATTACTACTTAGAAGAGTGTCTTCTAAGTTTCTTACATTATAAGTGAAATGGCATAATAAGAATTTAATGTACACTGAAGTAAGTTGAGGATACATACTGTAATCAATAAAGCAACCAGAAAATAAACAGTTGTAACTAAAAACCAATGTAGGAGTTGAAATTGAATTTAAGAAAACCTAAATAAAATGAAGACATATAATGTTTTCATGGATGGAAAAATTCTTATTTTTATGGTATAATTGTCCCTGAATCTATCAATAGATTCAATATACTCTCCCCCAAATTCCAGCAGATCTTCTTTATTTTTTTCTTCCAAATTTTTGTTTAAGTTCCAATTAGTTAACATATAGTGTAATACTCGTTTCAAGTGTAGGATTTAGTAATTCATTACTTACATATAACACCCAGTTCTTATTACAACAGGCATCCTTCTTAGTACCATCACCTACTTAACCCATCCCCCACCTACCTCCCCTCTAGCAACCCTCAGTTTGTTATCTATAGTTAAGAGTCTCTTCTATGGTTTGCCTCTGTTTTTCCCCCCATATTCATCTGTTTTGTGTCTTAATTCCATGTATGAGTGAAATCATTTGGTGTTTGTTTCTGACTGACTTATTTCACTTAGTGTAACACACTTTAGCTTCTTCCACATCATTGTAAATGGCAAAATTTCATTCTTTTTTATGGCTGAGTAATGGTCCATTCTATATATGTACCACATCTTATTTATCCATTCATCAGTCGATGGACATTTGGGCTGTTTCCATAATTTGGCTATTGCAGATAATGCTGCTATAAACATCAGGTACATGTATCCCTTTGAATCAGTATTCTTGTAACCTTTGGGTAAATACCTAGTAGTGAAATTGCTGGATCATAGGGTAGTTCTATTTTTAACTTTTCAAGGAACCTCCATACTGTTGTCCTACAGTAGCTGTACCAGTTGTCATTTCCACCAACACTATAAGAGGGTCCCCCTTTCTCCAAATCCTCATCAACATCTGTTTCTTGTGTTGTTCCCTGTAGCCATTCTGACAGGTGCCAAGTGTTATCTCATTGTAGTTTTGATTTGTATTTCCCCAATGATGAGTGATGATAAACATCTTTTCATATCTGTTAGCCATCTGAATGTCTTTTTGGATAAGTGTCTATTCATGTTTTCTGCCCATTTCTTAATAGTAATATTTGGGATTTGGGTGTTGAGTTTGATAAGTTCTTTAAATTTTGGATACTGACCTTTTATTAGATATATCATTTTCAAGTGTCTTCTCCCATTTTATAGGCTGCCTTTCAGTTTTGTTGCTTCCTTCACTGTGCAGAAGCTTTTTATCTTGATGAAGTCCCAATAGTTCATTTTTGCTTTTGTTTCCCTTGCCTCGTGAGATGTATCTAGTAAGAAGTTGCTAAAGCTGAGATCAAAGAGGTTACTGCTTGTGTTCTCCCCTAGGATTTTGATGCTTTCCTGTCTCACATTTAGGTTTTTAATTAATTCTGACCTTATTTTTGTGTATGGTGTAAGAAAGGGGTCCAGTTTCATTCTTCTGCATGTCCCTGTCCAGTTTTCCCAACACTGTTTATTAAAGAGGCTGTCTTTTTTCTATTGGATATTCTTTTCTGCTGTATCAAAGGTGAGTTGACCATATAGGTGTGGGTCCATTTCTCGGTTTTCTGTTCTGTTCCATTGATCTATGTGTTGATGATTGGATTCTAAAGTTTTTGTTTGTTTGTTTGTTTGTTTGAAGATTTTATTTATTTATTTGACAGACAAAGAGACCACAAGTAGGGAGAGAGGCAGGTAGAGAGAGAGGGGGAAGCAAGCTTCCTGCTGAGCAGAGAGCCTAATACAGAGCTCGATCCCAGGACCCTGGGATCATGACCTGAGCCAGAGGCAGAGGCTTAACCCACTGAGCCACCCAGGTGCCCCTGGATTCTAAAGTTTATAAAGAATTGCAAATAAGCAAAAACATACTGTATAAGAAGAGCAAAGTCCAAGTGACCCAGCACTATCTGGTTTCAACATATCTATAAAGCTATAATAATGAGGGCATTGTGGGGTTGGCATAAGTATAGACACTTGGAGTAAAGGAACAGAATAGAATGTCACAAATAAATTTATACATATCTCCTGATTTTTCTTTCTTTTTTTTAAGATTTTATTTATTCATTTGACAGACAGAGATCACAAGTAGGAAGAGAGTCAGGCAGAGAGAGAGGAGGGGAAGCAGGCTCCCCACCAAGCAGAGAGCCTGATGTGGGGCTTGATCCCAAGACCCTGGGATCATGACCTGAGCTGAAGGCAAAGGTTTTAACCCACTAAGCCACGCAGGTGTCCCTCTCCTGATTTTTCAGTTAAGCCACCAATACAACTCAGTGGGGAAAAAAATGTTTTGTTACAAATTGTATTGCAACAGGATGTCCGCACAGAAAAGGTGGGAACCCTATCTTTGGTATTTATATACGAAAATTATTTTGAAGTCAATTATGTAATTAAATGTAAAAATATAATATTTTAATGCTTCTAGAATAAGACGTAGAGATAAAGCTTTCCATTATAAAGTATTAGAATAGATATTAAACACATTGAAGGTTTTCAACACCATTACTCATCAAGAGTGAGATATCACAACTCACATACTAGAATTTCAAAAGTTAAAAAGACTGAACAAAGCAAGACTGTTGAGTTCTCAGTACCCTTATTTAACAAAAGTACTGAAAGTCCTTGCCATGGCAAAAAAGTAAGAAAAGACATGCAGATTAGAAAGAGCAAAATAAAAATGTCCTTAATTATAGTTAAAACAGTTATCTATGAAAAAATGGATACTACAAAATATTTATAGAATTAATAAGTGAGTTTAGCAAAGTCTCAGAATATAAGGTTAATACACAGAAATATATCTTATTTCTAGGTCTTAGCAATGAACATATGAAAAATAAAATTAGAAACAATACCATTTACAATTGATCTAAAACATTAAATACTTTAAATCTAACAAAGTATGGAATTGATATGCTATAAATAACAAAACGATGATTTATGAAATTAGAGTACATAGAGTGTCCCTGGATTGGGAGAATCACCATAGTAAAGATACCAATTTCCCCCAAAGTGATATGTAGATTGATGCAATTCCTATAAAAATACTATAAATTTTTATAGAAATAACATCAAGATTTTGGGTAGATATTTTCAAGCCATATAAAATTTATATGGAGGATCACCTGAGTGACTCAGTCAGTTAAGCATCTGACTCATGGTTTTAGCTCAGGTTTTGATCTCACAGGTCATAGGATTGATCCTGAATCTGCATCCAGGCTCAGTGGGGAGTCTTCTTAAAGATTCTCTCCTTCTGCCCCTCTCCCTACTAACACATGTGTTCTGTCCTATTCTCTCTCTCTAATATAAACAAATATAACTTTTAAAAAATAAAAAATAAAATGAAATAAAATCTATGGAAATGCAAAGGTTTAGTGGAACTAAATTTTTAAAAGAATAATAAAGATGAATCACTCCATCTAATGTTAAAACTTATTATACAGAATCAAGAGTGTGTTACTGGCTAAGGGAAAGATACACAGATCAGTGCAACAGAACAGAGAGCCCAGAAAGAGATCCATATAAATAACCCCAGCTGAGTCTCGCTGAAACTGCAAAAGCAATTCAATGGTGTAAATTCTTTTCAACAAATGGAATGGAAGGAATTAGGTACCCATAGGCAAAATAAGGGCCTCAACCGAAAGCCCCCACATTATACACAAATTGTTTCAAAATCAATAATGAGTTTAAATGTAAAATGTAAAGTTATAAAACATTTAGAAGAATTCCTTTTTTTTAAAAGATTTTATTTATTTATTTATTTGACAGAGAGAGAGATCACAAGTAGGCAGAGAGGCAGGCAGAGAGAAAGGAAGAAGCAGGCTCCCTGCCGAGCAGAGAGTCCAATGTGGGGCTCGATCCCAGGACCCTGAGATCATGACCTGAGCCGAAGGCAGAGGCTTTAACCCACTGAGCCACCCAGGCACCCCTAGAAGAATTCTTACAAGATAAACTTTGGAAGCTAAAACTAAGTGATGAGTTTTTAGACATGATACTACAAGTACAATCTATTAAAAGGACAAGTGATAAGCTGGAGTTTTCAAAATTTAAAACTTTTGCTCTTTTTGAAAAAGATTCTGTTAAATGGATAAAAAGACAAACTACAGATTCATGAAAATATCTGCAAACCCATATCCAACAAAGGAGCTGTAGCTCGATCTAGAATATATAAAGGGCTCTAAAAACTCAGAAATAAAACAAAAACATCTAAGACTTTTGGTTCTTTTACTTGGGGATTCTTTTTGGAGTTTCCATTATAAGGACCTCCCCCTGTAGATCTCTTAATGAGAAAATGTCTCTTTTTAAAATTGATTTCTTAAAATATCCTCCTTTATGTGATGAGATTTGGGTTTTATTGCAGTTCTGGAGTCAGATTATTCCACCTTCTTCCCCTTTAAGACTCTCCAGGCTGGTTTTCTTTAAATAAGTCCACGTTTGCTTCTCAAAAACATGGCCCTTTGCCCTAGGTTCAGTGGAAGTTCACCTGCTGTTAACAGACCTTTCTTTGTTTTACTGCCTTAGGCCAATGATACTAGTTAGTCTCTCATCTTCAGTTTTCTCAAACAACTGTCAGTCCTAGGTTTCACGAAGTTCATACATTTTCAAACTCTCCCAGGAGTACTCTAAAATCTCTCTCTAACTTGCTTAAGATGAGACTTAAGTAAGAATCCTCCTCTGACCATGGTAGAGCATGAACAAGATAATGCAATTGTCTTTGAAGACAGATTAATCTCCCTATGCATTTCATAACAAGTATTACTTTCCAAGACAAAACCAGATTAATAATCTCATAAAATGTGCTGAATAGGAGGTCTGGTTCCAGAGCCACCATATCTAATCTGGAAAGTTGTCCTTCTCATAAAACAAAACAACACAACACAAAACAAAACAAAATAAGAAGAGGGATTGTTTGGCTTACCTTGCGCTAACCCTCAGAGTGGGTTGGGAGCCCATCCTTGACTCTACCGAAGTACCATTTTAAAAAAATTTTACGTTTCTCTTCCTCACTAGACTGTGAACCACTTGATGACAGTGTGTTTTCTCTGCATTTATAGGACTTGACAATGCTTGACATTTTATTAGATGATCAATAAGTATTTGTTAGATAAATGTACAAAACTATCTCTGTCTTATAACCTAATAAGAAAATAAAATCCAGGGCCCTATTCCACCATGTCACCCATTTTAGGATTACGGCTTTACTATTTGATACCTTTCATGTACTGACAACACAGCAAGGACTTTGAAGATGGCCTCAGAGGAGAAGATATACAAATTAATTGAGCTCATTTTGTTGTAAAAAGCAGAATAAATATAAATTTGGGGTTGGTCACAATCATTGCATTAAGGGAATCTTCAAAATTATTGCCACTGAGTTATTTAAAAATGTGTCTTTTTATGAAGGTTCTTAATTGGTTTATACTGTTTTCTTAGTGAGAAAGTTCAGGAGAGACTCAGCAGACAAATCTTGAATGAATTATCATATGTTAAGCAAAAATGTACACAGGTTCTGAAGTGAACAAGTTGATGGTAAAGGCAGTTACAAAGGAACAGGGACTTTGCAATGGAATCTTTTAAGCAGAGTTCAGAGACCCTTTCCAGTTTTTATGATTTGCTGAGCACAGGTGGTTGCATATAAGACCTAGTACTAACAAAAAAATAGATTATTTTCTTCTCAATATGTAAGTTCCACATAATGAAACTATAACAGATTTCTAGCAAAACATGATAGAGATTACAAAAATGGTTTTGCTATATAAATTTCACATTTTAATTGTCCTATAAATAGAGAATAATAATAAATATACTGTTCAGAAATATTATTTCCTTCCTCTGGAAATGACAGATACTAGTATTAGTACTTCTTACATTTTTCCGTTTTGATAAATATATTGCAATAAGAGTCGATTAAATTTGAATAGTGTTAACAATTTTTCCTGAACATAGGATGGTAACATTCATATATCATATTGTAACAAATGTTACATATCATGTTAGCAAAATGAAAAAGTCAAGATAAATACATTTTCATAGGTACACTACTGTCTTTTTACATATTAGCAACAAGAAGTAGTTAAGGAATTTGGGGGTTCTTATAGGATAAATTCAGATACCAAAATCTGAATCTTTACATCATCAGCAGAAAAATCATATAAAGAAGGGAAACTAAATTCTCCATATCTCATGTCTATAATTTAACTAAAATATAGAGATTGGTGCAAATTTTAAAGTACTTATAGGTTTAAACTAAGCATACCAAACCAGTCCACTATGTCCATGGCTTAATCCAGAATAAAATATCAGCTAAACTATATGGAGAACAGGAGAAAAGAGCTAGGAACTAATAGAGGCAGGGCCAGAAAAACATCATTTCTGGAAAGAGAAGAATCCTCTTTAAGAGAGGAAAAGTTAAGAAAAATTTGAAAACTGATGGATCAGAGAACTGGATAGTGGTGAATTTCAAGGAATGGTCATAGAGGCATGCACAGTCAGGAGTAGCAAACTTGAAAAGATACCACTTTTACAAGAAAAAGAGTCAACTTGGAAGAAAGACATATTTCAGATGCCTGGTAGAAAGAAGAGAGAATGAAACAGGAAGATTGAAGGGGAAAATAAACATAGGAACAGAATTTAAGAATCCCAGAGAAAGAAAGGTGAGTGACAAAATCAAACCCTTCTACCTACATCAAAATGTTTGATTAAAAAAAACCTCTTCAACATGAGTTCATAACCAAAACACCTTAAAGCTGCCAAATATTGCTAGTCCCAAAAAAGTAAGACATTTAAACACAAACACAAGTATGTCCATATAAAACTATTCTGAAAAGAAAGAAAATGAAAATCAAATCATTTCAACAAAAATTAACCAAACCAAACAAAAAAACACGATGAACTGAAAAACTATGAGTATTCTAACATGAATTAATATTCAGAAAAAATAATTTTAAATCTAAAATAAAATCTTTAATCAGAAATTCAAAACCTCAGCTCTAAACAAATATACAAACTAAAAGAAATGAAAGGTGATACAACTCAGGAATGAAACTGAAGGAAAAAGGATAGTAAATGAAGATTATTTTATAAGTTATGCAATATTCAAATAAATATCTAATACAAAAAATAAAATGATCAATACATGATAATGGTTAAGAGCATCTTCCATAAAAAAAAAACCTGTAATCTCTGAACCTAAAGTCACAGTAAACAAAAGCCACAGTAAATAAAAGCAGGACAATTTTGCCAGAGGGTACATGAACTAAGGAAGCCCAATGTACAGTGTGTTCCCTGCTCTCACTAATTCTAGTATGGGAGTTGGCACTGTTATGCTTTATAGGAAATACTACAGGCTTTCTGACTTGGGCAACAAGACAATTCAGTCTGGAACAACCATGAACATTGGAAAAAGAGAGAAAACCAAGAGAGCAAAGAGCCACAGAGCAGATCTTTAAATTATATTTCCTAACGTGTCTGGCTAATGCTAAAACCAAAAATTTGCAGAATATAACTCAAAGCACTTCAGCTAAGAACAAACACATGAACTTCTCTGCTATGCAAGAAACAGACTTTTCAGTTTGAACCCAGTGAACTCAATTGCCTCTTAAAACAAAAGAAAATGCCAAAATAAATAAATAAATAATACAGTCTCCTAAATAAATAAAAGAAAATAGTCTCCAGAACTTAGCATTCACAAATATGCTGGATAAAATTGAATATAATATGAGATATGGAGAGCTAGGAAAATATAATTCCTTTTTAAGAGAAGAACAATTAGCTAGCACAAACCCCAAGATCTACCAATGACAGATTTAGTAAACAAAGATTTTGAAGCAGCTATTATAACTGAACCTAACAATGTAAAGCTATATATTCACAAATAATAAAAAGATATTAAATCTTAATAAATATAAATTTTATTTAAATTTTTAAATAGAATTTTAAGTGGCAATTGTATATTAAAGATATTAGAGATTAAAACACATATTTACTGGATGGACTTAGCAGAATGGGAGTGACAAACAAAGAAATCTGTGAACTTGAAGATAAATCAATAGAAATTATATAATCTGAAGAACAGGGGAAAGGATTTTTTAAAATGAATACAAGAGAATGAAAAGACATATCCCACACTGGAAGGAGATATTTGCAAAAGACATATCTGATAATCACTGTTATCCAAATTATACAAAGAATTCCTATAACTCACAATAAAAAACATTAAAAATGGGCCAAAGTCCTTAACAGAACAATTCACCAAAGAAGATACACAGATAGAAAATAAGCATATGAAAAGATTCTGTACATTTTATGTCATCAGGGAAATGAAAATTTAAAAAGCAAGACACTACATGACAACTAGAATAGAACCAAAACCTACACACAAATGTTTTTAGCAGCTTTATTCATAACTGCCAGAATTTGGAAGCAACCACTCCATGATGTCCTCCACTAGGTGAATGAATAAGTAAACTATGGTACATTCAGAAAATAAAATATTCAGCACTAAAAATAAATGAGTTACCAAGCCTTGAAAAGACATGGAAGAACCTTAAATGCATATTACTAAGTGAAAGAAACCAATCCAAAAAGGCTACATACTGTATTATTCCAAGAGTATGATATACTGTAAAATGTAAAACTACACAGAAAGTAAAGAGATCAGTGGTCTCCAGGGGTGGGGGGGGGGAAGGAGGGATGAACAGGTGAAACACAGAAGAGTTTTATGGCAGTGAAACTATTCTGGACGATACTATATTAGTGGATACATGTCATTATATACTTGTCCAAAAGGATAGAATGTGTAACACTATGAGTGAACTCTAATGTAAACTATGGACTTGGGTGATAAAGTCAATGTAGGGTCATTGACAGTAACAAATGTACCACATTCAGGATGTTGGTAGCTAATGCATCATTTACCTTTCTTATTTTCTGTATATTCTGATGTTTGGAAACCTTAAAAATCTTTCTCTGCCACTGCCACTCCCTGATCTAGCCAACCAGGAACATGCCTTTGGTATGCAAAGTAACCATTTCAGGGCCAGTCCTTTTCTATCTCACCTGCAGACCCCAGGAGGTAATAGTCCCCTGCCTTAATCATCCAGGTACCAGGTACCAGGCAATAAGGCATCATCTCTGTGGCTTAGAGTCTGCCACAATTATTCAAATTAGCCAATCCTAAATTGTTTAGTTTGTCTTCTTGCTTTTCCTATGGAAACTCCAATAAAGCTTGTGGCTTAGTCTTTCCCCTCACTCTTGTACTTTGTCTCCAGGCCAATGATGTTGTTTTCCTATGTGGCCCTGTGTGCTATGCTATGTCTCCTATTTCTAGCACCTGTTGAGTATAGTAAACCATTTTCCTGAGCTTCTCCTCTATTTTCTTTTGTTCCATAGTTGACTGGCTATCACACAAAAGAACACAAAAAAATAAGGGAACCTATACATGTGTGGAGGCAGGGGATATATGGGAATTCTGTACTTTCCACTCAATTTTGCTAGGAACCAAACACTGTTCTACAAAACAAGCAAACAATAAAAAGTTTATTTTAAGAAAATGAACAGATTCTCAGAGATTGGATAGTTAATAACAAGTTGACTAAAGCACATGTAATTGGGGTCCCAGAAGGAGAAGAAAATAAGGCAGGAAACAAATTTGAAAAAATAATGTCTATAACAATTCTAAACTTGATGCAACGTAGATTTATAGAATCTGGATGTGCAAGGAACTCCAATCAGAATAAAGATTTAAGCAATCTCTGTTTGGGCATTTCATCATCAAACAGTTGAATGTGGAAAAAAAAAATCTTGAAATCAGCAACAAGAAAATGGCATATTGTGTATAGAAGAACAATGATTCAATTAATAGTTAGCTATTCATCAGACATCTAGAGGCCAGAAGAAAATGAAGCATATTTAAAATGCTGAATGCAAAATTAGATCTGTCAATGATATTTTCTTTTTCCCTTCAATAATGAAGGGAAAATGAAGACTTTTTCAAATGAAAGTAAAACAAAGGAATGTGTTACTATTAAGCTTACATTTTAGGAAGTAGCAAAGGAAGTTATTCAGGCAGAAGGAAGTTGAAACCAGATGGAAACTTGGATCCTCCAAAAGGAATAAAGAGCATGATAAATGGTAAATGTAAAAACATATTTTTCCCCTTTAGATTCCTTCAAAACACATATGACAATTTAAAACAAACTTTATAACACCTTTTAGGTTCTATAATCTATGGTACCATAATACCTATAATAACTATAGCATAAAAGATGAGAAGGAGAGCAACTGACCTTTATGGTTGCCAAATTTCTACATTTATTTAAAGTCATGCCACATTAACTCAAAGTAGATTGTGAAGTGTTAAGGATGTAGCTATAATATTTTAATATGGTTTTTAAAACGCAATCTTCCCAGCCACATCTCTTATCAAGTTCTCAAACTCAGAGCAACAATATAATAACTGCCCTAAGTGCCTCAGGGCCAGATACCAGACAACCAGGGACAGGCCCTATGCTCCAAAACTCACTGAGTTATTTCAAACTAGCCAATCCTAAGCCTCTTTGTCTTGCCTCACCATTTCTTCCATAGAAACCAAAATAAAGGTGCTTGCCCACAGTTGCCCACTCTCCCTCTGTGTCTAGTGCTTGCCTGGTATAGCCATAGATAATGTATTCTATCCTCCCCAGGGAACTGTAACTAAAACAAACTGTAAAACTCTGGTTTTTCTCTCTCAATGTGTGTCTGGTCTTGCCATACCTCACCCAAGGTAATATAGTTAAAATAAATCCCTAGAGAAGTCATTGAAGAAGCAAAGCAAATAAGTATAGCAAAAAAGCCAGTAAAAATATTTAAATAGAATACTAACACTTAGTCAAATAATATTTTAAAAGACAAGAAAAAGGAAAAGAGGTATGAAAAGCAGAAAGAATAAATACAAATATTAAAATGGTAAACATGAACCAATAGCAATAATTATATTAAACTTTAATGAACTAAGCACTATAATAAAAGGTAGGTATTATAAAAATGCATAAAAAGCAAGAATCAACTACATACTGTGTACAAGAGACATATTTAACATGTAAAAACATAGGTATGATGAAAGTAAGTGAATTAAAATGTATATCATACAAGCAGTATGCATAAAAGACTAAAGTAACTATTTAATATAAAACATATTGATGACAATGAGCACTATCAAAAATAAAATGGGACATTTCATAATGATTAAGGGGATAATTCATCAGAAGACTTAACTCTTAAAAAGATATCTATGCTAATAATAGCTATGGAGTATATAAAGCAAAAATTGATAGAACTAGAGAGAGAGAATCCCACAGTCATAGTAGAGATATTGTCAAGACTAGGAAGATCCAGTTACCAATCCCAAGTGAAGATTCCTACCATATGCATGACATCAGAGATCATAATAATGCTAGCACCTATAAGTAGGAGCCCACAGACATCTAGCCACTATATCTTCTGTGGGTTTGGATTTGCTGAGGAAGACTCAAAACCTAAAGCACTGGCTAGAACAACACTTTGTTCACAAAAGAGTCACAGCAAGATCAAGGTCTGTAGTGTGCACTGGTCTTCGATGACTGGTTGATCCCTCCTAATACCTGACACACGATGATGGACTGCACCCATCCCTTTCATACTACAGGCAAAGACCCCATTTCCTAACAGTGGGGGTGGGGCTGGCCAGGTACCATATGACACACATGCTTGAACAATAAAAAGAAGTTTACTGCATATCCAGGACAGAGGAAGGTTTTTCCAAATAAGAAAGAAGACTATAGGACCAAGCAACAACTTCATCACCCATGTTTCTGTATAGGGAAATGTTTCAGGCCCAGTGCATTGATCGTGCTGTCCGGGAGAGGGGTGGCAGGTCATGTGATGGCTGTACCCTCAACATGAAGAATCTATTCCAACAAAACCAAAAAGCTGTCCCTTCCATGATGGATGCAGACCACCCTAATCAACCTGTCATCAGGCAGGTGCCTGATCACCCTGAGCAATGGTGCTACATTGAGGACTTAGTGTTTTCTGTTGCTGGCAGACTGGATATTCAGGTGGCCATACCCATGGCAGGTTACAGAATGGCTGCTTCCCCCAACAGATGTAAGATTGTTCTCTCAGCAATTGATAAAACAACTAGATAAAATCATCAAAGACATAGGAAAACCAAAGAACACTATCAACCACTTTAAACTATAGCCAACAACTACAAGGTATACATTATTTTTATGTTCACCATAATGTAAGTTATTAATCTAAATGAAGCACACATGCATAAAGTCATATCAGTAAATTTAAAATGATAGACATACTATAGACTGTGTTTTCTAACCAGAAGTTAAATAAATTAGAAATCAAAAGCAATAAGATATATCTGTAAGAAATCTCCATTTTTTTAAAAAATGAGCACACTTCTAAATAATACTGGGTGAAAGAAAAAAAATAAAAGGAAATTATGAGTCAAAAAGAAAAACAAAACTGGGGGCATCATGTTGCCTGATTTCAAGCTTTACTACAAAGCTGTGATCACCAAGACAGCATGGTATTGGTATAAAAACAGACACATAGACCAGTGGAACAGAGTACAGAGCCCAGATATGGACCCTCAACTCTTTGGTCAAATAATCTTCCACAAAGCAAGAAAAAATATCCAGTGGAAAAAAAGTCTCTTCAATAAATGGTGTGTGGAAAATTGGACAGCTATATATAGAGGAATTAAACTCAACCATTCTCTTACACCATACACAAAGATAAACTTGAAATGGATAAAAGACCCCAATCTGAGGCAGGAATCCATCAGAATCCTAGAGGAGAACATAGGCAGTAACCTCTTTGATATCAGCCACAGCAACTTCTTTCAAGATATGTCTCCAAAGGCAAAGGAAACAAAAGCTAAAATGAACTTTTGGGACTTCATCAATATCAAAAGCTTCTGCACAGCAAAGGAAACAGTCAACAAAACAAAGAGGCAACCCACGGAATGGGAGAAGATATTTGCAAATGTCAGTACAAAGGGCTAATATCCAGGATCTATAAAGAACTCCTCAAACTCAACACACACAAAACAGATAATCATGTCAAAAAATGAACAGAAGACATGAGCAGACACTTCTCCAATGAAGACATACAAATGGTTAACAGACACATGAAAAAATGTTCATCATCATTAACCATCAGGGAGATTCAAATCAAAACCACATTGAGATACCACCTTACACCAGTTAGAATGGCCAAAATTAGTAAGACAGGAAACAACATGTGTTGGAGAGGATGTATAGAAAGGGGGACCCTCTTAAACTGTTGGTGGGAATGCAAGTTGGTGCAGCCACTTTGGAGAACAGAGTGGAGATTCCTTAAAAAATTAAAAATAGAGCTACCTTATGACCCTGCAATTGCACTACTGAGTATTTACCCCAAAGATACAGATGTAGTGAAAAGAAGGGTCATCTGTACCCCAATGTTCGTAGCTGCAATGGCTACAGTCACCAAACTGTGTAAAGAACTAAGATACCCTTAAACGGACAAATGGATAAGGAAGATGTGGTCCATATATATTATGGAGTATTATGCCTCCATCAGAAAGGATGAATACCCAACTTTTGTATCAACATGGACAGGAATGGAAGAGATTATGCTGCGAAATGAGTCAGGCAGAGAGTATCAATTATCATATGGTTTTGCTTATTTGTGGAGCATAAGAAATAACACGGAATGCATGGGGAGATGGAGAGGAGAAGGGAGTTGGGGGAAATTGGAGGGGGAGATGAACCATGAGAGACTATGGGCTCAAAAACAATCTGAGGGTTTTGGAGGGGCGGGGGATGGGAGGTTGGATGAGCCTGGTGGCACGTGCTATGGGGGGCACATATTGCATGGAGCACTGGGTGAGGTGCATAAACAATGAATTCTGGAACACTGAAAGGAAATTTAAAAAATAAATAAAAATTTTTTAAAAAAGGAAAATTAGGAAATATTTCAATTGAACATAACAAAAATATGATATATGGAAATTTGTGAGATGCATTTAAAGAAATATTTAGGGAAATATTACAGCTTTAAATGCATATATTAAAAATAAAAAAAGACCCAAAACCCATGATCTAAGGACTTATCTAAAGAAATCAGGCAAAGAAGAAGAGAATTAAACCAAAGGAAATAACTACAAGGGCAGATACCAAGTGAACAGAAAATATGCATAATTAGAGAAAATAAATGAAACCAAAACCTGGTTCTCAGTAAAGATCAAGACAAAAAGAGAAAATATGCTAATCACTAGCATCAGAAATAAAAGAGGGGAAATAACTACAGATACTACAGACAGTAAAAGGCTAAGGGAATATGACAAAAAAATTTTCTGCCAGAAATTTGAAATTTACATATACTATCAATTCATTAAAAGACACAAATTACCAAAACTGACATAAGAAAAAATAAAAGAATGTCCACATGGCTTCATTGGTGAATATCATCATTTAAAGAGGAATAATTGCAATCCTACATAAACACTTTCAGAATAGAAGAAAAGTGAACATTTACCAATGCATATAAGATCATACTTCAGAAACACTAAAATCACACAGACACCACAAAAAAAGAAAACTGCAGATCAATATTCCAGTGAATATAAATACAGAAATTTTTCAGAAAATATTATGTAACAAATCCAGCAACCCCAGCAGGTTCGACACTAGGACTTCAAACTTCATTTATCATCTAAAAAAAAAAAAAATCAGTCAACTCAAATCACCATATTAATATAACAAAAGACAAGAAAACATATAATTTTAGTAGATGAAGGTAAAGCACTGTACAAAATCTGACAGTCATAAATGAAAAAACACTTCTTAAATTATTAAAGGCAATATAAAAATTACCAAGAGCTATCAATGATGAAAAGCCCAATGCTCTTATTTGAAGATGGCAAACAAGGCAGAGATGTTTGCTCTCAGCAATGCTATTCAACATTATATGAAGTATCTCAGTAACTGCAATAAAGTAAGAAAAGAAATAAAAGACATTGGAAAGGAAGAATAAAATTATCTATGTTCATAAAAGATGTGATTGTTGAAGTGTATCTCACCCCTCAAACACAGTTAGATAGTAATCAAATTATTCTGAAAACCCAAGAAGTCAATCAGAGGTTGAGAGGACAAAAATTGCAAGTCTGCAAGCAGAAAAGTGACCACCTTTGGAATGTAGGAGATCCAGAATTTTACCTGGGGAAGACATAGCTATGGGTGTGGCTGCAGGGAAGGATCCTGCTTATAGAGGTTACTGCAATGTAATAGAAGTGGAGGAGTGCAAAATCTGAAATTTTAAGTCCTCTACTGTGGGGGAGGTACCTGGATTAAAGGTGTTCAGGTGGCAAAGAGGGTCTGAATCTCAGGAGTGATGGGGCGGTCTGAGGATCCTCTGGGTTGCAAAAGAATAGGATGTGCTGAGGTGCTGAGCTGTTCCCAGGCATAGGAGTTGCAAAGCTGGCAAGGGCAGTGGGTCTTGGTGCTGGTTTTCAGCTATAAACTGTCAGCTGCCATCTGGTCATGCAACCACAATCCTGGGATGGGCCAGCAAGCATGGCGACACTCTTCCCTGAGGAACAGTGTGGGTCTGTGCCTTGGGCATCCCTGAAATTTGGAGTTTTGAGACTCAGTCATGCACCTGAGGTAAAAAGGCTTCCACAAGGGCAGGGTGAACATAGGGTTCAGACACAAACCAGGGAAACAAGTAGGGTGATTGATTGCTTTTCTGTAAGGACACACTGAAGAGTAGAGTGTTCAGTCTTTCACTCAGAGGCTAGAGAGCAGAGCACAGCCATTTTCATCCTGCCCATCAGTGCTGAAAGCCTTTCAAGGAGCAAAATAGCACCACCTAGTGAAGGACAGAGCGGCATACACCAAGCCCAACCTTCCTGCCCCTAGAGAAGCATTTCTATTCAAGTCTGCCAGAGAATCAGTGCATCAGGCCCTTTCCCCAGAAGACCAGCATAAACAATTCACTTGCACAAAGTCTGCTGATCATAGAGTGCTACAGAGCTTCAGCTCTAGGGGAAATAGAATCTAGCTTCCTTTTTACTTTTATTCTTTATTTTATATTTTAATTATTTTTTTCATTTATTTTCTTATATTTCCCCATTCCTTTTTAAAATTTTTTAATTATTTTTTAAAATTTATGTATATATATACTTTTCATATATGTTTTTAAAATTTTTGCCTAATTTCATTTCATTTTATTGTGTTTTATTTTATTTTAATTTCTCTGGGCTCTAGAATCTTTCAACAATCAGACCAAACTACACCCAGCATCTAGGAGGTTTTTTTTTTTCCTTTGTTTTTCACATTGTTTGGGGGGGTTTTTTGTTTGTTTTTATTTTTGTTGTTCTTCTTTCTCTTTCTTCTTTTCTTTTCTGGACAAAATGACAAGACAGAGGAATTTATCCTGAAAGAAATAACACAATGTAGAACTCACAGTCAGTGATTTAATCAATAGAGACATAAGTAAGACATCTGCACTAGAGTTTAAAACAACACTTAGGGGTGCCTGATGGCTCAGTGAGTTAAGCCACTACCTTTGGCTCAGGTCATGATCTCAGGATCCTGGCATCAAGTCCCGCATCAAGCTCTCTGCTCAGCAGGGAGCATGCTTCCCTCTCTCTCTCTGCCTGCCTCTCAGTCTACTTGTGATCTCTCTCTGTCAAATAAATAAATAAAATCTTTAAAAAAAAACACTTAACGGATACTAGCTGGGTTTGAGAAAAGCATAAAAGACACTAAAGAATCCCTTACTGCAGAGATAAAAGAACTAAAATCTAGTCAGGTCAAAATTTAAAATGCTATTACCAAGATGCAAACACAAATGGAGGCCATAAAAAAGAGGGTGGACAAAGCAGAGGAGTGAATCAGTGATATAGAAGATAAATTTATGAAAAATAAGCAGAAAAGAAGAGGGAAAGAAAGGTAATTGACCATGAAGATAGACTTAGAGAACTCAGCAACTTATTAAAACATTCATATCTTTGGAGTCCCAGAAGATGCAGAGAGAGATAAAGGGGCAGAAGGTTTATTTGAACAAATTATAGTTGAAAACTTCCCTAATCTGGGGAAGGATACAGACATCAAAAATCCAAGAAGCACAGAGAACTCCCATTAAATTCAACAAAAGCTGGCCATCACCAAGGTGTATATTAATCAAATTCACAAAAGACACAGACGAGGAAAGAATCCTGAAAGCAACAAGGAAAAATGGGGTCTTTAACACACAAGGGAAAACAGATCAGGTTTACAGTGAATCTGTAAACAGAAACTTACAGGCCAGAAAAGAGTGGAAGAAAATATTCAAGGTGTTGAATGGGAATAATATACAACCAAGAATTATTTATCTAACCAGACTGCCATTCAAAATAGAAGCAGAGAAATAAGGAGTTTTCCAGACAAACAAAATAAAAGGAGATCATGACCATTAACTAGCCTTGCAAAAAATTATGAAGAGGACTATTTGAGTGGAAAAAAAAAAGACCAAAGCAACAAAAACTAGAAAAGTCCAGAGAACATCACCAGAAACACCAATTTGAACATGTAACACAATAGCATAAAATTCCTAGCTCTCAATAATAATCCTGAAGGTAAATGGACTAAATGCACCAATCAAAACACACAGTATATCAGAATGGATTTTAAAAAAAAATAAGATCCATCATATGCTGCCTACAAGACACTCATTTTAGCTTTAAGGACACCGGCAGATTGAAAATGAGCAGGTGGAGAACCATCTACCATGCTAATGGATGTCAAAAGAAAGCCAGAGTAACTGTACTTATATCAGACAAACTAGATTTTTAAAACAAAGACTGTAATAAGAGATGAAGAAGGGCATTATATCATAATTAAGGGGTCCATTCATCAAGAAGTTCTTATAATTGTAAATATGTATGCCCCCAAATTGGGAGCACACAAATATATAAATCAATTATTGAAAAACTTAAAGAAACTCATTGATAATAATACAATAACAGTGGGGGACTTAGAAAACACCCCACTTAGAAAAATAGACAGATTATCTAAGCAGAAATCAACAAGGAAACAATGGCTTTGAATGACACACTGGACCAGATCAACTGAACAGATATATTCAGAACATTTCATTCTAAAGTCTCAGAATATACATTCTTCTCAAGTGCACATGAAGCATTCTCCAGAATAGATCACATACTGGGTCATAAATCTGTCCTCCACAAGCACAAAAAGATCAAGATTGTACCATGCATATTTTCAGACTGTGCTATGAAACTGGAAGTCAACCACAAGAAAAAAATTGAAAATATCTCAACTTCCTGGAGGTTAAAGAACATCCCACTAAAGAATGAATGGGTTAACCAAGAAATTAAAGAATTTAAAAAATACATGGAGACAAATGAAAATGAAAGCATGATAATGCAAAACTTTTGTGATGCAGCAAAGGTGGTCCTAAGAAGGAAGAACATTGCAGTACAGACCTACCTCAAGAAGCAAGAAAAATTTCAAATACACAATCTAATATTATACTTAAAGGAGCTCTAAAAGGAATAGTAAATAAAGCCTAAAGCCAGGAAAAGGGAAATAATTAAGATTAGAACAGAAATAAATAATATGGAAACAAACAAACACCCAGTAGAATGAATTAACGAAACTAGGAGCTGATTTTTCAAAAGAGTTAATAAAATTGACAAACCCCTAGCCAGACTTTTTGATAAGAGATCACAACAAATACCACAGAAATACAATTATAAGAAAATATTATAGAAAACTATATGCCAACAAATTGGACAATCTGGAAGAAATGCATATATTCCTAAAACATACAAACTACAAAACTGAAACAGGAAGAAACAAAAAATTTGAACAGACCAATAACCAACAAAGAAACTTCATCAGTCATCAAAAATTTCCCAACAAACAAAAATCCAGAGCCAGATGGCTTCCCAGAGGAATTCTACCAGACATTTAAGAAGGGTTAATACTTATTCTTCTCAAACTCTTCCCAAAAATAGAAATGGAAGGAAAACATCCAGACTCATTCTATGAAGCCAGCATGACCTCGATTCCAAAACCAGACAGACCCCACTTAGAAGGAGATTACAGACCAATGTCCCTGATGAACAGGGATGTAAAAATTCTCAAAAAAATACTAGCAAATTGAATTCAACAGTACATTAAAAGAATCATTCACCACAATCAAGTGGGAATTATTCTTGGATTGCAGGAGTGGTTCAATATTCACAAATCAATCAACATAATACACTGTATTAATAAAAGACAGGATAAGAATTATATGGTCCTCTCAATAGTGGTGGGAAAAGCATTTGACAAAATAGGACATCCATTCTTGATAAAAACCCTCAACAAAACAGAGATAGAGGGAACATACCTCTACATCATAAAGGCCATATATGGAAAAACCCAAGCTAATATCATCCTCAATGGGGAAAAACTTAGAGCTTTTCTTCTACAGTCAGGAATACAACAGGGATGTCCACTTACACTATTATTATTTAACATAGTACTAGAAGTCCTAGCCTCAACAATCAGGTAACAAAAAGAAATAAAATGCATCCAAATTGGCAAAGAAGAATTCAAACTTTCATTATTTGTAGACAACATGATACTCAAAGTAGAAAATACAAAAGGCTCCACAAAAAAATTGCTAGAACTCACATGTGAATTTAGCAAAGTCTTGGGATATAAAATCAATGTGCATTTCTATACACTAATAATGAAGCAGCATAAAAAGAAATCAAAGAAATGATCCCATTTGCAATTGCACCAAAAACGATAAGATACCTAGGAACAAATATAACTACAGAAATAACAGATATATACTCTGAAAACTATACAGCATTGATGAAAGAAATTGAAGAAGACACAAAGAATATTCCATGGTCATGGATTGGAAGAACAAATATTGTTAAAATGTCTATGCTACCCAATGCAATCTACAAATTTAATGCAATCCCCATCAAAATACCACCAGCATTTTTCAAAAAGCTGGAACAAACAATCCTAAAATTTGTATGGAATCACACAAAAAAAAAACCTGAATAGCCAAAGCAATTCTGAAAAAGAAAAACAAAATTGGAGGCATCAACGATTCTGGATTTCAAGCTATATTACAGAGCTATAATTATCAACACAGTATGGTACTGGAGAAAAACAGACACATAGATCAATGGAACCGAATAGATAACCCAGAAATGGAGCCACAACTGTATGGTCAACAAATCTTCAACAAAGCAAGAAAAAATATATAATGGAAAAAAAGACAGTCTCTTCAACAAATGGTGTTGAGAAAACTGGACACCGACATCCAGAAGAATGAAACTGGACCACTTTCTTATACCATACACAAAAATAAAATAAAGATGGATGAAAGACCTAAATTTGAGACAGGAAACCATCAAAATCCTATGGGAGAACACAGGCAGTAACTTCTCTGATATACTATACTTATCTGATATATTAGATATACTAGATACATCGCCACCAGCAAGGAAAACAAAAGCAAAAATGAATTGTCAGGACTTCATCAAGGTAAAAAGCTTTTGAACAGCAAAGGAAATGACCAACAAAACTAAAAGGCAGTCTACAGAATGGGAGAAGATATTTGTAAATGACATAGGTGATAAAGGGTTAGTATCCAAAATCTACAAAGAACTTATTAAACTCAACACCCAAAAAACAAATAACCCAGTTAAGAAATGGGCAGAAGACATAAATAGATGTTTTTCCACAGAAGACATCCAGATGGTTAACGGACACATGAAAAGGTAATCAACATCCCTCATCATCAGGGAAATATAAATCAAAACCACAATGAGATACCAACTCACACCTCTCAGGATGGTTACTATCCAAAAAAACAAGAAATAATAAATGTTGGCAAGGATATGGAGAAAGGGTATTCCTCTTGCTCTGTTGGTAGGAATGCAAACTGGTGCAGGCACTCTGGAGAACAGTATGGAGGTTCTTCAAAATGTTAAATATAAAAATATCCTACAACCCAGCAATTGCACTACTAGGTATTTAACCAAAGGATACAAAAATACAGATTTGAACGGATACATGCACCCTGATGTTTATGTTTATAGCAGCATTATTAATAACAGGCAAACTATAGAGAGCCTAACTGTTCATTGATTGATGAATGGATAAAGAAAAAGTGGTATACACACACACACACACACACACACACACAATGGAACATTACTCAGTCATAGAAAAAGTGAAATAAGTCAATCAGAGAAAGACAAATACCAGTTGAACTCACTCATATGTAGAATTTAGGAAAGAAAACAGTTGAACATATGGGAAGGGAGAAAAGAAAAAAAAGAAGAGAGGGAAACAAGCCATAAGAGACTCTTGACAATAGAAAACAAACTGGGTTGACAGAGGGAAGAGGGTGGGGATGGACTAGATGAGTGATGGCTAGTAAGGAAGACACTTGTTATGAAGAGCACTGGGTGTTACATGTAAGTGAAGAATCACTATATTCTACTTTAGAAATCAATATTGCACTGTAGGTTAACTACCTAAAATTTAAATTAAAAAAAAAGACATGTTGTTTACGTAGAAATCCCTAAGGAATATATATGAAATGATCGCGTGAGTTGAAAATCTTAAGGAAATTAAAATATAGCTACCAGACGCTGGACATTGGGGAGGGTATGTGCTATGGTGAGTGCTGTGAAGTGTGTAAACCTGGAGATTCACAGACCTGTACCCCTGGGGATAAAAATACATTATATGTTTATTTAAAAAATAAATAAATAAATTTTAAAAATACAGCTACTAGAACTCATAATTTAATTTAGCAAGACCACAGGATACAAGGCAATATACCCTCTATCAAACTTAAGGATTTTTGTTCTTTGAAAGACAAAATTAAGAAAATAAAATGTCAAGCCATGGATTTGGAGAAAATGTTTGCAGACTTATCTCTGACAAAGACTTGTAAATGGAATATATAAAGAAAATATTTTTATTGAAGTATAATTAACATACAGTGTTATATTATCTTCAGATGTACAATTTAATAAGTCAACAATTCAGTGTTCACCAAGAAAAGTATATTCTTGATCTTCTTTATCTATTTCACCCATCTTTCCGCCTATGTCCCCTCTGGCAACCACCAGCTTGTTATGCGGACTTAGGAGTCTGTTTTTTTGTTTGTCTCTTTGTTTTAAGAGAAATAAACTGAAAGGAATCTATTCAAAGCTGCCCTCTCCCCGCCTCAAGCCAAGCTTACAGACAAAACTCACAGGTGTCTGCACTTAGCCCTAACTCTGTTTTTCTAGGTCACAGTGTCCTCCATCTCAGAAAGTGGACCCCAACTACAAAACATATTCTTGCGGACCCCAACTACAAAACATTATTTTCTAGCCTGACCACCTTCTTTTCTAGCCTGACCAGACAGAGCCCCTGGAAAAACTTGCCACCTCCTGCTCTATCTCACCAAGGGTTGACCCCTTCCATACCCCCTCCCTGCATGCACATAGCTGCAACACTCTCATATCCTTCAAAGCCCCTTTAAAGGCCCAGCCTGACAGAAACTCAGGGCCAACATCTCTCTTGATGTCTGACCCCTCTCCTCCCTTGGAGAGTGAATAAACTCTATTCTGTTTGTTGTTCTATTCTTCATGCAATTCTTTGCTGCCCAAGTCACCAGCCACCCTATCATAAACTAATTAAAAATTGGCAAACTATTTTAATAGATACTTCAGCCAAGAAGATACATGAAAAGCTAATGGATACATACAGACACCACCACTAGGCCTCCAGGAAATATAAATTAACAGCATAATATTAAATTATTACACACACATTAGAATGGCTAAAATTTAAGACTGGTGAAACTTAGCATTGACAAAGATGAAGGAAATAGTAGTGAGATTGAAAAATGATAAAATCTCATTGGATGGATAAAACTTTGGTAGTTCTTTGTGAAGTTAAATGTACATTTACTATATAATTCAGCAATCCCATTCCTAGGTATTTACCCAAGAGAAATAAATACATAAATCCACAAAAGATTTACATGTGAATTAAGACTGCATTATTCACAGCTGCATTATTCATAATATCCAAACATTTGAAATAACCTCCATGTCCATCAACTGGTGAATAGATTTTTAAAAATAGAATAAATCTGTGCTATTGACATCTACTTGACAATAACAAGGAATGAACCACTAATACATAGGATAATATGAAGTGAATCTTAAAAACATTCTGAGTTAAAAGCACATATCCGTTTGGAAGGAATAGTATAGGAGGCAAAAGTATAATATCAGAAATTATACAGGTTTATTACTTGTTACCTGAGGCTGTGACTTTGGGGATGAGACAAAGAGGAATGATGGTACTTACGGTATGATGATAATATTCTATATTTTGATTAGAGTCATTGGTTATTATATGGTTGTATACAACTGTATCACTAAAAATATTGTAATTTATTTTATAATTTGTTTTATGTAGGTTATGCCTCCATAAAGATGAGTGAAAAAAGCAGTCAAGAAGATGAAAACATAATAATGAAGAGATAAAAATTATTAGTGACTTGATACAGTAAATAAGCAAAGACAATATAATTTGTTCCTTAAAGAAGAAAACAAAAATGATTAAATATAAATGATATTCAAAACTACAATCAAAGAAAGCTTTTCCTTGGATAAAAAGATATGAATCTAAATACTTAAATGACTCATTTAAGTGATAACTGAGTTGCCTACACTATCATATCTTTTCTTTTTTTTTAAGATTATTTATTTATTTATTTATTTGACAGAGAGAGATCACAAGTAGGCAGAGAGGCAGGCAGAGGGAGAAGGGAAAGCAGGCTCCCCGCTGAGCAGAGAGTCTGATGCGGGGCTCAATCCCAGTACCCTGAGATCATGACCTGAGCCAAAGGCAGCGGCTTAACCCACTGAGCCACCCAGGTGCCCCTACACTAGGATATCTTAATAAAGCTACTAAAACTATCATTCAATTTTAAAGGCTATAGAAAAATAGTTTCATCACTAAGTATTCAGATAACATTTCATTCATTCATGCATCTTTTCAAATAAATCTAGTAGAAGACTAGCCTTATCCAATCAAAATATGGCTGGGGATACTTAGGCAAAAAAAACTAATAGTGACTACTGAATATTTTCAATTATAAAACTAAGAATATAAAGTGGAAAAAAGCATGGAAGATTAACATGTATGTGTTCTGTGTTCTGATAGATAGAAATAACATCTAAAAATGGGAAGAGAAAAGAGAGATAAATGAAAATAGATAAATCTCATGAATTGTTCCATAAGTAATACATGGGAGTAAAAGGATCTTATTTATTTATTAGATTTATTTATTTATTTTAAAGAGAGAGAGTGGGAGCAAAGGCAGAGGGAAAGAATCTTCAAGCAGACTCTACACTGAGTGGAGCCCAACATGGGGATTGATCTCACAACTCATGAGATCATGACCTGAGCCAAAACCAAGAGCTGGATGCTTACCCACCTGAGTCACCCATGCTCCTCTCAAAGGGTCTTATTTAAAGTTGATTTTAAAATGGCAGAATCCAAATTTTAAAAGGGTATACCCTTTATATTATAGAACTTGTTCGATTAAACATAACCATGAGAAAAATACATATATATAGTAAATAGTGTAAATTATGTATATATATATATATACATATATATATATATATATATGTATATATATTCCTAAATAGCAAAAGAGAACAAGGAAAACAGGCCACATAGAGAAGAGATCTAGAAAATAAAAAATAATATGTACTAAAACAACATAAATGGTAGGAAATAATTGATATCAAAATTATTTTAGGGGCGCCTGGGTGGCTCAGTGGGTTAAGCCTCCGCCTTTGGCTCAGGTCATGATCCCAGGGTCTTGGGATCGAGTCCCGCAATGGGCTCTCTGCTCGGCAGGGAGCCTGCTTCCTCCTCTCTCCCTCTCTCTCTGCCTACTTGTGATCTCTCTCTGTCAAATAAATAAATAAAATCTTTAAAAAAATTATTTTATTTATATAATTGGTAAAAGGACAACTCCTAATTTTAAAAAGAGCATTTGAGATTGGCTCATAAGATAAAACTGACATTTGACTAACTAAAAGACATATCTAAATCAAAATAATTTAGAAAAGGAAAAATTATAAACAAACATATACAACAGAAATGCAGGATATAAATAGGTGTTACCATCCTGATATAAAAAAATGAATGCAGCCCAAAATACATTAAATTAGAAAAGGGGTACTTTATAATGCTAAAGGCCACATTCACAATGAAAATATAACAAAAATATTTATGTGTTAAATAATGTTGGAAATACCTCAAAAAGCAGAAATTCCCGGAAAGACAAGAGGTACATGGTGAAACAGTACTACTAGTACTAGAATTCTTCAACACGTAACTCAATGAGGTTAAGTTCAAACAGCTAAGAATATAAAAGATTTAAAACAACATAATAACTGTATGTTAAATTTATACACTAATAATAGTAAATATTCTCCTGAAATTTCCATAGTACATCTTCAAAACTAGCCAGATATCAAGTCACAAAGTAAACTCAATACATTTCATAAAAAGAACTAAAACCAACATTCTCTTGTCATAATAAAACAAAATGTAAAGTCCCTTCAACCTGGACTTTTATTTTCCTCCTGAGCTTGAGTCATATTTTCCTGCTTCTTTGTATGTTTTATAATTTTTTATCCAGTCAGACATTGTACATTTTATCTTATTGGATGCTATATATTTATAGTCTAATGAATATTCTTAAGCTTTTTTCTCAGATGCAGTTAAGTTAGTTGGCATCATTTTGATCCTTTTTCATCTTGCCTTTAAGGTTTAAAAAGCAGAGTAAGAACAGCATCTAGGGATAATTTTTCCCACTTCAGAGTCAAAACCCTTCTGAGCACTCTACTCAAGGCTTTGTGAATTATGAAGTTTCTGGCTCTGGCTTTTGGGAACAGAACCTATTTCTGACTCTGTGACCCCCAGAGATTATTGTTTCTAATTTTCTTTCTGTTATTTCTTCCAAAGCCTCAGGTAGTTCCCTCACATACCTGTGATTATCAATATTCTACCAGAGGGAGAGTTCATGCAGATCTCTGGAACTTTAATCTTAATCTTTTTATAGCTCTTTCTTCTCCAACAATCTGTCCTGAGAATCCAGCTGCCTCACGCTCCCTGATTCTCAGTTCCATCTTATCAATACAAGGAAACTGTTGGGCTATAGATGAATTCTTCTGCCAATGTGCTGTGGCCTCAAAACTCTCTCTAGGAACTAAGCTAGAGCAATCATAAGGCTCCCTGTGCTCATTTACTCTCTCTCAGTGTCACTACCTTCCATTCCCTGAAGTCCAATACCTTGAATACCATCATTTCATGTATTTCATTGATTTTTAAAACCATTTCAGGTGGGGGAGGGGCAAATCCACTGTCATGAAAGTACTTTTAAAATAATTTTAATTTATAAAATGTGACTGTTTTATATATTCAAATATTAAAATGAATTTTAAAAAGATTAGGGGAAAAAAGCCAAGATTTAAAATTAAATGCACATAGAGATAATGAGAACAACTATACAAAATGATAACCACAGGAGCTTCTAAATGTGATCATATATGGTATATTTCACAAAAACAAGGTTGGTGAAAAAAGCAGACTGGTGGGATTTCATCAACCTGTTAAAGAGGATACTTACCATAGATGCTGAGAATCACTAGGATTGACACCCTAAACCACCCTGCTGACACCATGACACACTTACTTGAATTTTCCCATAATACACAAATGAAATATTTTCAGATCATGGAGGTTTGCAAACATTGGGTGAATATATCGGACACTGTGAAAAAGGTGCAAAACCACCTTCATCATGCCTATTGTCCCCAGCATATCCACCAACTAGACCATGACCCTCAACAACCACGTGAGCACTGTCCACTGCCAGGCTCCTACCTCAACCAGTGCCACTATTTCTTAAACCAGGCCTGAAGTCTCCTAAATTACCAATCTACTCTACCAGTCCTCAGAGACATCCAGGGCTGCAGTGGCCAGCAGAACATGTCCCTGTACACAGTAACAGCCCAGAACAGGCCTGACTCCTAGCAAGCTCTCATCCTGTGTCCACCCAGATTCTTACGATTCCAAGTGTTTCCCTCTATGCATGCTGGCAATTTCATATGAATGAAGAAAACAGCTACCATTGTCACCCAAGCCCCAGGAGCTCAGTGTCTTCAGATCCAATGAGGCCTAGTTGCCCAGGAGGCCTGGCCAAGCAGGACCCAGAAAATCTTGTGGCTGTGACCCATGTGTTAGGTAGTAGCCAACCAACACTAACTCCTCCCAGAAGAGTAAGTACCAGTCCTCAGTGAGACCTGTCTCCACCTGTGAGTTCTCTCCTTCTTTCAGGCCTTTGGCTCCCCTCAGTGGTCCAAGAATAACAAGGAGATCACACCTCCCTGCTGCACACCCTGGAGCACAGCAGCCCAGCCTACATCTCCTCCATCACATGTAGGTGGAGTGATAGGGCCTCCAGCACCACCAGGAAACAGCAGTGTCAAACAATTGTCATTCCTGAAGTCCCCAGCCCCCAGGTCAGTGTCATCATGGTTAGCAGTGACAGGGACACAGGAACAAGGAGGAGGAATATGCCTTCGACAGGTAAGGCCATACCACCTTCAGACTTCCAGGAAGGAATAGGATGGGACATGTGCTATGTGCTGCCAGTTCACATTAGAGAGAGAGTTATCCAGGGATCTGGGCCACTTTCCATCACCAGACATGACAATTTGTCTCCCCTGGTTTCTACATTTTGTTAGGTCCTTGAGTCCTAAAGCAGTTTCAAGGGAAAGTCCTGAAGATTTACCATAATTGTTCAAACTCAAAATATTTTGAATCACTTTGGTCTTAAACATAGTTATAGGCACTCTGCACCTGGGAGATTTGATACAGTAAAAGTTGGGTTCACAATACCAGTGTATTTCAACCCCTGTAGGGTAAAAATCCTTGCCCTGGTCTAATAAATTTATTCTCAGTTGGTCAAGATATTTCTCTAACATCTCCTTGGCTCTCTCAGAATTTGAAGTAATTTTCCAACTTATCAGAAATTTGCCTGTGTCTGACCTAATAGAGTGTCACTAAATCTTTAGAACCAGATGGCATTTCTTAGAACTTTCAGAGGAATGCCAAAGCAAAATTATTATTCCAGACCCCTAGTATGTGTCACTATCAGTTGCCCCAGCAAATGGATAATCAGCAACTCAAATGTGTGAGGACTCCTGAACATGATAGGGCACACTGAGAGTGAGAAATTAAAGGGGAGAGATAGAATGACAAACATTCACAAAGTGTTCTCTTTTTTTCTTTTTTTTCCCACAAAGTGCTTTCATTTACACTATTTCATGTATCATTTGACAGGATATGCAAAGCAAGTAGTTCTAGTGCCATTTGGTAGACAAGGAAACTGAGGTCCAGAAAAAGTAAGTGATTCTCCCAAATTGATAAAGGTTCTAAGTAGAAGAACTGGGATTCAGATCTCCTGCTACTGAAGAAATGGTGATCTTAATTATTGACAAAAACAACTGATTCCTCTTCAGTTATTAATTTAACAAATATAAGTTCTATCCTGCCCCTCATCTGATCATTACCATGCCCACACACACCCTTGGTTGCATCCACTGTATGCAAGGCATCAGGTCAAGGCTGTGGAATGTTGACAGTATGTTCACAGAGCCATCACAGTGCTACAGTTCTAACAGCAAAAAGGGCAGAAGACAGCTCTTCTAATTCTTTGAGAAGAATTTTTGAAGTAAGGAGGCAAGACCCAGAAGCCTACTTTTTCTCAGTGAGTTCCTTTTGAGCAAGGGGGCTCATGCCTAATCTGTGGGCATGCCTAATCTGTGGGCATGAGTAGTCTAAAGAAAGAAGACAAACCAAACATATTTTCTGGGTCACCCAAGATTAAGTAGTAGAACCAGTCTTTTTTATTTTTTATTTTATTTTTTAAATTTAATTCCAGTATAGTTAATATACAGTGTTATGTTAGTTTCAGGTGTACAATATAGGTGTATAATTCAGATGTACAACAGATTCAGCAGTTCCGTATTTCACCAGTGTTCTTCACAACATCATCTATTTCACGCATCTCCTCACCCCCAACCCCGCTGGTAACCATCAGTTTCTTCTCCGTAGTTAAAAGTCTGTTTCTTAGCTTATCTCTCCTCTCTTTTTTTCCTTTCCTCATTTGTTTTATTTCTTAAATTCCATCTATGAGTGAAATCATATGTGTTTGTCTTTCTCTGACTGACTTATTTCACTTAACATTATACTCTTAGTTCTATCCATGTCATTGCAAATGGCAAGATTTCATTCTTAACATTTTGCCCAAATAATATTTCATCGTATATGTATAGCACATCTTCTTTATTTATCCATCTATAGAAGACCACTTGGGCAATATCCATAATTTGGTAATTGCAAATAATAATGCTATAAACAGAGGGATACATGTATCCCTTTGAATTAGGGTTTTTTTTTTTTTTTTGTAGTTTTTAGTTAAAAATCCAGTAGTGTAATTACTGGATCTATGGTAGTTTTATTTTTAACTTTTTGAGGAACATTCATACTGTTTTCCAAACTGCACCAGTTTGCATTCCTACCAATGATGCATGAGGGTTTCTTTCCCTCTACATCCTCACCAATACTAGTTGTTTCTTGTGTTTTGGATTTTAGCCATTCTGACAGGTGTGAGGTGATATCTCATTGTAGTTTTGATTTACATTTTCCTGATGATGAGTAATGTTGAGCTTCTTTTCATAGGTCTATTGGCCAAATATCTGTTCCTGTCTTCTGCTCATTTTTAATCAGATTATTTGTTTGTTGGGTGTTAAGTTGTATCAGTTTTTTTTTCAAAGACTTTATTTATTTATTTGTATCAGTTCTTTTTTTTTAAGACTTTATTTATTTATTTGGCAGACAGAGATTCCAAGTAGGCAGAGAGGCACAGAGAGAGAGAGAGGAGGAAGCAGGCTCTCCACTGAGCAGAGAGCCCGATGCGAGGCTCGATCCCAAGACCCTGGGATCATGACCTGAGCTGAAGGCAGAGGCTTTAAGCCACTGAGCCACCCAGGTGCCCCAGTATCAGTTCTTTACATATTTTGGATTCTAACCCTTTATCAGGTATGTCATTTGCAAATATGTTCTCCCATTCAGTAGGTTGTCTTTTAGTTTTGTTGTTTCCTTCACTGTGTAAAAGCTTCTTATTTTGATGTAGTTCCAATAGTTTGTCTTTGCTTTTCTTTCCTGTGTCTCAGGAGACACATATTTAAAAAGTTGTTATGGCTGATGTTAGAGACATTTCTGTTTGCACTCTCTTCTAGGATTTTTATGGTTTCATGTCTAACATTGAAGCCTTTAATCCATTTTGAATTTATTTTTGTGTATGGTATAAGAAAATGGTATAGCTTCATTCTTTTGCATGTAGCCGTCGAGTTTTCCCAACTCTATTTGTTGAAGGGACTGTTTCTCATTGGATATTCTTTCTTGGTTTGTTGAAGATTAATTTACCATACAATTGTGGGTATATTTCTGGGTTTTCTATTCTGTCCCATTGATCTATGGGCCTATTTTTGTGCCAGTACCAAACTGTTTTGATCACTGTAGCTTCATAATGTACCTTGAAGTCTGGAACTGTGATGCCTCTAACTTTCTTTTCTTTTTCAAGGTTGCTTTGGCTGTTCAAATACTTTTGTGGCTCCATTAAAAATGTTGGGATTGTTTGTTCTATCTCTGTGAAAAAGGCTGCTGGTATTTTAATAGGGGCTGCATTAAATGTGTAGATAGCTTTGGGTAGTACAGACATGTCAACAATATATTTTCTTCTGGTTCAGAAGCATGGAACATCTTTCCATTTCTTTGTGTTGTCTTTGATGTATTTCATCAATGTTTTATAGTTTTCAGTGTGCAAGTCGTTTTTTTTTTGGTTAGATTTATTCCTAAGTATATAATTATTTTGATGCAATTGTAAATGGGATTGTTTTCTTAATTTCTATTTCTGCTGCTTTATTATTAATGTCTAGAAATGAGTCAGCAATCAATGTGCAAAACTTATTTTAAATATTTATAAATGATTTTGATTAGAGGAGCATTCGACCATCTATAAGTGCTGAATAATCCATCTTTCCTCCTTGAAATTACCTGGACAAATTAAAAAAAAAAAAACTGATAACCACAAAAAATAATAATAATACATCTGTCAACTTTTGAAAAGTATTCTCTGTAAACTCATAAAAGGATATATTCTAAGCACCAAAATAACTAAAGAAATCCAGGGGAAATTCCAGGGAAGATTGCAGAATAGGAGGAGCCTGGGCTCACCTTGTCCCACAGATACAACTAGATAACCCCCACATCAGTGTAAATAAACTAGAAAAAAAATGCAGACTACCAGAGCAGATGCTACACAGTAAGTGTAGAGGAGAGGCTGCATTGAGGAGGGAAGGAAAGGTAAAGACATGGATCGGAATCCAATGGATACACAGAACTGCCTGTGAGAGGGAGGAATGAGGCAGTCAGAGAGGCAGGAGAGGAGCAGACCCATGCCAGACACTCCAGGCATGAGGGACTCACATGGTGAAGATGAATCCCCATAATATTTGGCTTTGAAAACCAGAAGGGTCTGGCTTCAAGAGATGTTAGAATAATTAGGGCTTAACCCCAGAAATCTTAGAAATCAGTGTACTCTACTTGGGAGAGCTAGAGAGCAATAGGAAACAAAGTCCCCACCCCTAAAGAGATAGCACAAGAAACAGCCACACTGAGATACAGCATCACAGCAACAGTTTGAAAAATGCCAGGGGGTTACAGGAAGATTTATTTACTAATCTCAGAGGTTCTGCTGGAGGGTCAGGGATCTTTAGGAGAACTCTCCAAGAGCATAAGAGCTGGTGGACACCATTTCCCTCACTGATCTCCTAGCCTAGATATAGGGACATCTGTTGTGACCAGTGCGGTGGGAACACCTTCCACCTAGTTTGTTAAGAGTGTACATTGCCTTCATGCATTTATGTGCATCCACATCCTCCAACCCCATCAGCCTGGGCAGTTTTCCCAAGTGGCTGCAGGTCCCCTCCTGCAGTGGACCAGCATGGGCCTGCTGGCACTGCGTACCCTGACTGAATTCTCAGGCAAACCCCAATCCACAAACACACCCTTGGGAGAAGTCATCCAAAGCTGTGTCACAAACCTGGTAGTATGCAAGCAGCCCCAACAGGGGCCATCCACACCAAAATGAGTCCTGCCCAGGGAGAGGGGAAGATAACCACACAAACCAGTCTGAATATAGCCCCAACAGTGGGTTGGGGTGGACATTTAGTTGGATTTGTGCCAGTCTTACCCACCAGTGAAATCTTCTCAGGGGACAGCATAAGAAGAGTGCCCTGAAATTTGGTGTTACCACAGCTCTAGCAAATGCCTGGTCTGACTCAATCCAATGAGGCTCTAGACTGACCTATTAACAATACAGGGATCAAATCCTGCCCACAACTGGCAAAGAGAGCCATTGAAGATGACTGAACTGAAGGCAAACACAGCTCAGCCACAAAAATACATGCAACACACATAGGAGACAGAACTTAAGTGCCAGTTTCTGATGAACAAGGGACATTGTGTTGCAGAGACTTTAGGGCCTCTTCTTCATAGGGTCACTGCTTTCAACATTAGGAGACATAGCTGATTTACCTAACACATAAAAACAGATATAGTTAGACAAAATAAGGAGACAGAGCAATATATCTCAAATGAAAGAACGGGGCAAAATCAGACCAAGAGACATAAGCAAAAGGGACATAAATAATATGACTGACAGAAAATTCAAAGTAATGGTAATAAAGATAATCACTGGACTTGAGAGAAGAATAGAAGACCTTAGTGAGATCCTCAACAAAGAGTTAAAAAAGAATCAGTCTGAGAGGAACAACTCAATAAATGAAGTTAAAAATATACTAAAGGGAATAAATAGTAGACTAGAGGAAATTGAAGAATGGATCAGTTACCTGAACGAGAGTTAATGGAGAGCAATCAATCTGAATACAAGAGAGAAAAAAGAGTAATAAAAAATGAAAATAGATTAAGGAAACTCAACAACAGTATTAAGCATAATAACATTTGCATTATAGGATTCTCAGAAGAGAAAGAGAAGGGAGAAGGAAATAATAGCTAAAAACTTGCGGAATCTGGGAAAAGAAAGAGAAATCCTGACCCAGGAGGCAAAGAGAGCCCCAAGAAAATCATCCTAAGGAGGTCCACATCAAATCACATTGTAATTAAAATTACAAAATGTGATAAAGAGAGAATTATAATTTTTAAGATTTATTTATTTATTTTAGAGAGAGAGAGTATAAGTGGGAGGGGCAGAGGGAGACGCTCAGCCAGTTGTGCCACCTAGATACTTTAAAGAGAGAATTTTAAAAGCAGCAAGTAAAATAATAATAGTAATAAATAAAGGCGGCAAGGGGGAAAAAAAAGTTACATTCAAGGGAAATCCTTTTAGGTTATCAGCTGAGTTTTCAGCAGAAACTTTGCAGGTCAGAAGAGAGTAGCATGATAAATTCAAGGTGCTGAAAGAGAAAAAGAAAAAAAAAACACACACAACCTCAAACAAGAATACTCTAGCCAGCAAGGCTATCATTCAGAATAGAAGGAGAGGTAAAGAATTTCCCAGACAAACAAAAGCTTAAGGAATTAATCACCACTAAAGCAGCCTTACAATAAATGTGAAATGGGACTCTGTGAGTAGAAAGACCATAAGCAGGAGTAAGAAAAGTAAGCAGCACAGAAGCACTAGATTAAGTATTATCCCTTAAAAAAAATCACTCAAGGGATTCACAAAATAAATGGATGGAAAACATGAAATCATATACATAAAACAAGAGGGTGAGAGAAGTAGAAATTCAGTGCTTTTAGAATGGGTTCAAATTTAATTAACCATCAACTTAATATAGACTGCTATATACATAGAATGTTATATATAAACTTAATAGTGACCACAAATTAAAAACCAGGAATAGATATACAAAAAATAAAGAGAAAGAAATCCAAGTATATGACTAAAGAAAGCCAGCAGCATGAGAGAAGAGAGCAAGATAAGAAAGAACAAAGAACTATGAAAACAACCATAGAACAAGTAACAAAATGATAATAAATACATACCTATCAATAATTACTTTGAATGTAAATGGACTAAGCAGTCCAATTAAAATGCATACAGTAACAGATTAAAAAGCCAAACTTATCTATATACTGCCTATAAGAGACTCGTTTCATACCTAAGAACACACGCAGATTGAAAGTGAAGGGATGGGAAAGCATTTATAATGCAAATGGAAGTCAAAGAAAGCTGGATTAGCAATACTTAACATTGGAAAAAATAGACTTAAGGACTCTAACCAGAAACATAGAAGGGCACAAAATAATCATAAAGAGAACAATCCAACAAGAAAATATAACAATTGTAAATATTTATGCACCCACTGTGGGAGCTCTCAAATACTTAAAGCTGCTAAGAACAAACATAAAGGAAGTAATCCATAGTAATACAATAATAGTAGAGGACTTTAACGGTCCACTCACATCAATAGATAGTTCATTGAAATAGAAACCAACAAAGAAAAAAATAGCTTTGAATCACACATTGGACCAAATGGATCTAACAGAGGCATTCAGAATGCACCATCCTAAAACAGCAGAATATGCATTCTTTTCAAGTGCACGTGGAATATTTTCCAGAATAGACATACATTAGCCCACAAAACCAATATCAATTAATTGAAAAAGACTTCAGTCATACCATGCATCCTTTCTGACAAAAAGACTATGAAACTAGAAGTGAACCACAAGAAAAAGTCTGGAAAGACCACAAATACATGGAGGTTTAATAACATGCTACTAAACAATGAATAAGCAACCAGGAAACCAAGGAGGAAATTTTTAAAAAATACATGGAGACAAATGATAGTGGAAACACAATGATCCAAACCTTTGGGATGCAGCAAAAATTGTTGTAAGAAGAAAGGTTAGAGCAAGACAGGCCTACCTCAAGAAGGAGAAAAAAGTATCAAATAAATAACCTAACTTTATACCTAAGAGAGCTAGTAATTAATTAATTAATTAATTAATAAAACAGCAAACAAAATCCAAAACCAGTAGAATTAAGGAGATAGTAAAGTTTAGAGCAGAAATAAGGAAAATAGAAACTAAAACAATATATAGAGAGAACAGATTAATGAAACCAGGAGCGGGTTCTTTGAAAAGATAAACAAAATTGATAGCCACAATCATGAAAAGGGGGGACTCAACCGAAATCAGAGATGAAAGAGAACTAAGAACTGATATTATAGAAATATAAAGAACTACAAGAGAATATTATGAAAAATTTTATGCCAACAAAGTGGGTAACCTAGAATAAATGAATAAATTTCTAGAAATATATAACACCAAAATTAAAGCAGGAAGAAATAGGATATTTGAACAGACCAACGACTAGCAACAAAATCAATAATCAAGAAGCTCCCAACAAACCAAAGTCCAGGACCAGAGGGCTTGACAAATTCTTGAAAACATTTAAAGAATGTTAAACATTTAAATAATACCTATTCTTCTAAAACTATTCCAAAAAGTAGAGAGGAAGCAGAGCTTTCATTCTATGAGATCAGCCCTACCCTCATACCAAAGCCAGAAAAGACAATGCAGAAGAAGAGAACTATATGCCAATATCTCTGATGAACATAGATGTGAAAACGTCAACAAAATATTAGCAAAATGAATCCAACAATACCAATAAAGTGGGATCTACACCTCAGACACAAGGGTGGTTCAGTATTTATAAATCAATGATTGTGATACATCACATCAACAAGAGAAGGATAAAAGCTATATGATCATTTCAAAGATGCAGAAAATTGCTTTGACAAAGTATAACATCCATTCATGATAAAAACCTTGAACAAAATAGGCTTAGAGGGAACATACCTCAGTATAATAAAGGTCATATATAAAAACCGTAGCTAACATCATACTTAACTGTGAAAAATTGAGAACTTTTCCTCTAAGGTCAGGAACTGGACAAAGACATTACCAATTTTACTTAAAATAGTACTGAAAGACCTGGTTACAGCAACCATAAAAGAAAAAGGAATATAGGCATTGAGATTTGTAAGGAAGAAATAAAACTTTCACTATCTGCAGATGGCATGGTACTATATATAGAAAACTCTGAAGACTTCACCAAAAAACTACTGGAACTGATATATGAATTCAGTAACGTCACAGAATAAAAACCAATATTCAGAAATCCACTACATTTCTATACACTAATGATGAAGCAGCAGAAAGAGAAAGTAAGAAAACAGTCCCATTTGCAATTGCACCAAAAATAACAAAATACTTAGAAATAAACCTAACCAAGGAGGTAAAAGACTTGTCTGAAATCTATAAAACACTGGTGAAAGAAATTGAGGATGACACACACAAATGGAAAGCTATTTCATGCTTATGGATTAGAAGAATAAATATTAAGATATTCATACTATCCAAAGCAATCTACAGATTTAAAGCAATTCCTATCAAAATACCAACATTTTTCACAGAGCTAGAACAAACAATACCAAAATTTGTATGGAATTACAAAAAACCCCAAATAGCATTACCAATCTTGAAAAAGAACAAAAGTGGCAGTATCACAATCTCAGATTTCAAGAACTATTGCAAATCTATAGTAAGGAGAACAATAAGGTACTGGCACAAAAACAGACACATAAATCAATGGAAAAAAATAGGCATCCTAGAAATAAACCCAAGAATATATGGTCAATTAGCCTTTGACAAAAGAGGCAACAATATGCAATGGGAAAAAGATGGTCTCTTCAACAAATGATGTTAGAAAACCGGACAGTTAAATGCAAGAGAATGAAACTGGACCATTTTCTTACACCATACACAAAAATAAACTCCAAAAGGATTAAAGACCTAAATGTGAGACCTGAAACCATAAAAATCCCAGAAGAGAAAATAGGCAGTAATTCCTATGACATTGGCTATAGCAACATTTTTCTAGCTATGTATCCCTTGGCAAGGGAAATAAAAGCAAAGGTAAACTGTGGGACTGCATCAAAATAAAAATCTTCTGCATGGTGAAGGAAACAATTAAAAAAAAAACTTTAAAACAACCTACTGAATGTGAAGAGATATTTACAAATGACATGTCTGATAAAGGCTTAGTATCTAAAATATATAAATAACTTATACAATTCAACACCAAAAGTACTAAATAATCCAATTTAAAAATGGTCAGAAGACATGAAGAGACCTTTCTCCAAAGAAGACATGCAAAAGGCCAACAGTCATGTGAAAAGAAGCTCAATATCACTCATCATCAGGGAAATGCAAATCCAAACCACAATGAAATATCACCTCACACCTGTCAGAATGGCTAAAACCTAAAACAGAAGAAACAAGTGTTGGTGAGGATGTGGAGAAAAAGGAACTTTTTGTGCACAGTTGGTGGGAATGCAAACTGATGCAATCACTGTAGAAAACATTATGGAGGTTCTTCAGAAAATTAAAAATAGAACTACCTTATAAACCAGTAATTCCCCTATTGGATATTTATCCAACTAGTATGATAACACTAATTTGAAAAGGTCTATGCACCCCGATGTTTATTACAGCATTGTTTGTAATAGCCAACTTATGGAAACTCAGGTGTCTATCCATAAATGAATATATAAAGGTTCTGCAGTATATATACACAATGTAATATTTCCATAAAATAGAATGGAATCTTGTCATTTGAAGCAACATGGATTGATCTAGGGGGTGTAATCCTAATTGAAATTTGTCAGAGAAAGAATATCCCATAAGATTTCACTCCATGTGGAATTCAAGAAACAAAGAATAAAAAGAGACAAACCAAAAACAGTCTTACCTATAGAGAACAAACTGATGCTTACCATAGGGAAGGTGAGTGGAGAATGGGTAAAATAGGTGAAGGGGATTAAAAATACATATATCATAATAAGTACTGAGTAATATATAGAATTATTACATCACTATATTGTATATCTGAAATTGTTTTAACATTATGCTATTTATATTAGAAATCACAAATAAAATAGAAATGTTGGACATTTTGTTAGCTTTGTTCTTAGTGTTAGCATTGGAGAATTTTTTAATATTTATTTATTTATTTGTTTGTTTGTTTGACAGAGAGAGAGAGAGAGATCACAAGTAGGCAGAGAGAGAGGGGGAAGCAGGCTCCCTGCCGAGCAGAAAGCCTGATGCAGGGCTTGATCCCAGGACCTGAGATCATGACCTGAGCCAAAGGCAGAGGCTTAACCCACTGAGCAACTAAGGTGCCCCTGGAGAATAATTTTTTTTTTGAGAATAATTTTTTAAATGAGAAAATATATTTAAGTTATTGTGAACCAGGGTTCTCTCAGTATGAGAAGGGAGATACAGAAACAATATGGAAATCTTTTCTATTTATACAGAGAAAAAATATAGTTTATAAAACTCATATACTTAACAAAAGAAAACAACCATCAAGTCTACATTCTGTGTTATTTTCATCCTACTTTTTTTATATTGACTTATTTATATTCTTTAAATTTTTAGAATTTTATAGATTCAGTAATTTCAAAGATTCCACTTGACTCAACTATTTATAATTATTAAATTATTTTTAGATGGTCAAATGAACACAAGCCAGCCAGTTGAAGGCATTACTATTTCAAATAGGCTCCTAAACTGTGGCTTAAACCCATGACCCTGAGGTCAAGACCCAAACTGAGATCAAGAGCTGGAAACTTAACTGACTGAGCCATTCCAGCACCCCTGAGCCATTCCAGCACCCCAAGTTCAAGGCATGTTAATCTCAGTCCTTTGCACTAACATAGACACTTAAATCACACTTGCTTTCTAGAATACATTAGACTTGCAGGACCATATTTGATCTTTTATTATTCAAGATATAGAAGCAGCAACTTTCTTCGTTCATTTTAGTGGAAAACTGCATTTGGAACCAAAATTTTGTCAGTTACTCACAGGTGAAATGTTTCTAGACATGCACTGGTGTTTGAAAAAGTGAGAACTTTGCATGCTACTAGCATGGCAGAGATGGAAATAAGTAATTTTTAAGATTATGAGTTCCTATTGATTTCTCAACTTAAATCTAATGTTATCTTGTGCCTTCAAGTTTTCTTCCTATATAAAAAATAAATTATTTCCTCTATAACTTGCCTGTTTGGGTTTTCAGTCCTTCATCTAATCTATAATCATGCCCCATTCTTGTTAAAAATCCTTGCTATAGACTGTTTTTGTGCCCCCCAAATTCATACATTGAAATCTAATCTCCAATGCAATAGTGGTATTTCAGGGTAGCATCTGGGAACTGATTAGGAATTGAGAGTGGAACTGTCTTGATTGGCATTAGTGCCCTTATAAAGGAAGCCTGTGAGAGATCCCTCACACTTTCTGCCATTTGAGGACACAGCAAGAAGATACATGTCTATAATGCAGGAAGCTGACTTTCACCAGACAATGAATGTACCAGTACCTTGATCTTGGACTTCTCAGCCTCCAGGACTAAGAGTAGTAATTTTTTGTTGTTGATAAGCCACTGAATATATGGTATTTGTTTTTAGCAGCCCAAATGGACTAAGACAGTCTTTTGGTTCATCAATCACTTTTTTCTAATCACTGTATTGACTCTTATTTTAGATATAATACTATATCCCTATATTATATTTGTTTTCTAATAGACCTGCATTTTCAAGTTTACTTTGTACAACTTTATAACAACAACAACAATACCTGCATTGTTAATTATATCAGGTAGTGTTCCAACAGAGAACAGGCATAGTCAAACAGGGAATTAAGGAGAATTTAATAAAGAGATTGTTTACAGAGACATGGGCAAGTTTTAAAGGAAATCAACTAGACATGGTACTATATCTTCTGGTAGCAACAGGAGAAAGTTTTTACAGCTCCTAGACCAAAAAGAAAGAAGAGTATAGATAGCAAAATTCAGAGAAAGAGAAAGAGCTATAACTTCTGACAAAGATCAATGGGGAGAGAAGGGTGAATGGACTTGAACAGGGAATAGAGACAGGCTATGGCCTTATAGGGAGGTATCAGGGGAATAAATATCCAAACACACCTTTCCATTTCCCCTCATATTTCCTGCTGATTCCCCTCATTGGCTAACTCCAAGGGTAAGACGAGGGCAAGAGAATCCAATGATGTAGTCCATAAATTTTAGCTTCCTAGAGAAAGAGCTGGGCAGAAAAGGAGTCTGAAAAGGGCAATGGAAAATATCTATCTTCCCTGCAAAAAGCCACCTCTTTCTAAGCTCCCAATCATTTCTCTAAGTGCCAGTTTCACTTAGTTCATGCTATTTCAAATCTATTTTCTCTGAAACTATTTTCAGAGCTCCACCCAAAATCAGTTTTTCCTCTCCTTCTGGATAAATGAAGTCATATCCAACCATTGGCTCAAGTCAGAATGTGACTATTATTCTTAACTTATTTTTCCTTTCTAACATAAATCATCCTTCAGACAACATAATTTGGAAAGCAAACCTTTAAAATATCTTTAAATTCTCTTTCTTCTTTTCAGTCCTGACTGTCATAGTCTTCCTTAGTTCAGGCACTAAACATTTTCTCCATGGACTACTGTAGTAAGTTCCTAGCTGGTCCTATTGTCTTGCCTCTTTCTAAGAAATAGTTGTAGAGCCTAATAATTTATCTTTTTAGTACTGCTATTGCTCTGTTCAAATCAGCCAATTATAACCTGGTCATGTCTTTCATCTGATAATTATATAAAGGTCAATCTCCTCGACTTGGTATTAAGACTCTTTTGTAATCTATCACCAACCTACCTTTCTAGCTTCATTCTCACCCCTCCTTTACTTTAACCTTATGTTCTAATCAGACCAAAGTATTTACAGCATGCCATACACAAGATTTCTTTTGCAACAAACATTTATTGATTGCCTACAATGTGCCAGACACTGAGCTATGTGCTGTGCCTAAAAGGATGGATGACATTAAGTCCATGACCTCAATAACTTCCTTTAATCATAATATTTCTGCTATATGCAATACAGACCCATTTTGTTATATTGGAAAACTCTGTACATCAATCTAGTTTCAGCTTAAACATGGCTTCCTCTGTGAAGCTGATGTAGTTTTTGAATATAGATAAGGTTTGGTGGGGTCCAGGGCCAAGAAAGAATTCTTGAGATGTCTTTGGTGCAAATGCTGGTTTTATTAAAGCATGGGGACAGGACCCCTGGGCAGAAAGCGCGCTGCTTCCTGTTGCTCCAGGATTGTGAGGAACAACTGATTATATACTTTGGAGTGGGGAGAAATATAGATAAGGGAAGTTCCAAATAGATTTTCATATGCTAAAGAAGACTCACTAGATATAGGAACACTTGGCTACTGTCAAACTAAGGTTGTTTTTCCCTCTAACAAGGCATTAAAATTAAGACAATTAGGAGCTTCCTGGAGGAACATTATATTCTGCTTGCCTCAAGTATTTGTCAATGGGCTGCAGGTTATAGGAACATTTAATTTTATCTGTATTTCCTTCTGCCTTTGTTTCCCACATTAAAGTCTTTCCTGATTATACCAATTAGAGATAGTCACTTCTTCAGTGTCCACTAATACCATAGGCATATTTTTATTTTAGCACTTAATATCCCACTGCTTTTATTTACTTAAATGTCTTGCTTTCTAACTAGATTGAGTTATATTATCATACTTTGCAAATCTTTGTATCCCCAGTGTTTAACAGAATCTCAATAAGTATTTGTAAACTAAAGAATGAATGATGGAGTTAGTGAATTAGAATAAGGGAGCTAAGGGGAGAGAAGTAGAAACCAGAGAAGAGAGTAGAGGAGAGGGAAAAGCAAAACAAAAATCCTCTACAACACTCTGAATCTGTTTGAGGGCCATGATATTTTCAAGGTTAAGACAAAATGCAGGAAACTAAGGTGTTTGTTTGGTCATTTCTAAATATTTTACCCAGAGCAATTATCTTTATAGTAAGTTTCCTTTCAAGGACTATATTTTGTGGTTATATTTTAATTAACTAAAAGTGATTCCACATGTTAAAAATCAAAAAGCCTACAAAGTGACCTCATTATAGTCAATGAGAAAGGTTATGAAAAGCAATATTCCACATGCACAATCATACATGCAAGCACCCCAAGCTATAAATCATATTTATCAACATTCAGTTTTATTACATACAGTTGTCCTTGTAAATTCATTGTTCAGAAAAAAATTTAACTTCTGAAAGTAACTAGAAGGTGTTTGATTTCCAGATGAATTATTTAGGTTGTTTCTTTTACATGACTTATTCTGGGAATCCCAGATTTGTTTTGTTAATTTTCTCAATGTAGTATGCCTTTCTTTCCTATTTATATGACTTCTGTTATAATTTTAAGAATGCAAAAACAACTATATTTACATTTAGTGTGATGTTAAATGTCTTTCTAATAGTATTTTGCTTATATTTAAATAATTACTATTATTCAAAATACAGTAACAAAGAAAGGAAGGACTTTAGAGTAGTAGAAAACGCTTGGATGGGACTTCAGGTAATTTTTACTTTCGATTTTTCTTTGTTAGCCAATTAAACAGGTTGGTCTTGGGCTAAGTCACTTCCTTCTTGACTCCAATTTTCTCTTCTGAAAAAAATCTGTGCTCAATTGATAAGAGATGGCAAACTAGAACGTCACAGTTTGAAATCTGTATCAGATGGGTTTTACAAAAAAGTGTTGGCCGCTGTAGAATTTTAAAAAGAATCTGAAAGATTCAGGTAAGCTTTCAATCCCAGATTTGCCAAATGCCCTCTCCCCTCCCCACACCCCTAAACTGCTCATGTGCAGAGCAGGCCCAAAGAAGGATAATGAAGGCTTTGAGAACTGAATTGTGATATAAACACCGTCCAAGACACAGACCAAACTCTGCTCTGGTAACCACCCCCAAACTTTCTATTGTCATATACCAGTGCCAGTTAATAGTTGCCATATACTTGCAGATGTGAGAGAAATTAATTTGTGGCTTTAAGATAAATGACCATTAAGCTGACTTCTTCATTAAAATGTAAATTTTCAGAGAAGTTTAGACATACCTATTAGGAAGGGTATTTAGTCTTTCTGAGAAAGTCTCTCACAAGTGATGTATTTTTGGAATATAGGTGAGGTTTGGTGGGGTAAGGTCTGGAACTGACAATTTAGAAAGAATTCTTGAGACATCTTTGGTGCAAAATGGTGGTTTTATTAAAGAATGGGGACAGGACCCATGGGGAGAAAGAGATGCTGCAGTGGATTTGTGAGGGGCTAATTATATAATTGGGAATTGGGGGACCTAAGGAAAGAGTAGATTTTCAAAACTTTTGTATGCTAAAGAAGATATACAAAATATTGGAGGTCTTGCAATTATCAAGTTAAGGTTGTTTTTCCCTCTAGTAAAGCATTAACATTAGACAGTTGGGACTTTCCCTCTGGAAGTTGGGTTATTGATAAGAATTTTTTTTTTTTCTTGTAAGTCACTGAGACAATTGTAAAATGAGGGAGACATAGGTTTTCCTGGACTGTGATCTCTAGGAGTTAACCATTTGTTTTTTCTTCCTTTAGCTTTAGGGCAGCCAGGAGTGCCTGGGGAATGTCACACATATCCCACCTGGGGTGGGGAGTGGTTTGCAGGGTGTCAGGTTGTACTTTGTCCTCAACAGGCCTTCTGCCCCCTCATTACAAGTCTGTATTGCTTGAATTAGGCTTATGAAGGGAGTTCTGTTATGGCCATTGATTTGAGGATTAGCTGTCTGAAAGCTTCTGGGACATTAGCATTTTTAAAAAGTGTTTCATGAAAAAAAAAAACCTTGTGCAATTACATTTTATATTCTTGAATATAGCTTTTATATTCTTGACTATAATCTCATATGAGACATAGTACATGGTCAATAATATTTTGAAAGAATAAATCTGCAACAAAATACAAGGCAGAGCTAAGGTTAAGCAAAACTTAATTATAAGCCTAACTTTGGGGAACCTTAAATGTACAAATATTCATGTAACCTCTTCAAGTACAAAAATACAGTATATTTAAAAAGCTAAATCTTTTAAAAAAGCTGAAAAAAGGTCAATCCAATTGTATACCAAAGGAAAGAAAACTTTTCTGATAAATCAATTTAGATGACTTTACAATTATATATTTCCAATTCCCTGAAGAAATGATTTTTCTGAATTTTAATGTTTTTCCTTCTGCTTTATTTCTGGAGTGGAGGCAAATTAAATAATTTGTCTTTGAGGAATATTAGTATCTTCTATAAGACAGAGATTGGAGGCTGCATTTTACTTTGTCTGTCATCTCTCATATATTAGCTAATCAATAATTATCCATAGTTTAGTTTCAGCTTTCTTTTTTTAACTATGAATTTTACACTTTCTTTTTAATTAAAATTGGTAAGTTGCATAATCATTTTTGCAGGAGCTTGGAGTTGAATTTAGAAACCAAATATAAGAGGATTAATTAGCTACTTTTGTTTAGATTTTTAATCTTTTAAATAAAGTGCAATTTCCTTTCAAATATGGCAAATCTTAACTTAAAATATTGCATGATCATGATTGCAGGTTAGAAAAATGGGACATAATGTGGGTTTTATTGGGATACTCACTTGAATAAATGTATTTACTAAAATGGCCTCATTAATTTTTATAAGCCACTGTGCAATGAAAAAGAATCCTGGCTTATATAGTTTCACTTTCAGGGTTACTAAAGAAAATGTTTACTAGTTTCTGATGATCATCAAAACCTAGTAAGCATAGGGGTTTGATGGTGTGACTATTTGCAGAAATTGCTTGCCAAGAAATAATGCAAGTCTGTTATTCTGATTCTCTGAAATTTCTGTATGGTGAGGTGTGGCTTTTCCATTATGAGGTCTCCAGTTTAAAAGAAACGGCATCATGGGCACCTGGGTGGCTCAGTGGGTTAAGCCGCTGCCTTCGGCTCAGGTCATGATCTCAGGGTCCTGGGATCGAGTCCCACATCAGGCTCTCTGCTCAGCAGGGGGCCTGCTTCCCTTCCTCTCTCCTACTGTGATCTCTCTCTGTCAAATAAATAAATAAAATCTTAAAAAAAAAAAAAAAAAGAAACGGCATCATGTCTCCTAATCTCCTCAGATCATGGAGGATACATTATATAAACAATTGTTTAGAAAAGTATTTTTCTTTGTAAAATTGACCATAACCAAGCAGCTGAAAAGTCAAAACTAACTTTGTTTGGAAACAAATTATCAGAACTTTCTCCTTCCTGTGACTAGTCTGTTGGCTCTGATTTATCTTAAAATTAAAAAAAATCTTATTTTCTTTTGGATTCAGTTTAAGATAAAATGAAGCATGATTTCTCATTCAAAAGGGAAACTAGAGAGTAAGATGAAACCTAGAGTTGATGTTATTTTTCCATCCTTCAATTTTAGGTGTTGATGATTTTTACTAATGGATTGCTGGTGGTAAAAAATAATTAGATTTCTTTCATAAAATATTAATTTAGGGGAAAGTGTATGGTTTTGAAATTTGTTCCTGTTTCATGTTGTTGTTTGTAGAATTCACCTATCAAATAACCTTACCTCCTAAAACTAAGAATATAAAACATTGTGGTTCCAGCCACAATGAGTGAGCCTACCAAACACACTGATCTAAAAACTTGGCAAAATGCAAAAAGCAAAATAAAACACCTACCTGAGAACTTAAAAAGTAAAAAAAAAAAAAAAAAAAATGGGCAGGCTGGAATAGGCAATCAAAACCTGAAGAAAGACCAATACGGAGAAGGTGTTTTTTTGTCTGATGGCTTCTTTTTAACTTCCTTTTTTTTCTGGCTCTAACTTCAAGGCAGGCCAAATCAGTGATTGCTTAGCAGTCAGGTCAGTGAATTCTCCAAGAGAAGTCTGCCTTTCAGTGCCAGACAAATATTTATTTTTATTTACTTTCTTTTTTTTTTTTTTCCCTCAGTCCTGACTTAAGTAAGCCCTATTTGAGGCATGGTAGATACAACATAATCACCTATTACCTGGAGAGAAAGCCCATCTCTCTGAATAGAGAAACTGGGCAAGAAGCCCTGTTATACAGAGTGTGGGGGAAACCTCATAATTTGCACATCCCTTTTCTCTTGCCACTTCACCTCAAGTGCAGCCCAAGTTGCATGGACCTGCACAGCACTGTGGGAAGCTAAAACTTTGAGAGAACTCCATCTTGCCAGAGAAATGGGGAAATGAACTCCTTAGACCAGGAGAAGTGCAGGTGATGAAGTTCTAGAACCTAGGTGAGGTTCCGTGGGCTGAGGTCCGGAGCCGATGACCAAGAAAGAATTCTTGAGACATCTTTGGTGCAAAATGATGGTTTATTAAAGCACGGGGACAGGACCCGTGGGCAGGAAGAGCTGCTACCCCGGGTTGTGAGGGATGGCAGGTTATGTACCCTGCGGTTGGGGGAAGGTGAGGGGAAGGGAGGTTTCAGTGGAGTTTTCATATGCTAAAGAGGGCCTACAAGGTGCCAGGATGTCTCAGGCCTACCCGAGGCCTTGCCTTTGCAGCTGGATCAATGTTGTCTTTAGACCAGCCATTAACATTAAGATAGTTGGGAGACTTTTTGGTGGGTTGTCACAATCCTGCTATCAATCGTCTTTGTTAGTGAGATTTAGAACATTTGTAAGCCAAGGGAGACTCCTGTCTAGCAGGATTGTGAGCTCTGCAAGTTAACTATTTGCTTATTGTTCATGGCAGTCAGGGCTGCCTGAGGGATGCTACACATGACAGAGGGAGAGCGGATGGAGAGGGGGGTGCAAGGTGCCAGCTTTTGCTTTGTCTTCAGCCAGCCCCGTGCTCCCTCATCAGGGGGACTCTCCAAGTGAAGAATAAAAAGAATAGGTCACTGATTTTGTATATGGACCAAAAAAGCTGAGGGCTCACTCCCAAACTGTGTATGCATGGAATATACCCAGAAAAGAAAAACAGAGCATTTGAAAACTGAGCTACAATATAAAAGTTGCCTGAGGTGCAGACCAAACCCTGAGTGTCATATGCAAGGGACAAACACAAACAGTACTGAAAAGGCTTTGAAAAATGAACTGACTTTGGAACCACCTTTGTGGTTTGAGAAGGCAAGAAAGAACTTGGAGTCTGAATTTCACCAGGTTGATTGCCTACTAAAACAACAGCAGCAACAATAACAAAAACAGTAGGAACAACAAATCAACATTCTCCAAAGGATTTTAAAAGGAATAAGAGCTTGATTACAATATTCAAAATGTCCAGGATACAATACACAATTACTCAACATACCAAGAAACATGAAAGTCACACAAAATCTCAGAAGACAATCAACAATCTGAAATAGAGGTAATAATTATTAAAAAAAAAAAAAGACCTTAGAAGCCAGTATAAGTGCCATTAAGTAAAAGTGAGGACTCCTAAAACAAATGTAAAGAGATCAAATCTGTAACAAAGAAATAGAAACTATATGAGTAAAAAAATTTTGAACTGAAAAATATAATATTTGACATGAAAAATGTACTGATAAGCTCAGTAATAGAATGGAGTGACAAAGAGTCAATGAACCTGAAATTATACCAAGGGAAGTTTTCTAAACTGCAAGAACAGAAAGAAAGAAAAAAAAAAAAACAATGAAAATAACTGATCAGAATTTCTGGGATTTCTAGAGTGATATCAAAACATCTAATATTCGGGCGCCTGGGTGGCTCAGTGGGTTAAAGCCTCTGCTTTGGGCTCAGGTCATGATCTCAGTGTCCTGGGATAGAGGCCGGCATCCACATAGGGCTCTCTGCTCAGCAGGGAACCTGCTTCCTCCTCTCTCTGCCTGCCTCTATGCCTACTTGTGATCTCTCTCTCTCTGTGTCAAATAAATTAAAAATAAAATAAAATAAAATAAAAACAAAAAAGTCCAATATTCATGTCACTGGAACCCTTGAAAGAAAGAATAAAATTAATGCAGAAAAGAATATTAAAGTCTAATGATTAAAACTTAAAAGATTTGGTAAATATATAAAGTAAAATACTTATAAAGCTCTGCAAATCACAAACTGGATAAACTCAAAGAAAACCATGCCCAGACACATCATAAATTGTTGAATATCAAAGGTAAAAATGTGTATATGTATATGTATATATTTCCACATAAAGGAAAACAACAATCAATTGCATATTTCTCATTGGAAATCATAGAGTCTACAAGACTCTGGAATATCTTTAAAGCGCTAAAAAAATTGTCAATGCAAAATTGTTTAACTGGTGAAAATTATCTTCAGGAATGAAAGCAAAATAAAGGCATTTTTAGATGAAGGAAAACTAAGAGAATTCATGACAAGCATACCTTACTCTAAAATAATGTCAAAGAATCTTCTTCAGACTGAAAGGAAATGATGCCAGATATAAACTTAGAACATGAGTGTGAGTATTAGAAAGAAAAGTAACAAGCATGATAAATTTCTGAGTAAGTAAAATAGATGATCTTTCTTCTCTAACAGTCTTTACAACATATATGACTACCAAATGAAAAATTATAACATTTTCTGGGGAACATTTTAATGTTTATAGATATAATACATATGAAAACTTATATAAAGGGAAGATATAAAATAGAACTATATGATTATAAGACACTTTATATACAGTAGACTGTGGGAATATATGTTATAATGTATAGAATAACACTACAAAAGATACTAAGAGAAAACACGTGAAAGGCAAAGACAAAAGAAACAAAATATGAACATATATTCAAATAATCAAACATAACATTTATTAAGAAAGACACTGTTTTAGTGAAGATTAGACACACAGACCAATGCCACAAGGTATAAAGATACAGATATATATGTATATACTCCATTAATTCTTGCCAAAATGCAAAAGCAATTCAATGGAGAAAGAAGTGTTTTCATTCCAACACAAAAAGGGAAAAAAAAAAAAGTGATCTATACTTCATTCTTTATACAGAAATTAATTCAAAATGGATGATAGACCAAAAGGTAAAAATTAAAATTATAAAATATTTAGAAGAAAATGAAGGAGGAAATTCAGTGGCCTTGAACTAGACAAACATTTCTTACATACCATGTTAAAAGCACAACCCCTTAATGAAAAACTGATGAAGTGGACTCCACCAAAATTTAAAATTTTGCTGTGTGAAAGAAACCCTAAAGAGAATATAAACTCATACTGTGAACAGGAAGAAAACATTTTAAAACTATGTATCAACCAGAGTTTTACCTAAATAAGTGAAGAACAATCAAAACTCAATTATAACAAAAAAAAACCCAATGAAAAAATGGACAAATGTCTTGAACTTATTCTAATCTTAGATACTTTATCTGACTCTATTCTAGCCATCTGCCTCTCAGTGTTAAATATAGAAAATGAACACATAACTTATCTCCAAAATTAGTTCCTTAGAACCCACATCTTAGAAAATTGTATCCCCATTATACCAGTTACTCAGGCCAATTCTCGTGTGATTCTTGACTTTTTCTTTCTTTTACACCCCATGCACTGTCTTTCAGCAAATTCTATTGATTATGCCTTTAAAATATATTCAAAATACAGCTGTTTGTAGGTATTTTACCCTTAGCTAAATCTTTTGCTAGTCTATGAAATGTATATTGTATTTATGCTCATTTTTATTTTTATTTTTTTATTTTTTATGTTCATTTTTAGATATTATACACATAGTATTAAGACTGCACTGTTTGTGTCATCAAATCTTCAGTGAAATTGGTCTACTTTGAAAAAAAAGATACCTATTAGAATATCCATCAGAAAGGAGAACATAGGGAGGAGGAGTTAAGATGGCGGAGTAGTAAGGGGACCCTTGTCTCTCGAACACAACGATAAATATCAAGTCATTCTGAACACCCAAGAAATCGATCAGAGGACTGAGAGAACAAACTGCACAACTAGAGGGAGAAAAAAAGCCAGTGTGGAATGTAAGGTGCTGAGAAGTAATTTGGGAGACAAAAGAATTGTAAGTGTTGTGAAGGGGAGGAAGCCATATCACAGAAAGAGGAAAGACAAAAGAAAGAGGAAAAGAGAAATCAGCATGCCAATGATGTTACAAGTACTTCCCCAAAACCATTGACTAGGAAAACAAGAGGGGCTGATTATCGCAAGTTTTTACAAGCAGTGGAGCTCAAATTCTGAAGTTTTGGAAGTCCACATCTTCCCCCCAGTAGAGCTGGGTGGGCATAGCAGTGCACCTGTGGAGGAGGGCAGAAGCCCAGGAGCAGAAAGCATGGTCTGGAGGATCCCCTGGGTTGCACTGAGAAAGAGTGGAGTGCATTTGGGAGAGGTGGCACTGCCATTCCAGGGAAAAATAACTGGCAGGTACCATTAAGCTGTCCCAATCATTAGAATACAAAAACACAGATTCCTGCTGAGGGCAGTAACCTGGACACCAGCTTTTTGCTGTGCTTTATCATAAGTTCCAAACCCCTGCATGGTCACATGACTGACTTTCTGGGAAAAATTAGCACCAGCCTCAGTGTGGTGAGATTCTCCTCCACAGGATAAGCATGGGTCCATGCCACACCAGGTCCCCGAAATTTGGTATTTTGAAACCCAGCCACATCCCTGATGATAAAACACAGGAGCACTGCATTGCTGCCAGGTGGGCAAACAGCTTGGACACAGGATGAAAGCAGGGATCCAATGGAAGCCTAGGACACAGAAGGGAAGATTGTTTACTCTTCTGTGAGGGTTTTCTAAACAGTAGCAGGCAAACTCCTCTCTCTGGGAATGAGAGCAGGAAGATGCCATTTTTCACCACTCCCATCAGCAAAGATCAGCTTCAGAGAGTCATAGTGCCCACACTGGTGGCTTGAGCCTACACTAAGCCCCACCCCCAGCACTCTGCCAGTGTTTTTGTTTTTTGGTTTTTGTTTTGTTTTGTTTTGTTTTTTCACTACAGGCAAGCATGCCTGAGAGCTAAAATAGCAGTCCCTCTACCAAAAGACCAGGACAGACCTCCGGCATGCACCAAGTCTACTCACCATAGAGTGCTGAAAATCTTCAGCTCTAGGGGAAATAGGATCTAGCCTTTTTTAACAAGCAGACCAAAACACACCTTCTTAAAACCCACCAAACCCTGGACAAGGGCCAGACTGATGAGGGAGTAGGAGGCTGGCTGAGGACAGAGCAAAAGCTGGCGCCTTGCACCCCCTCTTCACCCACTCCCCTCCATATGTGTAGCATTCCTCAGGCACCCCTGACTTTCTGAAATGCCAGGACCAGGACAGTATATGACCTCTTCTTAATATAGCCATTACTCTCAGTAGCAGGAAACATAGCAGGCTTTCCAAACACACAGAAAACAGAGATCTAGACAAAATGCTAAGACAGAGGAATTTATCCCAAAAGAAAGAATAAGGAGAGGTCATGGCCAGGGAGTTAATCGAAACGTAATATAATTAGTATGCCTAAGCCATAATTTAATGAAACAATCATGAGGATACTAGCTGGGCTTGAGAAAAGCACAGAAAACACTAGGGAGTCCTTTATTACAAAGATAAAAGACCTAAAAAATAGCCAGTCTGAAATAAAAAATGCTATAACCAAAATGCAAAACATACTGGATATAATGACCACAAGGATGGAAAAAGTAGAGGGATCAATAAGTGATATAGAAGATAAAATTATGGGAAGTAAAAAGACAAAAAGAAGAAAAAGAGGAAAAATATTGGATCACAAATATAGACTTAGGGAAATCAGAGACTCCATAAAGCATAATAACATTTGTATCACAGAAGTCCAGAATAAGAGAGAGGAAAGGGGGCAGAAAGTTTATCTGAGGAAACTATAGCTGATAGCTTCCCTAATCTGGGGAAAGAAACAGAAATCTAAATCCAGGAAGCAGAAAACTCCCATCAAAATCAACAAAAGCAGGCCTATACCAAGATCTATTGCAGTAAAATTTACAAAATACAGAGATAAGAAAAAAAAATTTTTTAAAGCAGCAAGGGAAAAGAAATCCCTAACTTAAAAGGGGAGACCCATAGCCTAACTGCAGACTTACCAACAGAAAAGTAGCAAGCCAGGAAGAAAGTGGCGTGATGTATTCAACCTGCTGAATGGGAAAAATATGCAGCCAAGAATATTTTATCCAGAAAGCTGTCATTCAGAGTAGGAGAGATAAGCAGTTTCCTAACAAACAAAAACTAAAGGAGTTCATGACCACTAAACCAGCCCTGAAAGAAGTATTAAAGGGGACTCTTTGAGTGGGAAAGAAAGACAAAAAACAACAAAGACTAGAAAGGAACAGAGAAAATCTTCAGAAATGACATTTCTTGACAAAGACATGAAATGACATTTTTTGACAAAGGGTGTCAAAATGGATAAAAACAAACAAAACAACAAATAAAAACCAAAAAACAAGACCCAGCTACATCTGCCTACAGGAGACTCATTTTAGACCTAAAGACAGAATCACAGTAAAGGAATGGAGAACAATTTATGATGCTAATAGATGTTAAAAGAAAGCCAGAGTAGTCATTCATATATCAAACAAACTAGATTTTAAACCAAAGACTGTAACAAGAATTGAAAAGGCATTATACCATAATAAAGGGGTCGATCCAACAAGAAGATGTAACAATTGTAATATTTATGCCCCCAATTTGGGAGCACATAAATATATAAATCAGTTAATAGCAAACATAAAGAAACTCATTAATAATATGTCAATAATAGTAGGGGAGTTTAAGACTCCACTTAGAGCAATGGACAGATCATCTAAGCAGAAAATCAACAAGGAAATAATGGCTTTGAATGACACACTGGACCGGATGGACTTAACAGATATCTTTAAAACATTTTATATTAAAGCAGTAGAATATACATTCTTTTTGAGTAAACATGGGACATTCTCCAGAATAGTATCACATACTGGGTCACAGATCACCCCTCCAGAAGTACAAAAAGATCAAGATCATACCATGCATATTTTCAGACCACAACGTTATAAAACTGGATGTCAACCACAAGAAAAAAATTGAAAAGTCCTCAAATACTTGGAGGTTAAGGAATATCCTACTAAAAAATGAATGGGTTAATCAACAATTTAAAGAATTTTTTAAAAATACGTGAAATCTGGATAGCTCAAAATCTTTGAGATGCAGCAAAGGTTGTCCTAAGAAGGAAGTATATTTACAGGCCTATCTCAAGAAGCGGGAAAAGTCTCAAATACACAACCTAACTTTACAGCTAAAGGAGCTATAAAAGGAACACTAAATAAAACCTGAAGTAGCAGGAAGGTAAATAATAAACATCAGAGCAGAAATAAATGATATAAAAACAAAAACAAAACAGTAGAATGAATTAATGAAACTAAAAGCTGATTCCTTGAAAGAATTAATAAACTGAAACACCCCTAGCCAGACTTATCAAAAAGAAAAGAGAAAGGACCCAAATAGATAAAATCACAAATGAAAGAGATCACAACTAACACTACAGAAATACAATTTTAAGAGAAAATTATGAAAAATTATACTCCAAAAAGCTGGGTAGTCTAGAAGAAATGGATAAATTCCTAGAAACAAATAAACTACAAAAACTGAGACAGGGAGAAATGGAAAAATTGAGTAGGCCCATAATCAGCAAAGAAATGGAATCCGTCATCAAAAATCTCCTAACCAACAAAAGTCCAGGGCCAGATGGCTTCCCAGGGGAATTATGGCAGACAATTAAAGAAGAGTTAATAGCCATTCTTCTCAAACTATTCCAAAAAAATAGAAATGGAAGGAAAACTTCCACACTCATTCTATGAGGTCACATGACCTTGATTCCAAAACCAAAGACCCCACTAAAAAGGAGATAACAGACCAATATCCCTGAGAAAAACAAGATATGAGCCAATCAAATCCTGCTGTACATTAAAAGAATCATTCACCATAATCAAGTGGGATTTATTCCTGGGCTGCAGGAATGGTTCAATATTCACAAATCAATCAACATGATATATCATATTAATAAATGACAGGATAGGAATCATATGATCCTCTCAATAGCAGCAGGAAAAGCATTTGACAAAATAGGATACCCATTCTTGATAGAAACCCTCAACAAAGTAAGCATAGGGAACATTCCTTAACATCATAAAGGCCATAAATAAAAGACCCAGCTAATATCAACCTCAATGGGGAAATTTGAGAGTTTTTCCTCTATGGTCTGAACAAGACAGGGATGTTCACCCTCATCATTGTTATTTAACATAGTACTGGAAGTTTTAGCCTCAGCAATCAGATAATAAAAAGAAATAAAAGGCATCCAAATTGACAAAGCAGACTTTGAAATTTCATTATTTACATCATGCTCTATGGAGAAAACCCAAAATATACCACCAAAAAACTGCTAAAACTGATAAATGAATTCAGTAAAGTCACAGGATACAAAATCAATGTACAGAAATCTGCTGCACTTCTATATACCAATAATGAAATAGCAGAAAAAGAAATCAAGGAATCTATCACCTACCATTGCACCAAAAACCATAAGGTATCTAGGAATAATCCTAATTAAAGAAATAAAGATCTGTACTCTGAAAACTATACAACACTGATGAAAGAAACTGAAGAAGACAAAAAAGAAATGGAAAAACTTTCCATGGTCATGTATTGGAAGAATAAATATTGTCAAAATGTCTACACTACCCAAAGCAATCTACACATTTAATGCAATCCCCACCAAAATACCAGCAGAATTCTTCACAGAGCTAGATCAAACAATCCTAAAATTTGTATGGAACCACAAAAGACCCCAAATAGCCAATGGAATCTTGAAAAAGTAAAGCAAAGCTGGAGGCATCAAAATTCTGGACTTCAAGCTATATTAAACAGCTGTAGTAACCAAGAAGTATGGTACTGGAGCAAAATCAGACACATAGATCCATGGAACAGACTAGAAATCCCAGAAATGGACCCACAACTATATGGTCAACTAATCTTTGACAAAGTGGGAAACAATATCCAATGGAAAAAATGATAATCTCTTCAATAAATGGCATTGGGAAAACTGGTCAGTGACATCAAGAAGAATTAAACTGGGACACATTCTTATGCCATACAAAAAATAAATTCAAAATGCCAGAAAGACCTAGATGTGAGACAGGACTCCATCATAATCCTAGAGGAGAATGCAGGCAACAATGTCTTAGACCTTAGCCTTAGCAACTTCTTACTAAACATATCTCCAGAGGCAAGGAAAATAAAAGCAAAAATAAAATGTTGGGACTTCATCAACATAAAAAGATTCTGCAGAGTGAAGGGAATGATCAACAAAACTAAAAGGCAGCCTATGGAATGGGAGAAGATATCTGCAAATGATATATCTGATAAAGGGTTAGTACCCAAACTCTATAAAGAACTTACAAACTCACCAGCCTCCAAAAAATAATCGTTAATAAATGGGCAGAAGACATGAACAGACGTTTTTCCAAAGAGAATGTCTTAATGGTTAACAAACACATGAACATATGCTATACATCACTGATCATCAAAGAAATACAAATCAAAACCATAATGAGATACCATGTCACACCTGTCAGAATGGCTAAAATTAACAAGCCAGGAAACAATAGGTCTTGGCAAGTATGTGGAAAAAGGGGAACCCTCTTACACTATTGGTGGAAATGCAAACTGGTATAGCCACTCTGGTAACAGTATGGAGGTACCTAAAAAAGTTGAAAATAGAACTACTGTATGATCCAGCAATTGTACTACTAGATATTTAACCAAGGCTATAAAATACAGATCAAAGTGGCACGTACACTCCAATATTTATCGCAGCATCATCTACACTGGCTGAATTATATCTCACACACACACACACACACACACACACACATGCAGATGTGACTCCTTACATTTATCAGTTGATGGACATTTGGCTTGCTTTCATATATATATCACACATACAATGGAATATTACTCTTTTATCAAGAAAGAATGAAATCTTGCCATTTGCAACTATGTGGATAGAGTTAGATTGCATTTTGCTAAGCAAAATAAGTCAGGGAAAGACAAATACCATAGATTTCACTTATATGTGGAATGTAAGAAACAAAACAATGAATCATGGAACATTGTATCAAAAACTAATGGTGTACTGTATGGTGACTAACATAACATAATAATAATAATAAAGAAAATAGATGAACATAGGAGAAGTGAAAAACAAGTGAGAGCGAAGCAAAATAAAAGAGACTATTGCCTATAGAGGCACTTTAGTGGCTCAGTCGGTTAAGTGGTTAACTCTTGATCTCAGCTCAGCTTTTGATCTCATGGTCTAAGTTTGAGCTCTGTTTTGGGCTCCATGCTGGTCATGGAGCTATTAAAAAAAAAAAAAAGATACTTGTAAACTACAGAGACCAGATTATGGGTTGATGGAGGGAGGTCAGCAGGGGAAGGTGTTAAATGTGTGATGGGTGCTAAGGAGGCCACTTGTGATGAGCACTGGTTGTTATATGTAAGTGATGAATCACTAAATTCTACTCTTGATACCAATATTACACTATACTTTAAGTAGAATAAATAAAAATTTGAAACAAAACAAAAGGAAAAAACAAAAAAAAATAAAGGAAAACATAATACAATTTCAAAGTTTCAAAGTATCACTTATATTCCTGGGAGGAAAATGTAAATTTAAAAATAAATAAGCTCTTTTAAAAAAAGATAATTTCTTGGTTTTACTGATTGTACTGTATTTACATAATATTTTAATATTTGAAAAAGCAAGGGAAGGGGTTTATAAAAAGTCTGTGTACAGTTTTTGCAAGTGATTTTGTAAATATGAATTATTACAAAATAAAGCCTTAAAATGATAAAACAATAGAAGAATGATATAACAATAAATAATATAGTGTGTCAACTATTCAAGAAAAAAATACTTAGATCCTGACTTATGATTACAAAATGAAATAGATTCCAAATAAATGAAGGAGGATTTATAGATATTTTTAAACATTTGAAGAACATATAGGAGAATAACTATATGACCTCTGGTTTGAAAAATGCTTTATATGTATATATAAGCCAGTATAAGAAATCAAAAGAAAATGTAGATATTACTTCATAAATATTAAATATTAAATATAGATATCACAATAATAATTAAGAAAGAGTGTATAAATTAGGTTACAAATTTCACCAAAACATGCTAGAAGAACCTTTAATATTTAGGCAGCATGGAAAGGTCTCCTCAAAACAATAAAGGAGTATCTTATCATCCCAATATATAGGAAAGTTGGTATACCTAAATGCCTGACAAATAGATGTCAAGGTATAAAACATTACCACAAGTAAAAATGTGATTTCATAATAATATGTGACTGATTTCCCCAGAAAGATAGTAGTATTGCATATGTACGTTGATAATGGTAAAACTGTAAAATGTACCAAGCAAAAATTGATGGAAATTCATGGAAAACAGAATACTCCATGACCATAATAGAAGAATTTATCAATTCTGTCTTAGTAATTAATAAGACATGGAGACAAAATTTTCACAAACTTAAAAATTTGAAGAAATAACAAATTGTCTTAAAGAGCACATATGGAATATTTAGAGAAACAACTGTGGAGTGTACATTCTTTGAGATATATATGCAACCTTTATGAAAGTTGGACATATACAGCATCAGAGAACAAGTCTTAAAAAACTCCAAAGACCCCAAATAATAGAGTATATCTATAATAAGAAAATTAATCCAGAAGTCAATAGTAAAACTACTAAAAGCTGTATATATGTTTGTGTACTATATTCATAAAATTAAGAAGTAAATGAACAAATAATCAAGTGGTTAAAAATAAAATAATAATGAAAGTTTAAAAATATTTTAGGCTGACTAAAGAAAATACTACATATAAAAACAGGATATCCAGCTTAAGTGCTATGTAGATATAAATATAAAAGAAAAAGAAAAGAGACTAAAATTTATTATCTACGTTTACCATTTAAGAAGTTAGAAAGATTAACATAATATATCCAAATTAAACAGAAGCAGTTAAATAACAAAGGTAAGAACATAAATTAATGATGACATTTTTAATAAAGAGTTCAACAAAGCCGAAATTTGTGAATATCCTAATAACATTAAGAAACCTCAGCACAGAGCTCCTGGGTGGCTCTGCTGGTTAAGTGTCTGCCTTCAGTTCAGGTCATAATCCTAGGGTCCTGGGATTGAGCCCTACATGGAGACCTGCATTGGGCTCCCTGCTCAGAGGGAAGCCTGCTTCTGCCTCTCCACTTTCCCTGCTTGTGTTCCCTCTCTTGCTGTGTCTCTGTCAAATGAATTTAAAAAATCTTAAAAAAAAAGAAACTTTGGCACATTAATTAAGTATAAAGGGAGAAGACAGACACGTGGACAGACAGACACACAATTTAGTAAGTATAAAGGGACTAAAGTATAGGTACAGAATTCACAATTACCAAATGGTTGCACATTTAAAGTGAGAAGCAAAACTTTAAAAAAAGGTAAAGATATACAAAATATTAACAGGATGTACTTGGGGTATGAAAATATTTCTTACAGAAACCACAAAAATTTAAAAGAGTTAAAACCAGAATAAAAAAATTGTAAAATTTAACTGCATTAAAATTAAGAACTATCGTTTATTAAAGGATATGATAAAGATAGTGAAAAGAGAGTCCACAAAATGAGAGTAGATGGTCTGATAAAAATAACTGAAAAGTATCATTGTCTATGATATATAAAATATTTCTAAAGTCTGTAAGTAAAGATGACCTAATAGAAAGGAAAGGTCAAAAGACATGAACAGGCATTTCACAGAATAGTGAAAACTTATGGACTTAAAAATATATGAATAGATGCATACTTTTATTAAGTAACTTGGAGCATATACACTAAAATCATACCATCTCACAACCACCAGATAGGCAAAGATTAAAAATTTGACATTGCTGTTAACTTGTGAGGCTATAGAACTTGAATACTCATAAAATGCTTGTGGGAGTATAAATTATTAGAATCATTTTGCAAAAACATAATATTTAGAATTATCTAGTACAGTTGATGATGCACATATCCTTTGATGTAACAATTCTAACTGTAAATATATCCTTAGAGAGATGCTCACATATAAAGACAATTTAACATGTAGAAGAATGAGCATTACAGTGATGTAAGAAAGCAAAATCCTGAAGACAACAAAATTTACATCAAAGGCAAAACTGATAAATTGTGACATATTCATACAATGGAAAACAATATAGCAGTGAAATTGAAAGAACTGCAGCTGTACATCTCAATGTGGGTGAATCTCACAGGCGACTGAACAAAGTGCATTACAGAAGAATACATACAGTCTGATTCTATTTCTACAATTTATATACATGTAAAATTAAAGAGTTTATTGTTTTAGGATGCATATCCATGTGGTAAAATTAAAATAAAAAAGCAAAGAAATGATGAACGATAATCAGGGTAGCAGTTACCTCTGAGAGAGCAGGAAGGGAGGGGAATATGATCAAGGAGGGATTCAAAAGTACTCAGAATTGGTATTTTTCTATGTTGGGCCCAAGGGGTTCTTCTTAGGATTTTTTTCATAAATCATAAATAATAAAATGTTTCATATATTTCATACTAAGCTATAGAACGTTACAAAATATATCTGAAATTGGACAAAGTTCACTTCAAATTTGTTAATGTTTTATGGATGCTGTTTCCTAACAGGTCTACATTAAAAGAATACCAGAAAATTAAAAGATTATTGTACGAGTTAATTCTAAAATCATCTTGATTCACCCTCCTTCAGCTAATATGGTCATCTGTTAGTCCTGTTCAGTAAGTTATACACGCGATTTCCATGCATGAGCTGTTACTTGGAGGTTAAAAAGGAAGATGACACTGGTTATACTGTGATCCACACAAATTGCAATCTATATGCCTTTTTTTTTCATTTTGACCTAAAATGGAAATTTCTTTGAAATTAATTCCTTTTCTGATTAGGGATAAAATATTATTGTCACAAAATCACTGAACCAGAATACCCAAGGATCCAGCCATAGATACTGATGCTAAGTAAAATGTGTATGTATTTGATATGCTCCGTTTTCTGTGTATTTCAAGACACTGTACTATAATTACCATCTCTTATCAAGAATCACTTGCTCTTCTTTTCCCAGTGAGCTGAAATCAAGTTGAAAAGAAAGATTATGCAAGAAAAAAAATTCCCTAAAATCCCATCCTGAAAAATTAACTTGGCTGATTCAGAGATCCTTTGGAATATCAAATTGTAAAAAGAACCTCCAAAGGTCTTTAAATTTCTCCACTAACATATCTGATAGGAAATAAAATGACTCCAACATTTCAGATCATTTGTATTATTTTAGTAAGGTTAATCTTTAAGTAGAAAATAGTGATTGGGGCGCCTGGGTGGCTCAGTGGGTTAAAGCCTCTGCCTTCAGCTCAGGTCATGATCCCAGGGCCCTGGGATTGAGCCCCGCATCTGACACTCTGCTGGGGGGGGGGGGAGCCTGCTTCCCACCCCCCCTCTCTCTGCCTGCCCCTGTGCCTACTTGTGATCTCTCTCTGTCAAAAAAGAAAGAAAGAAAGAAAGAAAGAAAGAAAGAAAGAAAGAAAGAAAGAAAGAGAAAGAAAGAAAAAGAAAGAAAGAAAGTAGTGATTATTGATGCTATTATTTCTGTAGAATAATCATTTTCAAAACCTAAGGATGGGCCCTGCTGTTTACAAAAATCCCGCCTGATTTAATAAAATGATATTTCTAATATTGCAGCTTCTGATACTGATTTTTTTCATAGAGTAATATAAAATACCATTCTTTTGAAAACCTCCAAATATCACATTAAAAAGTCCATTTTCCAATCTATGATATAAATTTGAAACTAATTTACCAGGAAACAAGAAGTCAAAGATTGTACAGTGTGGAAGGAGGTAGAGGAAGTTGCTAATAAAAGCAAATTAGAGAAAGAAGGTGTTCATGTTCTTCAAGGCTCCTGCCATCTCCTAATCAGGATGGTAAAGAATTAAGGAGCCCTCTTGGGTGTTACTTTCTCTTAATGTCCAAAGTTTTACATCTCATCCCATCTGCATCTTATAACAATTTAGCATGTGTAGGGACATGCATATTTTTAAGGTGATCAATGTAACATGTTTATATTAAAAATCAATCTTTGGTGACAGAAATTAGAATACTGTTTATCTGCATGGTGGTAGAGGATAGCAGGGCAGGGTGATTGGCTGGGAATATTGGTGGGGAACTTTCTGGAATAATGGAAATGTTCTGTATTTGATCTGGGTAGTAGTAAGGTGTATACATATATGTGTGTGTGTGTGTGTGTATACACACACATATATACATACACACATATATACATATATATGTACATACACACACATATATATACATACACACATATCACTGCATATATATAGTTGTGTAAATTTTTTGATATGTATACTTAATATTCATATAGTTTGCTCTATGTAAATTTCACCTCTGTAAATTATTAGCTATATTTATATTGCATATATATGCAATATTATATTCATATGTTTATATATGAATGTAAATTAGAGAGTATCTTGATTCATGGTTTCCCATGAATTCCCATTCTATATTTAGAATAAAATCCAAATATCTTACAATAGCTTGTAAAATTCTACATAATCTCATTCCTACATGTCCCTCTATCCTGCTTTCCTGACACTCTCCTTTGCTTACTTTGTATGTGCCATGTGATTCTTGCTGTTCTTTAAACTATACACCAAGTGTATTTACCCATCAAAGAGTCTTTGTATTTGCTGTTAACTCTTCTTAAAATACTCTTCTTCTAAATAGTTCCATGAGTAACTCCCTCATTTAATTGAGGTTTCTGACCAGATATCACTTTCTCATAGAGGTCTTTCCCAGCCACCTTCTCTTTGGTCTCCCTTGATTTTCTCATAGTACATGTGGGTACCCACATTATATATTCACTTATTTACTATATTTTCCCTATAGTAGTTAAGAGTAGGCTAACCAATATAAAAATAGACCTAAATGTGATGTCTCAAAGACAGAATATTCTTACTCACCTAGCAGTCCTCCACGGGTATTTAGATACACATATCACTGCATATATATAGTTGTGTAAATTTTTTGATTGGCCCATTTCTATTCAAGTCTAGCCAATCTTCCATCTTGTTGATTTGTAATTGTATAAGAGCCTCATTGTTTTCTTCATCCACATACCCAGAGGAGAAAGCATGGGAGAGCTCACATGGAATATTTTATGGGCCAAACTTCAATACACTTTTACTTACATTATGCTGGACTTAATCACATGAACTCAGTCCCATATTCATCTAAATGCAAAAGGAGGCTTGAAAAAATATAGTCTAGCTGTATGCCAGAAAGAACAGAAAATAGAAAATGGCTGCACCTAGTAGTTTCATCACATTTTTCCAACTGGAATACATGCCACTTGATGGCAAGGACTTTGTCTGTTTGCTCACTATAGAATATCCAACTTCTAACACACACACTTACACACACACACACATTCATACATACATATACATATAGCAAGAGATTTATTATAGAAATTGGCTCACGTGGTTCTGGAAACAAACAAGTCCTATAATCTGTTGTGTGTAAGCTAAAGAAAGAGAAAAATTGGTGGTATATAACTGGGTCCAAGTTCAAAAGTCTGAGAACCAGGGAAGCTGATGCTGTAACTCCCAGCCCAAGGCTAAAAGCCCTATAATTGGGGGAGGTGGGCACTGGTGTAAATTTCAGAGTTCAAAAGAACTCTAATATCTGAAGGCAAGAGAAGATGGATATTCCCACTCAAGAAGAGAGATAGAAGTCAACTTATCATGCCTTTTTGTTCTACTTTGAGCTTCACAGATTGGATGGTGCCTACTGACACTAGCGAGGATGGATCTTTACTCAGTCTACTCATCTAAATGCTAATCTTTTCCATAAACACCTTCATAGACATACCCAAAAATAATGGCTAACAGCTCTCTGGACATCCCTTAGGTAGTCAAGTTGACACATAAAATGAAACATTGCACTGATAAATACCACAAAATAACAAATTCAGAAAAATATTAAAATATCTACATTAATTAACTGCTTGGCACACATTTATTATACATTTTTACTATAAATTTTGGCAGAAAACTCCCTAAATAGTTCCTTTTTATACACTTTACAGTAGCTAGCAGGGTCAAGTGTACAAGGAATACTTTTAAAAGTTTGTTTATTGAAGTATAATATACTTCTTTTAGTATATCGTTCTATAACTTTTGACAAGTACATATTATATAAACATCAAAATCAAGATAGAGAACATTTCCATTAGCTCAAAAAGTTCCCTCATGCTTTGTTCCAGTTTGTTTGGGCTTATAGACAACATAAATATAGTTCTCGCAATCCAAATTCAATGTGCTGGCTAATTCAGTTTGTAAGGAGATCCTGCTTCCTATATCGTTGCCTTTCCGTTGTAACCACACTAGGCAGAAAGGGCAAGAGGGCTTTCTTAGGTCTCTTTTGTAAGGATACTAATTTCATTCAGCAAGTTTCTGCCCTAATGCTCTAATAATTTCCTAAAGGGACCTCACATCCTAATACCATCACCTTGAGAGTTAGTATTTTAACATATGAATCAGGGGGGTGACACAACATTCAGACGAAAGCATGCCTTTCGTTGTTAAAACCTCCAAATTTCCAGTACCTAGCAACCATTTGTCTTTTGTCTCCATAGCAACAACAAACACAATACCCAGCTCAACTTCTGACAAGACTGACAACACTATACAGGCCTAGCAGAGGAAGAATGACCATTTCTGAAAATAACTTACATTTACATCTGTCTGTATTGTTGAACACATAATATTTAGTACTCAATTAAAAATAAGACACTGTAAAAAACGTGGGAAATGAACAAGTTTCAAAGCAATCAACAAAACCAGTTTCAGAGGTGAGGATAATGTTGGGATTATAAAATAAACATTTAAAAATAACCATGATTAATTATACTAAATGCTCTAGTGGAAAAGGCAGACAATATGAATAGATGGAAATTTTCAGCAGAAAGACAGAAACTATATAGAACAGTCATATTGAAATGCTGGACCCAAAAAAGATGAAGAATGCTTTTGACAGTTCTTTAGGTAGACTCAAGATAACTGAGGCAAATACATCAATGAATTAGATGGTAAGTCAGTAAAAATTACCCAAATTGATACAAATTAAATTTAAAAAAGAAGAAGAATGAAACACCTTAGAGCTGTGGAAAACTAAGAATGAAAAAACTAAAAGATTATATTTTGCATTTATTCATTCTTTCTCTAATACTTTCTTCCTTTATATAGTTCCAAATTTCTGACCTATGTATTTTTTTTTCTGTCTGAAGAATATTTTAACATTTCTTGCTTAGCAAGTCTGCTATGGTAAATTATTTCAGTTTTTGTTTCTCTGAGAAAGTCTTTCTTTCTTTCATTTTGAAGAATTGCTTCACCAGATACTGAATTCTTGGTTGTTTATCTGTTCCTTCCAATACTTTAAATATTTTAATCCACTGTCTTCTTGCTTTCATAGTCTCTAATGAGAAATTTTGTGTAATCCTTATTCTTGTTCCTATATAAATACTGTGTTCCCTACTCCCTTCATCTCTGCCACCTTCTTTCAAGTCATTCTCTTTGTATTTGCTTTTCTGAAATTTGAGTATGATATCTCTGGTACTTTTGATGTTTATTCTTCTTGGTGTTCTCTGAGACTTTTTGGTCTTTGGTTTGGTGTCTATTACTAATTTTGGATACCTCTTGGTTGCAATTATTTCAAATATTTCTTCCGCTATATTGTCTCTTCTCATTCTGGCATTCTAGTCATGAATATGTCACATCATTTGAAATTGTCCCACATGTCCTGAATGTTCTGTTTCTTCATTCATTTATTTTTTGTATTTCAGTTTGGAAAATTTCTATTGACATATCTTAAAGCTTGCTGATTATTTCCTCAGCTGTTTCCAGTCTACTGATGAGCTCATCAAAGACATTATTCTTTTTTGTTGCAGTGTTTTTGATTTATAGCATTTCCTTTTTATTCTTCAACTTTTCATGTCTCTGCTTACATTATCCATCTGTTCTTACATGCTGTCAATTTCTTCCATTAAAGGCCTTAACATATTAATCATAATTATTTAAAATTCTCTGTATTATATTTCTGACAGGCCTGTCATATCTGAATCTGGTTCTGATGCTTGCTTTTCTTCTGTGAACGATGTTTTCACATTTTTACTTGCCTCTTAGTATGCCTTAGAGTTTTTTGGTGAAGACTTGGCAGGAACGGAGGTAAATAAGCTTCTAGTGGGAAGTCTGATTAAGATGTGTCTAAAAATTGCACTTTGTTTAATATTTGCTGTCGCTATAGGTGCCAGAGGCTTTGAATTCCTCTGTTGTCCTTATTTTCATCTCCCCTCTTGCCTTGATCTTTATTAAGTACTTTTCCTTATAGAGATTCTGTTTCTTTTAGCTCTTTCAGCACTAATCCATTATTAATATATTGAATCCCTTCTTAGGTGGTGGTAAGGTATGGGGAAGTGGAAGAATTCTGTAATTTTCCAATTACATCTCAGTTTTTAGTGGGCCTATGTCTTTGGCCTGCAACCTTCGCAAGTATTTTTTTATTGTATAAATATTTTAATTTCATTTATTCCACCGCCAAGTATCAGTGAAACAGGAAGGCTTGAGGAAGTCCCTTTCCTTATGGCTCTGGGACGAGGTTCTGATAGTCTTTAACCCTGGAGACAAAGCATCTGTTACAGAGAATGATCTTATTTTACATGGATTATTCTTTCTCACCTCCTTCTAGACCCTTGAGAAGAACTTCCTTCATTCTTCAATGTGAGAATCTGATGGAGTTCCCAGCTCCTGAGGTTGTAAGCGAACAGATTTTGATTTCAGTTCCATTGGCTAAATAACCGAAGTGGGATTTCTGGGTCATATAGTTGTTTTATTTTTAATTTTTTGAGAAAATTCAATACTGTTTTTGACAGTGTCAGGAACAATTTACATTCCCACCAATATCTTACTAAGGTTCCCTTTTCCCTACATGCTCACTACACTTTCGTCTTTTTGATACTAGCCATTCTAAAGGTTTTAGGTGATAGTGGCTTAAAATTACAATTCCCTGATGACTATAAATGGTGAGCACCTTTTCAAATATCTGCTGACTCTTTGTCTTCTTTGGAGAAATGACTGTTCAAGACCTTTACCCATTTTTAAAAATTGAGTTATTTGCTTTTTTGCTAAGGACTTGTTATATATTTTGAACATTGACCCTCTGTCAGATACATGGTTTGGAAATATTTTCTTTCATTCTGTAGGTTGTCTATTCATTTTGGTGATTATTTCCTTTGCTGTGCAAAAGCTTTTTAATTGATGTAGTCCCACTTATTTATTTTCACTTTTGTTCCCTAGCTTTTGGCATCATATCCAAAAATTATTGCCAAAACCAAACTCTGTGTTTTCTTCTAAATGTTTATAATTTCAGATATTATATTTTTAGTTGATTTTTTGGTATATTGTATAAGGGTGAAGATTAATTCCTTTGCCTGTAGATGCTCAGTTTTCACAGCACCATTTATTGAAGAGACTATCTTTTCCCATTTGTATATTCATGTGCACTTGTAAAGATAACTTGACTGTATAGAGTTTATTTCTGGACTATTGTGTTCAGTTGGTTTGTCTGTATTAACACTAGTATTATACTGTTTGGATTAGTTGAGCTTTGTAATACTGTTTGAAATAAAAAAGTATGGTGTCTCCCACTCTGTTCTTTCTAAAGAGTGCTTTCAACACATGGGGGCTTCTGTGGGTTTATATGGATTTTAGGACTGCTTTTTCTACTGTGAAAACTGCTAATAGAATTTTTATAAAAAATTCATTGAAGCTGTCGATTGCTTTTGGTAGTGTGGACATTTTAACAATACTAATTCTTCTACTTCATGAACATAGTATATCTTTCCATTTGTTTATATCTTCAATTTTCATCAGTGTTTTATAATTTTTAGTGTCCAGAATTTTCAGTTCCTTGATTAAATTTATTTCCAAATGTTTTATTCTTTTTGAAGCTATTGTAAATGGGACAGTTTTTTTTTTAATTCCTTTTGCAGGAAGGTCACTGATAATGTATAGAAACACAACTGATTTTTTTTAAAAAAAAAGATTTTATTTATCTATCCAACAGAGAGAGAGAGATCACAGGTAGGCAGAGAGGCAGGCAGAAAGAGGGGGGAAGCAGGCTTCCTGCTGTGCAGAGAGCCCATTATGGGGCTCGATCCCATGAAACTGAGATCATGATATGAGCCAAAGGCAGGGTCTTAAACCCACTGAGCCATCCAGGCACCCCCACAACTGATTTTTTATGTTAATTTTGTATCCTACAACTTTATTGAATTTATTAGTTCTAATAGATTTTGTTGGAGTATTTAGGGTTCTAGTCTCTGGCCTGAGCAAATTCTCTCCAATTTCTTTTTTTTCTTTTCCCAAACAACTTATCAATTCCTTTCTTAGAATATATTTTTAAATTTTCATCTTTACAGTTATATTCCATCCCTTCATCGTGTTTATCCTTATTTGTGTGTGTGTATTTATATATATGTATATATGTTTTTCTTTCTTTAAAAAAGTTTGGGAGGTAGATTCTTCTAAGAAACCAAAGTATACCCAAAATCAAGTGGGTGGCTCTGTTCTATTCACCAGTATGTGTGTATATATATATTTATATATATATATGTATTTTAATTTTTTTTTAACTAAAAAAAGAACTTCTTTTTATCCCCTTTCTTCTCCTGCCAATTTGGGGTCTCTTCTGATTTGGTTAGCGTACATTTCTCTAGGGATTTTGCCACCTTTTTAGTATTTTATCCTCTTGTTCATATTTTCTTATCTGGATAAAATGACAAGGTGAAAAACTCACCACAATAAAAAAAAAGAACTGGAGGCAGTACCAAAGGCTAGGGATCTAATCAATATGGAGATTGGTAATATGTCAGATCCAGAGTTCAGAATGATGATACTCAATTCTCTTTTATTGTCTTTTATCTATTTGTCTTGTTTCTTAGATTCCACATATGAAAGAAATTATATAGGGGCCCCTGGGTCCCTGGGTGGCTCAGTGGGTTAAAGCCTCTGCTTTCAGCTCAGGTCATGGTCTCAGGGTCCTGGGATCTAGCCCCACATTGGGCTCTCTGCTTAGCGGGGAGCCTTCTTGCCTCTCTCTCTGCGCCTGCCTCTCTGTCTACTTGTGATCTCTGTCTGTCAAATAAATAAATAAAACCTTTAAAAAACTAAGCCTGATATAATATGTCTAACATATAGAATCATAGATTTAGAAAGGACAGTAAAAATCAGTTAATTAAGTTGTTCCCAGTGAGAGGTCTGTCTTCATCAAAATTCTTTAAAAATATAGACTTGCTGGTTGTATCCCACATCTACTGAATCAAACTTCCTGGGTGTGGGGCCTTTCATCTAAATTTTAAAACAGCATCACACTTTTTATTCTAATGGAATACAGGTTAGAAACAACTGAATTAGTTTAACCTCTACTATTATATAAAAGTGCCTTGTAAACAAACTTGTTCTGTAAAAGGCCAGATAGTAAATATTTTTTACTTTGTAGGCTATACAGTTTCTCTTATAAATTCTTAGTTTTGCCATGATAATGTGAAATAATACACCACCAGTATACAAATAGGCATGGCTGTGTTCTAATAAAAAATTACATACAAAACCAGAATGAGGAAGGTCACCAAAAATGGTGCAGGAAGATCCTCTGGAAATTCTCTTCTTCAAGAAAGCAATAAAAAGGGGCACCTGAGTGGCTCAATTGTTAAGTGTCTGCCTTCAGCTCAGGTCATGATGTCGGGGGCCTGGGATGACACTCGTGTCAGGCTCCCTGCTTAGCAGCTTAGGAGCCTGCTTCTCCCTTTCCCACTCCCCCTGCTTGTGTTCCCTCTCTCACTGTGTCTCTCTCTGTCAAATAAATTAAAAAAAAACATAGCCAATGTTCATAGCAGCAATGTTCACAGTAGCTAAACTGTGGAAAGAGTTGAGATGCCCTTCAACAGATAATAGATAGAGAAGATGTGGTCCATATATACAATGGAATATTACTCAGCCATCAGAAAGGATGAATATCCAACGTTTGCATCAACATGGATGGGACTGGAGGAGATTATGCTGAGTGAAGTAAGTCAAGCAGAGAAAGTCAATTATCATATGGTTTCACTTACTTGTGGAACATAAGGAATAACATGGAGGACATTAGGAGAAGGAAAGGAAAAGTGAATTGGGGGAAATCAGAGGGGGAGACAAACCATGAGAGACTGTGGACTCTGAGAAACAAACTGAGGATTTTAGAAGGGAGGGTGATGGGCAGATGGGTGAGCTTGGTGGTGGGTTTTAAGGAGGGCACATATTGTATGGAGCACCTGATGTTATACATAAACAATGAATCTTGGAACACTGCATCAAAAACTAATGATGTATTTTATGGTGACTAATATAACACAATAAAAAAATTATATCAAAAATGTTTGAAAAGAAAGTAATGAAAAAATAGGCAAAAACACAGAGATTCAAATTCCTCAGAATTATGGAAATTCACCAAAATCTTGCAAAAGTCTGAAAAATGTTTATTCAAGAAAGAAAAAAAAATGCAAAAAGCTGAGTCTTAGTAAAAAGAGTAATTTTTGTGGGTTTTAGCTTGCCTCATTACCATCTTTTTTCCCCCTTCAGTTCCATAGTAACTCTGAAAGCCAACAACCCTCAATTTTGATGAAAAGGAATGGCCACACAGTCACTGGAGGTGGCAAAATGGGGCTTCACACCCTCTAGAAGCAACAGAATGGGGCTGGAGGCCCTTCAAAGCCTCATTCTCAGAGAAATGTTGCTATTCGACCTGTCTAGTAGTTCCCTGAAAAATCCCACTTGCAAAGCTGTTTTTATTTGACCAGATATGGAACTTGCCCAGCATGAAAAGACTTCTCCCTGGGGGCATATGTAAAAAGAAAAATAAAGAAAGAAATGATGGAAAGGAAAGGAAAGGAAAATATTAAATTGATTAACTTGTAGCTGCCTAAGGCAGGCTATCCAAAAGCTTTTTAAAAAATTTAGAAATTAAGATGTCCAAGGAGGCTTTGGAAAGTTCTGAGGCATTCCTGTGAATGTAGAGGCTTATGTGTATATTTATGCACATGTCTAGAGCTGTGTGAATATCCAAGCAAAATATGAGAAGGCATTAATCTCTCACCTCTGGTTAACCTTGAGACTTTGCACAAGCAGAAAGAGAAATATGAATTTTGGAGGAATCCAATAGATTGAAGTTTTCAGTTACCTGGCTGAATGTTAAATGTGGGCCTGACCAAGCACAAAGAGCTCTGTGGGAAAGACTAGGAGAATTATTGATTCCATAAAATCACTACATTAATTGAGTAGCCACATGCCACAAAGACTTCATGGAATTAGTTTAGAAAAGTAACTAAACAACAAATTTAAAAAAACCCAAAACAATAGCAACAAACCCTGAATAGGGAGGATAATCTGATTATCAAAGTTTTTACAGCATTTGAAACATTCAGTTTTTGACAAAGACATTTATGAGTTGAGCAAAGAAACAAGAAAGTATGGCCCATACAAAGGAAAGAAAGTAATTAATAGAAACTCTGCCTGAGAATACCCAGATATTGTGAAAAGACTCTAAATCAACTATTTTAAGGTTACCCAAAGAACTAAAGGAAACCGCATTTTAAAAAAAAATAATAAATATGAAAATGATATCTTACCAAATTGAGAATATCAATAAAAAGAAATTATTAAGAAAAATAGGGTTTCTTCACAGTTGTGAAAAATTCACTAGAGGGGTTCAACAACAGATTTGAGCAAGCCCATACAGGAAAAAGCAAACTTGAAGAAAGCCCAATTTGAAGTATCCAATCAAAGAAACTGAAAGAAGGAATGAATGAAGAAAAATGAATAGAATCTCAGAGATCCATGGGACACCATTAAGGGCAACATGTATAAAACAGGATTCCCAGAAAAAAAAAAAAAGACAAAGAGAGAAATGATCAGGACTATTTGAACCATAGCCAGAATCTTTCTAAATTGGATGAAAAATGTTAGAAACCCATCCAATAAATTCAACAAACATCAAGTAGGATAAACTCAAAGAGATCTACAGACACATCATAGTCAAATGGTAAAATGCCAGAGATAAAGGGGGAAACTTTAAAGAAGCAATAGAAAGGAGATTCATTATGTACAAGGAACCCTCAATAACATTTACAGTTGTTTTGTCATTAGAAACCATGTAGCAGAGACAGTGAGGTGACATATTTAAGATGCTAAAAGAAAAAGATTAAAAACTATGGATCCTATATTTAGCAAAACTGTACTTCAAAAAGTAAAGGAGAACTTAAAACATTCCCAGGTGTAAAAAAATCATTGTTAGCTGACCAATTCTACAAGAAATATGAAAGGGAGTTCTTCAGGCTGAAAGCAAATGAACTCAGATAATAATTCAAATCAGGATGAAATGAAATGATATTAGAGAGTAACTTGAGTCCACATGAATAAATGAGAAGCTCTGGTAAAGGTAACTACTAAGTAAAAGAAAGAGACAATTTAAATACATTTTTGTTTGTAACATTTTTCTTATTTTTTCAGATATAAAAGACAACTGAATAAAGCAATACTTACAAATGTGTGGTGATGAACATAGAATATATAAAGCATTAATTTCAGTGAGAATGGTAGCACAATGAAGGAAAGTAGGAATAAAGATACAGAGAAGAAACAGTTTTGTGTATTACTGAATTTAAATTGGTATTAATCTGACATAGATTATTATCAGTTAAGATATTTATTGTAATGCCCATAGTAATTTCAAAACAGATTTTAAAAATATACTAAAATCCATAAGAAAATTAAAATAATGCATTAGAAAGTATTATCTAGGGGAGCTTGGGTAGCTTAGTTGGTGAAGTGCCTGACTCTTGATTTTGGTTCAGGTTACAATATCAGGGTCCTGGGATGAAGCCCCAGGTTGAGCTCTGCACTCAGTGGGGAGTCTGCTTGAGGGTTCTCTCTCTCCAAATCCCTCTGCCCTTCCTCCTTCTAGTTCTCTCTTTCTTTATAAAATGAAATAAATAAATCTTTTAAAAAAGTATTATTTAACAGCACAGGAGATAGGAACAGAAGAAGAGAGGAACAAAAAGTGTAAGACATAGAAAACAAATAACAGAATGGAAGAAGCAAATCCTATTTATCAGTAATTATATTAGTTGTAAATGAGTTAAACATTTCGTTTGTTAAAATTTTTTAAAGATTTTATTTATTTATTTATTTGAGAGAAAGAGAGGGAGCACAAGACATGGGAGGGTCCAAGGAAGAAGCAGACTCCCCTCTGAGCAGGGAGCCCCATTCAGGGCTTAATACTGGGACTCTGGGATCATGTTCTGAGCAGAAGGCAGAGGCTTAACCCACTGAGCTACCCAGGCACCTTGAGTTAAACATTTTAAATAAACACATAGTTTGGAAGAGTGAAATAAGAAATTTATTATATGCCTTGTATAAGAAACTCTAGACTCAAAGACACAAATAGGCTGAAAATAAAGAAATGGAAAATTATATACCATGCAGACAGTAGCCAAAAGAGACCTGGGAGTGCCTATATTAATGTCAAACAAAATAGACTTTAAGACAAAATTTATTAGCGACAATGAGAAACATTTTATAATGATAAAAAGTTCAGTTAGGCAAGAAGATAAAATAATTATAAACATATATGATCTAAATACAGAGCTCCATGATACATAACATAAAAACTCATAGATTTCAATGGGGTATAGAAAATTCACCACAGTAGTTGAAGATTTCAAATACCCCCACTTATAATAATGGATAGAACTAGTCAGAAGAACAATGAAGAAATAAGGAGTTGAACAAAGCTATAAAGCAAGTGGACCTAATAGACATCTATAGCACACGTCAATTAAAAACAGCAAAACATATATTTTTCTCAAGGATGCCTGGAAGATTCTCAAGAATAGATCATATATGACACTATGAAACATTTTTCAATTAATTTAAAATAACTGAAAGCATACACATTGTTTTTTGATCAAAATAGAATTAAATTAGAAATCAAATACAAGGGAATTTGGTAAATTAACAAATATGTAGAAATCAAGAAATATACTCCCATATAATCAATGGGTCAAATTGAAATCATAAGGGATATTAGAAAACATTTTGTGATAAGTGAAAACAAACATGCAACGTGAAATGTATGGAATACAGCAACAGTAGCACTTCAAGGAAAATTTATAGTTGAAAACACATTAAAAAAGAAGAGGATGGCTGTTTTTTAAGCGTCCAACTGTTGATTTCCACTCAGGTCATGATTTCAGTATTGTGAGATCAAGCCCTCTGTTGCTCTCCACACTGGACACAGAGCCTGCTTAAGATTCTCTCTCTCCCACTCCCTCTGCACCTCCCCCACCTTTTTCTCCCTCTCTCTCTAACAACAACAACAAAAAACCTAACTTCCCAACTTAAGACCCCAGAAAATAAAGAGGTAACTAAACACAGAGGAAGTAGGGAAAATACATAATCAGCATTAGAGTGGAAAGAAATGAGATAAATTAGGGGCGTCTGGGTGGCTCAGTGGGTTAAGCCGCTGCCTTCGGCTCAGGTCATGATCTCAGGGTCCTGGGATCAAGTCCCACATCAGGCTCTCTGCTCAGCAGGGAGCCTGCTTCCCGCTCTCTCTCTCTCTCTCTGCCAGTCTCTCTACCTACCTGTGATCTCTCTCTGTCAAATAAATAAATAAAATCTTTAAAAAAAAAAAAGAAAAAAAGAAAAAAAAAGAAATGAGATAAATTAAAGAAAAACAATAAAGAAAACTAATTGAAAACATGATCCTTTGAAAAGACTAACAGATTTAGCAAACCTACAGCTAATACTGAACAAGAGATAGAGAGAACACTAGAACACTGTGATTACTAGAATCAAGTAGAATCAAGAATGAAAGCAGGGGTTTTACAGCCATCCATACAGGGGTAAAAAAAGGCTATAAGGAAATACTGTGAATAATGATATACCAACAAATTACACAGCTTAGATGAAATGGACAAATCCCTAGAAATGCAAAACTACTGAAACTATACCATAAGAGTCTAATAGATCTATATCAAGTAAAGACCTTAAATTAGTCATCAAAAAATTTCCTGTTGCTCAAAAGAGCTTAGAAGCAGATGGCTTCCCTAATTCTACCAAAGATTTAAGGACGAAATAACACCAATCCTTTTCAAACTCTTATTGAAACAAAAGAAGAAATATTTACCAGCTCATTCTATAAGGCCAACATTACCCCAATATCAACACTAGATAAGAACATCATAAGAAAACTATAAAACAAGTTCCTTATGGGGCACCTGGGTGGCTCAGTTGGTTAAGCAACTGCCCTCGGCTCAGGTCATGATCCTGGAGTCCCGGGATTGAGTCACATCGGGCTCCCTGCTAAGCAGGGAGTCTGCTTCTCCCTCTGGCCCTCCCCTCTCTTATGCTCTCTTTCTCATTCACGATCTCTCAAATAAATAAATGAAATCTTTAAAAAAAAGCAAACAAGTTCCTTATGAGTATAGATCATAAAGATAATAAAGAGAATCATCAAGATACTATAGCAAGCTGAATCTAGCAGTGGATTAGATCATTAAAAAGATTGTACATCATGACCAAATGGAATTTATGTCAAGAATGCAAGGCTGATTTAACATATGAAAATCATAATACACCATATTAATAGAAAAAGGAAAAAAATCTAATACACAGATGCAAAAAAGGAATTTGATAATTCTAACACTCTTTCATGATAAAAATAAATGAATAAATTAGAAACAAAAAAGTGCTGCCTAAAACCGAAGAGGGCAACTATAAATAATGTGTATGTAACACAATGTTTTTTACTGAAAGATAATACTTAATCTTATGTTTAGAAACAAGACAAGAATGTTTGCTCTTGCCATTTCAGTCTACATTGTCCTGGAGGTCCTATCCAGAGCAATTAGGTGAGAAAAATAAGCAAAACACATTGAGATTGGAAAGGAAGAATTAAAACTGTATCTATCACAGATGACATGATCTGGTAGGTAGAAAAGCCCAAAATATTCACAGAAAAAATATTAGGGCTCTTAAATGACTTCAGTAAGATTGCAGAATACAAGATCAATATACCCAAATCAATTGTATTTCTATGTACAAGGAAGTAACTATCAGAAAATTAATTTAAAAATTGATTTACAGTAGTATGAAAAATAGTAAAGCACTTGGGAATAAATCTGAACAAAGAAATGCAAAACTTGTACAATGAAAACTAGGAAGTACCATTGAAAGAAATTTTTTAAATACCTAAATAAAGGGCAAGATAGCCTGTCTTTGTAGATTGGAACACTTAATATTGCTAAAATGGCAAGAATTCTCAAAGTGATGGATAGATTGAATGCTATTCTTATCAAAATCAGAGCTGTCCTTGGCAAAAGTTAACATACTGATTCTAAAAATCATATGAAAATGCAAGACCCTCAGAATAGCAAAGGCAACCTTGAAAAGGCAGAACAAAATTGAAAGCCTCATACTTCCTAATTTTAAAAACTTACTACAAAGTTATAGTAATTAAGATTGTTTTATTGGCATAATGATAAACATATGGAACACTGGAAGATCTAGAAATTAACACATAGTCAATTGATTTTTGACAATGGTATTAATACAATTCATTGGGTAAAGAACAGTCTAACAAAGGTGTCAGGACAACTGGGTATCTGCATACACAAAAAGGAAGTTAGATTACCTCACATCATATGCAAAATTAACTTAAGTTTGTTTAAAGACCTAAATGTAAGACCTAAATCTATATACTTCTTAGAAGAAAAATGTATATAAACCTTTCTGTCTTGGATTGGGCAGTAATTTCCTGGACATGACACCTAAAGCATATGTAACTTTAAAAAAAAAAAAAGGTGAATCAGGCTTTATTAAAATTAAAAACTTCTGTGCATCCAATGACACTAACATAAAAGTGAAAAGACAACTTATAGAATGGGAGAAACATTTGCAAATCATTTACCGATATACAAAATTCATATATATGTGATAATCCTTCATTTTTCAGAGTTCCCATAAAGTTATTTAAGCCAGGATTCAGGGTTTTTTAAAAATTTCATTTCTGGGGCGCCTGGGTGGCTCAGTGGGTTGGGGCCTCTGCCTTTGCCTCAGGTCATGGTCTCGGTGTCCTGGAATCCAGTCCCACATCGGGCTCTCTGCTCCACGGAGAGCGTGCTTCCTCCTATCTCTTTGCCTGCCTTCCTCTCTGCCTACTTGTGATCTCTGTCAAATAAATGAATAGAATCTTAAAAAATAAAAATAAATGTCATTTCTGTGGGGAATAAAGGTCCTGGAAATTTTCTACTCTACCATTTTTCTAAACCTCCAAGTTCCAAGGTTTTAAAAGCTGTGATGCCTCCCTTTTATTGTCTAGATTAACTCTCACTGCTTTCATCAATTATATTTCATCACCTGGCAACATTTATATATTTCCTTATGACTCCTGATATGCAAACATTGAAATTTGGAATTCCACTGACAAATTTGTTCAGGGCAGATAGAACCTCTTTATTGACTTATACACTCTCGTTGCTTTCAGATTCTTTTAATGACATTTTAAAAATGCTCTGCAATGATCACAAATTCTGAAAAAGCTTTAACAATAAGAACTTTTTTCTTTTTCTTTTTTTTTTCATCAATATTACCATTAACCTCAAACTTCAGTTCATTTTGGCCATTACCCGTGTAAACACTCTTCTCACAGTCCTTTCTGATACAATCAGAAATCTTTACAAATACAGGTTCACAAAAAGTTTCATTTGTAGTTTCATTGATTGTTTTGGGTACTTTAATCTTTTCTTCCTTCATAGTCATAACTCCGTTTTTTGAGAATATTTATCTCTGTTTAATCATTAACTTATATTTTAGAGTGGGATCAGACATACCTTTTTGCTTAACTACTTCATCACTTTCTTTCTGAAATCCAAGAAAATACAGTAGTATCCAAACATTTAACTGCATGTAAATCTACTTAGATATGACATCATTTAGTTCTTAAAATGAAAAGTTTAAAGAAAAAGTAAGTTAGAAGATTAAGGATTATCCATCCCCTTGAAGCTACTTAGAAAATAGCAATCACTCCTTTACTTGAACCAGACTATATTTTAGAAGTAAAGGGTTGGGGTGCCTGGGTGGCTCAGTGGGTCAAAGCCTCTGCCTTCGGCTCAGGTCATGATCTCAGGGTCCTGGGATCGAGACCCGCATTGGGCTCTCTGCTCAGCGGGGAGCCTGCTTCCTTCTCTCTCTCTCTCTCTCTGTCTACTTGAGATCTCTGCCTATCAAATAAATAAATAAAATCTTACAAAAAAAAAAAAAAAGAAGTAAAAGGTCACTGACCTTTGACCTCTTGTCTTCATTCAACTCTGTATCTTATAGTCAACATGGCTACATGTTACTTATTCCCTTGAAGAAAATAATATATTTACATTCTATATTAGTTCCTCTGATGACTGTAATAAAGTACATAAAATAAATGGTCTAAAACAACAGAAATTTATCTTCTTAGTGCTGTAGAGGCTTCCAAGTCTGAAATGATGGTGTCAACAAGACCACCCTCCCTCTGTGACTCTGGGTAGAATCCTTCCTTGCCTTCTGCTAGTGACCAGAAACCCTCAGCACTCCTTCTCTTTCAGCTGTATTAGTCCCATTTATGCCTCTGTTTTTCATACGGCATTCTCCCTGTATAGTCTCCACACCTGTTTTTTTCTTATAAAGACATCAATCGTATTGAATTAGGGCCCATCCTAATGACCTAGTCTTTACTTGATTATATCAGCAAAGGCCCTATTTCCAAATAAGATCACATTTATAGGTACAAGAGGTTAAGACTTCAGTGTATCTTTCTGTGTTACAGAGTTTAATTCATAACATAACATACTCCAAAGTTGGAACTCAAAAAATGATTAAATCTAAAATATACCCCCCCGTTTTTCAATTACTTTGATAAGCATCACTGCAACCATTCTCTCTAAACTGTATCTTCCAGTGGCACAGAGAATTGCTGAAGATGATGAGCCATTTTAGGGGAACTAAATTCTAATTAACTTTGTGACTGATTAACTTTGTCAGTGTTTTTCAGGAAATGGGGAAAGGATTAAAAGATTAATGCAGGTTGTCACAGGTGGCAGCAGACAAGGACCCAGATGCTCACAAATCCTTTCACCCCTCAGTGGAATATGCATTGTTTAAAGTAAAAATATAAGAAAAAAAATTGGAAGGCATGTAATGCAACAGACTTCTTAAAAGTTTTCTCATTTTTCTAACCATTTGGTAGTAGAAATATGTAATAAGAAACAGAAAAATGGCCAGAATTAATGCAGTAAAAGACCATGAGAAAATTATATCTAATTAATCAGTTCCTGAACAAAACAAGATTGATCTGAAATGCTAAGGTTAAAATTTCCACTAATCATAACAATGTTATCATTTTAGAAATAAAATACATTGTCATATATAATGTAATGTAGTAAAACTCTCTCTTGGCAATATTATACATGAGAATTAAAGCAGTTCTCTTAAAATCGGGAAGGGATTTTTTCCCTAAGCATTGCTTAGAAATGAAAGTCTATGATATAAATCCAGACTTTTTCCAGACTCAAAATCCCAACTTAATAAAAACTGTGTCTCTAGATATTTAGATAATAGTTCTTCCTAACACTAAATTATATGTTTATTTAATGATTTGTCATTCCCCAGTTGGAAAATAGACAGAACAATAGCATAACCAAGGGAGAAACTCTATACGAACCCATTATTATTCTCCAGTACATTCAGAATAATCACAAACACATAGTAGGTACTCAGCAGGTATCTCCCTTATAATTAAACAAAGAATCCTAGAAATAATATTAATTCCACATTAAGATTTGTGGTCTTAATCTTGACCAAATTTTTACAAATGTTTTTCTATTAATTAAAATTAAAGAATTAATGTGAAACCATTTTAAATTACGAAATTCTTTACAGGTATTATTATTATTAATATTATATAATGAGTTGATAAATGACATTTTTTTTAAAGTGTTATTTTTTTTTTTTTTGGTCTTTGGGCCATTTATTATTTCCCTCCTGAGTACAATTTGATTTTTTTTTTCATAAAATTATTTCTCTGGTTCGTATTTTAAGATGAACGTGGAATATCTTTTATGTGAAATATATGCATAGATGAGAGAGAAAAATTGTTCGTATTGTAGGATTTGAAATATATTAACAAAGGGTGCCTGAGTGCTTCAGTCATGTGTCTGACCTCGACTCAGGTCTTGATCTCAGGGTCGTGGAGTTGGCTCCACGTCAATCTCCAGATTGGCCTCCACCTTGGCTCTGCATCTCTGCACTAGGCTCTGTGCTCAGCGGGGAGTCTACTTCTCCCTCCACCTTTGGCCCGCCCCTGGATCATACTCTCTCTCTCAAATACATAAATAAATAAAACCTTTAAAACAATAAAAAGATTAGCAAAATTAAGCCTCACCATGATCTGAATATATATATGTGAGGCATCCATTTTGTAAAACTCTTTGCAAAATCTGTGCTCTTTGAATGTGGGTTAACTTATTTAAATTAAATATTTAAAATATTTAAAATTTACCAAAATCAAAACAAGAACTTTTTTTTCCCCAGTATTTGAAAAGTATCAGTAAAATAGAAACAGAGTTGTCTACTAAATACTCTTTTCACTAGAAAGGAAGTAGCCTCAAGTATTCAGATTATGAATGGGAAATGAAAAAGATGTATGAAGAGAAGCAGAGGTAATATTGTAATAAAGATAGCAGTTAGATGACATCTCTCTTTTCCCATTCTTCCTAACTTTCTCAAAACTTTCTCTCAGCAACAGTCTCCTCTCTGGCTTCCATGCATCTAAGTCTTGCCTCTCTCCAAACCATTCTCTAAGATGCAACCAGAATTATCTTTTGTAGTGTAAATATGATCACGTTACCCCCTTGTTTATTTATTTTTTTAAAGATTTTTTATTTATTTATTTGACAGAGAGAAATTACAAGTACACTGAGAGGCAGGCAGAGAGAGAGAGAAGGAAGCAGGCTCCCTGCCGAGCAGAGAGCCCGATGCGGGACTCGATCCCAGGACCCTGAGATCATGACCTGAGCCGAAGGCAGCGGCTTAAGCCACTGAGCCACCCAGGCGCCCTACCCCCTTGTTTAAAATGTTTTAATGACTATCCATTTCCTACAAAGTGAAGGCCAAATTTGTGACCACAGCCTTTAAGAACCATCATATTCATGCTTTTCTTACTGGCCTTACGCCTCACCATCTTCCTGCTCTCGATCGCTATCCCATCCTCAAGTTCTGGTCATGCTGAATTGATCAGAATCCTTCAGTGCTATTATTCTCTCTTCATCTCTGGAGCCTTTTCACATCCTAAGCACCTAATCTCTTCAACATCTCTCTCAAGGCACAATTTAGCAACCATTTTGTATGAGCCTGTAGGGTACAACACACTTGAAAATCCCTAAGAATTTTAAAAATGTTAGCTAAAAGTCTAACTATTCTCTTTGAAACCTTCCTTGACTTTCCTAGGCAGAATTAGTTTCTTTTCCATTACTCCTTTTGTACTAAGCACATTTCTCAATTATGGCATTAAATGTTGCATTTTAGTTCTTTGTCTGGCTATCTCACTCTCTACTATATATACAGCATCTTAGTGATGTGCCTAACACAAAGTTGATGCTCAATAAATGTTGAATGAGTAAATATATCAATAAACCAACCAATAAAGAACCATCAATTATTTAAATTGTGATATCCCAGCATGATTTGTTAATTCAGGGAAGCACAAACTGTGAAAGCATTTTCATATGGTTCTCAGAGCAGAAGAAAAGAGGAAAAGTATTACTTTTAGTCACCATAATTTATGAGAAAGATCCATTATTCATAGTATAGCAACTAAAAGCTAATTAATATTTCTGTCTATAGCAAAGATTTCTGAGGATATCTATAGTTGAATTAATCTACAACAGATAACTATGGCAATTAATTTTGAGGGGAAATTTATATTCTAAAGTGATTGCATACACATAAATATTAAAATACTTTTTTTTTCTTAAATGTGTTATGAAATATTTATAATTAGTACCAAGATTGTCTTAGTCCATTCAGACTGACCTTACAGAGTACCATAGATGGAGCCTCAAATAATCTCAATTACTTTTCATGAACAATAATCAGCATTCAACCTAAAATAAAACATATAAAAATTTTTACTAAAAACTAAGAAAAATAGACTATATAATCAAACTCATGTAAAGTCTGGAAATTGTAGTTTTAAAAATAATCAACAATTTAAGAAGTTTAATGACAAGGTGAGGAATTTAGTAGAGAACTAAGAATTGAAGTTAAAAAATCAAACAGAAATTCTAGAATGAAAAATTATAATAATTAAAACTAGACTTAATGGATGAGTTTAAAAGCATATTAAAGATGAAAGGAAAAGAAACAAATTGAAATATATGCTAGAATTAAAGAAAGACTATGTTATGAAAGAAAATAATAGAAAAAAGTATAAAAAACATATGGGACATAAGGAAGAATATTGACATACATGTAATTGGTATCACAAAAAGAGAACAATAGAAATTTGGGCAACAACAATCCTTGCAGACAATGCCTAAGAATTTCCAAAATTGAGAGGTAATATCAAGCTACAGATTCAGAATGTGCTACCCCAAGGATAAATACAAAGAAAACTACTTGTAGTATAGAAATTAATGAAATAAATTGGATGCAACACAAATGAAAAGATATTTCATGTTCATGGATTGGAAGAATTAATATTGTTAAAATGTCTATAGTATCCAAAGCAAACTACAGATTCAATACCATGCCTCTCAAAATATCAACAGAACTTTTCATAGAACTTGAACAAATAATCCTAAAATTTGAATGAAAACACAAAAGACCCCAAATAGCCAAAGAACACTTGAGGAAGAACAAAGCTGGAGGTATCATAATCCCAGATTTCTAGACACACTACAAAGCTGTAGTAATCAAAAGTGTGTGGTAGTGGCACAAAAATAGACACATAGATCAATGGAATATTATAGAGAGCCTAGAAATAAACTGATACGTATATGATCAACTAACTGCAATAACAGAGGCAGGAATGTAACATGGAGAAAAACTACCTTCAACAAATGGTGCTGGGAAAACTGGTCAGCTACCTGCAAAATGATGAAGCTGGACCACTTTATTACACAACACATGAAATTAAACTCAATATGAATTAAAGAACTGAATATGAGACCTAAAACCATAAAACTCCTTAAAGAAAATATAGGCAGTAACCTCTTTGGCATTGACCTTAGTAAAATTTTTCTAGATATGTCTCCTCAGACAAGGAAAACAAAAGCAAATATAAACATGGGTTTACACCCAAGTGAAAAGCTTTCACACAGCAAAAGAAATTACTAATCAAATGAAAAGAAAACCTGCTAAATCGGAGAAAATATGTGCAAATCATATATCTGATAAACATTTGATATCCAAAATACATAAAGAACTTATACAACTCAACACCAAAAAAACCCACCAAAAAACCCATAAACAATCCACTTATAAAATTGGCAGAGGGCATGAATAGATATTTTTTTCAAAGAAGACACAGATGGCCAACAGACACATGAAAAAATGCTTAATATAATTAGTCATCAGAAAAAAATGAAAATTAAAACCACAATGAGCTAACACCTCACTTCAGTCAGAATGGTTAATAACAGAAAGACAATAACAATTGTTGGCAAGGATGTAGAGAAAAAGGAAACTTCATAAACTGTTAGTAGGAATGTAAATTGGTGCAGGCACTATGGAAAACAGTTCCTCAAAAAATTAAAAATAGAAACGCCATATGATTTAATAATTCCACTATTGGGCATTTACCCAAAGAAAACAAAAACACTAATTCAAAAAGATGTATAGAAAAGGGAGCCTTCATGAACTGTTAGTGGAAATTTAAATTGGAAAACAATTCCTCAAAAAAGAGATATATGCAACCTCATGTTATTGCAGCATTATTTATAATAGCCAAGATATGAATGCAACCTAAGTGTCCATCAACATATGAATGAAGAAGTCATACACACACACACACACACACACACACAGAAATATTACTCAGTCATAAAAAAGAATGAGATCTTGTTATCAGACAATATGGGTAGACCTAAAGGGTAGTATTTTAAGTGAAATAAGTCAGACAAAGATAAATACCATGTGATGTTACTTATTGTGGGATCTAAAACAAACAAACAAAAACAAAAACAAATGAACAAACAGAAAAGCAGAAACAGACCCATAAATACAAAGAACAAACCATTGTTTGCCGGATGGGAGGGGACTGGGGACATAGGAAAAATGAGTGAAGGGGAGTGGGAGGTAAAGGCTTCTAGTTACGGAATGAATAAATCACAAGGATGAAAGGTACAGCACAGGGAATATAGTCAATGGTATAATAGTGTATGGTGACATATGTTAGCTACACTTGTAGTGAGAATAGCATAAGATATAGAGTTGTAGTACCACAATGTTATACACCTGAAACTAATGTAAGATTATATGTCAATTATATTTCACTTAAAAATCACTAGTATATGAGAAAGTATGAAAAAAAGAGAATTATACATATGCTTATCATAGAAAAGTTGCTGAAACCCCACACAAAATTTTTAATTGTAAAAACAGCCATAGAAGGGAACACATTTATTAACTTTATATTTTGGGTTACTTTGTCCCTACAGTGTTTCCACTGGGATGACCCAAATTGAGTTCCTTCTGTGGGATCACATTTAGCCCACAGGAAACATGGGAAGCACACATCTTTCTATATATAGTCAATCTCTGAAGGGGCAAGCTATTTCCAAACAGCTGTGCCTTTCTGCTCTACTCCCCTATTTGTTTCAATCCTTCACCTTCATTTTTTATTCCTTTTAAGATTTTTATTTATTTATTTGACAGACAGAGATCAAAAGTAGGCTGAGACAGGCAGAGAGAGAGGAGGCTCTGTGCTGAGCAGAGAGCCCTATGTGTGACTTGAAACCAGGACCCTGAGATCATGACCTGAGCCGAGGGCAGAGGCTTAACCCACTGAGCCACCCAGGCTCCCCTACCTTCATTTTTTAGACATAAATGAGGTATGAGCATCTTTATCTTCAAGATGTCCCCACTGAAATACACATAAATCTCCTCTTAAACCCTTCATTTGGCTTGATGGAGTAAGTACACCTCTCATTGGCATAGGGTGGAATTGGAGAGGTAGAAAAAGACCAAATCATTTAGTTTCTTGTTAAGTCATGGTTAAGAGAGAGATAAAGTTAGCTTTCTAGTGCAAGTGGAAGAATTGAGGTGTGTTAAAAATGGAGGATAAAGGTATAAATGTCCAGTTACAAAGTAAGTAAGTCATGGAGATGTAATGTACAGCATGGTGACTGTAGTTAATAATACTGTATTGAATATTTGAAAGTCGCTAAGAATAAGAAAGCATATCATCACAAGAAAAAAACTTTTTGTAACTATGTATGCATATAAGAATGTTAACTGGACTTACATGGTAATCATTTCACAATGTATACAGATATCAAATCATGTTGTACAATGCCCTCCTTGTTGCAATGAACACCAAGTGCTGTATGGAAGTGTTGAATCACTATATTGTACACCTGAAACTAATATAACATTATATGTCAATTATACATCAATTAAAAGAAGAGAGAGTAAAAAAAGAAAAAAGAAAGGAGTAACAATGTAATGTTTGCATTTTAAAAATATCAGTGTATTTGCAGTTTGGAAATAAGATTAGTTGTAGCAATAGAAGATAAGGCAGGGACACTAAGAGGTCATTGAAATTTTCCAAACTAGAGATTATGGTGGCTTGAATTTGATGGTGATAATACATATAGAAATAAGTATGCCGATTACAGAAATATTTTGAATGATTCTCTTTGAGGTAGCCAGGGCTCCATTCTTGTCTGCTACTTTGACCCATCTGTGGTTTTTCATGTCAGTATATAATAGCTTTTAATATTTCTGTTGCTATTACAGAGAATTCATGATTTCTTATGATATATAAAGGAAGAAAAAATATTCTTTAGAAGATTATAATTAGGTTTGGTAGTAGTTTACATCTGTATCTTCTCTTTTTTTTTTTAAGATGTTATTTATTTATTTGACAGACAGATCACAGGTAGGCAGAGAAGCATGTTTTAGAGAGAGGAGGAAGCAGGCTCCCCGCTGAGCAGAGAGCCTGATGCGGGGCTCGATCCCAGAACCGTGGGATCATGACCTGAGCCGAAGGCAGAGGCTTCAACCCACTGAGCCACCCAGGCGCCCCTGTATCTTCTCTTTAACATGTTCTGCAGTATTTTTATTTTTCAAAGTTTCCATATATGGTTCTTTTCTCTCTGTACATGCTCAAAAGATGCAGTATTCATTCAGATATTATAGCAAAGACAGCACCCATTAATTTTTTGGTTGTATTCACTCCTTTGCTTCCATGAAGCGCTTTCATAGAGACACAGAAGGTAGACAAGTTGAGTCTCTACTAAAGTGGGTTCTATTTCTATATCCACCTATTAATTTTCTGATATTTGGAAGCAAAATAGTTCCAGAAATGAAAAATAGTTGGGCACTGTGGTTGCTCCTAGGGCTGTTCACAGATCTAGGTTTCTCTATAGTGACATGGCAAGATGGCACTCCCAGCCTTTGTTGAAGTTAGGTAATGTTTTCATTTGGCCAATAAAATGGACTGTCATTTACAGGAGAAATGTTGAGATATTGTGTGATTCACCATCTTCCCTTTCCAGTGCTCTAGTGATAATGGAAGCTCATGCCAAGATAAGAACTCTATCAACCTGAGTCCCTATTTAATGATGATGAGCAGATGTACACTACCCAAGCCCCCCAAGTTCCCTTGTACTTTTAGCATGTGAGAAACTTTTTAAAAATATATTTTATTTATTTGAGAGAAAGAGAGAGCATGCAGAGAGGGAGAAGGGGAAGCATACTCCCCACTGAGCAGGGAACCCAACACAGGGCTTGATCCCAGGACACTGAAATTGACTCGAGTTGAAGGCAGACACTTAACCAACTGAGCCACTGTGAGAAACATTTTTGTCCTAAGCCTACTTTTATAGTGGTTTGTTAATGTGCAGAGCCTAGTGCGTCCTTATGCAGACAGTGTGTTAGGTCAACATCTCACTTCCAGTATGAGTTCCCTCTGAAACAATAGAGTTTCTGGACATTTAACATGGATAGGGATTGAGAACTTCACTGTCTTGAGGTAGTGTTCTCTATTTTTAAGTAGTTAAAATTAATAAACTATTCTTCCTATTTTTTATATTTTATTTATTTATTTGCTAGAGAGAGAGAGCGTGCGTGCACAAGCCGGAGGAGCAGCAAGCAGAGGCAGAGGGAGAAGAAGGCTCCCTGCTAAGCAAGAAGCCTGTTTCCGGACTCAATCTCAGGACCCTGGGATCATGACCTGAGCCAAAGGCAGCCACTTAATTGACTGAGACACTCAGGTGTCCCTATTCTTCTTATTTTGAACCAAACTTTGCCTCTTATAATTTCTACTCAAAAGCTAATTTAAATACTGGGCTTAGTTAACGAAAAGGTAACTTCTAAATTTCTTCAGTGATATCCTGCAACTTAGAATTTATAACCTGTCTCAGGAAGTGTTCTGTTGAAACTATTTTCTGAAAAGCCTAAACCCTAAACAACAGAACACATTGAATGTAAATTAAACTGTGCTCTTGAGCAGAAAATTAAATTTGTTCTATGACTTGGATTTTAAGGCAGCCCACATAATATAAACAGTGCTGCAAGTGACTGATAAATCTGTAAATTCAATTGATACCCTACCTTGGTGATAACCAGTGGAGAAAATTAGAGTAATATGCATGAGCTTCTCATTCAAATACTTTGATTTTATTATCTAAGCAGAACCAGAAAATATTTTCAGGTAATTAATAACACTTTAGTCCAGAAGTATCAATATAATATACTTTTAAAGTGCTCTTCTTTTGATGAGTACCGGGTGTTGTATGTAAGTGCTGAATCACTTTATTATACACCTGAAACTACTTTTACACTGTTAACTAACTAGAATTTAAATGACAACTTAAAAAAAATACCCTCCTTTTAGTTTTTATAGGAATAATGCTCTTCTCACCATAATCCTAGGTTTAACACTAGGGTTTGGTGGTTAAGAGTTCGTTATAATGGTCTATTTTACAACTGGTGCAAAGAAATGAGTAACAATCTACCCAGTACAATTTATAAGGCACTAGATAATTGTTATTGCTCCAAATATCTTTACCAAAGGTCATTCACATTTCAGTCTTATCATATTATTAAATATTTTTTGAGCTCATAATCAATACAACTCATAAATGTATGACAGAATAATAAGAGGAGAAAAATAAGGTATTCAAAAATGAAGAAATACAAAAGGATAAAGAATTGTGTGTAAACACCCTTAATTCCTTAGAAATCAAATAGCAAAATTAAAGTAATAAGATCCCATTTTTAATCTATAATATTGGTAATTTTGTTTTTACTAACAATATCTGTTATTGATAAGAGTTTAGGAAATGCACCATCATCACTTTTGATAGAAAGGTAAAGTGGCACAGTTTTATCTATCTATCTATCTATCTATCTATCATTTATCATCTATGTATTTCTCTAGCCATCTGGTGATTACTGAAAAGGAAAATACTTCATAATATATAATATAGCAAACAAGACCCAACAGGGATGAAGAAACTAATGTCTCAGGTGCCTCAGAGGTAAATGTCATCACCACCAGCTCCAAACAAGAAAATTAGACTTGCTAAAGTGTTAGTTATGTGTGAGAGAAATTTAGAATGTATAGTGAAGGATGAGAGTGAATGTTAATTACATCATCAGAATCAGTGACAGCAAGTAAGACTTATAGATTCTTTTACTGCTTCTCCTGTATCAAAATCTTTTTAGAGATTGTGACTGGTCACCATCTTCAGGGTTAATAGACATAAATGGACAATTTTATCAGGCTTCTTATGTATCACCTCACATAATCCAACAGCAGTTCTGAATCTCACCATGCCTGTGGCGAACATTTTGTGCTGGTTTCATCCTACTTCACACTAACTTCCCAAGAGGCTTCCACATTTCTCTCATTTATGGCTCTAGGATTTCTCTGATGCTGCAGTATGGGCCACCTATGGAAGAATCCTCAGCACTTTTATATGTTCTACCAAGAAATGTGGGAGAGTTAATAACCCAATGGGACAACTGTTAACCCAAAGAAGATGAAAATCAAAGGATGAGCGCTTTTACCCTTTATGCTCCAACAGAAACTTTACAAAGGCATCTGATACAGACTTCTTAGATGTTCCTGTGGAACAAAGAACTAGGTAACTGTTGTTTTTCCTTTGTCCTAGGTTTCACTCCCCATGGGCCCTTAACCCTACAATCTCACATAATGTTCCATATAAAAACACCCTTATATGGGCCCTTGTTCTAGATTTTATTTGAAAGAAATCCAAGCTACAACAATATGAATAACTTTATACAGAGCAACATATTTTCAAGAAATTTATTCTGAGGAAATAATTAGTAACAAGAAAAATTTTCCTTCTGACATATCAGGTGTAATATTTTATGGAACAAAAATACTTAAAATGCAAATGTTCAGTAATAAAGGGTTGGCTAATCCAAATTTCAAGTTGCTACAGGGAAATGACAGTAGTTTTATTGGAAGATAACCCACGTTTTAGCCCACTTCCACTTTGGCAAGTAAGTGAGATCCCTAAAACCTGGCTGAGAGTCACAGAATAAAAACTATAAAAGAGGAGATTATTGGGTTTTGACTTCTATGGAAGTTTAATTTATTATAAGATTTCTCCCAGATTTCATTTTTGGGTTTTTAAAGTCTCTTTGGGAATTTATAATAATGGGATAGAGGTTGATTATATTTAAAATTCAGCCCTCTTCTATTCTATTTTATTGTATAACCCTTTGTGAAGAATAGGGTAAGATAGTGTAACTTTACTTCTTATTTATTGGACCAATGAATAGGAGTCAACATTCAGCATCAGGAACAGGGAACCCTTAGAGGTAATTTAAGTTATGGTTCTGACCAATCTCTGAAACTTTCAAATCAACTAGAATATCTATTATATTGGTCCAAGAAGGATCAGTAGAAGCTCTGCTAAATTATAAACAAAATATAGAAATTGTATTTTTGATCGGCCTTTTATCTATATTTTCCTGAGGGAAACAACCACATCATGGGCTTGCCAATTAAAGTCAATGGATTAAATAAGAAAGGAAAGTGAGACTGGGTGCCTGGGTGGCTCAGTGGGTTAAGCCGCTGCCTTTGGCTCAGGTCATGATCTCAGGGTCCTGGGATCGAATCCCGCATCGGGCTCTCTGCTCAGCAGGGAGCCTGCTTCCTCCTCTCTCTCTCTTCCTGCCTCTCTGCCTACTTGTGATCTCTCTCTGTCAAATAAATAAATAAAATCTTAAAAAAAAAAAAAAGGAAAGCGAGAGAATCAGGGAGAAGCTCTTACCCTTTTGGCTGCTTTCCTGTCCACTTTTCTCTGTACCTCCTTTCCACTCAACTTTCCAAACCAAAATGGGTGAAATAATAATCTGATTTGTGAGATACTAGGAAATTGATTAGGTTGTAATTACTATGAGATAAATGTCATAAGTGCTGATAAATCTCTTTGTCTTTCTTCTTTTTTTATATAGCATTGAGAAAGTAAAGATATGTAGCATATTCTCTCTCATGGGCTTTCTGGGATTTAGGCCTTCTTTTTACTTTGAGTTCAGTGAAAGGCTGGTTGTAAACTATGAATTTGAAATGAGGCAAATGTATAGTCCTTTCTACATTTCTAAATTACATGGTCTAATTTAGTCTTATGAGGGAGCCTTGCATTTCAGTTTGTAGTGACCTGGATAATAACAGAGTAGCAGTTCTTATCTAATTTAGCATTTTCAGACATGCATACAGATTTCTAGTAAACCTCCAGGGATGAGCTGGGGCAGAGGCAGGATTTATGTATCCCTAAGTAATCTGGATATACTACCATTTAACTTCACCGCAACCTTAATTCCATATATCAAATATTACTCTTTCATATCCAAAAATTAACTTTTGAACTATCTGTTATTTTTATATGGTCTTAATTTTTCAGTGAAGTTGAATAATTATGAAAACCTCAAGTTCCAGAATACTGCTGATGTACAATTACAAGGTATGGAGGTGGAGCAAATTTCACATATGTAAGGTGGTGTTTACCTTGATAGGTAGGAAAATAGCTTCATTTATACAGTGCAGTTCAAGTCATGTGCCCCACTTATATGTTCTCATAGAATCCTTTATTTTTTACTTTGCATTTGCCATTGTCTGTCACTCCTGTTAATCTGTAAACTCCCAAAGGTTAAGAGCTAGGTTTAAGTTATTTTGCATTCCCAGTAACTACTAGATTTCCTAGAAAAAATTGTGCACTCAATCAATAAATTAACATATACTTTGTATCATGAGAAAACATAATGTCTTACTCTGCTCAGGCTGTTGTAACAAAATACCATAAACTGGGTGACTAAAACCACATACATTTATTTCTCATAATTCTGGAGTCTGGGAAAATCAACGTGCTACACAATTCAGTTCCTCCTGAGGACTGTCTTATGGATGATCAACTCTTCATACTGTGGTGACAGTGAGGAGTGAGAGAGAACAAGCATGAGCAAGAGTAAGCATGCAAAAGCAAACTCTGGTTTCTTGTAAGGGAAGTAATCCCATCAGAAGGACCCTACTCTCATTACCTCACTTAAAATTAATTACCTCCCAAAGATACCATTACCTTGGGGGTTCAGGCTTTAACAAATGAATTTGAGGGAACACAAGCATTCAGTCCATAATAGCTAGATACATAAATGATCTCATAGTATTTGAATTGATCCTTTTTTTTCTGTTTGTTTGTTTTTTTTTTTATTAAATTAATTTATTTATTTTCAGAAAAACAGTATTCATTATTGATCCTTTTAAAAAGCATTGTGAGGGGCACCTGGGTGGCTCAGTGGGTTAAAGCCTCTGCCTTCGGCTCAGGTCATGATCTCAGGGTCCTGGGATCCAGCCCCGCATCGGGCTCTCTGCTCAGCAGGGAGCCTGCCTCCCCCTCTCTCTCTGCCTGCCTCTCTGCCTACTTGTGATTTCTGTCTGTCAAATAAATAAATTTTTAAAAATAAATAAATAAATAAATAAAAGCATTGTGAATTTGAAAGGAGAGAGCTTCTGACTGGTATGAAGACTGGTAAAATAATTTTAAATAACTCAGTCATAAAAATAATTATTCTTTGGCAATCTATAAATTCTTATTTACTTATTTATTTTGAATTTGGGAAGTTGGCATGATAGCTAAATATAAAATGAATTTATTTAACTTTATTTATTTTTATTTATCTGAGAGAGAGAACAATGGTAGAGAGATTAGTGGAGGGAGAGTGACAAGCAGACTCCCTGCTGAGTGGAGAACCCAACATGGGGCTCAATCATAGGAGTTCAAGATCACAACCTGAGCCAAAGTCAAATGCTAAACAGACTCAACCACCCAGGTACCTGTTTATTTAACTTATTTTAGTCCTAGGTATATTTTAAAAGAGTAAATCACTTTTCCTCATTATAGAGGGGGTTGACAGATGTTTTAGACATCAGGATAATATAATGATGGAAATTAAAGTATTAATATTGTTTTTTTTTCTAAATCTTACTGTAACATATATAATAATAAGGTATTCTGCTAATTGAGGGCAAATTACTCTTTGCAGTCTTTAGTTATCTGAAATAAGCAACAGAGATACAGTTCCTTGCCAAGACAGCATAGGTATCATCTCAGGGGGCACCTCTAAAAGTATTAAGTGCTCATTTACACCACAATGAGCAAACACCCTCTAAGTGATTCCTGAGAGTAAACTGAGTACCTTTATTTGACCCAAATATATCTTCACTTGTCTACATGGTTAATTGGATAATTCAGTTCATTTGCTCTTCTATTTAGCTGACAATTACTATATATACATTTTATGGATTACCCCATTTCAACAAAATGGCATTTCACTGTAAGGCAACACTGAACACAATTTATATTCTTTAATGACTGAGAAGGCACCTCATAATCTAGTTACAGGACCTCAGGGACATCACAGTAAATCTCACACATCACAGTGATATATAAAGAATTGAATGAAGTAATATACTGTGGTTTCAGAAAAAAATAATCAATTTGTTTATATTTTACTTTGCTATACTCCCCAAAATTTTATACAAAAAATAATTTATTGATACTTTGAATATGGCAATGCCAGTACAGCATCTTGTTAATCATTAGCTCTTTTTTTAAAAAGAGATTTTATTTATTCGTCAGAGAGAAAGAGCACAAACTGGGGAGCAGGGAGAGTGGCAGGAAGAGGGAGAAATAGGCTCCCTGCTGAGCAAGAAGCCCAATTAGGGACTCAATCCCAGGACCTTGGGATCATGACCTGAGCAGGTGCTTAACCAACTGAGCCACCCAGGCATCCCTCATCAGCTCTTCTTTTTAAACCATAGAAATTGCCATTATTTAAATCATGTGTCCTTAAGGAGAAATCTGCAACATTCTGGGACGTACCTCCCCACCCTGGGAAATTTATCTCAGTTTCAAAAGACTTCTGTTAAAATACAGAAACTAGGAAATTCCCTGTTAGATAGGGTGATATTATAAACCTGATCAATAGTTCCAAATAAAATTTGGTGTATTTAAGTTTTAATCCACTAACTACAGTTTTATTTAAAGTAGCATTACATAGAGAATTAGAAAATAAATTAGATAATAAACCTATCAAGTGAACTTTTGTCTTAACAATTTGTTATATAGCTAACCTGGAACAATTTCTAGAAGAATTAGCCACCTTGGGAATAATAAATCTTTATAAAAGGAAGCAGAGACCTGTGATGCGTTCATCTCTCCAGTTAACTCTAATAATTAGATAACTGTCTAGTGGTGATTTCTGACCTTTTGTTAATAAAAAATAAACAAATTATTTATTATTACTGCTGTAATTGAATCAAACATGAAAAGCACAAAGCTCAAGCAGCAATAAGTTTCCTATTTCCTTGGCCTCCCCTCAACCCAGATATCCCCAGTAGTAAGCTGGCAGCCCCAATACAGCTTTTCTTCTCTTCCTCCAAAAAAACCCAACAATTATGCTAATCAATTGTTGCCTAACAATCAAGCTATTGAGTGGAAATGAACCATCATAAAAATATACTTATTCCATTCCAAAGAATTCAAAGCAAAGACTTGTTAGTAGTTCATTTTAAAACCATGACTTGTTTTCACCACACACTGTGCCCACATTCCAGTTACACAGCTGCTGCCAGGCCCTGCTGAGCCATGCACCTTGTCATACCCAGCCATGTGCCCCATGCCATCATGGTGTATCTGGTCTAGACACATCCAACCATCACCACATGCTGTGCCCAGCCTCACACACCCACAGCTGTGTGTATCCTCCAGCCACCACATTGCTTTGGGGGACCTGGCATCAGAGGGGGACCTGGCTGAGAGAATGTGTTTTACTAATACTACCACTTGCTCCCAAGTTCCCTGGTAAGCACACCCCCTCAGAACTGACAGAGAGCAAGTTTAGCCCACAAAAAACACAGAGTCAGTATAGATACCTACACTAAAAGGAAAAGTAACTCAAATGTAACAGAAGGATGTAGGGAATATACATAGGATACTCTCCTGAAGTGCCAGGTGCTGGTGAAGAGGGAACACTGTATTTAAGGCATTCAGGACTGATTCTTCATAAAGTCACAATATTCAAGAGCAGAAGATATAGCTGACTTTCTTAACACCCAGAAACAGACATAGAGAGGTTAAAAAAAAAATGAAGAGACAAAGAGATCTATCCCAAACAAAAGAAAAGGACAGGGCCACAGTCAAAAATCTAAGTGAAACAGAAATAAGCAGCATGCCTGATAAAGAATTTAAAGCAATAAAAAAATATTCACTCAACTTGAGAAAATGGTGAAAGACATGAATGAATCCTTAACACAGAGATAAAGAATAACATAGCAGGGATAAAGGGCTCAATAAACTAACTGAGAAACACACTTAATGGAATGAACAGCAGGAAGGAAGAAGCAAAGGAATGCATTAGTGACCTAGAAGACCAACTAATGGAAAGTAATTAAGCTGAACAAAAGAGAGAAGAAAAGAAGTATACAAAAGAAGAATAGACTGAGGAGTCATATTATAGGAGCCCCAAAAGAAGAAAAGAGAGAAAAGGAGCAGAAAATTTCTTTAAAGCAATAGCTAGTTGTGCAGCCACTTTTGAAAACAGTGCGGAGATTCCTTAAGAAATTAAAAATAGAGCTACCCTATGACCCTGCACTACTGGGTATTTACCACAAAGATACAGATGTAGTTAAAAGAAGGGCCATCTCAATGTTTATAGCAGCAATGGCCACAGTTGCCAAACTGGAAAGAACAAAAATGCCCTTCAGTAGATGAATGGATAAGGAAGACGTGGTCCATATACACTATGGAGTATTGTGCCTCCATCAGAAAGGATGAATACCCAATTTTTGTATCAACAGGGATGGGACTGGAGGAGATTATGCTGAGTGAAGTAAGTCAAGCAAAGAAAGTCAATTATATGGTTTCACTTACTTGTGGAGCATAAGGAATAACACAGAGGACATTGGGTGAAAGAGAGGAGAAGGGAGTTAGGGTGGGGAGACAAACCGTGAGAGACTGTGGACTCTGAGAAACAAACTGAGGGTTTTAGAGGTGAGGGGAGTGGGGGGTTGGGTTAGCCTCGTGGTGGGTATTAAGGAGGGCATGTGTTCCATGGAGCCCTGGGTGTGGTGCATGAACAATGAATTTTGGAACACAGAAAAAAATTAATTCAATTTAATTTTTTTAAAAAAGAAAAGAAATAATAGCTGAAAACATTCTTCACCTGGAGAAGGAAATAGATATTCAGGTCCAGGAGGCACAGAGAACTCCCATCAAAATCAACAAAGCAGACACATATCAAGACATATTATAATTAAAATGGCAAGAAACAGTGATAAAGAACAAAATTTAAAAGCAGAAAGATAAAAGAATATAGTAACTTACAAGGGGCAAACCATAAGTCTAGCAGATTTTTCAACAGAAACAATGTAAGCCAGAAGAGAGTGGCATGATATACTCAAAGTGTTGAATGGGAAAAAAATCTGCAGCCAAGAATCCTCTATCCTGCAAGGCTATCATTCAGAATAGAAGGAGAGTTTACCAAATAAAAATGAAAAGAGTTGTGACCACTAAACAACCCCTTCAAGAAATACTAAAGGAGACTCTTTGAGTGGGAAGGAGAGTAAAAAGAGACAGCATAAAATCACAAAAGTAGTAAAAATGAATATTTCTGTAAAAAATCAGTCAAGGAACGCACAATATGTACCTAAAACCTGGGAAGGAAAAGAATAAAGAATGGGTTCAAACTTAAACAGCAATCAACTTAATATAGACTACTATATGCAGAAGAGGCTATATACAAAACTAATGGTAACTTACATCAAAAACCACTAATAAATATGTAAAAAATTAAGACAAAGAAATCCAATTATATCACTAAAGAAAAGCAGCAAAACATGAAAAACAAGAAAAAAATCAGAGAAAATTTTCAGAAATAACCACAAAACAAATAATAAAATGATAATAAATATATATCTATCCATGATTACTTTGAATGCAAATGGACTAAAACAATTCAATTGAAATACATCAGGTGACAGAATGGATAAACAGACAAGACCCACCTATATACTGCCTATAAGAGACTCATTTTAGACCTAAAGATACAGGCAGATTGAAAGTGAGAGGATGGAGAAACATCTATCATGTAAATAGATCAAAAAAAGCTGAATGGCATCACTTATATCAGAAAAATCAGACTTTAAAGAGACAAAGAAGGACACTATATAATAATAAAGGAGATAATCTAAAAAGAAGATATAACAATTGTAAATGTTTATGCACCCAATTTGGGAGCACCCAAATATAAAAAACAATAGCAAACATAAAGGAACTAATCAATAATAGGAATAATCAATAAAGGAGCTAACCAATAATAATACAATAGTTGTAGGGGATGTTAAACCCACTTACATCAATGAGTAGATCATCTAAAGAGAAAATCAGTAAGGAAACAATGGCGTTGAATGACACACTGAAATAGATGGATTTAACAGATATATGCAGAACATTCCAACCTAAAACAGGAGAATATGCATTCTTTTGAAGTGCACATGAAACATTCTTCAGAATTGTTCAGATTGCATATTAGCCCACGAAACAAGCCTCAACAGATTCAACTCATTGAACTCATACCATAAAACTGTTTTGGCCACAATGCTATGAATCTAGAAGCCAACCACAAGAAAAAGTCTGGAAAGACCACAAATACAGAGAGGTTAAATAACATGCTATGAAACAATGAACTAGTCAACTGGGAAATAAAAGAAGAAATTAAAAAGTACATGGAAGCAAGTGAAAATGAAAATACAATGGTCCAAAACCTTTGGGGTACAACAAAAGCTGTTCTAACCGGGAAGTTTATAGTAATATTGGCCTACCTCAAGAAGCAAGAAAAATCTCAGATAAACAACACAACCATACACCTAAAAGTGCTAAAAAAGAACAACAAGCAAAATCCAAAACCAGCAGAAGAAAGGAAATAATAAAGATTATACTAGAAATAAATAAGTAAATGAAACTTAAAACAACAATAGAACAAATCAATAAAACCAGGAGCTTGTTCTTTGAAAAAAATCAATAAAATTGAAAAATCTCTAACCTGACTTATCAAAAAGAAAGGAGAAAGGACTCAAATGAATAAAATCAGAAATGAAAGAGGAGAAATAACAACCAACACCACAGAAATACAAACAGTTACAAGGAAATATGAAAAACTATACACCAACACACTGGACAACTGAGAAGAAATGGATAAATTCCTAGAAACATAAACTAACAAAACTGAAACAGGAAGAAAAAGAAAACTTGAGCAGACTGATAATCAAAAGAAATTGAATCAGTAAAACAAAACAAAAAACCTAACAAACAGAAATCCAGGCTCAGAGGGCTTCACAGACAAATTCTACCATTTATTTTTTTTAAATATTTTATTTACTTATTTCAGAAAAAGAGCACATGTGCAAGCACAAACATGAAGAAGGGGAGGAGCAGAGGGAGAAGCATACACCCTGCTGAGCAGGAAGCCAGATGCGGGGCTGGATCCCAAGACCTTAGGATCATGACCTGAGCCAAAGACAGATATTCAACTGACTGAGCCACCCAGTCACCCCTCTACCAAACATTTAAAGAAAGGTTAATAAGGTTAATACCTATTCTTCTCAAACTATTCCCGAACCCCTGCAAAAAAAAAAAAAAAAGAAAGAAAAGGAAGGAAAACTTCCAATTCATTCTGTGAGGCCAGCATTACTCTCATACCAAGACCAGATAAAGATACCACTAAAAAAGAGAACTAAAGGCCAATATACCAGATGAACACAGATGCAAAAATCCTCACCAAAGTACTTGCAAACTATGTCCAACAATACATTAAAAAATCATTCACTGTGACCAACTGGGATTTATTCCTGGGTTGCAAGTGTGGTTCAATATTTGAAAATCAATCAATGTGATACATAAAATCAATCAGAGAAAGGACAAGAACCATAAAATCATTTCAATAAATGAAGAAAAAGCATTTGACAATATACAACATTCATTCATGATAAAACCCATCAACAAATGAAGTTTAGTGGAAACATACCCCAACACAGTAAAGGCCATCTAGGAAAAATCTACAGCTAATACCATCCTCAATGGGGAAAAACTGAGAGATTTTCTTCAGACAGGAATGAGAGACATGGATGTTCACTCTCACCACTGTTATTTAACATGGTACTACAAGTCCTAGACTGAGCAAACAACAAAAATAAAGAAAAGGCATTCAAATTGGCAAAGAAGAAGTCAACCTTTCACTATTTGCAGATGACATGATACTATATATAGAAACGCAGAAAGACTCCATCAAAACACTGCAGAACAGATACATGAATTCAGTAAAGACACAGGATACAAAATCAATGTGCAGAAATCTGATGCATTTCTATATATCAATAATGAAGCAGCAGAAAGAGAAATTAATGGGGTACCTGAGTGGCCCAGTCATTAAGTGTCCAGCTCCTGATCTTGGCCTGGCATATGATCTCAGGGTTGTGAGATTAAGTCCTATATTGTGCTCTACAATCTTCAGGGATTCTGCTTGGGATTCTCTCTCCTTTTTCTTCTGCCCTTCCCCTTGTTTGCATTCTCAGTCTCTAAATAAATAAATAAATAAATACCAAAAACAAAACAATACCTAGGAATAAACCTAACCAAACAGGTAAAAGAACTGTATTCTGAACACTTATAAAACACTTCTGAAAGAAATTAAAGATGACACAAAGAATTGGGAAGTCATTCCATGCTCATGGACTGGAAGACCAAATATTTTTAGAAGGTCTATATTACCCAAAACAATTTAGATATTTATTATAATCTCTATCAAAATACCACCAGCATTTTTCACAGAGCTAGAACAAACAATCCCAAAATTTGTATGGAACCACAAAAGACCCTGAATAGACAAGGCATCATTGAAAAAGAAAAGTGAAACTGGAGGCATCATAATTCTGAGCTTCGAGTTATATTCCAAAGCTATAGTAATCTAAACAGTATGTACTGATACAAAAATAGACGCATAGATCAACAGAACAGAAGAATACAAAGTCCAGAAATGAATCCATACCTATTGGTCAATTAATCTGGTCAATTAATCTGTGGCAAAGTAGGAAAGAATATCCATCAGGATAAAGACAGTCCTTTCAACAAATGGTGTTGGGGAAACAGGAGAGCAACATGCAAAAGAATGAAACTGGACCACTTTGTTATACCAGACACAAAAATAAATTCAAAATGGATTAAAGACCTAAATCAGTGACTTGAAACCATAAAAAGCCTAGAGGAGAACACAGGCAGTAACTTCTTTGACATCAGCTGAAGCAATGTCTTACTAAATATGTCTCCTGAGGCTAGAGTAAGAAAAGCAAAATAAGAAAAATTTTGCAAAATAAGCACAAAAAGCAAAATTTTGACTTCATCAAAATAAAAATCTTGTGCACAGTGAAGCAAACAATCAACAAAACTAAAAGGCAACCCACAGAATGGGAGAAGATTATCTGCAAATGATTTATATCATAAAATGTTAGTATCCAAAGTATATAAAGAGCTTATAAAAGTCAACAACTCAAAAAGGAATAATCCCATTGCAAAATGGATAGAAGACACAAATAGACATTATCTCAAAGAAGACATGCAGATGGCCAACAGACACATCAAAAGATGCTCAACATCCCTTATCATCAGGGAAATGCAAATCAAAACTACAATGGTCACAATGGTTAAAATGAAAAACACAAGAAACAACAGGTGTTGGCAAGGATGTGGAGAAAGAGGAACACTATTGAAAGGAATGCAAATTGGTAGAGGCACTCTGGAAAATAGTATGGAGGTTCCTCAAAAAGTTAAAAATACAAGCACCTGGATAGCTCAGTCAGTTAAGTGCCTGCCTTCGGCTCAAGTCATGATCTCAGGCTCCTGGGATCAAGCCCTGCATTGGGCTCCCTGCTCAGAAGGGAATCTGCTTCTCCCTCTCCCTCTGGCCAAACCCCACTCTTGCTCATGATTTCTTTTTCAAATAAAATAATAAAATCTTTAAAAAATAAAAAAATAGAAGTATCCTAAGATGTAGTAATTGCACTACTCATTATTTACACCAAGAAATATCAAAACACTAATTCAAAGTGTATATGCATCCAAATGTTTATAGCAGCATTATCTACATTAGCTAAATTATGGAAACAGCCTATGAGTCCATCTACTCTTGAATGGATAAAGAAGAAGGATACAAGGAATATTACTCAGACATAACAAAGAACAAAATCTGCCATTTGCAATGACATGGGTAGAGCTAGAGATTATTATGCTAAGTGAAATAAATCAGAGAAAGACAAATACCATACGATTTTATTCCTATGTGGAATTTAAGAAAATGAGAAAGGGTACAAAAAGAGAAAGAGAGGCAAACCAAGAAACAGACTCTTAACTAGAGTGAACAAACTGAAGGCTACTAGGGAGGAAGTGGGCACGGGTTGGGTTAAATAGGTGATGGAGATTAAGGAATGCACTTGTTGTGATAGCACTGAGCATTGTATAGAAGTGTTGAATCACTATATTGCACAACTGAAACTAATATTACATTGCATGTTAACTAACATAAATTTATGTTTTAATTTTTTAATTTTTATTTTATTTTATTATAGAGAGAGGGTTGCAGGGGAGAATGAGTGTGAGAGATAGAATCTTAAGCAGGCTCCATACCTCATGTGGAGCCCAATGAAGGGCTTAATCTCACAATTTTGAGATAATGACCTGAGCCAAAATCAGTATTTGGACACTTAACTGACTGAGCCACCCAGGTGTCCCAATTAACTGGAATTTAAATAAAAACATAAAAATAATAAAAACAATTAAAAATAAAAATGGCAAAAAGAGAAATGCTAGAAATCAGAATATTGTATAGAAGTGAATAATGAGGGGTGTCTGGGTGGCTCAGTGCACTGGGGCGTCTGCCTTCGGCTCAGGTCATGGTCTCAGGGTCCTGGGATCAAGCCCCGCATCGGGCTCTCTGCTCAGTGGGGAGCCTGCTTCCCCCTCTCTCTGCCTACCTCTCTGCCTACTTGTGATCTCTCTCTCTCTCTCTCTCTGTCAAATAAATAAATAAAAGCTTTAGAAAAAAAGAAATGAAGAATGTCTTGGAGGGGCTCAACAATTGGACAAGGCAAGGAAACAATCAGTGAGCTTCAAATTTAGCCAATAGAAACTTCCCAAACTGAAATGCAGAGAAAAAATAATGCGAAAATATAGAGCAATATATGTAAGAACTTTAGGATAACATCAAAAGAAAAGTATCAAAAGAATAATATCAAACATATACACATATGGGATATCTGAGGGAGAAAGGCATAAAGCTTCCCAAAATTACCTTAATGACAGAAACCAAACCATAGACCCAGAAAGTCCAGGGACTACTAAGCATAATAAACACTGATAGTACTACACTACCCTCAATCTGAGGGTTTTGAAGGGGCAGAGGGTGGGAGGTTGGGTGAGCCTGGTGGTGGTTATTAAGGAGGGCACGTATTGCATGGAACACTGGGTATGGTACATAAAAAATGAATTCTGGTACACTGAAAAGAAATTTAATAAAAATAAAGATAGGAAACCATTCTGCATAATTAAAAAAATAGGATCAATTATCTACATAATAATCATTAATATATATGCACCTAACAACAGGCATCAAAAACATGAGGCAAATCCACTATTATTATTGGAATGTTTAATACCCTTTGTATTGACAGAACAAACAGGCAGAAAATCCGTAAGGACATAGTTTTCCTGAACAGGTCTATCAATCAACTTCTTCTAATTGACATTTATAAAATATTCCATCCAGTACCAGAAGAATACATTTTTAAAGCTTGCTGGAACATTTACCAAGATATATCACATTCTGGGCCATAAAACATCCCTCAATAAACACAAAGAAATAGAAATCATATACAATATGTCCCCTGTAAGTAATTATGATAAAAATCTACAACAGAAAGTGTTGGATAATCCCCAAATATTTGAAGATTAAGCAACACATATAAATAAGACAAGGGTCAAAGGAAAATGTCTCATGATAAAATAAATAATATTTTGAACTGAATAAAAATGAAAATATAACTTATCATATCAAAATTCATGGAATGTAGAGAAAGTAGAGCTAAGGGGAAATGTATAGCACTAAATGTACATAATAAAAAAGAGAAAAAGAATCTAAAATCAATGATCTGAGCTTCCATCTCAAACTAGAAAAGAAGAAAAATTTAAGCCCAAAACAACAAGAGGAAACAATAAAAATTAGAGCAAAACTAAGTGAAAGTGAAAATAGGAAGTCAATAAAGAAAAAAATCAACAAAGCCGAAGCTGGTTCTTTCTTTATATATATATATATTTAAATTTTTTATTAAGCTGTTTCTTTCTTTAAAAACAATTTAAAAAATCATAAATCTCTATGCAGTCTACCCGAGCAAAAAATAAAGAAGGTATTTATTAGAACTAAATTGCTAATATTAGAACCAAAAGAGGGGTTATCACCACTGATACCACAGACATTAAAAGGATAACAAAGGGATAGTATGAACCTTTCCAAGTCCAAAAATTTGGTAATTTAGATACATTTTTATAATTCCTTGAAAGACACACCTTACCAAAATTCACACAAGGAGAAGTAATCTAAATAGACATACATACTAATGAAATTGACTCAGTAATTCATAACCTCTAAAAAAGAAAGCAGTTCCCCCAGATGGTTTCCCTGGTGAATTCTATGGAAGATTTAAGAAAGAGATCATATTAATTCTCCACAATATTTCCAGAAAACAAGGATTCTAGAATAGGTTTGGTACAATAAAAAGTGTTAATTATAAATGTAATTTCAAGCTTCTTGGAATGGAGAAGATTTGCTCCCTCATAAAATAAAGATTAAATGATTTTTTTTTAAAGGGACTTTTTAACGAACCAGAAGAGACTCTTGATCTCAGGAAACAAAACTGGCATTGGCGAGAGGTGTGGGCGGGGAGGGATAGTGTGGCTGGGTTATGGACACTGGGGAGGGTATGTGCTATGGTGAGTGCTGTGAATTGTGTAAGACTGATGATTCACAGACCTATACCCCTGAAACAAATAATACATTATATGTTAATTATAAAAAATTTAAAAAGGACTTTTTATAGAGCTAGTAAATTAATCTCTACCACTAAACTTTTGACTCACCTTATAAAATTATCTACAGGTTCATACTTATAGGAGGATTAAAATTCACCTCTGCCTTCACCTAAATCAAATCCAGCATATAAAAAGATGCACACAACTCATGTCCTCATGAGTTATCTTATCCTTTCAAAATTGAGACATAGTCCTTCCCACATTCCAAGACTTTCTTGGAGAACTTTGTGGGTAGCAATATTTCTTTATGCAAAGAGTAGTTGAGATTTTATAAGAATACAATTCAGGTCATTGTCTCCAGCAGTTCTCTCAGAAAACACCAAGTATCATGAAGACAAGTAGATTGACATACAAATATAGTATAGTTAGACTAATGTAAGAGTATAGAAGATCTGAAAATTAAGCAAGCTCAGGAGTTTAGACCTTATACTGAAAGCACATTCAAATCAAGATTAGATTTATTCACCTTTTATAGTTATTTTTCATAACTATATAAGTTCAGAAATCCAAGAGTGAATATTACATTTCATTTTAAAGTCTCTACTGTGTATAAACTATTTAAAGTATGGAATTTATTTTGTAAAATAAAATATGTAGAAAAATATCTATGTTTGTCATTCTAGATATTGGGGAAGTGATACGAAGGCAGGTATCAAGGGAAGATGGTATTGATTATTTAGCTAAGTCAGTAGGATGGATTAGAAACTCGGATTGTGAATCACCCATAACCGCTTAATAATTACAATTGAGACCACTGGTTTTTAAGTTCTGTACATATACACTAGCCAGAATTTGTGTTAAAAATGGATTTTAATCTTTGGGGTTAGACCAGGAACCAACAATTATGACAGGCATCACAGGTGACTGTGATAAAAGGGTCTATCTTATGTTTTAGTTTCTGGAATGGAGCCTAAATAAAGGATTCATTTATTAAAAAGATGTTCACAAAAGAAAAATAAAGAGAAGGGGTAAACAGTAAAAATGACGAAGTCAAACAGGATTGACATTTTAGGTCAACTCCCAGATTCAGTTTGATCCTATGGAAAGTTCTAGAACATGAATTATACCTCAGAGTCTGTCCCAGTTTCAATCAAGATAGCTAGGTTTTCATACTCTGCCTCCATTCAGTCATAAACCTTAGGGGCAACCCAAGGGAGATATTAATCCCCAGGCACTTCCAGCTCTACATTTATATGATTTATGTGTGGATCCAGTAACTCAGTCAGTGCCCTAAATAAGAGTTTTACCTGAAGATCCTTATGAACAAATTCACGTTTAAGCTGAGGGCAGAGAGATGTTAATTTTTATTTATCAAAATGATGAGCCATGGATGAGATAAAATTTTCATGATGCTAGAACTTTAAAAAAGGGAAAAGGCAAATACACCAAAAATTAGGTCAGAGAAGTATGAAATTTAGGGGAGGTAATTTTTCTGACCCAGATCCAAAGATGCTCTTGAAAACTTGATAATGAGAGATTAAAGTGTAAGCTTGACCTGTTCATTTGTAGTCCTGTTCAGAGCTAAAGCAGTGTCTATCCTTCTCCTATTCACTCATTAGCATATGAGTATAAGGAGATTGTGCAAGGATCTATGGCTCCCATCAGCCTACCTAGTTGAGCTTGCCCCTATTTCCCTTATATTATTTATATTTGTACCCAGCCTAGACCAGGTTACAGGATGAGAAAGGAACTAAAGTCTACATGCAATCTAAGGTATGAAGACACATATTCTGTAACATAATCAATTTGTTTTTATACAGATTTTTTTTCAATTTTTTAAATGTTCAGCATTGTGTTTGCTAATGTAGAGAAAAGACATGTTTCCTTATCTTTGCTGGAATAAAAGAGAGCTAAATATGGTCTCAAAATCCAAAGAAACCCAGATAAATTTTGATTGACTAGAAATATGAGATGGAGTAAATTTAGCTGGGAGAATAGACTCTTCAAGTGTAACTTGCTTTTCATATGGTATGTTTAGGAAACTCAACATCTGTGTGAATGTGATAGATACCTGTTGGGCACATGTTTGAAAAATCTGCCAGAAGGGAGAAAATCATCAGTATGTGGAACTTGATTTCTGGTATACTTGTAAGTAAAGATAAAGAGTCAAAACCAGGGGAAATGATGAGATATCCCTTCAAAGTAGAAAAATAAGTGTAAGAATTTCTATAATTTTAAGCATACTTGGTTAAATTCCATCTAGGCCCTGATGCTGCTGAGTAGTTTTCTTTTCTTTTTTTTTTAAGACTTCATTTTATTTATTTGAGAGAGAGAGAGTAAGCAGCGGGAGAGGGACAGGGACAGAGCAAGAATCCTCAAGTAGACTCCCTACTGAGGGCAGACCCTGATACAGCCCTCTATCCCACAATCATGAGATTATGACCTGAGATGAAGACAGATGCTTAACTGACTGAGCTATCCAGATGGCCCTGAATAGTTTCTAAAAGGCATGGAGAACAGTGATCTAAACATATTCAGATAAAAGATTCGGGACTTTTATGATTGTTCTCTGGGAATAAATGTATGTGGGTATATATGCATATCAGTTTAAAATGTGTACTTATGTGTGAATACTTCAAATTGAATAGCACTATAGGAATTTAAGTTGACACAAATACTGATATTTACTAAAGTGATAGTCAATTATTGCCAGGGATAAATATTTCTCACTGAACCTATTTTCTCAATTTCATATTCACTTTAACTCACACTGGAAATAAAGGCAAATCTCAGTTAATTAAGTTGTACTACAATTAATCTATTGCTAGTGCTCTTAATTCCTCTGCCTGAGTGTTTTCTCTCTTATTCTTTCCACATCCTCCAGAAGTTTATTTCCACAGTTGGTAATTCAAACTTGGACACACTTTCTTTAAATCACTGAATTGATCACTCATAAAGAAACTTTCTAATATTGACTTAATTTCCCCGCTAACTTAGTTTCATCACACAAGTTAGCCAACGGGAATATTCTATTCCACTTGGTATTCTTACTGCTTAGTATTAGCAAATATATTGATAGTCTCTGTTTTTTTAAAAAATCATTTTTCAAGAAGTTAAGTTATCAGGACATCTGCGTGACTCAGTCAGTTAAGTGTCTGGCTTTGCTCAAGTCATAATCTCAGACTCCTGGGATCGAACCCACATTGGGCTCCCTACTCAGAGGGGAGTCTGCTTTTCCTTCTCCTTCTGCCTCTGCCCAACTTGTGCTCACTCTCTCCTTCTCTTTTTTCAGATAAATACAAATCTTTTTTTTTTTTAAGTTCAGTTAGCAATCTCTAAGAATTAAGTTTTCTCTGATAAACTGATGAAATTGAGTTTCTGACCCTGAAATTATGAAGATCCTATCAGAGTACAGATATTCTTTGAGGCTGTTTCTAAAAGTAGTCAAATTGACCCCTCCCAACACACACACACACACACACACACACACACACACATTTACGCAAATATTACAATAGCTTCTTTTCTTCTCCCTTGAACATGCATAAGCTTCCCCAATGTTTATTTGAAAATTAAATTGACATTGCTGTCTCCTCTAGCTTCCAGTTCGATGCTTTACATTCCCCTGAAGTCTTTTATCACCTTCCTTTAGTATATCATTCTGAGCCTAGTTTACCTAACACTCTCACGAAACCATCTATTCCTCCTCATACCACTTACCAGAGTTTTAGAATTCACATTTAGTTTGTGTGTGTAAATATTTGATTAGAATATTAAAATATTTCTTATAATTATTGACTATATTATTCATCCTCATTAAACCACAATTCTTCCACTCCATGATCCCATAAAAAGCACTTATTCCTAACCCCCACAATTTCAAAAAGCTGCTTTGAATGTCGTAAGTATAAAAAATAAAAAATTATAAAAAAAAAAAAAAAATCTAGTCAATTTTTGTACTTTATTTATTTTTTATTTTTTTGTTACTTTTAACTCAAATTTTCTGCATTTGATACTGTTAACTGGCTCCTCAAGACAACCTTGGAATGCACTTTCACTCTTTCAGTTTGGGAGATAGTTCATTATTCTCTTTTATCATCTACTTGAATTGCTGTGTTTTTTTTTTTTAAATCTCTGTGGTTTTTAGCTTTCTCCAAACTTTCTCCAAATGCACGCATTACTGAAGACATAGTTCTTGACCAAGGAATTACTATTCTAAACTAATTATCCTTGTGAATTCTATTTTATACCTTCAATTACCTTCTCTAGATCTGTAGGCTTGACCTATCCTATCATCAGAGTTCAAGTTCTCTGATGTAAATTGCTTACTGAACATTTCTATGAATGTCCTCCTCATTTTCCCCTGTACATGCTAATTCTCTCAGTCAAGGATGGGAAACTCATCCGTTTTCTTCATCCCTTACATAATGATTCAATTATCCAGACCTGTCGATCCTTCCTCTTCATTTCTCATATGTATCTATAGTTCCTACCTTCAAATTCTCAGTACTTCAGAGTACAGAATAATATCTCAGATCATGCAAAGACCACACATTTAAATAATCACATTTCCCTAACCTTATTTCATGCCATTCCTACCCACCCATTCCTATGCGCCCAACAATACAACATCATTTTACCCTCTTCTATGAACACTAAAACAATGAACATACCAGCACCAGTTACATACCGCTATCTTACTACCAGTTAGCCTTTTGCTATGAATAGCATATATTCATACTCTTTAAAAAGACTATAAGCTACTTTGGAACACGGACCCTTACTCCACCCACAACTCTTAATTAGGTAGTAGTATTAAGATTTTTTACAGCATGGTGTCCTGGGTGATCCTTCCATATTACAGTATCATATTTCAATTTTACCTAATTAATATCATATAGAAAAAGGAATATATACCCACAAACACTTTTAAGATATAGTAATAGTACTTTAATGAATATATTACATTAGAATTTCAAGGTATTTCCCATCTATTGACTCATTTGAGCATCTCATAAGTCCAGATGATGATATTGGTATAAATTTTTATACTCATTTTATAAAAGAAGATGCTGAAATATTCAAAAGTTGAAAGACTTGGTAATTAAAAAATCACACTCTTTGATATACCTATCCGCTTTGGTGAACTATTTCAAAATATAGAGAAAGTTTGAACATGTTGACCACAATGTTTCTTACAATAGTGTCAAAGGAATAAGTATATTTCCAAAGGATTATTTTTTTAGCAAAAATTAAAGTCAACATAGATATACTCAATATTTAAATTCTGAATAAGACATATAATACTTTTGCTCTGATGAAAATTACATTCATGTGGATAGAGTCAGGAATTAAAATTAAATACACAAATAAATAAGCAAGAATATACCAGAATATAATAAGGACTCTGCAAAAAGAAAAGAAAATAGAGACAGGGTTACGTGATGACTAAAATGGTAACTTTAAAGCTGTTTGATACAGAAACAATAATAGAGATGACTATTAAGTGACATGTCAAAGTGACAATGCTAGAAATGTAGGTGGTAAAAGCAGCATTGAAAGCATATTATAATAGCTTAGTAAGATATAATGCACAAAGAAAAGGAGACTGGAAGAAAATATACCAATATGCTTATGCTACTCATCTTAAGGCACTATAATTAGGGGGATTTTTCCTCTTCTACACAATGAGAAAAAATTTATATAAATTTTAATTTTAACATGATATTAAAATAAACTGACTTGCATGTGGAGGAACCAGTATTCAAACTCAGTCTTTGGGACTTGAATTCAGTATTATTTCTATGAAACAAAGAGTTGTATGGGAGAACAAACAGTGGTGGAAAATGTTCATCTTGTGTCAAAATAGCAACAATAATATCCATGAAAGAGGCAGTTACAGAGTCAAAGCTGTTTAAGTGTCTGAATGAATTTAAGAACTTCTTGGGCACCTGGGTGGCTCAGTTGGTTAAACATCTGCCTTTGGCTCAGGTCATGATCTCAGTGTCCTGGGATCAAGTCCCACATTGGGCTCCGGGTTCAGCGGGAAGCCTGCTTCTCCCTCTGCCTGCCACTTCCCCTGATTGCACTCTCCTTTTCTCTCTCTGTCAAATAAATAAAATCTTTAAAAAAAAAAAGAATTTCTTGAGCATATGGATGGAATTAAATAACAGGCACTATTTGTAGCTTCAAATTTAGTTAGGTTTTTTGTCTTAGCAAATTTACTGCCCTTTCAACATTTGCCTTTTTTCTTAGTGCTTCATTTTTTTAATTTAAATTTTAGTTAGTTAATATATATGGTAAAACTGGTTTCAGGTGTAGACTTGAGTGATTCATCACTTACATATAACACCCAGTGCTTATCACAAGTGCCCTCCTTAATACCCACCATTTAGCCCACCCTCCGTCCACCTCCATCAACCCTTAGCTTATTGTTTATAGTTAAGAGTCCCTTAGGGTTTGATTCCCTCTCTTTTTTTTTCCTCTTCCCTTATGTTCAACTGTTTGTTTTTAAAATTCCACATGAGTGAGATCATATGGTATTTGTCTTTCTCTAAGTGACTTCACTTAGTATATAATATATTCCAGCTATTGCAAATGGAAATATTTCATTCTTTTTTATAGCTGAGTGATATTCCATTATATATATATATATACATATATATATATGTATATATATATACACACACACACAGAAACACACACACACACCCCACATTTTCTTTATCCATTCATCAATCAATGGATATTTTGACTCTTCATAATTTGGGTATTGTTGAAAATGTTGCTATAAGAATAGGGGTGCATGTGCTCCTGGGAAACGATATTTTTGTATCCTTTGGGTATTTACTTTTTTAATTTGGATTTATACATGAGGAAGTGAGTAAAGCATTTATATACGGGAAAGTGAGTATGCACAGTAATATGTATACAGTTCTAGGATACATATACCAATGCAGGTATAGAACATTATTCATACACTATCAGGTTCATTCATGTCCCTTCTGATTATAGACACTCCCTTTCCCATTATAGACACCCTCTCCAGAAGAAGCCACTGTCTACACTTCAGTTACAATGGATTAATTTTTCCAGTTTTTGAATTTTATACAAATGTTATCATATACTATATATTCTTTTGTGAGTAGCTCCTTTCACTTAACATTACATTTGTGATATCAATTTATGTATTTTAATGAAGCAGCATTAATTTATTTTTAATTAATTTTCATTGCTATATAACATTCTATTGTTTGTAGCACATTTATACATTATACTTCTGATGGACAATTGGATTATTTTCCGTTTGGATCTAAAATGAGTAAAACTGTAACGAAGATTTGGGTACTTTTCTTTTGGTGAACATATGCCCTCGTTTGTCTTGGATATGTATGCATCTAGAAATAGAGTAGCTGAGTAATAGAATAGGTAAATACTTAATTTTAGTCAAATGAGACAATACATACACTTTAAAAGCCCTAGTAAGTAACTAGAAACTGATTTTTATAATAAACTTGAAATTAAAGTCTTGAAATTAAAGACTTCCTGAGGAAAAGTACAGAAGAATCTGTCTGATTATAATCCTGTACCCATTCCATTGCTGAATTTCATAGCTCTGTGATATATAGGCAAGAGATTTTGTTGTTGCAGAAACATTAAAGTCCACATTTCACAATATCTATGTTCTTCCTAATAGAGAAAAGAATGTAAATCAAATAGACTGTAGGTACTCACTACTTTAAATGCATGTTTTCACAAAGCATTATGTTCCTTTAAAAATTATTACCAGCTCATAGAGCAGAAGAAAACACAGAGGATAGTTTGGTTTTGGCACCAATTTCCCTTTAAATTCAACAGTATTTTGAACAACACATTCTAACAAACCCACATTTGAGGAACTATGACCTATTAACTTGATTAAGTTTCAGCATAGATTCAAAAGTGATTATTTCAAATATAGAGACACACTTCACTTTTTTAAATTTCATCATCACATCTCAATACATTCCTTTTAGCCATTGATATCATTGAATGGGAAGATTCACCTATCAGTCATAGGCGAGGATTCTCACTATGTGGAGGAAGCAAAGAATAACAATGCCAACCACCAGAAGTAGGAGCCTACAGATCTTGGCCCACAAGGCACTGGTTGGAACAATGCTTTACTCACAAAAAGAGATGCACTAAGATCAGGATCTCAACTGTGCTCTGGTCCCCCATGGCCAGTGGGTCCCTCCCTGTACCAAGGCAGGGCAAGGGACTGCACACATTCCTCTCCTGCGGCAGCAAAAATACCATGTTCTCTTTCAAGTAGGCTAAGTGCATTATGTAATACATGCTTAAGTAATACAAGGAAGTTCACTGTGCATCTAGAACAGTATCCTAAACCAAGAGATATCTTGGCAGTAGACCTCCATATAAAGGAACGGTCCAGGCACAGGGCACTGACTAGGCAACCCCTGAGGAGGGCAGCAGGTCATGTGACGGCTATCATCCCAAAATGGAAGGCTTTCCAGTTTAATCGCAGAAAGACTTCTGGTAAAGAGTAAAGTTGGGGCGCCTGGGTGGCTCAGTGGGTTAATGCCTCTGCCTTCGGCTCGGGTCATGATCCCAGAGTCCTGGGATCAAGCCCCGCATCAGGCTCTCTGCTTAGCAGGGAGCTGCTTCCTCGGGACGCCTGGGTGGCTCAGTTGGTTGGACGACTGCCTTCGGCTCAGGTCATGATCCTGGATTCCTGGGATCGAGTCCCGCATCAGGCTCCCAGCTCCATGGGGAGTCTGCTTCTCTCTCTGACCTTCTCCTCGCTCATGCTCTCTCTCACTGTCTCTCTCTCAAATAAATAAATAAAATATTTAAAAAAAAAAAAGAGTAAAGTTAATTATGTAGCACAATTTGAACATTTGCTTCATATTTTCTTTATTGGGGTAAAAAAACATAAATTTATCCTCTTAAAGCACTCTTCTTAAGTACACACTACAGTATTGTTAACCATATGTAAATTGCTATACAACAGATTTCTAGATCTTTTTCATCTTGCATGACTGAACTCTCTATATCCATTAACAAGTCCTTGTTTACCCCTCCCTCACAGTCCCTGGAAACCCTCATTCTACATTTTGCTTCTGTGAGTTTGATGGCTATAAGCAACTCATGTTAGTATGATCATGTAATATTTGTCTTTTTGTGATTGGCTTATTTCACCTATCACAATGTTCTTAAGGTTAATCTATGTTGTAGCATATGACATAATTTTGTTTTTAAATTTTTTTTTAAATTTATTCATTCATGAAAGACAGGGAGAGAAAGAGAGGCAGAGGGAGAAGCAGGTTCCCCACCGAACTCCCCACTGAGAAGGAAGCTCGATGCAGGACTTGATCCCAGGACCTGGGGACCATGACCTGAGCTGAAGGTCTGAGCCACCTGGGCACCCAGAATTTCCTTTTTAAAAAAGCTGACTAATAATCCATATATTCCATAATATTCCATATATATGCATATATATATATGCATATATATATATATGTATATATATGCCACATTATCTTTTTCCATTCATACATTAATGGACCTCTAGGTTCCAAATTCCACATCTTGGCTATTGTGAATACTGCTGCAGATCACTCTTCAAGATCTTATTTTCAGTTCTTATTTTCAGCAATTCCAGAAGAGGAATTGCTAGGTCAACAACAGTTCTATTTTTAAATTTTTTGAAGATCCTCTATACTATTTTCAAAGCTGCTGGACCATTCTGCATTCCCATCATCAGTGTGCAAGGGTTCAAATTTCTATACATCCTCACTAACATGTGTTTAAAAAAATCTTAGGATTTTTTAATAGTGGTCATCCTAATGGGTGTCAGCTGATTTACCATTGTGGTTTTGCTCTGCATTTCCCTGATGATTAGTGATGTTGAGAACATTTTTTTCTTTCTTTTAAGATTTAATTTTATTTTTTATTTATTTAAGAGAGATAAAGTGGGGGGGAGGAGTAGAAGGAAAGGTACAAGCAGACTGAGCATTGTGCTCAATGCAGGGCTAGACCTCACAACCCTGAGACCATGACCTAAGCCAAAATCAAGAGTTAGATGAGTAATTTACTGAGCCATCCTAAGTGCCCCAAGCACATTTTCATATACCTATTGGCCACCTGTAGCTCTTAAGTGCAAAATGTTTGATTTAACTATTTGCCCAGTTTTAACCAGGTTATTTGATCTTTTTCATTGACTTTTAAAAACTCTCTATAGATTCTGAATATTAACCCTTTATCTGGTATATAATTTGCAAATATTCTCTCCCATCTCATAGGTTACCCTTTTACTTTATTTCCTTTGGTGTGCAGAAGTTTTAAAGTTTGACGAGGTCTCATTTGTTTAGTTTTGCTGTTGTTACTTGTGCTTTTAGTGTCATATCCAAAAAAATCATTGTCCATTCCAATGTGATGAAACTTTCCCCATTTTCTTCTTGAAATTTTATGATTTTAGATCTTATCTTTAGGTTTTTAATTCACTTTTGAACTAACTTTTGTGTATAGTATATAAGAGGGTCCAATTTCATTCTTTGTCATGTAGATATCCAGTTTTCCCAATACTATTTGTTGAAGAGACTACCCTTTCCCCATTGTGAAGTCCTGGCCACCTTGTTGAAGTTCAGTTAACCATATATGTGAGAGTTTATTTCTGGCTTCTCTCTTCTGTTCCAGTGATTTTGTTCTGCATTTCCCTGATGATTAATGATGTTGAGAACATTTTTTTTCTTTTTTTAAGGTCTTATTTTTATTTTATTTTATTTATTTTATTATTTTTTATTTATTTAAGAGAGAGCCAGTCTGTCTTTATCCAATATCATACTATTTTTACTACTGTAGCTTTATTTTTTTCTTCTTCTAAGTTTTTATTTACTTATTTGAGAGGGTGATTGAGAGAGAGAGAGAGAATGAGCAGGGAAACAGGGAGAAGCAGACTTTCCACTGAGCAGGGAGCCTGATGCAGGGCTTGATCCCAGGACCCTGGCGTCATGACCAGAGCTGAAGGCAGACTCTTAGCTGACTGAACCATCCAGGTGCCCCATACTATAGTTTATGTTTTTAAACCAGGAGGTATGAGGCCTCCAGCTTTGTTCTTCGTTCTCAAATTGTTTGGTATATTCAGAATCCTCTGAGATTCTATATGAATTTTAGGATTTTTTCTTCTATTTCTTAAAAAGAATGTCATTTGAATTTTGATAGGGATTGCAGTACTCTGCAGATTCCATTGGGTAGTTTGGTCATTTTAATAGTATTAAATCTCCTAATCCATGAACATATGATATCTTTCCATTATCTGTATAGTCATTAATTTCTTTTTTTTTTTTTAAAGATTTTATTTATTTATTTGACAGAGAGAAATCACAAGTAGATGGAGAGGCAGGCAGAGAGAGAGAGAGGGAAGCAGGCTCTCTGCCGAGCAGAGAGCCCGATGCGGGACCCGATCCCAGGACCCTGAGATCATGACCTGAGCCGAAGGCAGCGGCTTAAACCACTGAGCCACCCAGGCGCCCCTAGTCATTAATTTCTTTCAGCAATTTTCTTAATTAAAAACTCTCTTTTTTAGTTTCCAGTTGACAAGGTTTTCTCCTCTTTGGTTTACTTTATTCCTAAGTATTGTATAAGTATTGTATTTTTTTTGTAACTATTGTAAATGGGATTTTTTTCTTAATTTTTTTCAGATTGTTGTAGTTTATAGAAATGTAACTTATTTTTGAGTGATTTCTAATCTGGAAATTTATTGGCTTATTCATTCTAACAATTTTTTTCATAAATTTTTAGGGATCTCTACATTTAAGATCATGTCATCTTGGAAAGAGATGATTATACTTCTTGCTTTCTAATTTGGATGTCTTTTATTTATTTATTTATTTATTTTTTTGACCTAATTGCTATGGCTAAGACCTCTAGTACTATATTAATTAAAGATAGTTGGATGTCTGGGTGACTCAGCTGGTTAAGAGTCTGCCTTTGGCTCAGGTCATGATCTTGGAGTCCTGGGATCAAGTTCCGCATTGGGCTCCTTGCTCAGTGAGTGGGAAGCCTGCTTCTCCCTCTGCCTGCTCTGCATGCTACTCTCCTTGCTTGTGTGCTCTTTCTTTTTCTCTCTCTAACATAAATAAATAAAACTAGGCATTCTTGACTTGTTTTTGATTTTATAGGAAAAGATTTTTGTCTTTCACTACTGAATATAAATTAGCTATAGGCTTTTCATATATCATTATTTTGTTGAGGCAATTTCCTTTTGTAAGTAGTTTAAATGTTTTCATCATGAAAAGCTATTAAATTTTTTCAAATTATTTTTTTCTGTTGAGATGGTCATGTGATTTTTATTGTTTGTTTTTTTATATGCTATAACACATTGATTAATTTGTATATTTTTAACCTTCTTGCATCACAGGGGTAAATCACACTTGGTCATGGTGAATGATTATTTTAATATGCTATTGAATTTGGCTTGCTAGTATTTTGTTGAAAACTTTTGCATTAATATTCATCAGGATTATTGGCCTGGACTTTTTTTTTTTCTTTTGTCATAGTGTCTTTTTCTAGCTTTGGTATCAAGGTAATTCTGGTCTCATAAAATAATTTTAGAAATGTTCCATCCTTTTAAGTTTTTTGGAAAAGTTTGAAAAGGACTGGTATTAATCCTTTTTTTAAACTTTTGGAAGAATTCACTAGTAAAGCCATCTGGTCCTGAGCTTCTCTTTGTTGGAAGACTTTTTATTATCTTGATAATTTATTTTAATTACTCCAAACTAAGTCCTAAATCTTGCTTCTTGAAAAGCAAGATTTGAAGTAGTCATAAATCGCTTCCTGCACATTGTCAATATATGTGTTTATTTTAACTTTCGCTGACAGTCAAGCTAAAATGGCAGGTCACTATTGACAAAATTCAATGGAATACTGAAGCAACCACTAAAACAAGGCTTTAAGCAACATAAATGAAATATAAAGGGGACAAAATTAATATATCACATTTTTACTTATCTAAGATAATGATAGTTCAAAGGCATAAATAAAATGGTTACCCTAAAATAAAAAGAATAAAAGTAATTATCTTTTCTGTGTACTCTATAGGCAACTGTCATTTTATTATCCATAATAAAAGTCACAGGATTATACTTCCCTCAGCTTCCAAGGTGGGCTCTAAGGGATAACTATGGACTCTGTGGTTCAGAGTACAAGGAAAGGACCTTAGTTCCAATGTTGCCACAGAGGGCAGAAGATTAAATAATATAAATATATGTTCATATCACTGCATTTCTGTTTTCTCTACCTTTTCATGTTGAATTGCTTTCTAAGCATTTGGCCACTGTGTTTCATTTGACTATCTATTGCAGGCCAGATTTTGCAGTGAACAATAGAAATCTAGCAGATAATACTGAATGTCCTCTACCTTCAAGAAACTTAATGTGTGTGGGTTTTTTTAAGGTTTTTATTTATTTGTAAGATGAAGAGAGAAAGTGCACAGCAGGGGGAGCAGAAGGCAGAGGGAGAAGCAGGCTCTCTGCTGAACAAAGAGCCCGATGCGGACTCCATCCCAGGACCCTGGGATCATGACCTGAGCAGAAGGCAAACGCTTAACCAAATGAGCCACCCAGGCCTCCCCTTAATGTGTTCTGAAGGAGGCAGCCATGCATGAGAATTTTCCTTTGGAATTATCAGGGAGGGGACAGCTAATTTCAACTATGGGGTAAAGAGATGATAATATTTGAAACTCTACTCATCTTTTTTCTCATTTGAGTTAAATAATTCCTAGAACACAATACAACATTTACTTATAATTTTTATAGTAACAGTTGATATTTACTGAGCACTTAATATATGCCCCTATACAGATTAATTATCCAAGTAAGCCAAATATTAACAGAGGTAACTCTGACTTTTGACATTGAGACATATTAATTTAAGCATGTGTTACTCAACTTTTGGAGCCCAGTGTTCTCCCCAAGATTCCTGCTCTTCTATGGACTATTTCACTTTTGGCTCTAGGTCCCAGCTTTCACTGATGCTTGAGTCTTATTCTCTAATATCATACCAACATTCTCTTCTTCTTTGTACTAAAACATTTATAAGGTCTATTTACAGAAGACATTTGTTTGTATAGTTTACTAAAGTTTTGAGCAGGTAGAAGAATTTTACATTTCAAGAATACCAAGAAATTAAAATTAATTATTTGTGTTCTTAAGCCTTTTGGCCATCCTGATACTGAACATTTCTAGCCACTTATTTATTCATAGTTCAAATCCATAATTTCAATTATCTCTCTCTTCTTTCTCCTCATGACTAAGAAATCTATTCATTTTTTAAGCAGAGAAGTTAATTATTTCTTACTGTCTTTTTCTAAATCATGGTTTTAGGACCTTATCTTCCATAGCTAAATAAGTAGTTCAGGCTCTATGTTCCTCCCTGTCCAACAGACAGCTGTATCTTCTTGTGCAATGCCAGCTGCATGTCTGAGACTCAATGGTGAAAGTCAGAGTAAATGGATTTGGCCATATGGGGCACCTGGTCACAAGGACTGCTTTTAACTCTGACAGAGTGGATACTGTTATTGCCAATGACCTCAAGTATATGGTCTACATATTATTGTATGATTCTAGCATGGCAAGTTCAGTGGCAAAGTCAAGGCTGAGAATGGGAGACTTGCCATCAGTGAAAAACCCATATCTATTTTCTAGGAGCAAGATCCTGCCAACATCAAATGGGGGTAATGCTGGTTCTGAATATGTTGCAGAATCCGCTGTTGTCTTCACTACCTTGGAGAAGGCTGGGGGGTTTACTTGAAGAGTGGAGCCAAAGGCTCATCATCTCTGTTCCTTCTGCTGATGTCCTGTGGTTGTGATGGGTATGAGCCATGAGAAGAATGAGAACTCCAAGACTGACTATAATGCTTCTTGTACTGCCATCACCTGTTTTCCCCGACCCAGCCAAGGTCATCCATGACCACTATAGCATTGTGGAGGTACTGATGACCACAGTCCATGCCATCACTACCATCCAAAATACTGTGGATGACTCCTCTGGGAAGCTGTGGCATGATGATCAAAGGGATGCCCAGAACATCTCCCCTCCTTCTACTGACACTACTAAGCTGTCGGCAAGGTTATCCCCAAGTTGAATGGGAAGCTCACTGGCATGGCCTTCTGTGTCCCAACCCCCAATGTGTCAAACAGGAATCTGACCTGTTGCCTAGAGAAAGCTTCCAAATACAGTGACATTAAGAAGGTGGTGAAACAGATATCAGAGGGTTCCCTAAAGGGAGGACGAGACTGAGGACGAGACTGTTTTCTGCAACTTTAACAGGGACGCCCACTCTCCCACCTCTGATTCTGGAGCAGCATTGCCCTCAACAACCACCTTTTTTAGCTTATTTCCTAGAATGACAATAAATTTGGCTATGGCAATAAGTAGAATTTATGACCCACATAGCCTCTAAAAAGTAAGAGCTCCCTGGACCACCAGCCCCAGTGAGAGCACAAGAGAGGCCTTCAGGTGCTCAGGAGTCCTTGACTCAACTCAATCTCCCCAACACACTGAGAATTTCCTGACTTCTACAGTTTCCACCCCAGAACCACAAAGAGGAAGGACTTAGGGAGCCCTACTTTTTCATGTACCATCAATAAAGTATAATATACTCAGCCTCAATAGTTTACTTTTTCTGAATAAAAGCAGTTCCCTTCATAAGAGGAAATCTGTTACCAACAGTTTAAAAGATATATTTTCACTCTGCTGCCCATATTTTGTTTAGTTTACTTTTTATGATAACCCAGTAAACTAGATATCATTCATTGTCTCCATTTTATAGATTAGAAAACTTACAATAAGTAAAGTTATTTAAAGTTGGAAAATTACAGATCCAAGAGGAGAATCATAATATGATTCCAAAGACCAAAGTATGGTGTGTGTGTGTGTGTGTGTGTGTGTGTGTGTGTGTGTATTTCTGCTTATATATTCTATCCTACTTCACTAGGAAAAATCCTAAAGCCTAGATCTGCAAAAGAAATCATTTTCATTTATCTAGAGTAGCACATTACCTGTAATATATAGAATTAGAGCCAATAACTATCAATTTTTTTTCTATTCCTGAAATTTAGTGAAACATTCATGTTTTATCTATTTGGTTTGATTTGGGTTTCTGTTTCTACATACTACTGTTCTCAGAAGGAGAGAAATCACTTGACAAATATGCTCACAGAATTTTAATCTATGTCTTTAATTGAAGAGGAGTTATTAATAGCTTCAAGATGTTTTCTAAGCATATTCTTCTATAAATAAAAATTATCAGTACACTTGAATACTACTCTCTAGAAGCTATATTAGATGTGATTCTTTGAATAAAGTTTCTACATTAAAATCATCAAGAGATGTAGAAATAACAATAAGTTAGTACTCTAAATGTGATGGATGGTTAGGAGAATTGTTTCCTAATACTGATGATACATTAGAGAAAACAACTGAAACTTTAATTTTCACCTAATATAATGAACAGAGAGAAACTATGAAGTCATAGCAAATACCTACTTCTAGCATTGGTGCTTTACCTCGCTTTTGGAGATCTTCAGTAAACATTTGCTATATTGAGCCAAATGTAGGAAGAGAAATATTTCTAATATACATTCATATTGTCAACATTTTGATAAAATATACTTCTCCTACAAGAAAATGAGAAAAACTTACCTTTAAAAAAGTTAAGAGCTAATAAAGAGTATTTTGAGTCTGATGTAATTTCCAAATTGAAGCACATGTAAGCCAGTCATCAGTAATTATCAAGGTGGTAGGTATGAAGAACTAAATCATGCTACCTCTAAGAAAAAGAAAAATTTATAGTTAGGCTTGCTTCATGTCTCTTGTAAAGTTTCAGAACTGAATATATATGAAATCAATGGGCAGTAGTCACAGATGGAAGGAGGTGGTGGTCTTTTCTTTAACCAGAAAATTGAATGTAGTGTATCATAGATCCAACTGAGATATAGACGATTAATTCCGAGAAATTTTGTTATTATTCTTGTTCTTCTTAATACTATCAGATATCCTAGAGGATTAACCAAAGCTCTGTTATCTATACATTAGAATGATATCATAAATTCATTAATAAAATGACTAAAAAGCTAAAAAATTTCCATGACTAGAATGTGAAATTTTAAGATGAAAAATTATCTTTGAAGAAATAGAAAAGAGCTGACTCTTCATGAGTTGTTACAAGTCAAACAGTAATCACATTGCAAATTATATATTTTAAAAGAGCTGAAAATGACTTTAAAGGTGATCTACTCAAACCCTTTCATTTGTAGATATAGCAGTTAAGAGACTTACCCAACCTCACATAGCTGATTACTGACAGAATATCTAAAACTACAATTTCTCAGCTCAGTCCTATTTCAACAAGTGATTATTTGTATTTTTTAATAGCTGACATTTTATTATTTTATTGATTTCTTTTAAATAATGATATATATCTTGAGTGTGTGTGGTAATTTAGTAGTTTATATTTATACTTTCAGATTCTAAATGTAATTAACATAGGTATTGCTATTTGGAAAACAGAAGGATGTGAGACAGGAATCCTTCTATTTTCCAAATAAAGTTATCTCTGTCAATTGCATCTAGATTCTGAAAGTATAATTTTGAGTTTCTAATATACCTTAGTTTTTGTATACTGTTGGAAATTGGGTTCAAGATGTTTTAAGTGCCAAATTCCTTAACTTGATACATTTCTGGAGTATTCTACCTTTTAAATAGTTATTATAATATTGATCTTTTAGATAAAAGTGTGTTATTATTAAAACTAAATAGACCAGATGGATTTTTCATTCTTTTAATAGCAATTCAAGAAACGAAATGCTCATTTGTATTTTACAAAAAGAATTATCTTATTTTAGCAAACATTGACTTTAATCCCATCATTAATTAGCAATTATATTTTCTACATGTCTACTAGCTCTAGTAAAGTACCACTACTGTCCTCTTCACATTCTGGATTGTGGTTATATTGCTGAAAGACATTCGAATCCTCTATTTCTCTAACACGTCCTGACCTGGCTTTTGTTTTTCAATTTTCAGCAGATAAAAGAAGTAATAAGCTTATAGTGTGCCATTGCTTTCTGAGATGCAAAGAGGATGTACTCATAGGGGCAAAAGTAATTTTGGATCAGACTGAGGGCATAACACAAAGCTAGTGAAAACCTCTGGAGAGAAAAGGAAATACAAGGACTACAAGCAGAATTAGGGTTGTGGAAGGTAGGAATCCTAGAGAAGCCCAATTAATAATCATCCTTCTAATATGCTGTCTGGTTAGGGACATCATTTTGGTCCACTTTAAATATCTTGTACATTCAAAATGCAAGAAATAAAAGAGATGCAGGTTATAATTAATTTAAGTATCACTTTAATGAAGAAGATGATCATATGGGGGTAAATTTATACAACCAAAATTTCTAGGTTTATTGAGTGAATTTCAAAATAATCATGCCAAGGTTTATAACTACTCACTTCTATGGTCACATTCATGCCACTTTTTAGACGTTCTACCAAAATTTTTTCCCTAGTTTTTTTTTGTTTGTTTGTTTGAATAAATCTTAGCACACGTGAAAATGTCTGGTATTGACAGAAATTTGTTATAGATGTTTCCAAAGACATATGGATGAATCGTTATTGTGTGAGAATTTGTTAGCAATTTAGCATCTTAAGTGGGGATTTATTTAAAAGCAATTTCTAATAGCAGTGAACTACCAAGTATAGGCTAGTGGAAGTGGTTCACAGATGCAGGCACTGAGGAGGTAAAATGCTTTTGGAGAATTTAAAAATAATGATAACATTCCTAAAAGGTTTTTTTTTTTTTTTTAATATCACCATGCACCAGCAATTACAAATAACCTCAGTGATAACATTTTATTCCTCACTGAGGCAGACTGCATGCAGATTGCATGCCCATCTTCCCTTTGGTATGCCACTCTCTAACAGTAAAAGGCAAATATATGTGCTACCATGTAATATTACTTACGAATGTGCAGTCACTCTTCCATTCTTTGTGTTGATATGGTTGCCAGGACAGTGCAGAGTTCCCTTTAAATATCCGTATTAAGAAATTTCTATTAAGGAATCTGTATTGAGGGCACCTGGGTGGCTCCTGGATTAAGCATCTGCCTTTGGCTCAGGTCCTGTCCCAGGATTAGGACCCACATCAGGTTTCCTGCTCAGCAGGGAGTCTGCTTCTCCCTCTGACCCTCCCTCCTCTCATGCTCTCTCTCTCATTCTCTCTCTTTCAGATAAATAAATAAAATCTTTTTAAAAAAAGAAATCTGTATTGAATAGCCAAGAATAGATATATAGAGGGGGTATATAGAGATAAATACTCAAGTTTAAGTATTAAATTTATGTTTTTAAGATTTACTCTATATTGTGTAAATGTTACATCTTATAATGTATACACATATTCAGTAAACATCTTGATACATTTTTACATATATATGTATTTATAAATATAAATTTATATATATATGTGTAAAAATGTACCAAGTTGCTTACATACATAATCTTCACCTAGATCTAGATATAGGAGTTCCATCACCTAGAAGTACCCTTTGTGTCCTTCTCAGCCAATACCTACCCAGATGTTACTACTCTAACTTCTATCACCATAATAGATTAGATTTTTAAACTTGGTCATTGTATAAATTGAATCATACAGTGAATAAAGAAAAAGAAAAAAGAAATCTGTATTTAGAAATATAGTTCTGGTTTTTTAAGATGAAGCCCTATGGTGCTTTTCATTCCTGTGGTGTGTCTGTTCCATATGGACCTATAACATGGCTCTTACCCAGATCATCCCTGACCAAACAAGAATATCTTAATGTCCTTCAAATTCATTAAAACAGCTGTTTCAGATTAGAGAGGAGCAGGCTAAGCAAGCCTTGCTGCAATTATACTTCCTTTCTTTTCCCTTAATTCAGAAGCAATACAAATTCCCAAAACATTTCTTATTCATTAAAATATCTAAAGCTACATTTTCTCTTCTGTGTTTGTGGGATACCCTGTAAATAAATGGTTAAATGGTCAAATAAGCTTGGGAAATGTTGCATAATATCTTCACCTTTTGGGAAATCAAAATGTGTACCAGCACATTAAAGTCACTAAGAAGTCCTATAAGAAAAAAATGTATATACATTTAACCTAGTGTTTTCAAACCCATTAAGAATTTTTTTGCATACCAATTTTAAATATTCCATGAAAGTAATGTTCTCTAGTAGGAGCACTGGGAAATGCTGGTCTAATTAATTTATTATCACTTTATTGAAAAGCCATCTGTACATTCCATGGGAAATTTTACATCCCTAATAAATCATTCTCAATACTGTTGGCATTTTAAACAATTTTGAGCCAAATTTAAGACATTTTCATGATTATAAGCCATATTATTATTTATGGGAAGCTTAGCTTTAACTAAACCAGAAATAAGTGTGAAAGGAATGTTTATGTAACAGTGTTTGTATGCATGCCTTTATATGGACATTAAATAACATTGTAGATATGTCCTTAAGAAAAATACCATAACGAGTATAGTTGTGATTTGCTTTCATAGCATCTTTAGATAAAAGCTGGAAGGATAACCTTAAATTCTGATACAGAGATAACAATCTACGAAAAGAGAGTTGTTGCATTACACATATGCTTATTTTATTACTTTTGTTTTATTAGAGAATAAAATAGCACATATAAATTCATTTTCTAAATAACAGCAACTTATACATTTAAGCTCCAAAACCATTTTCCCCCTTTATTTAGTCATCTCTGAAATGAAACTTCTAGAACTCAACTCATTTAACAAATTGTATTGAGCTTTTTTCTTGAGTACTTGAGGCACAGAATGAGTGGTATAGCAATATTTTCTTCGACCAGCTGTCCCTTTTAAGAATATCAGGTTCAATGCTTCTTTATCAAGTTAACTTTAATTTGCCTATGATCTTAAACTGATGGGCTTTAGTTTCTCCTAAGTATCTGAGGCCGTGATGGAGATCTTCCCCCACCCCCACCCCTGGTCCTGCATGTGGGGTTCTGTTGCAGATAGTTGTTGGATGTCTGGGAAGGGATGGGAAATGATATGGAAAGGGGCGTAGGGTAAAATAGTTGTGGGATTCCCTTGTAGTGGTTGAAGGAATGCACTTTGGCATTCCTGAATTTTGGTACTGGCTCCAATACTAACTAGTTGTTACCTGCTGCAAGTTATCTAACTAGTGATCCTCAGGTTTCTCATCTGTAATATACACTCACTGTATTTACCTATGTGTAAGTATTAAAACAGATTCTAAATGTCACGTGAGAGACTATGAACTCTGAAAAACAATCTGAGGGATTTGAAGCAGCAGGGGGTGGGAGGTTGGGGGAACCAGGTGTGGGTATTAGAGAGGGCACGGATTGCACGGAGCACTGGGTGTGCTGCAAAAACAATGAATACTGTTATGCTGAAAATAAAAAAAAAATAAATGTCACATAAAGTTGCAGTTCACTACTATGTTGATAGCTACAATGATAGCATACATAAACACTGAAAACCTAGAAAAGCAACAAATCAAAAGCCAAATGACAGCAAAGAGCATGAGGGAATATTTTCTGCTCAAAGCAAGGAAAGACTTCTAAAATACAAGCACAGAGTCACCTCTTTATGAGACAGTATAAAGTAGTTAAGCATGTATGTTTTGAAACCTAGCGGTATTGGTTTTAAATCAAGGCTTTAAAACATCTTAGGTTTATTACCATGGTCAAGTTATTTATCATAAACCTCTTTAATCATATCTAAATGGGATTGTATTATATTATATTATAGGATAGTTATGAGAAGTGTGCAAACACACACATACTTTCTTAGTTTATGGCTGTAAAATCCAGTTATAGTGTTGACATGATAATGGCAAAGATGGTAACAATGACATAACACACTCATCGTAATTTCTGATACAGTGTAAACAGGTAGATATCCTCCAGGCTGCTAATCAAGCCTGGTTTCACAGATTCTTTCACTGTAATGCTATAAAAAGTGAAAAATGAACGTTTTCTTATTTCTTATTTTCCCCAATTTTATGTCATATAAGGAATCTTGTCATTGTAAAGTTGCATTTATCAAAATCTCTAACGAATGCTATCATCAAAAATTTAGGACAGAGAGTGAAAATTAAGGAAAAAAACTATATTTAGCATATTTGGATGCTTGGTATTTTCTCAGTTGTTCTCCTCCTTGGCTGCAAATTCTAATCACTGAGGAGCTTTTAAAAATCCCACTCCCATAACAACTCCCAAACCAGAATTTCTGGGGATTGGGGCCCATGATCAGTAATCTGTAACCTCACCAGGTGATTCCAACGTGCAGCCAAGTTTAAGACCGACTACTTCACATCAGTGGTTGTCAAGTCTGGCTGTGTATTAGACTCACCTGAATACTTTCCAGAGTTTATACCAATTGAACAAGCTACCACTTACTGGGGACCTAGTATAGGTCAGGTGTGGGGCCACAGAATTTAAACATATTGCTTTCTTTACACTTCACAATATCGCAAAATGAATTCACAATATTCCTAATCTGCAACACAACCCTGTGAGGTATGTATAATTTTCTAATTTTAGGAATTTTAAATTCCATAAAGATTTATGTATCTTATTTGCCTTATCATCAGAAACTAGTATAGTACCTGGCACAAAATAAAAAAAGTGATAAACATTTGCTTAATGAATGAACAAACAGAATTTCATGTGAAAAAACTTAAGAGAATTTAAGAAATTTTCCAAAAGCTGCAGGGGCAGGATTTAAAGTCATGCACAGCTGATTCAGGAACCCATGCTTACCATACCCCACCACACTGCTTTTCTTGCTTGCCTATGGAACTGTATCAGTTTTCCATAATAGCACCAGTAGTATCACATAGGCAAGTTTTGAGACTGTCAAAGAAGTAATTCATCTTTTTGTACCATCGCAAGTCCCCCCACGAAGTGGTCTTAAAATCCATTCCAGAGCCATTGCTTACACTTGCCAATGCACATATTTATATAGTAAATCAATCTTTATGAGTCTGAGGACACTGTGGGAGTGTCTCCATCCAACCTAGCTGAACCCAATCTATCCTTCATGACCATCCTAGAAAAATTCTAGACAACTCTAATTTCTTCCTTTCTTTGGATTCCTAAAATAATTATCATTTCTATTATTCATTTTGGTATTATTCATTTTGGTAAATGTCGCAGCCAGTGCGATGAATCGACCAGGGTAACCGTGGGGACTAAGAGGATGATGAAAAAAAGTTAAGAGACAAAGTGATGGGGGCAGGAGGAACACTGAAGATGATGTCCAACAGTGCCAAATTTATTCCACATCGTACAAGCATTTATAAGGCAAACCAGAATAGGAGGAGCATTACATCAGTACCGAGTCAGATGACCGCAAGTTCCTATAACAAGTTTACATTAACTACAAGCAAACCTCCTGACGCCAGGTAGTTTCGGCTAAAGCCATTAGCAAGACAATCAACCAGAGAGTGGATCATGGGAGGTACAGAACAACAAGGATTAACTAAGAACTCAGGACTCTGGCCACATTGTTCCCTACTGCAGGGAGAGTGTGTGGGAAGTCACGTAGGCGAGCGCAGGACACATAGCACAGACCCTTTCTCAGTGCACTCAACTTTTCCGTCCTTAACCTTGTCAAGGTGTCCGGACTTTGAAGGAGACACAAGTCAGGGCCTGGTTTGGTCCTCGACTCCAGCCGTGCCGTGGCCTCCAACAGGTAAGTATTACATCCTGACTCATATGTATAACCTTCATGGAAGCGTGTTCTATATATCTAGTAGAATTACAGAAACTCCAAAAACAAGTAACAATAGCATATATTGTGTCTCAGATACTATCCTGAGTACTTTATATATAGTAACCTATTTACCTTTAGAATAACCAGTTGAAGTAGGCACTTTTAAGATACTCATTTACAAATGAAAAAAAGTTACATTGAAGTACAGTTATCAAAGTATCTTTAAATTTATACAATACAGTAATATGTTTTCTTCATTTTAATATATTTGATAACAAGATTATCAGGCCTAAAATGATCATAAATTTGAAATAAGATGAGCTCAAATTTTATTTCAATATAATTATAACATTTTATGTGATGTGGAATTATCTGTGTTGTCTATTGCTAACAAAGCCATAGGTAAGGTCTTTTTATCACAGTGTCCGTTGCCTATGTTCAAAATCAAAGGGAATGCTAATTTGGGGGGGGGGAAGAGATGTAATTTTCCCTATCCAAATTCACATACCAGTTGAGTTTAATTAGTAAAAACCCAGGATCCATGAACTCCAAAATAAGACCTCCTGGCCCCAAAACAGTTATTAGGCATTGAACCACCTGCTACTTCATATGTTCAAATATTTATGCAGGGAAAATCAAGTTAGAAGATATACTTTACTCCTTATTAGCTTGGAAATATATTTTGGTTGTATTCACATCAATTATTAGTGAACATTTGGATCAAGATTTAGAGTACTCTGTTGACTGGGTTAGGCTGTGAAGGTATTCAGAGATATTCTAAAGAGAATTGGTTTGTACCTTTGGTAATTTTTCCAAAAATTTAATCAATGTCCAGAGACCATAATAGAAAAACAAAAAAATTTAAATTGTAACCAATGCTATGTAGCTTCTATTTTTACACACAGCATTCATTTAGCCAAAAATTTGGCATTCAGTAATGTACCTTCAGTGGTGCCTGGGTGGCTCAGTTGGTTAAGCCTCTGCCTTCAGCTCAGGTCATGATCCCAGGGTCCTGGGATTGAGCCCCACATTGGGCTCCCTGCTCAACGAGAAGTCTGCTTATCCCACTGACCTCCCCTCTCAAGCTCTCTCTCTCTCATTCTCTCCTCTCTCAAATAAATAAATAAAATCCTTTTAAAAAATAATGTACATCCAGCTTTCCCATAAAGTACAAGTTGAGGCTACAAAAAAAAAAAATACAGATTTTTTTTTTTTAATTTCATGCTAGGGTGAGCCATGATAAAAAGTCAAAACCTTACCTGTATTAGTGGAATCTGATTAGTCAGCTGCCAAATTGAAATTGATATCTTTCTTGTTAACAAGCACCAACAAATTTTGCATGTTATGAATTACGGAAAGAGCTTTATTTTGCTTTAGATGAATTATTCATTCCTGATATATTCAGGTTAATGAATATGATTTTCTGCTATATTTAATGAATATATATCTGCTTTTATGCAGTAGTTCTATTAGACACAGTGACATAGATTTAGCTAAATTATGCCGGTACTTAGTTCCCCTAGCTTAGAGAGAAAATGTTTTCTTCAGGGAACAAAATAAAACAGAATGTTTATTAATATATCTTTAGAAAAAATAAACCTGTTTAAATGTTCTGCTAGTCTCTACTAAAGTTCTGAAACTAGGTATTTGTCTTTTAAACCTGCCAGACAGCAGCTACACATCACATCTTAGTACTCTGTTATACCTACATGAGGTGAGCAATAAAGCCTTAACCTCGGGTTATAAGCATTTAGTAGTGCCAGTTTGATTTATACAAAACACACCAGATATATCAGTCTAACTTTATGGACTATGCTATAAAACTTTGATGTTTTGATTAATAATTTAATACATTTGTGCAAATATAGCCAAATGTAAATACTTGATTTTTTCTTTTCAGAAACTAGGTATTGGTATTCTTACAGAACTCTATGTTCTTTTTTAAAAGTTTTTATATATTTATTTGTCAGAGAGAGAGAGCACAAGCTGGGGGAGAGCAGGCAGAGGAAAAGCAGGCTCCCCACTGAGCAAGAAACCCCATGTGTAACTCAATTCCTGGACCCTGGGATCATGAACTGAACCAAAGGCAGTGCCTTAACCAACAGAGCTAACCAGGCATCCCAAATTCTATGTTCTTAAGTAGCTTGTATATTCATAAAAAAATTATGCTTTAAGTAGCCTGAAAAACACCACTGTTCATAAAATTTAAATTCCCAGAAGATAGGAATTTTTCAATTCAAATATTATTTGGAATCATTAAAACATATTTAAATTCAAACAAAAAGATTGTTCAAAAGCTGAATTTTTATTTTCATCATATTGTCTTCTAACAGAAATTGTCCAACTGTACCTCATTTTTTTTTGCCCAAAATAAATATCCACAGAATGACTACTAGATCAATTTAAAATTCTGCCATATTGATTACAAAGCTTGAATTTGTGAGAAAAAATATCTTAATGGATAAATTATTAGTGAACCAAAAACAAAACAGTGGAACTATTGCTTATTTCCTTACTACATGAATAATAATTTAAATAAATTTAGTAGAGTAAAATGATGACAGTTTCAAATGGAATAGGACCAAAAAAAAAGAATGGATTTATACATGCACATGAAATTTCATTCCCAGAACATTAGTCAAATAAGAGGCTCTGAAATTTTCTTTTGGTCAATTTTTCTGTAAACATTGACTCTGGAGTCATAAAATGAAAAAAATTAATAAATGTTTTATCTCAATAATCTATTTTTCTAGTTAAGCATCTACTAGAAGAAACTTGCTTTGTTTGCTAAGCTAACTTTTTATTTTCTTAAGTTTTTACTTAAATTCCAGTTAGTTAACATACAGTGTAAGATTAGTTTTAGGTATACAGTATAGAGATTCAATACTTCCATACATCACCTGGTGCTCAGCACAAGAGCACTCTTCAATCCCCATCACCTATTTCACCCATCCCCCCAACCAACTCCCCTCTGACAACCTACAGTTTGTTCTCTATAGTTAAGAGCTTCTTCCTTGGTTTGCCTCTTTCTCTCTCTCTTTTTTCCCCTTTGACTCCTATTGTATTTGTCTTTCTCTGATTGACTTATTTCGCCTAGCATAACATTCTCTAGCTGCATCCACATCATTAAAAATGGCAAGATTTCATTCTTTTTAATGACTAATATTCCATGGTGTGTATACATATATGTACGTGTGTGTATATATACATACATGTATTTGTAGCACCTCTTTATTCATTCATCAACCAATGGACAATAATTTGGCTAATGTATAATGCTGTTAAAAACACTAGGGTGCATGTATTCCTTTGAATTAGTATTTTTGTATTTTTTCGGTAAATACCTAGTAGTGCAATTGCCTGATCGTGGGGTAGTTCTACTTTTAACTTTTTGAGGAAACTCCATATTGTTTTCCAGAGTAGCTGCACGTCTTTGCATTCCCACCAATAGTGCCAAAGTGTTCCACATTCTCCACATCCTCTTCAATACTTGTTGTTTATTCTGTTGTTGATTTTAGCCATTGTAACAGGTATGAGGTGATACCTCATTGTAGTTTGATTTGCATTTCCCTAATGATAACTAATATTGAGCATTTTCATGGGTCCCTTGGCTATGTGCATGTCTTCTTTGGAAAAATGTCAATTCATCAGATATTGGCCTACAGTTCTCCTTTACTGGGGTATCTTCATCTGGTTTTGATATCAGGGTAATGCTGGGCTCGTAGAATGAGAGTGCTGACTCCTAACCACTAGACCACCGGGGAGGTTTGGGCTCATAGAATGAATTTGGGTTTTCTTCCTTTTCTATTTTTTGGAATAGTTTGAAAAGAATAGGTATTAATGTTATTATTTATTGATTGATTTATTTATTTTAAAGGGGGAGAAAGCATTTCTTTATTTTGCTTTTCTGTATTTTAAAAACGTGCCTCTAGGCATACATAAAGTTTTCAATATAATTGCACCACTAGGTATTTACTCCAAAGATACTAATGCTTCTTTAAATGGTAGAATTTGCCAGTAAAGCTGGTGTGGACTTTGTTTGTTGGGAATATATATATACTTTTTTATTACAGATTCAATTTCATTGCTGGCTATCAGTCTGTTCAGCTTTTCTATTTCTTCCTGTTCAGCTTTGGTAGTTTATAGGTTCCTAGGACTTTATCCACTTCTTAATTTTCCAGTGTGTTGCATATAGTTTTTCGTAATATTCTCTTATAATTGTTTCTGAGGTGTTGGCTGTTTTTTGCTACCTCCTAACGGTGTAGGGGAGAAGAATAAGGCATAAACAAGTCAGTTGCAAGAAAAGGGGGGCAGGGGATGACAGTAGAAAAGACTGTCAGCCCAAACAACTCCTCAGTCTCATATTTATTAGAAAGTGAGTAACAACCAACAATGAAGCCAGAGTAGATTACACATTGACCATGAGTCTTATAGATACGTAAGAAGAAAGGCAAAGTCTGTCTAGTTACGTAGTACGTGGCCTATAGTGAGCAACCCCAAATAAAAAGATGGACTAAGTGCTGGTGCCCTCTGGGGAAGGGGAGATAAGTAAAAAATGAAGCAGGTGGCACTCTGCCCTGAGCTGGCTGAGCGTTCCTAGCTGCTCACTTTCAAGGCAGTCTATCATCCTCTCCCCCAGAGGCCTATTGCCAGTACATGTTTTTCTTAAGGTTATTCTGAGCATACTTGGTAACTAGTATAATTTCTCATAGTTTATATTTGAAGCAGTATGCTGTTCTGAGGGACGGTTACAGTTTTTCTCCATTTTCATTTGTGATTTTATTTATTTACTTGGGTCTTTTTTCTTTTTGATATGTTTGGCTAGAGGTTTATCAATTTTACTATTTTTTTCAAAGAACCAGCTCCTGGTTTCATTGATTTGTTCTGTTTTTGTTTTTAGTTTCTATATAATTTATTTCTGCTCTAATCTTTATTGTTTCCTTCCTTGTGCTCATTTTAGATTTATTGTTCTTTTTATAACTCCTTTAGGTGTAAGTTTACATTATGTATTTGAAATTTTTGATGTTTCTTGACATGGGCCTGTATTGTTATATACAACCTTTGCTGAATCCCAAAGATTTTGGACTGTTGTGTTTTCATTTTCATTTGTATTCATGTATTTTTAAATTACTTCTTTTATTTCCTGCTTGACCCACCCATTGTTTAGAAGCATGTTGATTTACTGCCAGTATTTTTGGTATTTCCACATTGTTTTCTTGTGCTTGATCTCTAGATTCATAGCGTTGTGGTCAGAAAAGGTACATAATATGACTTCAGTCTTCTTGCATTTGTTGAGGCCTGTTTTGTGGGCTAATACATGATCTATTCTGGAGAGTGCTCCATGTGCACTTGAAAAGATTGTGTATACTGCCATCCCAGGATGGAGTGTTCTGAATATATATGTTAAATCCATCTGTTCCAGTGTGTCATTCAAAGCCATTTCCTTGTTGAAATTCTATTTAGATGGTTTGCCCATTGACATAAGTGGAATTGAGTTCCACTAAAATTATTGTACTATTATTGATTAGTTCTTTTATGTTTGTTATTACTTGTTTTATATGTTTGGGTGCTCACATATTGGGTGCATAAATATTTACAATTACTATATCTGCTTGTTGGATCATCTCCATTATTATTAGAGTGTCATGCTTTGTCTTTTGTTACAGTCTTTTTTTTTTTTTTTCAAATCTAGTTTGTCCCATATAAATATTACTACTCTGGCTTTCTTTTGACATCCATTTGCAAGATAAATGTTTTTCCCTCCTCTCACATTTAATCTGCAGGTGTCTTTAGGTCTAAGATGGGTCTCTAGTAGTCAGCATATAAATGGGTCTTGTTTTCTTGTTGTTGTTGTTTTTATCCATTCTGATACCCCATGTCTTTTGACTGGAGCATTTAATCTTTTTACATTCACAGTAATTATTGATAGATATGTATTTATTGCCATTATATTGTTTTATGGTTGTTTCTGGAGATTTTCTCTGATCCTTTCTTGTCTTTCTCCTTTCATATTCTGCTGATTTTCTTTAGTGATATATTTGGATTTCTTTCCCTTCACTCTTTGCATGTTGATTAGTATTTTTTTAAATATATGGTTACCATTAGGTTTGTATATAACCTCTTCTGCAAATAGCAGTCTATATTAAATTGATGGTCACTTAAATTTGAACCCATTCTTTTCTCCTCTCCTACCCATGGTTTAGTATATTATTACATTTTATATCCTTTTATATTGTGAGTTCCTTGATTGGTTTTTTTACAAAAGTATTCATTTTTACTGCTTTTGTGTTTTCTACCTTTCTACTGTCTCTTTCAGTCTCTCCTTTCCACTCCAAGTATCCCCTCTAATATTTCTTGCAAGGCTGGGTTAGTGGTCATGAACTTTTTTAGTTTTTGTTTATCTGGGAAAATGTAACTCTCCTCCTATTCTGAATGATAACCTTGCCAGATAGAGGATTCTTGGCTGCAAATTTTTCTCATTCAGCACTTTGAATATATCATCCTACTCCCTTCTAATCTGCTAAGTTTCAGTTGAAAAATCTCCTGCTAGCCTGATAGGCTTTCCTTGTAAGTTCTTTTTAAGTAAGACTTCTTTTGTCTTGTTGCCTTTAAGACTTTTTCTTTATTGCTATAATTTGCAAATGTAATTACAGTATGTTTTGGTGTGGGCCTGTTTTTTTTATTTTGATGGGACTTCTTTGTACCTCCTTGATTTATCTGTTTCCTTCTCCAGGTTAGGGAAGTTTTATCTATTATTTCTTCACATAAATGTTCTGTATCTATTCTCTCTTTCTTCTTCTGTAACTCCTATAATATGAATGTTACTACATTTGATGGAGTCACTGAGTTCCCTAGGTCAGTATTCATGTTCCATATTTCTACTTTCTCTTGTTAAATCTGTTTCATTGGTTTCCTTAATTTGTCTTCTAAGGTATTAATTCTTTCTCCTGCTTCTTCCATCTTGCTTTTTCATTGCATCACACATTTTTCATATCTTGTTTACTGTACTCTTCATCTCTGATTGATTCCTTTTTAGTACATTTATCTCTGTGGTAAGAGTCTCACACATGTCTTCATTTCTTTTCTCAACCCCAGTGTGTATCATCATGATTGCTGCTCTAAATTTTCCATCAGGCATGTTACTCATATCTATTTTGCTTAGATTTCTGGCCATAGCCTTAACCTGTTATTTCATTTGGGATAGATTGCTCTGTCTTCTCATTTTACCAAATCTCTGCCTCCTTCTGGTGTTAGAAAAGCTCCTGAAAATAATGACCTTATGAAGAAGAGGTCCTGTAGTGCCCAGGGCCTTGTGCTTCAGGGAGTGCTTCTAGTATGTGTTTTGTGACTTTTGCTGCTGTCTTCTTCAGGCCAGTCATCTGGAGAGGCTCTCCCTGACTGTTGTCAGTAGTGTTTTGGTCTCTGGCCTGAATAAGGTAAATTTTCATTAGGTATGCTCTGGTCTGCTCGTGAAATGAGAACTGTCACTACCTCTACCAGAACTGAGGCCCTGCAAAACTCTGGTAGGGAGACATTTTGTGGGCAGAGGTTTGTGCTGGTCTTTTTGGGGAGGGGCGCACTGCCCTGGGACAAAGGTAAGAATGACTGACAAAGGTTGTTCCATCCAAGTGCAGCAGAGTGAGGCTTCCTAACTTTCCTTCCAGCAAGTTAGGCAACCAGTGTCCCCCTGTGTTGATTCTTGCAGGTGGTTCTGTGTTTATGCAGAGGGGCAAGGGAGGGACATGCTACTGCTCAATTCCTTTGTTCCTGGAGCAGTGTCTCCAGGAATGCTGCCTCTCAGGGACAAACTCCAAGAAGAACAAATACACTCCCACTGTTTGACCCAGGTGCTCTTCTGATCATTGTTTCCACACTGTATGCCCCTGTGGTGGTTTATTTGCCTTCTATCCAAGAGCAGCACAGTGCCTTCCACATTCCATCCCAGCTGAGACTGCTGACCTTTAAAATGCCAAGATTTAAGTCCTGTTGGATGCAAGAACTTATGAAATTCAGCGCCTCTTGTTTTCCAAGCCAGTGGTTATAGGTAAACATTCTCCTTGTCTCCTATGTCTCCTATTCCTCTCTTCTCTCTCTCTCTCTCTCTCATTCCCTTCTTCACAACCACAGCATCCTCCCTTCCACAGTAGCCAGGATCCTGTTTCTCCCGTAAACCATATCTCTTCATTTCCTATCTTCTTTGATGTGATCTCTTCTTTCTATTTAGTTTTGAAGTTTGTTCTATCAGTCCCAGGGCAATTTCTGGGGTATTTATGATGATTTAATAGTTTTCTAATTGTATTTGTGGGATGAGGTGAGACTACTATCCTCCTACTCTACTGCCGTCTTCCTCTCTCCAAAAACCTTGTTTTTGACAGATTTTACCTCTTATGGTACTGGCTGATTATTACTATTATATTGTATTTTAGTCTGTGAAATTAAACTTAAATACAAAGTTTCCTATTGTTCACAAGTTTATAATGTTTTCTATCTATAATGCAACATGCAGTTTGGATTTTAAATCAATATTTTAGTAATTGATAGACTTACAAAATGGAACTTACGAGTTTTTAATGCAGAAATAATCCAAAATTAGAAGACATGCAAACCAACTATAGCTCTCACATTGATGTGTTGCCACTAAGATTTGATATTCAATAAATTTTACAAGTAGCATACCTTACACTTGGCACTGCTTAATTTTTTTAATTATTCCTCACAATAACATTATAAAATAGATTCAAACATGTTGAATAATTTTCCCAAGATAATAGGAAAGCCAAAACTATAATTCAAACCTTAGTCTAAGGCTTCCACAACTACCAGATTGCATTCTTATTTTATAATTATCTCTGAAAAGTTTAATACTCTGCAATGGACAATAAAAGAAATAGAAAGGTAGACAGAGCTGGAAATTCCAGGTAGTAGAATCGACTCCCAAAATTTCCTCCCCCAAGTATGTGAAATAATTTCAGAACTATGAACATTTTACACCAACATCACACCTCAGCCTTACTTCAAGACAGGATAATGAAACTGCAAATGACTTAGGGAAACAAAGGGAAATCAACAATACTTAGCACACAGTCATTCACACTCCTTCCCCCACATCTCTGCCCTGCTACAGAGATTTGTGATGAGCAAATGCAGACTTGGAAAAGCTGTGAGGAGGACTGGGGCTAGCAAAGGTTCCTAAGGGTGATTGGGAATGTGCACCTACAAAATTAAACCAACCTTAAATCTAAACACAGTGATAAAGTATCTAGGCAAAACAGAGTATGACTACAGGTAGGAAATTTCAAAATAAGTTTGATTTAAAGGGTCAGAGACAATTTATAGAGATATATAAAGTTTGAAAAGACAGTTTCACAATCTCTTAGCTTCTGGGGAGGAATAAAGAGTAAAAGGAAGGAGAAATCAATTTATGGCAACTAGATGATAGTGGGGAAAAAAAAACAAGAAAAAATGAAAATTTAAAGTCCTGAAAAATACAAGATAAACAAAATAAAATACAGTATTCAAAACGCCTCTTTCACCATCAATGTAAACAAAATAAAACAGAGAAATAAAACATTACTGCAGAACCTGCAGTTTGCTAGACTCACAATAAAGGGCAACATTAAACAAGGAAGCTTGTAAATCACCCCAATGCTGTAAAAATGAGGAGGAGGAATATAATAATATCCATAGAGAAGTATTTGCAAAATCAGGAATGAAATTTCACTCAGCTGAGTAAATCAAACCTGAAAAACACCCTTGAAGCAGAATAAAACTGCAAGTCTTTACAAAGAATTAAATACACTAAAACAAGTGTTTAACATATGAAAAACTTTCAAAACAAACAAGCACAAGCCATAGGAAATTTCATTCTTTGCTGTTGGGAATGGAAAATAGGAAAATGGAATGATACAGCCACTTTGGAAGATAATTTAGAAATTTATAACTAACCTAAACGTAGTCTTATCATATGATCTAGCAATCATGATCCTAGGTTTCAACTGATTTGAAAACTATGTCCATACAAACACCTACACACAAATGTTTATAGCAACCTTATTCAAAATCTCTAAACCTTGTAAGCACCCAAGTTGCACTTTAATAAAGTAATGGATAAACTGTGCTATATCTATATAAGAGACTACTATTTAGCAATAAAAGAAATGAGCCATGAAGCTACACAAAAACATGCATGAATTTTAAGTGCACATTACTAAGTAAAAGAAGCCACTCTTTAAAAGGCTATATACTATATGATTCCATTTATATGACATTCTGAATACAAGCAAAACTTAGTGGTTACCATGGGTTTACTGTGTGGAGGGTTGAATAGATGAATCAAAGGATTTTTGTGAGGAGGTGTAAAGTTGGACTTGAATCTCCCCTTATGAGTGTGGACTGCAAATAAGGACTTCTTTCCAAAAAAGACAAAAAAAGAGTGACTTTTCAGTGGAGAGACGTGACAAAAATCAATTCAGATAGGTGGCTGAGCTTGACATCAGAATTATAAGTTATATTGTAATATGTACTCTTGATATGATATGTTGTGAATGTCATTTTAGTTCTTAGGGCTTTCCTCCCTCAAACCCGTAATTCCAATCTAATCATGAGAAAAACATCAGACACAGCCCAATGGAGTGGCATTCTATAAAATCCCTGACCAGTACTCCTAAAAAATTTCAAGGCCATCAAAAACAAGAAATTTGAAACACTATTACAATCAAGAGGGGCCTAAAGAGACATGAAAACGAAATGTTATATGGTACTCTAGATGTGATCCCGGAATACTAAAATAACGTTAAATAAAAATTAAGGAAATATAAAGTATTTGTTTCTATTAATAATAATGTAACACTCTTGGCTCATTAATCATGACAAGTCTACCATGGTACAGAAAAGTTTACATCTTTAAATATAACAATATTAAATATGCTAAATATAACAGGAAACTGGATATGGGATTTATAGGAACTCCATACAATTTTTACCAATTTTGCTATAAATGTAAACCACCCATAAAACATAAAGTTTATTGGGGCACCTGGGTGGCTCAGTGGGTTAAGCTGCTGCCTTTGGCTCAGGTTGTGATCTCAGGGTCCTGGGATCGAGTCCCACATCGGGCTCTCTGCTCAGTGGGGAGCCTGCTTCCTCCTCTCTCTCTGCCTGCCTCTCTGCCTGCTTGTGATCTCTGTCTGTCAAATAAATAAATAAAATCTTAAAAAAAAAAACCAAAAAACATAAAGTTTATTTAAAATACTAAACTAGGGGGCACCTGGGAGGCTCAGATGGTTAGGTGTCTGCCTTCCACTTGGGTCATGACCTCTGGGTCCTGGGATAGAGCCCCACATCAAGTTCCCGGCTGACTCAGCAGGGAGTCTGCTTCTCCCTTTTCCTCTGACTGTCCCCCTTCTTGTGTGTACTCTCTTTGTCTCTCTCTTTCTCTCTCTCTCTCTCTCTAATATGAATAAAATCTTAAAAAAAATAAACTATTAAACTATTTAACAGAGTGTGAATCAAGGATTTTATATCCAGCCAAGGTGTCCTTTAAGTATCAGTGTTATTAAGGGGTACCTGGGTGGTTCAGTTGGTCAAACATCTGTCTTCAATTCAGGTTATCCCAGAGGCCTGGGATTGAGCCCCACCTCTGACTCCCTTCTCAGTGTGGAGTCTGCTTCTCCTTCTCCCTCTGCCTGTCACTCCCCATGCTTGTGCTCTCTCTTGCTATTTCTTTCTGTCTCTGTCAAATAAATAACTAAAATGTTTTTAAAAATTCTGAATTGTATGCTTGAACTTTACTAAGACAGTAGATCTTAAGTTTTCTCACCACATAAAAAGTAATTGTGAAAGGCAATAGATACATTAATTTGCTGGACTGATAATCATTTTAGAATAAATATATATACCAAACCATGTTATATACCTTAAATATATACAATTTTTATTTGCTAATACCTTAATATGTTTTTTATTTAATTCTATTTTATTTGCTGATTATACCTTAATATAAACAGAAAGATTTTTAAAAAGAACTTAAGGAATTCTGCACCCATTAGTAATGCTTGAGGAATCTACTAGACGATGAATTGTTATAACAAGTGATGACAGAGAATAACTTCAGCAAAAGGACAAATGTTGAATTTTTAAAAACATAAATATATATTATAAGACTAAAACCAAAATGAAGATGAAGGTACAAAACTAATTTATAAATGTTATATATTATAAGAAAATTAAAATTATGAATCTAAAAAAAAATCAAAGAATGGGTTGCTTGGGTGGTTCAGTTGGTTAAGCCTCTGCGCAGCTCAGGTCATGATCCTAGGGTCCTGGGATTGAGTCCCGCATCAGGCTCCTTGCTCAGCAGGGATCCTGCTTCTCCCTCCCTCTGCCTACTGCTCCTCTCTGCTTGTGCTCTTTCTCACCCTCTGACAAATAAATTAATAAAATCATTTTAAAAATTAAAGAAAATCAAAGAAAAGGCAGAATAAAGATGACAATAGAAAATATTATATTTGTACAGCATGGGTGGATTTTAAAACTGGAAAAAAATGAAAAACAAAAACAAATGCAACCAAACAAAAACCCAAACAACCAAACCAGAGAGTAAAATGCTAAATAAGAAAGCATGGAAACAGGGAACTAAGCTCATTTTTTTTTTAAAGATATAAGCATGTGTTAGTATAAATACAAACATTTCCTAGTTGTGTCTATTGAAAAGACTTAGACACAGTGACAACCCAGTAGCAAAGCATACCCTGTGTGTAGATCTTGGTTTCTAAATAATATTTTCCAATGAAAGAAACCCAAGTTCATTGGACAAATGGCTGATTTTAAGTCCAGAGCAAGTGAAACTGAGAGTGGGCTTATAGTATCTTATAGTACCAGAAAACAAGATTGTACTCAAGGTACATGAGGATGGAGCCATGTCAAACAAAACAGGAATCAATCTGAAAGAGCTCCCAATGGCCAAAATTAGAATAAAATAAACAACATAGTACTATATGCAAAAATATTTTAATATTTATATTATATGAAGTATACATTATAGATTATATACATTATTATATATTATTATATATTTATATTTTATTATATGAAATAAATTTATTTTTAGCAGCAAAACAAATAATATTAGATTTTAATCAAAAGTATAGAATAGGGTGCCTGGATGGCTCAGTGGGTTAAGCTTCTGCCTTCTAGTCAGGTCATGATCTCAGGGGCCTGGGATTGAGTCCCACATCGGGCTCTCTGCTCAGCAGGGAGCTTGCTTCCCCCTCTCACTCTGCCTGCCTTTCTGCCTACTTGTGATCTCTCTCTTTGTCAAATAAATAAATAAAATCTTTGATTAAAAAGTATAAAATAACTAATACGTGACCTCACATTGACATAAGTTATTAGATAAATAATTAAGTGGATTACAAGATAAATTCTTAGATGAAAATTCCAAATATACATAAATACTCCCCCAAAGGTTAGATTTTAATTTTTTATACCCTGGAGTAAGAATAGACTTAGTTTTACACCCAAAGTATTGAATACTGTAAGTATAGTATATTTATAGAACCCTTACTATTTTAACCACTTTATTCTTTATTCTCAAGATTGCTTTGAGTTTTCAGGGTCTTTTGTGTTTCGATACAAATTTAGGATTGTTCCATTTCTGTGAAAAATGCTAGTGGCATTTTGATAGGTATTGCATCGGAAGTGTAGATTACTCTGGGTAATATGAATATTTTAACAATATTCTTTGAACCCATGAGCACATAGTATTTTTCCATTTATTTTTGTCTTATTCAACTTCTTCCTCAATATCTTAGAGTTTTCAGTGTACAGGTCTTTCACTTCCTTAGTTAAATTTGTTCCTATGTATTTTATTTTTTTGGTGCAATTGTAAATGGGATTATTTTCTTAATTTCTCTTTCTGATACTGTGTTGTTTGTATATAAAAACACAACAGATTTAAAGTTTTGCACAGCAAAGGGAACCATCAACCAAATGAAAAGGCAACCTACTGAATGGGAGAAAATATTTGCCAACCATGTATCTGATAAGAGGTTAACACCCAAAATATATAAAGGACTCATACAACTCATGAAAGAAACAATCAGGCTGTTATAAAAATGGGTAGAGGACCTGAATAGACATGTTTCTAAAGAAGACATACAAACTGCCAACAAACACATGAAAGATGCTCAACATCACTAATCATCAGAGATTTAAATGCAAATCAAAATAAAAATGAGAAAGCACCTCATGCCTGACAGGATGAATATTATAAAAAAGATAAGAAACAATAAGTGTTGGTGAAGATGTGGAGGAAAGGAAACCTTTAAGCACCAATCTGCATTCCTGTCAACAGTACATGAAATAGAACTACCATATGATCCAGCAATTCAGATTCTGACCATATACCCAAAGAAAACAAAACGCTAATTCAAAAGGATGTATGTTCATTGTATTATTATTTACAGTAGTCAAGGTATGAAAACAAACAAGTGTTCATTGATGGATGAATGGATAAAGAAGATGAGCACACACATAATGGACAGACATAAACTACTACTCAGACACAAATAATGAAATCTTGCCACTTGCAGCAATGTGAATGGGCCTTGAGAGTTTTAAGTGAAATAAGTCAAAGAAAGACAAACACCATACAATCTCACTTATGTGTGAAATCTCAAAAACAAAATGAATGAGCAAACAAAACAAACTCAAACAGAGAACTGAATGGTGGTTGCTGGGAGACAGGGGAGTAGGAGCTGGGTGAAATGAATGAAGAGGGTCAACAGGTACAGTCTCCCAGGTATAAAATAAGTCATGAGATGTAATGTACAGCATGGTGACTATAGTCAATGGTATTATAGTGTATATTTGAAAGTTACTAAGGGAGTAAACCTTAAAAGTTCAAATTATAAAAAAAAAATTGCAACTGCATGGTGATGAATAGTAATCAGATTTATTGTGATTATTTCACAGTATATACAAGTATCAAGTCATTACATTTTACACCTAAAATGAATATAATACTATATGTCATTTATACCTCAATAAAGAAATCAGTTCTCATGAATCCATAGAGCACAATCCCAGTAAAAATTGCAGTTGTGCTTTTTCCTATTTCTCACCTGATTTCTTTTAGATTTTGCCCAAGATAATTAGAATAACTGGTTAAGACAAACCTGACTCACTGATATAGTTTTTATTTTGTTACACACACATTCCAGAGAAATAACTATATTCTTCACCACTTAGGGATATTTATACCACACAAAACAGTTATGTTCTAAGCACTAGGCAAAATTAATAGAAAACAAGTATATCCTTGGGAATTTGGTTGAGGCAAGAGCCCAAGGAAATGAAAAGATCAATGTATAGGTTTTTGTTACTCCTGTTATTCCTGTTTTTTGGTCTTGTGGCAGCTGTGAGTAATTCACATTTTCATAATTGTAAAGGGAACATATAACTTCTACTGACCTTGAAGGTGGTGACTGACCTAACCCAGCATCCAGGTGGTTGTACGAAAATAATGATAACTTCAAGGGAGCACGCTTGCCTGTAACCAATCTAAAGCACTGTCCTACCAGCAAGCCAAGCTCTACGTGATATTAGTTTCATGAAAATGGAGTCACTCTTAAATCAATCCTTCAAGTAAATATTGACGGTAGACATTGCATGAAGCAACATACATTAAATCATCTCATTTGTTTTTATGAAAGTGTCATATTATCAGTGTTTGGTCATCAGCTTACAAAAGAAAGAGCATTGCATCCAGACAAACAGCAGAACTTTGTCATCAAAAACTTCCAAAACTACTGAAGAAAAAAAAAAAAAAGGCTAGACTGAGCAGAGGTAAACACTTCAATTTAATTATTTTGCTTTAACACTTCACATCAAAAGCTAAATGCTGCTATTGTAGAATATAAGGAATTCACAGCAGTGTTGAAATGGAGTGGATAGAACTGTGATTAGAGGTTGTAGAAGTTATCATCAACATTCTTATCAAAAAACTCAGATTCTGAGATTGATCTGACAAGTGATAGATAAATAGCTAAATTCTAGCTTGACTACATCATAAAGTGTGAAGGAACTAGAAATGGGCCAAGTATGAAGCTAAGCATTGTACTCAAGTAAAATTAAGACCTCTAAACAGCTAAATGTGGCTGAAAAGTGCAACTAAACTGAAACTGTAAAGGAATACTATTCTATTCTATTCTAAAACGTACAAATCTGCCATGGAGTATCACCATCCCATTCACTATTCTAAGATATAACACAAATTAGAACACTGAACACTGAATAACCACAAAGCAGTGTGTGGAAACCTCAAGAAACAGCACGATACTTCAATGCATTCTAGGCTCCATAAGAGGATACCAGGCTTTGATTTCTCAGTTCACTTGCTGACCACTTAACACAAAGTGGACCTAGGACAGTTTCATATTCACTTTAGTGGCTTGTCTCAGATTACACAATGAATAGGTACAAAATAATCCAGAGAAGAAGGAAATATTGGTGAGATAAAACAAGATATGAATAAAATAATGAAAGAATTTTGTTAAATAATATGTGGGCCTCAACTTTTAGTATTAACTTGTCTGTAATATTAATCCCAGGACTCAGCTCTGTCTGAACACTGTGGTTTAACAGATCTTATATAAAGCTTCCTGTTGAAACCTTTAGTATCTTTTCTTCACATGTGTGGAGTGACATGAAGATAAAAAGAACTGTGATGAGTGTGGTCACATTTCACAGGTAAGTGAGACTAAGGCAAAACCATTAACCAAAAATTCCCCAAGAGACCTAACATCCATCATCCCACCTCTATCTGTATCAATGGATGGACAAAAACGTTGACATCCATTTTTATAATATAAGTTGATCTCTTCTCAAGGAGCTCTTACTATACTATACTATAATACTACAGGTTATTTCGAAACCATATAATCAATAAAACTGTCATCAGTGATCCAGAAATAACAGCAGATGCATGCCAAGAAGGAATGGTATTTTGCCTTATTCCCCTTGGTATTCTCCCACATGATTATATAATTCATCCAAGACTGAAAAAATGATTCTAATAAAAGGCTCTACATAGTCTCCTGAAAGTCTGTCAGTATAATCTAAGCCAGACAGGGAGCCCTGCGGTTTGTGAACCTTGACTGATAAAGTTCTTACTAGAGACAGCCTGCTGCTCAGAAGTAGCCAGGCAGCTCTCACACAAAAGGGTGACCATGAATTGCATCTTCCAGGAGCCAGATGCCATACTGTGAAATGCCTCAGACAGAAGGTAATGATCAGATCTGTTTTCTTTATTTTTTCCCTATCCAATCATATCTTTCTAATGGAGAAAAAGAAGAACATGAAGAGTTTTGTTTTGTTTCTGGGTTTTTTTTTTTTTTCGGGGGGGGGGGTTTGGGGTTTTTTGTTTGTTTTTTTTCGCTGAATCAAAATTGCAAACGTCCAATTTCTCTTCACATTGGGAATATCCTAAGCCTCAATAACATCATACCCAGTGAAAGGAAACTGCAAGAATATAAAAATTAAAATATCCTTATTCCAGTGGAAATCCAAACAAAATATTGTAAATAGGAAATATGGTCATAAATACTGCTTACAATCTGGAATAACACAAATAAGCTTTGGAGATTTTATTCTGTATGTACTTATCGATAGGTAAGTATAAGTCAATAAAGTCATACTATAAGCTACAAAACAAATTAAAAAATACTTAACGCTAATTGTCACTTGGTAAATAAAATATGTTGAATTATGTATTTTTTATTATAATATTTTTTAAAATCCCAAGTGTATAAGAAATGTGGCAAATGTAACACAATCAACTCCAGACTGGAATCTATATCAAGTTTACTTTTTTCAAGTGAAAAATGTGATGAAAATACTTCTTTTGGGATTTTGAGAGATGCTGCATTGAACTTATAGATTGATTTAGGAAGAATTGGCATCTTATGCAATCTGTATGTGTCCATTATTCAGACTCACTACCATGTATTTAAGAAAATGTGTTTTCTTTATATAGAACTTGCACAAATCTTATTAGGTTTATCTTAGATATACTGAGTTAAACCAACTTAAGCTTGGTTAAGAAAAATGTGGTATTTATTGATTCATGTGAACACACAATGGAAAGTTCAGGAATGGGCTTAGCCTCTGGGAAGAATTAATGCAGATTATCAAACATCATATTTTCTCTAAATAGAGACTTTGACTCCTCTTCTCCTTCCCCCCCCCTCTCCCTCCCATTCTCTGTCTTTGCTCCCTACCCATCCAAAACAGCTTCTCTACACCTCAGTAAACATCATTTTCACCATGTTGTTCTATCTTTATTACACTGATAGTACCAAACCTGATTTCTGTTTTTAGTGTTTGCATCATTTGTCTTTACTAACCTCTTCATTTTATGCCTTTTTAAGTGTATCAAGTAGAGACCACCAATTTTTTTAAAGCAAATCTGAGAATCAATCTTTTCAAAAATTCAGGTACAAAAAGAGTACCACCACCAAGATGGCCAATTAGGAAGCCTGAGATCTTTAGTCTCTCATGAAAACAGTTTTAAAAAACCCTAAAACAACTTTGTAGAAGAAAGTATTGTCCTATAGCAATATAGCAAATGCTAAATGAAGAAAAAAAAAACACATTCAAGATGGTGGGAAATTTTTTGGCATTTCTACTGGCCCTTGCTCTATGCCCTTTGGGTCACATGGTAACAAAATCTAAAAGAAGAAGTATCCCAGTTTCCAATTCCCTCACTCAAACAAGAGGTAGCAGAGAATATCTTATTTGCAATGTTCAACCCTGTGTGATAGTTGTCTGAGGGACTGGTCTCTGTTTTGCCTGATTCAGGTCAGATGAGGAATAACACCATAGTTTGGATCATAGGTTATGGAAGGTAGCAGGCATGTTTTTGAAAGATGCAGGAGGACTATAAATCCATGAAACTTAGGGGAAAAGATTACAGGTAAAGGACTATATTAGAACATGGAAAGTGCCAAAGACAAGTTAAACTGAGATTATTTGTGAAATTAAGACATTTTAAAGCAGCCATGCATACAAGGTAACAAAAAAGCCACACATAGGAGAAGGCAAAATGCACAAACAAAGAAGAGATGAGCAGACCTTAAGCCTTTCATCCCAGGTTGATCCCAAGGTGCAGAACATGACCTGTTAATTAGCGACTGTCTTTTCCAGTACAGAACCAGTCTGCAAAGACTGGAAGAGGTTGCAGACTTTTTTTAAAATAAACTATTTGTAAAAACAATAAAAATCCACAAAGCATATAAATAAATAAGAAAACATACTACAAAGGAAGAAAATAATGTGGCAGCAATCATCCCTGAAGAAACACAAGCATGGACATATTAGACAATGGTTTTAAAACAATCATCTTATATATATTCAAATTGCTAAAGGAAAAATGGACAAAGAACTAAAGGAAATTGGGAAAACTATATGTGAACAGGATAATAATGTCACAAAGAAATAGAAATTATAAAAAGAAACAAATAGATGTTTTGGAACAGAAACATAAGGAACTGTATTGAAAAATTTGCTAGTGGAGTTCAGCTTACTCAGACAGGCAGACAAAAGAACAGTGTACTTGAAGACAAGACATTTGAAATTACTGTGTCTGAGAAGCAAAAAGACAAAAGAATGAAGAAAAATCAACAATGTCTAGGGGATTTATTGGATACCATCAAGAAGACCAATTTATATGTTATGTGATTCCCAGAAAAGGAAAGAAAGAAAGAAAGAAAGAAAGAAAGAAAGAAACAGATTATTTGAATTAATAAGTGGCAAATGTATAAAAAATCATTACAAATCTATGTTGATGGGTACATGATACATAAATATATAATCTGTGATATCAATAATATAGAGTGGGTGTGCTCAGAGCTGTAGGAATAGTTTTTGTATGTGATTGCAATTAAATAAATCTAAAAAAGACTGATATAGCCAACATATAGAAGGATACTTGAATATAAATAAAATATATTTGAAAGACTAAAAAATTTTAAAAAATGATATAACTTTAGGATGTTTTACATAATCCCCATAGTAACTGCAAAGAAAATACATTGTATTCACAAAAGGAAATGAAAAGGGAATCAAAATGTGTCACCATATAAAAACAAAAACAAAAACCATAACCAGTCAACTAAACACAAAGAAAATCAGCTAAGCAGGAAGGCAGGATATAAGGGATAAGATCTGTAAATCATACAAAAAATAAATCACAAAATGAGGAAGGTCCTTTCCTCAGTAATTAAATGTCAATGGATTTAATTCCCCAATCAGAAGACATAGAATGACAGAATGAATTTTAAAAGAACATTTGGGGCACCTGGATGGCTCAGTGTGTTAAAGCCTCTGCCTTAGGCTCAGGCCCTGATCCCAGGGTCCTGGGATCAAGCCCTGCATCAGGCTCTCTGCTCAGCGGGGAGCCGGCTTCCTCCTCTCTCTCTGCCTGCCTCTCTGACTACTTGTAATCTCTGTCTGTCAAATAAATAAAATCTTTAAAAAAATTAAAACATCATTTAACAATATCTTAACTATAAGAGATCGCTTTAGATCTAAAAATAAAAATTAAAAGTGAAATGATAGAAAAGACACTTGTACAAATTGTAAACAATAGGAAGCAGGAGTGGCTATACTCATAGCAAACAAAATAGACTGTCCAAAAAAACATGGAAGGACATTATGTAGTAATTAAAGGGTGATTGACTAAGAGGATGTAACAATTATATATCACTGGACATCAGAGGTTATAAATACATGAAGAGTTGAAATGAGAAACAGTAACTTCTATAATAATTGGAGATTTCAAAACACCACCTTCAATAATGGATAGAACAGCTAGACAGAGACTGCCTTTCCTTTGGTGTCCTTTCTGATGCTCCCTTGTGGTGTGTTCAACAAACTTTTATCTCCTTTAAAAAGAGAAAAGAAGAGCCAGACAGAAGACAAATTAGTAAACAGATGTTGTGAACAACACTATAGACCAATTAGAACTAACAGACATACACAAAACAGCAGAATATACATTTCACAAGTGCACAGGGGTAACTCTCTAGGATACATTATATGTTAGACCACAAAACAAGTCCTCATAAATTTTTTTTTTTAATTTTTTATTTTTTATAAACATATATTTTTATCCCCAGGGGTACAGGCCTCATAAATTTTAAAGAATGAAAATAATATACAGTGTGTTTTCTGATCAAAATGAAATGCAACTAGAAATCAATAAGGGAAAGAAAACTAGAAAGTATACATTTATGTGGAAATTAAACAACACATTATTAAATAGCTATGTCAAGAATGGATAAAGAAGGTATGCTCCATATATACAAAGAAGTATCATGCCTCCATCAGAAAGGATTAATACCCACCTTTTGTATCAACATGAACAAGACTGAGGAGATAATGCTGAGTGAAATAAGTCAAGCAGAGAGAGCCAGTTATCATATGGCTCTTGTAGAGCATAAGGAATAACACGGAGGACATTGGGAGGAGGAGAGGAGAAGTGAATTGGGGAAAGCAGAGGGAGAGATGAACCATGAGAGACTGTGGACTCTGAGAAATAAACTGAGGATTTTGGAGGGGGGTGTGGGGGGTTGGGTGAGCCTGATGGTGGGTATTAAGGAGAGTATGTATTGCATGGAAAACTGGTATGATGTTAGGTTAAAATCTAACATCCCAAAACTTACGGGGTGTAGCAAAAGCAGTGCCATGAGACATTTATACTAGTAAAAGCTTATATTAAAAAAGAAGAAAAAAATCTCAAATCAATGTAACTTTACACTTTAAGGAATTTACAATGTAACTTTACACTTGAAGGAATCAAAGAGTTCCAGGTGAGCAGGTAGAAGGAAATAAAGTTTAGAAAAACAAAAATAAAAGAATGCAAAAGCAATAGGGAAAATCAATGAAAGCAAACATTGGTTCTTCAAAAAGATCAACAAAATTGATAATCTTTAGTTAGCTGATGAAGAAAAAAGAGAAAATATGCAAATAACTGAAATCAGAAATGAAAATAGGATGTTACTATCAATTTTAACAAAAGATTATGTGTAAGTACTCTGAACAATTGTATAAAAATTGGATAATGTAGATGAAATTGACAAATTGCCAGAGACTTGCAACCTACCAAAATTGAATAATGAATAATGAAGAAACAGGAAATCTCAGTAGACTTATAACTAATAAGGAGATTAAATCAGTAATCAAAAATCTCCCAGCAAAGAAGCCGCCATGACCAGTGCACCTGGGTGGCCTGGTCAATTGTCTGACTCTTGATTTCAGCTCAGGTCATGATCTCAGGGTCCTGGGATCAAGCCCTGTTTTGGGCTCTGTGCTCAGTGGGGAGTCTGCCTGAAATTCTCCCTCTCCCTCTGCTCCTTTCCTTGCTCCTGCACATTCTCTCACTCTCTCTCTCAAATAAATAGATAAAATCTTAAAAAAAAAAAAAACCCATGACCAGATGTCTTCACTGCTGAATTCTATCAAAAATTTTAAAGAGCATTAACATCAATTATTCTCAAATTCTTCTAAAATACTGAAAATATTTAACATTCAAAATATTGAAAAGGAAGGAACACTCCCTAACAACACAAGAAACTACAGACCTGTATCACTTACGAATATGGTGAAAAAGTCTTCAACAAAATATAAGCAAACTGAATGCAATGACACTAAAAGATCTATGCACCATGAATAAGTTCCTAAAAATAAAGTAAAATAAATGTAAAATTGCCACATGACTCAGAAATTCCACTTCTGGACATATATCCAAAAAAACTGAAAGGAGAGACTTTAAAAGATATTTATGCACTAATGTTCACAGCAGCATTATTCTCTGTAGCCATAAAATGAAAACAGAAATATCCACTGATAGATGAATGGGTACGTAATATGTGGTATATACATACAATGGAATGTTATCAGCTTTAAAAAGGAATGAAATTCTGACACATGTTAAAATATGGATGATCCTTGAAAATATTCTATGTGAAATAGGTCACAAATATTATATGATTGTAGTTATATGAGGTATCTAGAGTAGTGGTAGAATGGTGATTGTCAGTGGCTGGGCCTGGGGAAGGGACTGTAGTATGGGCAGTTATTGATCAATGGGTACAGAGTTTACACTTGGGAAGACAAAATTCTAGAGATAGATAGTATGGTTGTACCATTAATCTGTATAGCTAAAATAATTAAAATGGAACATTTTATGTTATATGTTTTACCACAATTAAAATAAACCTAGGTAAATTTTACATACATTGAAATGACAAGATTTTTTTTTGTAATGTCAAGATTTTTACAACTGCCATTTGATGAATTTTGTAAAATGTAATCACCCGTGTAAACAGCAATCTAATCAAAAGATAAAAATATTTTCTGCATTCCAGAAAATAATTTTCTTCCTTGTTCCAGGCAATCACTGTCCCCACAAAGGCAGATACTTTCCTTACTTCTATTATCTTACTAGTTTTAGCTGTTTTTGAGCTCCATCTAAAAGAGTAATATAATATGCAATTTTTTATGACTGACTTCTTTTGCTCACCAAATTATAACATTAATTAATTGTTATGCTTGTTAATATAATTTTTGAAATTACAGAGTAATATTGAATTGTATAAATTGAACATACTTTGTATATTGACTCTTTGTGGATATTTGGGTTATTTCCAATTTGGAGCTCTTATGAATAAAGCTATTACAAAAATTCCTGGAAAATGTTACTGTGAATGTATACCATCCTTCCTTTTGGATAAATTCTTAAGAGTGGAAATATTTGGTCATAGAGTAGGCTTGCTTAATATAATAGTAAACCTGCAGTTTTACAAATTCATTTTATCCTTTTACACAACAATGTGTTTGAGTTCAGGTTGCTCCATATCTTAGCCAACACTTGAAGTTGTCAGTCTTTAATTTAAGCTTTTCTAGTGGTTGTATAGCTTGATTCCATTGTGATTTTAATTGCATTTCTTATAAAAATGTAGAATATCTTTTTGTGCGCTTAATGGTCATTTATATAATTTCTTTGGTGAAATGAGTGCTCAAAACATTTGTCCGTTTTAATTAGGTTGTTTTCTTATAACTGAATTTTGAATTTTTAATATATTTTTATGAAAGTCCTCCACTCCAATATATTATATTGGAAACCTCTACTTACAGTCTTCCCCTTTATAAAATATATGTTAAATATATAAATATATATTAAATATTATATAGATATATATAGCTTGCTTTTTCATTTTCTTAATGAGACATTTTAAAGTTTTTGATTAAGTCTAATCTATACTTTTTATGACATGTATGGTTAATGTGTCCTCTGGTGGGTCTCTGCACATAACTGCTCATAGATTATGCTAGGAGTGGTTGGATCTGAGTCACATGACTGTTTCAGGATCTACTGTTGGACCAAGTTTAGCTGGCCTGCCTCCAGGGACAAAAACAGGGGTGGGTGCTGAGTTTGACTGGGCTGTTCTCAGAGCACAGCAGGGAGGGGCTAAAGCCAAGTCACATGGTGATCTCACCATCTACTGTCAAACTGAGTTTGGCTGGAATGTCTATGGGGCACTGAGTAGCATGTTTCCTGGTGTGTTCCTGGACTCGCAGAACTGCCTGTGGACTATAGCCAGGGATCAAAACTCAAATTTCAGGTATAAATGTTTATATCTAAATGTTTCCTGTTACAATTTCTTCCATTTCAGTACTCTGCAAGCAATTTTCACCTTCTTCAGCAGCCTTTAACTTTGATCTTTGCATCCTCGATTTAGCAAAGCCACTGCTCCAAGTGGGCCCCATTGCCCTGAACCATATGAAAAGTGTCCCAACAAGGAATGCAAGGTGAACCTGGGGCTTATTTTTCTAGATTCTCTTCTCTGAAGGAATGTTCTTCTGTTATTCCTGATAGATAATGCCCCCAAAGAGTTGTTTCATATATTTTGTTCAGTTTTATAGCTGTTTACAGAGAGAAAAATCTGTTAACAGTTATTCCATAATCATGGGGAACCTAGGCAATTCAGTGGGTTAAACGTCTGCCTTGGGCTCAGGTCATGATCTTGGGGTCCTGGAATCGAGCCCCACATTGGGCTCCTTTCTCACCAGGGAGCCTGTTTCTCCCTGTTCTCCTGCTAGTGCTCACTCTCTCTTTCAAATGAATAAATAAAATCTTAAAAAGACAGTTATTCCATAATCAGAAATACATGTGTGATTCATTTTCATTGAATCAGAACTCTGTCTTAGATATTATGATTGCTGATATATTTGGTCTTATGAGAGGCAACATAGCATAGTGGAATATTATTGTCTGGTCTTGAATCCTGACTCAGGCATTTACGACTCTTATGGTAAATGACTCATCCACTATATTTTAGATAACATTTAGATAATTAAAATGTAGATTTTTTTTTAAAGATTTTATTTATTTACTTGAGAGAGAGACAGTGAGAGAGAGCATGAACGAGGAGAAGGTCAGAGAGAGAAGCAGACTCCCCATGGAGCTGGGAGCCCGATGCGGGACTCGATCCCAGGACTCCAGGATCATGACCTGAGCCGAAGGCAAGTCGTCCAACCAACTGAGCCACCCAGGCGTCCCTAAAATGTAGATTTTTAAAATGGGATTAATAATGTTATCAAATTTATCTAAATGTTATCAATATTAAATGAATTAAAATATGAGAGTAGGATAGCAATTGGTATATAGTAAACACTTAATACTAATTCTCTTGTTTTGGCTTTCTATGTATGCTTTAAGTGGGATGTCAAGGCCTAAATTATTTGCTTTGGTAGGGGACTAGCATAGCTGTTTCATCTCTTTAATTATCTGTATTATTCTTCTCCTTCCAGCCCCCACTGGTTCTAATACTGACATAGAAGTCCATCATAGCCTATTTTAGGAAACTGAGTAATTTGTACGTCTCTTCTTTTAACCTCTAAGAACTAATTGCTCAGCTCTGTTAGGATTCATATATATATATATATATATATATATATGCACATATACATGCACACACACATATATATAATTGTTCCATATTTTCCATAATTTTTCCATATTCCATATTCCATATATATAGAATATGGAAAAATAAATAAAAATAAATGAATAAAAAAAGAAATATATATTTTATATAATATATAGAAATATATATATTTATTTATTTACTATATAGAATTATATAGAAATTATATATTTCTATAAAAATATATAAACATATAAAAATATATAATATATAAAAATATATAAATTTACATATAAAAATATATATATAAAATATATAATTTATATATAAAATATATAAATATATATTTCTATAGAAATATATAGTTATATATATATTTCTATAGAAATATATAAAATATATATTTTATATATATAATTTTTCACACTTCTTTTTTAATTTTTTATTATGACGTTTATAAATGCCATATTTAATCCAATTATTTATTTATTATTCTTTCATTTATTCTTTTATTTATTTATTTTTTTTAAAGATTTTATTTATTTATTTGACAGAGAGAGATTACAAGCAGGCAGAGAGGAAGGTAGAGAGAGAGAGAGGAGAAAGCAGGCTCCCTGCTGAGAAGAGAGCCCGATGCGGGACTCGATCCCAGGACCCTGAGATCATGACCTGAGCCGAAGGCAGCGGCTTAACCCACTGAGCCACCCAGGCGCCCATCATTTATTCTTTTATTATTTATTATATTTATTCTTTTACTATGTCATATATAAATGATAAAAGAAGTGTGAAAATTTATATATAATTTTTCACACTATATTAATATATATATTTCACACACTATATAATGTGTATATATATACACTATAGTGTATAGTATATATATATCTCACACACTTTATATAATATATATACACATATAATGTATAGTATATATATATCTCATATATATATAATGTATATAGTGTATATATGTGTATATATCTATATATACATATATATGTATATATATGTATGTATATATACATTATATATAGTGTGTGAAATGTATATAGTGTATATATGTATATATATCTATATATACATATGTATATATACATTATATATAGTGTGTGAAATATATATGTATACATATACATATACATACATATACATATACATGCATATATACATACATATATAAAAATATATATAGTGTGAAATATATATTATACACTATAGTGTGTGTATATATATATCTCACACACTGTATATAATGTATATATATACATATAATGTATAGTGTATATATATTTCACACTATATATAATGTATATACTGTATATAATAATGTTATCAAATTTATATTGTATGGGTATTTCAAACCTATATGGGTTCATAATCCTTTCTATATATATATAGTGTATATGTACATTATATATAGTATGAAATATATATATACTATACATTATATGTATATATACATTATATATAGTGTGTGAGATATATATACATACATACATATACATACATATATAAAAATATATATAGTGTGAAATATATATTATACACTATAGTGTATATGTATACATTATATATATAGTGTGAAATATATATTATATATATAGTGTGAAAAATTATATATAATTTTATATATAAAATTTTATTATATACATATTTATTTAAATACATACGTATTTATTTATATATATAATTTTATAAATAAAATTATATATAATTTTTCACACTTCTTTTGTCATTTATAAATAAATGACTATAATTGTATAGTGTATATATATACATTATAGATATATGTATATAATGTGTATATATATAAATAATTTTTCACACTTCTTTTGTCATTTCAATGGGATTTGGGGAGGGGAGAAGAAATCTTATCTATCTGGAGACAGCTATCTTGAACCAGAAGTTTCTTTGTTATTTTTTTATTTAAATATTTATGTATATATGTATATGACACACTTGCATGCATACACACACACAGAACAATTGGGGTGAGTCATGCTTGTCTCCTTGCTCAAAGAGAAAAGAATACCAATGGGTATTTCAAACCTATATGGGTTCATAATCCTTTCTTTCTTGTATCTTGTATCTTTCTTGTATCTTTAAATAATATTTTCAGAAATAGTTAATTTACCACCTATTATATACGGAATCCATTTTAATCATTGAGTATTTTATAGTCTCCTTTAGTAATCATGGTATAACTAAAAAGTCTAAACTTAGATTCTTAGGATTTATGCAAGCTTGGTGTTGACTAAGTATTCACAGAATACAGATCTACAAAATAGCTTTGTCATCAGAGTGGTGAAACACACAGATCCATTTGTGGAGTTTTCTAGTATTACTAAATAATACTGTGTTTCAAAATATGCCAAGAATTCATAAGATGAAAATAAGCTACTTGGATAACATACCATAGGATAAACCCAAATTAGAAGTGAAATTTGCATATAAAGAATAACTCTTACCATTCCTCCTGATAATTCCTCTATTGCTTATATTGTAGGATACCTTTATGATTTGGTTTTATTGTGAATGGAATGGCATGTTAGTATGAATAAAAGATTATATTCATTTTATTTAATAAATTCAAGTTAGTTAATATATAGTGTAGTTTTAGTTTCAGGAGTAAAATTTAGTGATTCATCACAAAACTTGGTATTATATGTATAAGATCTCAGCAAGTGCCCTCCTTAATGCCCATCACCCATTTAGCACATCTGCCCACTCCCCTCCCCTCCAGCAACCCTCAGTTTGTTCTCTATAGTTAAAAGTCTCTTATACTTTGCCAACCTCTCTGTTTTTATCTTATTTTATTATCTTAAGATTAGATAAAACTAAGTTTTTGATTGGACATTCAGATATCACATGACCTATCTATATGGATTAAACTATATCCTTAATATAAAGAATTTGATTTCTGGTCTGAGTGGTGATAAAATTTGTAATATACTTCAAAAAGTTTTAATATTTTGAAATTTAAAGACTTGTTTTTAAAATATTATTATTATTATATTTTTCATTATGTTCAGTTAGGCAACATACAATAGTAGTACATCATAAGTTCTTGTTGTAGTGTTCAACAATTCACTAGTTGTGCATAACACCCAGTGTTCATCCCAACATGTGCCCTCCTTAATGAAATTTAAAGAGTTCTTATGAATAAATAACAAAAAAGACAACACACCAATAGAAAATAAGCAAGTATATAAACGTAAAAGAAAAATAAATACAAAAGCCCAATTTTATATATATATAAGAAAATATATATACATAAAGTTCACATTCAAGTAGCCAACAAATACAAGCTAGTAGCAAGAAATTATCAGCCAATCAAATTAGCAAACTTTAAAGCAAATAATATGATAACAATTTTCATGGGGACTCGAAAGCAGACATTCATACAAGTTAATTAGTTAGAGTAAACATTTGTATTAACTTTCTTGAAAGCAATGTAGCTATTTGTATCAGATATTAATTGACATTTCATTTGTTCCAGTAATTTCACTTCTACATATTTATCCTAAGGAAATAATTAAGCATGCATGGGGTGTAGCTATAATTAATTTGATAATGTCTTTGAGAATAAGAAGTATCTTACATGCCTAAGTGTAGGAGCCTGAGTAAACAAATTAAGGTTCACACAATTTTTTTCTTTTGAAAATTGTGGTAAATCTATGCAATGAGATTTTTATGCAGAAATTAAAAATGGATTGCAGAAATGTATTTTGTTAATATGGAAAGTATTTCATAATTTATGTTTGGTAAAAAGTTATCCTCAAATAAGTATATCTACTTCTATGCAATTGTTTTTTTGCATAGAATTAGAAAAAAAAAATTTTTTATTTTCAGTATAACAGTATTCATTGTTTTTGTACCACACCCAGTGTTCCATACAATCCATGCCCTCTGTAATACCCACCACCTGGTACCCTGACCTCCCACCCCCCACCCCTTCAAAACCCTCAGATTGTTTTTCAGAGTCCATAGTCTCTCATGGTTCACCTCCCCTTCCAATTCCCCCCAACTCCCTTCTCCTATCTCCCCATGTCCTCCATGCTATTTGTTATGCTCCACAAATAAGTGAAACCATATGATAATTGACTCTCTCTGCTTGACTGATTTCACTCAGCATAATCTCTTCCAGTCCCGTCCATGTTGCTACAGAAGTTGGGTATTCGTCCTTTCTGATGGAGGCATAATACTCCATAGTGTATATGGACCACATCTTCCTTATCTATTCATCTGTTGAAGGGCATCTTGGTTCTTTCCATAGTTTGGCGACCGTGGCCATTGCTGCTATAACCATTGGGGTACAGATGGCCCTTCTTTTCACGACATCTGTATCTTTGGGGTAAATACCCAGTAGTGCAATGGTAGGGTCATAGGGAAGTTCTATTTTTAATTTCTTGAGGAATCTCCACACTGTTTCCAAAGAGGCTGCACCAACTTGCATTCCCACCAACAGTGTAAGAGGGTTCCCCTTTCTCCACATCCCCTCCAACACATGTTGTTTCCTGTCTTGCTAATTTTGGCCATTCTAACTGGTGTAAGGTGATATCTCAATGTAGTTTTAATTTGAATCTCCCTGATGGCTAGTGATGATGAACATTTTTTCATTTGTCTGATAGCCATTTGTATGTTTTGATTGGAGAAGTGTCTGTTCATATCTTCTGCCCATTTTTTGATATGATTGCCTGTTTTGTGTGTGTTGAGTTTGAGGAGTTCTTGATAGAACCTGGATATCAACCTTTTGTCTGTACTGTCATTTGCAAATATCTTCTCCTATTCCGTGGGTTGCCTCTTTGTTTTCTTGACTATTTCCTTTGCTGTGCAGAAGCTTTTGATATTGATGAAGTCCCAAAAGTTCATTTTAGCTTTTGTTTCCTTTGCCTTTGGAGACATATCTTGAAAGAAGTTGCTGTGGCTCAAATCGAAGAGATTACTGCCTATGTTCTCCTCTAGGATTCTGATGGATTCCTGTCTCACATGGAGGTCTTTTATCCATTTTGAGTTTATCTTTGTGTACGGTGTAAGAGAATGGTCGAGTTTCATTCTTCCACATACAGCTGCCCAGTTTTCCCAGCACCATTTAGTGAAGAGACTGTCTTTTTTCCACTTTATCTTTTTTCCTGTTTTGTTGAAGATTATTTGACCATAGAGTTGAGGGTCCATATCTGGGCTCTCTACTCTGTTCCACTGGTCTGTGTGTCTGTTTTTATGCCAGTACCATGCTGTCTTGGTGATCACAGCTTTGTAGTAAAGCTTGAAATCAGGTAACGTGATGCCCCCGTTTTATTTTTGTTTTTCAACATTTCCTTAGTGTTTCGGGGTCTCTTCTGATTCCATAAAAATTTTTGGATTATTTTGCAATTATTTTTTAAGAAGTACACACACACAATACAAAACAGAATAAATGTTGTGTGTCTCTTTGAGATGGCAATACAGATGATTAATAGTTCTTTTGATTAACATTATGCTCTGAATTATCTATGATAAAAATATTTTTGTATTTAAAAAAAGCAATATTTGGATTTTTAATATGAAAGATATTGAGTATATACTGAATAAGATGAAATAAAACTTGAATAAATGAGAGATTAACACTACCTCTTGAAAATGAAGTTCACATCCTAAGAAATATAATTTCACTCCAAATTATTTTATCAGTTTAAGAAAATAACAATAAGAATATCAAAAGGACTAATTTTGGTATTTAATAAAGTGACTAAAGCGAAGATAGAATAATTAATAGACGAATGAGTCAAGTCAATTTTGAGAATTAAAATACTGAATGGACACTTGAACTAAGGTATACAAACTACAGTATAAGGTGACAATACTTAAAATAGTTTAAGAAATAGTGTAGGAATGTAAGAAGACAACACACCTTTAATTTCAGGAATTAAGCATACACACACACACACACACACAATAAGTACATAGAAGTCCATATATCCTAAGTTTACAGCCCCAAGAATTTCTACAAGGTGAAAATCCCAGAATAATCACCACTCAAAATAAGATATAAAATATTAGAAGTTTTATTTATCCAATCTTAGGCACTATCCCTACCAAGGGCACTCTCAGTCATTACTGTCCACTAAAGGTAACTACTATCATGGCTTCTATTTGTTCTATTCATTATTGTTAAAGCTATATCACTTTGTTTCAACAAACTGACTTTTGGCTTTGTTAAATTTCTTCACAGTATTTTTTTAATATTTCATTTCATTTACTTTATATCTTATATAAATCTATAAAATATATTTATTATATTCTTCTACATATATTGAATTTGATCTGCTGTTCTATCCTAAGCTTATTTAGATGGCTACTTGAATTACTGATATTGATTTTTCGTTTTTTTTACATGTGCATTAAAAGCCTTATTTCTTTTAATTTTCACATCACTGCATTATATACAATTTTATATTCAATGATTTCATAACCACCAATTAATTTTTTTTAAATTTTCATCACATTTGTTCTCTGTGTCATTATTCTAAAGTTTGTTAACTTCTGAACCCTTGATGATTTTCTAATTAACTTTTTCTTGTTAACTCGTGGCTTAATTCCACTGTTTTCAGAGAACATACTCTATGATTTCAGTCCTTTCAAATTTGCTGAGACTTCCTTTTTCGTCCAGCATATAATTTATTTTGGTAAATATTGCTTATGCATTAGAAAATGATGAGTATTCTGAATTTAGGTGGGTAGAGTATTCAAAATATGTCACACACCTTTCTCAGTAATTTTAGAACAACAGACAAAAAGTTTAATTGTATTTTTCAAAATTTATATAACTTAAGTGACTTCTTTTTGTCTCTTATTCTAAAATTACTGAGAAAGGTGTGTTAACATCTTCAACCAAATTTTAATTATACATTCTTGTATAATCCTTTTAGTGTTTGAGGATTAGAATACACATACTTATTACATCCTACCTTATTTAAATCACTTATTTTACCACATTCCAAGTAATGCAAAAAACCTACAAGAATTTCACTTCATTTAGCGTCTCCCATTCTTTGTCCTATTGTCATAATTCTTCTACATATGTTATAAACTGCAAACTTATTTACCCTTCTTGGTGCTACACATTTTATTCTTCAGTCCTATGCTTCTATATCACATAGAATATCATTGGATTCATCATATAATTGGAGCTGAAGAATTCCATTTAGTTTTTCATGTTGTTTAGCAATGATTTCTCTCATATTTTGTCATAAACATATTTCATATTTGAAGGAAGATTTTACCAAATGTAGAATCTATTTTCCATTTTTTAAAGCATTTTGGATGCGTCATTAAATTGATTCTACAGTTTTCTGTAGAATCTCCTACAGTTTTCACCCAAAATAAACCACCAGTCTTAATATAGATAATGTATCTTTTCTCTATGGATCCTTAAAGCGTTTCTTTTTAATTATGGGTTTTGGAAATTTGACCAGTGTCCTTACATGTGGTTTTCTTTATATTCTGACCTACTTGGTCTTGTTGAGTTTCTTGAAACTGTGATTAATACTCTTCATCAATTTAGAAAAAAAAATTATTGATTTCCCTCAATTATTGCAGCTTGCCATTTTCTTCCTCTTGTCTTTCTGAGAGTATAATTACATGCATGCTTTACATTGTGTCTACACATGTCTCTTTCTCTCTTGCTCTATTACATTTTACTCTCCTTCTATTTGGATATTTTCTCTTAATCTGATTAAATTATCCAATCACATCTACTGCTGCATACATTCTTCGATTTAGCTCTTCCAATTAGCTCTTAATTTTAGATACTGTGTTTTTCATTTATCAAATGCCCATTTATGCTTTCATTTTTATTCCTACTCTGTAATTTTTATTCCTCTTGTTCATCTTGTCATCTATTTTCTTTAGACTATGAGTTATTTCAAAGTTCTTTTTAATATTTTTATCATCTGAAGGTTTATTACTGTTTTTTAATGTTTTCTCTTATTTATTGGCCACATTTTTATGCCTCTCTTCATGTCCAGAAAATTTTATTGTATAAAAAGAAAATCAGAAACCCTAAATAATGTTATCTTCCATCAGAGAATACATCTCTTCCCTCTTTTGGCAGAACTGAGTGAGGAGGTAATCATGTGAATCCCATCAAGGAATAAGCTGAGCGGTGACCAGGTTGATGTTTTGCTAACATTTAATACACCTCTGTTTTCAGTCCTGTTTGGGAGCATGGCTTTCTTGAATTTTTTTTTTTAAGATTTCATTTATTTATTTTACAGAGAGAGATCACAGGTAGGTAGATAGGCAGGCAAAGAGTGATAGGGGAGAAATCAGGCCCCCTGCCAAGCATAGAGCCTGATCGGGACTCGATCCCAGGTCCTAGAGATCATGACCCGAGCTGAAGGCAGAGGCTTAACCCACTGAGCCACCCAGGTGCCCCGGCCTTCTTGAATTTTTAACTGAAAACTTACTGGATCTTCCTTTCCTCATTTATGAAAGAGGAAATGCCTTTATTTATTTATTTTTTTTTTTTGAGCTTAGCACTTTAGCTGCCCACACTCACTCCCCCAACTTTGAATTCTGTAAAATGCCTTGATGGAAAGAATTACCACGTATTTAAAGCTGGTGTTTCCCTCTTAGCTAGGCTTTGTCTCCTAAGCACTACAAGAATACAGATAATCAGGGGGCCTGGGTGGCTCAGTGGGTTAAAGCCTCTGCCTTCCGCTCAGGTCATGGTCCTAGGGTCTTGGGATTGAGCCCCACATCAGGCTCTCTGCTCAGCAGGGAGCCTGCTTCTCTCTCTCTCTCTCTCTCTCTGTGGCCTCTCTTGCCTGCTTGTGACCTCTGTCAAATAAATAAATAAGATCTTTTAAAAAATTAAAAAAAAAAAGAATACAGATAATCTCAGTATGCCTTTGAAAACCAACTGCCCTCATTTACCTACCACTCTCAGGCAATCCCAGAAATCAGCAAAATCCCATGGTGAAAACTCACCATATCAAAGTCTTTTCAGGTTTCAAAAATGTGGCCCATGCAACTACCAAAAAAACTGCTTCATCTTGGGGTGCTTGGGTGGTTCAGTAGGCTAAACATCTGCCTTCAGTTCATGTCATGATTCCAAGGTTCTGGGATTGAGCCCCATGTCAGGCTCCCTGCTGAGTAAGGGGTCAGCTTCTCCCTCTCCCTCTGCCACTTGCCCTGCTTGTGCTCTCTTGCTATCTCTGTCAATAAATAAATAAAATATTTTTAAAAATTGTTTCATCTTTCTTCCTCTTACTATGCCCACAGTCAGGAAATGAAATCATGAGAATAAAATTGCTGGTGATCTTCAACTCTGTCAGAGAGGCTTTCCTCTCTGGAATTCCAGTTTATATAGTATTAGGTTTTTTTTCCACTCAATAACTCTCTGATATCTTTAAAATAATATTCCTGTGATTCATCAAACATCTATTAAATGATATAAATATTTGGGATTTAGGGATTTTGTTATCTTCTTCCAGAAAAAAATTAATATGCTTCTGGGAAATTACTTGAGACTACCTCCTCCAGGATCAAGGCCAGAGATTCCTCTGGACCACCCAAGTAAGTCATGGATGCAAATCCATAGGAGATCTGGTTTATGTCTGGTATATTTTTGGCTCACCTTTCAAATAAGGTTATTGGCCTTTGAGTTCCTATTTAAAAGAGGAGGTCATTGTTCATCAGACTCTACCAATATTTTATTAACCCTTGATTTTGAATTCTGTTCACCTCACTGCTAACCAAATCACACCTCAGTTTTGTAGCTCCTTTTTTCTAGATTAGAAAATGCCGAAAGCCATAGTAGTACACTTCACTGGATTAGCATCTCATGTTTGCTTTCAGTCCATTAATTCTTTACTATACTGTTATTACTTGCACATTCTTTAAAACAATATTTTTAACTTATTATCCAGGTCTTTAGTTTTCATCAATGGGAGGGTTAATTACCTACCCTACAATTACTGAAATTAGAAGCATGCCTTGTATTTATTATTATGGGGAAAACTGAGCTGAATCACAGTATATAGAGCATAGTTCCAATTTTACTTAAAAAAAAAAGTCTATTGAGAAAATTAAATTAGAGTCCTGCATTAAATAGAATTTTTCTCCAACATTTTAATGTTAGGAAAGAAAGAAACATCTGAAGAAAATTAACTCTAAGTGTGTTTTGAGCTCTTTTTGGGGGGGAAATATCTAACTCAGGGAGAAAAATATCTAACTCAGTGCCAGATGACCTGAATTTTAGTTCCAGGCCACTAACCTTGGCCATCATTTTTCTGAGTCTCTGTTTTCTCATTTGAAAGATAATTGAATTATCTTCAATGACTCTTTTAATTCTTAAGGTCTTTGGAGTTTATAGGGAGTATTTCCTAGAAGTGTTCATGGCTTGGTAATGTAGGTCACTGCTCCAGGAGAAGAGATGTAGGTCTCTCCATTTACAGAATCATTCAGTAAATTGGTATAGAACAACTTATTTTATTTCTAGATATTGCATAGCTGTCATGGCAAGTATAATTTCTAATTTTTTGTGTTCTGATTATTTAATTTTACAAACTAATAGATTTATATATTTTAAATTTGTATCCAAATTATACAATATCCACTTATTTTTCAGTTGTTTTGCCTTGAGCTTTCCAAACACATCTCCCAATAATTATTATCTTTGTTTCCTTCATTCCAACAACTATGATCTTGCTTTCTTATTTATGTTCAAATATATTAATATTTATAGAATGATGAAAAATAACAAGTAGATTTGCAGGAGGACTTGTCTTATTGCATATTCCAGCGTGATTAGAATTTGAACACTATATATGATGCAGCCTATAAGATGGAGATACATATTCATTAATATATTAAGGAAGATTTGTTTCTAACTCTACTATTTCTATTTCTTCCTCAGTATCACTTATACATCATAGGTTACATTTCTAATCTCCTGCCTTCTTCTCTATAATTATCTTCTTATAGTTTGTTTGGTTTTTGGTCCTGTCATTTTCCTCTATTGTATGAGACAGTGTATTACTCTTGTCACTTACAGGACAGAAATGATTTTTGACAGTCTTTTTTTTTTTTAAAGATTTTATTTATTTATTTGACAGACAAAGATCACAAGTAGGCAGAGAGGCAGGCAGAGACAGGGGGGGAAGCAGGCTCCCTGCTGAGCAGAGAGTGCAGTGTGGGGCTTGATGCCAGGACCCTGAGACCATGACCTGAGCCAAAGGCAGAGGCTTAACCCACTGAGCCACCCAGGTGCCCCAATTTTTGACAGTCTTAATTATTTTCTCTACTCAGTTCATTCACATTGAGCTGAGTTAATTGAAAAGTTAATTCTTTAATAGTATAGTTTATTGGTGATCTTTCCTTATTTCAGCCATTTTCATTTACATCTGACCTTGTTTCTTATTAAAATCTGCTCCCTTTTTGAAAAGACCATTCTTCCTTGCAGTCTCTTGAGGATGCCAAACACCTTCAGAAATGTCTTCACAATTATTCAGTAGGCCATTTGTTTCTCAAATATACATGCTTCCTTTGAAATTGTGGGTTTGTGTTCCCATTCCCTTTTTGTGTATATTTCCCATAAACCCAAGTTGCTTCTGGTGGTGGTTGTGTTTGTTTTTTCTTCTCTATTTTTCCTTGAATGATGTAAAGCTTTATCTGAACTCATTTCACAGTCCACAGGACTGCCTTCTACTCACTGATTTATAGATAAATTAATTTCTAAAGGCAATTCTGGGGACATGTTGATGTGCATAGTTTCCATCCCAAACTCGTATCAGAAGCTATCACTTAGTATAGTTCTGATGTTTGGAAGAAGGAAAAATTTCTACCACTTTGGTTGGTATCCTGACACATAGACTGGTTGGTTACATGGCTCCCAGGACTCTTCCTCTCTCTGTGCTTCTTCTCCTCCCTACCTAGCTCTCCCCACAACAAAACCGTATTTCTAGAAAACATATCCCTTTTTTCCTGTGTTGGTATGTTTTTGTTATTGTTGTTTCTGGATGTTTTTAATATATAAGAATAGCTGCCCTGACTTCCTGGTTTCTTCCTGTCCTTTTAGAGAAAAATTATTCATCAAGTGAAATCCAAGAGCTCATTGAACAAGACCTGAAGGCACTTTCTTAATCCATATCCACACAGTTTTAGGTAATGGAAATTCCTTCTAGAATAGAGCATTAGGTCAGTGTTGGTTTTCAGTGATGATGTGAGATTTAATACTGATGCATGCCTCCTTTTGGTATTTTAGAAGGCATACGGAGAGCCTCAATCAAGGGCTACAAATCAGGCATTATTTTAAGTTAGAAATAATTTTTGGACACTTCAGTGAATGTCTCATTTTATTGTACCTGGTTTAATCCATAGTCTCTAATGGATAGCAAGTTGGTGTGGTCTATTTCTTTTCTTTCTTCCTCAGCCTTACTGAGGAATAATTGAAAAACATAATATCATGTATTTAAAGTATACAATGTGATGATTTTATATATATATATATATATATATATATATATACACACATTATGAAATGGTCACCAAGATAATTAACCTATCCATCACTTTACATAGCTAACTTTTTTTTTTAAATACGTAGATAACTCTTGTGTGTGTGCATGTGTATGTATGTGTTGGGAATGCTTAAGACCTTATCAAAAGGGAATGCAAATCAAAACCATAATGAGGGGCGCCTGGGTGGCTCAGTGGATTAAAAAGCTTCTGCCTTCAGCTCAGGTCATGATCCCAGGGTCCTGGGATCGAGCCCCGCATCAGGCTCTCTGCTCTGCAGGGAGCCTGCTTCCCTTCCTCTCTCTCTGCCTGCTTGTGATCTCTGTCTTTCAAATAAATAAATAAAATCTTAAAAAAAACATAATGAAATATTACCTTACATCTGCTAGGATGACTATTATTGAAAAGAGAAGAAATAACAAGTACTGGAAAGAATGTGAAGAAAAGGGAACTCTAGTGTACTGCTGGAATATAAATTGGTGCACCCACTATGGAAATCAGTATGGAGGTTCCTCAAAAAAACAAAATTAGAACAACCATATGATCCAGTAACCCACTCCTCGGTATATAACTGAAGTAAACAAAATCAGTATCTCTAGGAGATATCTATCTGCACTCCCATGTTCATTGCAGCATTACTCACAATAGCCAAGATATGGAAATAACCTTTCAGTAGATGAATGGATAAACAAAATATGGAATATATAAGCAATGGCATATTATCCAGCCACAAGAAGAAGGTAATCCTGCCATTTGTGATAACATGGATGAGACTGGAGGGCATTATGCTAAGTGAAATAAACCAGCAGAGAAAGGCAAATACTGTATGATCTTACTTATACATGGGACCTTAAAAAAAAAAAAAAACTCAATTTCATAGAAACAGAGACTATAACAGAGGTTGCCAGGGACTGAGGGGCAGGGGAGATGTGGTAATATATGTCAAAGGATATAAACTAAAGTCAAAAGATGGATAATTTCTAAGGATTCAATGTACAGCTTGGTGACTATGGCTAATAATATGGAATTGTATACTTGAAATCTGCTAAGGCATACTCTGTTATGGCTCAAGACTTCCTATGAACCTACTCCTGTATTTATCACTGTCTTCAGTGCCTCCAGTTCCTTTTATCTCCAAGTTTTCCCAGTAGATTTTTTCTTGACCAGATATTAGATTCCATAAAGGATAGTTTCAACCAGAGTCCATTAAAATTATTCAAAAAAGCAAAGTACTATTTTCTCTTTATCTTATATAGAAGAAAGCATTGGTTCACAAACACTCCTGTCTGAAGGTGATTTCTCATTTCTTATCTCAGGTTGGTACTGGAAAGCCCATGATATATTATCTAGGGTGCTGCTGCCCCTCGGAACAATTTGTTACTTAAACTGTAACCCCTGGAGGATTTTACTACTTGCCAAGCACATTTAGATATGGCCTTAAGAAACACTGATACTGACAACAGGTCTTTGGGGAGAAGGACGATGTAAGACCGTGAAGCTGGGCAGCTGGGGATGCCTGGCTCACTCAGGGCGGAACGCAGCCCCTTCACCAAAGCCAGGCAGCCTGGAACGCCTGGCCCGCCCAGGGCGGAACGCTGCCTGCTTCCCTTTTTCTTGATCGCTCCTTTCTCTTCCCAGAAGTGCTCCTTGTTAGTTAGATGAGTCCTTTGAATGTGCTTGGTTAACTATAAACATTACCCTCCTCCTTGCTGACCTGCAAGAGGTGACTAACGTGTGACCTTCATCAATCCTTCCGTTGGCTCTTGTTTTCTATCTAATAAAAGTGAGACTGTGGAGTTGCTCGTGGCAGCAGTCCTTTTCGACTGTTGTCCCCTGCTCCCAGTCTTTTGCAGCTGACTTGTTTGTGCCTAATTCTTCTCTTGTCGCTGTTGCCGACTGGAAGCAGCACTAGGGTTTACAGCCTGAAACAATTTAAACTATCCCTTAAGTGTCTCAGAGGGCCTAGGGACAGGCATCAGCAGCAATTTCAGGTTGTACTTTGTTTTAGAAAAATTGAAAAATAACAGTATTTGGTAACTTATTGAATAAAAAATTAAAGTTTATATTCTACATAGTATTTATATTCAATAGAGCAACTAATTTTTGTAATTACAGAGCATTTATCAATTCAAAAAAATATGAAGCAAAACTTGAAGATAATGAATATCACATATGATATGTTAAATGACTTGCAAGTATTCTTCATTTTGCTGCCAGAAATGAAGTTGAAAGAACTCTGCATTTATAATTTGTTCAGATAAGGGTAGCCATATTAAAATATAAGAGGAATATTATTTTCTTTCAGAAAATATAGTTTGTACATAAATTAAAGTTAAAATCAATTCCTGATTATTTAGCTATTTAATAAAAGCATTGAATTAAAAAATGTCAGTGTAAGGGGGAGGAGTCAAGATGGCGGAGAAGTAGCAAGCTGAGACTGCTTCAGCTAGCCGGAGATCAGCTAGATAGCTTATCTAAAGATTGCAAACACCTGAAAATCCATCGGCAGATCGAAGAGAAGAAGAACAGCAATTCTGGAAACAGAAAATCAGCCACTTTCTGAAAGGTAGGACCGGCGGAGAAGTGAATCCAAAGCGACGGGAAGATAGACCCCGGGGGGAGGGGCCGGCTCCCGGCAAGCGGCGGAGCAACCGCGCACAAAATCGGGACTTTTAAAAGTCTGTTCCGCTGAGGGACATCGCTCCAGAGGCTAAACCGGGGCGAAGCCCACGCGGGGTCAGCGTGGCCTCAGGTCCCGCAGGGTCACAGAAGGATCGGGGGTGTCTGAGTGTCGCAGAGCTTGCGGGTATTGGAACGGGAAAGCCGGCTACAGAGACAGAGCCGACAGTAATCTCGCAGCTCGGTGTTACCTTGAACCGGTCGCAGGCTCGGTGAGCTCGGAGCGCGGCCGGAGGACAGGCAGACGGGAGTAACTGGGCGCTGTTCTCTGAGGGCGCACTGAGGAGTGGGGCCCTGGGCTCTCGGCTCCTCCGGGCCGGAGACCAGGAGGCCGCCATTTGTATTCCCGTCCTCTGGAACTCTACGGAAAGCGCTCAGGGAACAAAAGCTCCTGAAAGCAAACCCGAGCGGATTACTCACCCCGGCCCCGGGTAAGGGCGGTGTAATTCCGCCTGGGGCAAAGACACTTGAGAATCACTACAACAGGCCCCTCCCCCAGAAGATCAACAAGAAATCCAGCCGAGACCAAGTTCACCTACCAAGGAGTGCGGTTTCAATACCAAGGAGAGCAGCAGAATTCCAGAGGAGGAGAAAGCCAAGCACGGAACTCATGGCTTTTTTCCTGTGATTTTTTTTTTTAGTCTTGCAGTTAATTTAATTTTTTCTTTTTCATTTTTTTTTTTTTTCTCGCCTTCGGGTAAAATTTTTTTTTTTTTTAACTGTTACCTTTTTTTTTTTTTCTTTTTTAACGATTTTTTACTAGTTTATCTAATATATATATATATATTTTTTACATTTTTCTTAGGTGTTTTCTTTTTTAAAAATTCTTTTCTTTTCTTTTCTTTTTTTTTTTTTTTTTTTTTTTTTTTTTTTTTTTCTCTTTTCTCTCTTCCTTTTTGAACCTCTTTTTATCCCCTTTCTCCCCACTCACGATTTTGGATCTCTTCTAATTTGGTTAAAGCATATTTTCCTGGGGTTGTTGCCACCCTTTTAGTATTTTACTTGCCCCTTCATTTACTCTTATCTGGACAAAATGACAAGACGTAAAAATTCAACACAAAAAAAAGAACAAGAGGCAGTACCGAAGGCTAGGGACCTAATCAATACAGACATCGGTAATATGTCAGATCTAGAGTTCAGAATGACAATTCTCAAGGTTCTAGCCGGGCTCGAAAAAGGCATGGAAGATATTAGAGAAACCCTCTCGAGAGATATAAAAGCCCTCTCTGGAGAAATAAAAGAACTAAAATCTAACCAAGTTGAAATCAAAAAAGCTATTAATGAGGTGCAATCAAAAATGGAGGCTCTCGCTGCTAGGATAAATGAGGCAGAAGAAAGAATTAGTGATATAGAAGACCAAATGACAGAGAATAAAGAAGCTGAGCAAAAGAGGGACAAACAGCTACTGGACCACGAGGGGAGAATTCGAGAGATAAGTGACACCATAAGACGAAACAACATTAGAATAATTGGGATTCCAGAAGAAGAAGAAAGTGAGAGGGGAGCAGAAGGTATACTGGAGAGAATTATTGGGGAGAATTTCCCCAATATGGCAAAGGGAACGAGCATCAAAATTCAGGAGGTTCAGAGAATGCCCCTCAAAATCAATAAGAATAGGCCCACACCCCGTCACCTAATAGTAAAATTTACAAGTCTCAACGACAAAGAGAAAATCCTGAAAGCAGCCCGGGAAAAGAAGTCTGTAACATACAATGGTAAAAATATTAGATTGGCAGCTGACTTGTCCACAGAGACCTGGCAGGGCCAGAAAGAGCTGGCATGATATTTTCAGAGCACTAAACGAGAAAAACATGCAGCCAAGAATACTATATCCAGCTAGGCTATCATTGAAAATAGAAGGAGAGATTAAAAGCTTCCAGGACAAACAACAACTGAAAGAATTTGCAAATACCAAACCAGCTCTACAGGAAATATTGAAAGGGATCCTCTAAGCAAAGAGAGAGCCTACAAGTGGTAGATCAGAAAGGAACAGAGACCATATACAGTAACAGTCACCTTACAGGCAATACAATGGCACTAAATTCATATCTCTCAATAGTTACCCTGAATGTGAATGGGCTAAATGCCCCTGTCAAAAGACACAGGGTATCAGAATGGATAAAAAAACAAAACCCATCTATATGTTGCCTCCAAGAAACACATTTTAAGCCCGAAGACACCTCCAGATTTAAAGTGAGGGGGTGGAAAAGAATTTACCATGCCAATGGACATCAGAAGAAAGCAGGAGTGGCAATCCTTATATCAGATCAATTAGATTTTAAGCCAAAGACTATAATAAGAGATGAGGAAGGACACTATATCATACTCAAAGGGTCTGTCCAACAAGAAGATTTAACAATTTTAAATATCTATGCCCCCAATGTGGGAGCAGCCAACTATATAAACCAATTAATAACAAAATCAAAGAAACACATCAACAATCATACAATGATAGTAGGGGACTTTAACACTCCCCTCACTGAAATGGACAGGTCATCCAAGCAAAAGATCAGCAAGGAAATAAAGGCCTTAAATGACACACTGGACCAGATGGACATCACAGATATATTCAGAATATTTCATCCCAAAGCAACAGAATACACATTCTTCTCTAGTGCACATGGAACATTCTCCAGAATAGATCACATCCTCGGTCCTAAATCAGGACTCAACCGGTATCAAAAGATTGGGATCATTCCCTGCATATTTTCAGACCACAATGCTCTAAAGCTAGAACTCAACCACAAAAGGAAGTTTGGAAAGAACCCAAATACATGGAGACTAAACAGTATCCTTCTAAAGAATGAATGGGTCAACCGGGAAATTAAAGAAGAATTGAAAAAAATCATGGAAACAAATGATAATGAAAATACAACGGTTCAAAATCTGTGGGACACAACAAAGGCAGTCCTGAGAGGAAAATATATAGCGGTACAAGCCTTTCTCAAGAAACAAGAAAGGTCTCAGGTACACAACCTAACCCTACACCTAAAGGAGCTGGAGAAAGAACAAGAAAGAAACCCTAAGCCCAGCAGGAGAAGAGAAATCATAAAGATCAGAGCAGAAATCAATGAAATAGAAACCAAAAAAAAACAATAGAACAAATCAATGAAACTAGGAGCTGGTTCTTTGAAAGAATTAATAAAATTGATAAACCCCTGGCCCGACTTATCAAAAAGAAAAGAGAAAGGACCCAAATAAATAAAATCATGAATGAAAGAGGAGAGATCACAACTAACACCAAAGAAATACAAACTATTATAAGAACATACTATGAGCAACTCTACGGCAATAAATTTGATAATCTGGAAGAAATGGATGCATTCCTAGAAACATATAAACTACCACAACTGAACCAGGAAGAAATAGAAAGCCTGAACAGACCCATAACCAGTAAGGAGATTGAAACAGTCATTAAAAATCTCCAAACAAACAAAAGCCCAGGGCCAGACGGCTTCCCGGGGGAATTCTACCAAACATTTAAAGAAGAACTAATTCCTATTCTCCTGAAACTGTTCCAAAAAATAGAAATGGAAGGAAAACTTCCAAACTCATTTTATGAGGCCAGCATCACCTTGATCCCAAAACCAGACAAGGATCCCACCAAAAAGAGAGCTATAGACCGATATCCTTGATGAACACAGATGCGAAAATACTCAACAAAAATACTAGCCAATAGGATTCAACAGTACATTAAAAAGATTATTCACCACGACCAAGTGGGATTTATTCCAGGGCTGCAAGGTTGGTTCAACATCCGCAAATCAGTCAATGTGATACAACAACATCAATAAAGAAAAAGAACAAGAACCATATGATACTCTCAATAGATGCTGAAAAAGCATTTGACAAAGTACAACATCCCTTCCTGATCAAAACTCTTCAAAGTGTAGGGATAGAGGGCACATACCTCAATATCATCAAAGCCATCTATGAAAACCCCACCGCAAATATCATTCTCAATGGAGAAAAACTGAAAGCTTTTCCGCTAAGGTCAGGAACACGGCAGGGATGTCCATTATCACCACTGCTATTCAACATCGTACTAGAGGTCCTAGCCTCAGCAATCAGACAACAAAAGGAAATTAAAGGCATCAAAATCGGCAAAGAAGAAGTCAAATTATCACTCTTCGCAGATGATATGATACTATATGTGGAAAACCCAAAAGACTCCACTCCAAAACTGCTAGAACTTATACAGGAATTCAGTAAAGTGTCAGGATATAAAATCAATGCACAGAAATCAGTTGCATTTCTCTACACCAACAGCAAGACAGAAGAAAGAGATATTAAGGAGTCAATCCCATTTACAATTGCATCCAAAACCATAAGATACCTAGGAATAAACCTAACCAAAGAGACACAGAATCTATACTCAGAAAACTATAAAGTACTCATGAAAGAAATTGAGGAAGACACAACGAAATGGAAAAATGTTCCATGCTCCTGGATTGGAAGAATAAATATTGTGAAAATGTCTATGCTACCTAAAGCAATCTACACATTTAATGCAATTCCTATCAAAGTACCATCCATCTTTTTCAAAGAAATGGAACAAATAATTCTAAAATTTATATGGAACCAGAAAAGACCTCGAATAGCCAAAGGGATATTGAAAAAGAAAGCCAACGTTGGTGGCATCACAATTCCGGACTTCAAGCTCTATTACAAAGCTGTCATCATCAAGACAGCATGGTACTGGCACAAAAACAGACACATAGATCAATGGAACAGAATAGAGAGCCCAGAAATAGACCCTCAAATCTATGGTCATCTAATCTTCGACAAAGCAGGAAAGAATGTCCAATGGAAAAAAGACAGCCTTTTCAATAAATGGTGCTGGGAAAATTGGACAGCCACATGCAGAAAAATGAAATTGGACCATTTCCTTACACCACACACAAAAATAGACTCAAAATGGATGAAGGACCTCAATGTACGAAAGGAATCCATCAAAATCCTTGAGGAGAACACGGGCAGCAACCTCTTCGACCTCTGCCGCAGCAACATCTTCCTAGGAACAACGCAAAAGGCAAGGGAAGCAAGGAAAAAATGAACTACTGGGATTTCATCAAGATCAAAAGCTTTTGCACAGCAAAGGAAACAGTTAACAAAATCAAAAGACAACTGACAGAATGGGAGAAGATATTTGCAAACGACATATCAGATAAAGGACTAGTGTCCAGAATCTATAAAGAACTTAGCAAACTCAACATCCAAAGAACAAATAATCCAATCAAGAAATGGGCAGAGGACATGAACAGACATTTCTGCAAAGTAGACATCCAGATGGCCAACAGACACATGAAAAAGTGCTCCATATCACTCGGCATCAGGGAAATACAAATCAAAACCACAATGAGATATCACCTCACACCAGTCAGAATGGCTAAAATCAACAAGTCAGGAAATGACAGATGCTGGCGAGGATGCGGAGAAAGGGGAACCCTCCTACACTGTTGGTGGGAATGCAAGCTGGTGCAGCCACTCTGGAAAACAGCATGGAGGTTCCTCAAAATGTTGAAAATAGAACTGCCCTATGACCCAGCAATTGCACTATTGGGTATTTACCCTAAAGATACAAATGTAGTGATACAAAGGGACACATGCACCCGAATGTTTATAGCAGCAATGTCCACAATAGCCAAACTATGGAAAGAACCTAGATGTCCATCAACAGATGAATGGATCAAGAAGATGTGGTATATATACACAATGGAATACTATGCAGCCATCAAAAGAAATGAAATCTTGCCATTTGCAACAACATGGATGGAACTAGAGCGTATCATGCTTAGCGAAATAAGTCAAGCAGAGAAAGACAACTATCATATGATCTCCCTGATATGAGGAAGTGGTGATGCAACATGGAGGCTTAAGTGGGTAGAAGAAGAATAAATGAAACAAGATGGGATTGGGAGGGAGACAAACCATAAGTGACTCTTAATCTCACAAAACAAACTGAGGGTTGCCGGGTGGAGGGGGTTTGGGAGAAGGGGGTGGGATTATGGACATTGGGGAGGGTATGTGATTTGGTGTGTGCTGTGAAGTGTGTAAACCTGGTGATTCACAGACCTGTACCCCTGGGGATAAAAATATATGTTTATAAAAAATAAAAAATTAAAATTGGAAAAAAAAAAAAAAAAAAAAAAAATGTCAGTGTAAAACTAATGCATGGTGTCATTTCCAAATACTTTGAACAAGAAAGAATTTGTATTCTATGTTCAAATTAACAATTTTAATAGCCCCAAATATAAAAGAGAAAGTCTAGGATAATACACAGAAGAGGAAAGATATCATACACTTATTTTACTTCTCTAAAACTGAGACTTATATGAATTAAGTATAAAATAAAACTAATAAACTTATCACAACTATCTCTTAATAGGCCTGAGGGAAATGAATTCAAAACTAATGGGATAGAGATTCACTTGTGCAATCTTAAGTCCTTTAAATATTAAGTAATTGCATAATTTTACTTCATACGTTATTAATGGAAGGCTAGATCTGTTACAAAATACATAAGAAGTCATATCCTTTTTAACAAACTTTTGTATGCCAATTCAGTTTCTCTAATATTAGGTTTCACTTATGTGACTTCTTGCTTAAGTTGGAACAGATCCCAATCAGTTTTACATCCTACTGCCTCCTACTATCCATTCCTAAAAACCTATCAAGTGAGAATCCTCTTAGATACAAGGGACTGTTTTTCTGTCATTTAAGTTGTCTCAGATTTTGCCATTTGGCAAAATCTTTAGGGAAGTCTCTCCTTTGGATCTGAGAATGTATTAATTGTATATGCAAAAAAGGTTTTTAAGTTCTTGTTGGACTCCTAGCCATATATTCATCATCTTGTTTAGTTCTGAAATCCATTCATTCAGGATACATACCTCTGGCTCAATGGCACCTCTAAACTAAAATGATCTCACCTTTAAGATAAACCAAATCACTTTCTTTTAAATTGTTTTACTGAGGCAGTATTTATAGAGGTACCATAATTATGGTTCTAAAAACCAAGGAGAGAAAGCAGAGAACAGTTGAACAGTGTTGCCTTGGGAAACAGAGAAATGTGGAGTCAGGTCTTTACTCCATTGCTTACTAATCACTGGACCTTGGACAATTTTCTTTCACTATCTTAGTCTTAATTTCTTCATCTGTAAAGTCAGGACATTAATACCTGCCTCATGAGACATGGGGTTTCAATGAGATGGCACAGTTGAAATGGTATGGGTCAAAGTTGGCATCTAATAAAGCTACTTTCCTTAATAGCCACACAACACTCTGAGGGGTGGGAAACAATGTCCTCGTAGCAATAGGAAGTCTAGAAAATGAGCTAGGATGGGTCAGGATTTATTTTTGGTACTTTGCCTCCTTCCATGTTTCTCCTTTCATACTTCTCTAAGATCATGAAAACAATGTGTTGATCATAATTTCTCCTCTAATGATTTCTGTGCCAGGCAGAATAAACCCCTTTCAGTTTCTCAAATCTTTTATGCTCTTGAGGTCTTAACCCATGCTCTTTCCTCCACTTGGAATACACATCACCCAACTCTTTACTCATCTTTTAGGTCTGTCTTTACTAAATCTCCCATGAGTCCCTGAATTAGGGTTTGATGTCCTTTCTGGTATTTCCATAGCATGTATGTCCTGTATTGTATTATTAACACTATTTTAATTGCTTGTTTATTTGTCTAGCTCTTCCTCTATAATCTAAATGCCTTGAGAGCCACCACAATGAATAAGTGAATAATAAGTGACAGTTTCTCACTTAGACCATTTGTCAGAGGACTGTGAAAGACACCCTCTTATCTGTCCAAGTTTACCCAGCTGAACCTGTTAAGCTGGCAGATGTTTCCTTCCTATTATCCTCCCTATTTCATGAGCAATTCATATGATCTACTCATTTCTGTTTTTCAGATTCATCATTACAAGTCACTAGCTTTATTAATAAGCTACCCCCTCCCTTGAATTTTGGGGAAATACTTGGGCTAAGTAAGTGGTCTGATTATGATAGTTTTAGAAGAGACCACACCAAATCGAAATAACAATGGATTAGAAGCTACAAATCCCAAGTACTAACCTTACCTTTCTAACCCGTTATCCCGGAAATCTTAGTTGTCTTGTTGGCTCTGTTCCTCATCTGTAATCAACCATATCAATTCTAATTATTTCATAGGGTCACTGCAAGGTTCAAATGAGGGGCACCCTGGTGGCTCAGTTAGCTAGGTGTCTGCCTTCAGCTCGGGTCCTGTTGATGAGGTCCTGGGATCAAACCTTGCACTGGGATCCCTGCTTACTGAGAGTCTGCTTCTCCCTCTCTGTCTGACCTCCCCCACTGTGCTCTCTCAGTCTCTCTCTCTCTCATTCAAATAAATAAATAAATAAATAATCTTTTTAAAAGGGGGCAAACGACAAGAGATGGGTCAAAAGAGTAAAGATACAAACGTAGTGATCCAAAGGGGCACATGCACCCGAATGTTTATAGCAGCAATGTCCACAATAGCCAAACTATGGAAAGAACCTAGATGTCCATCAACAGATGAATGGATCAAGAAGATGTGGTATATATACACAATGGAATACTATGCAGCCATCAAAAGAAATGAAATCTTGCCATTTGCGACAACATGGATGGAACTAGAGTGTATCATGCTTAGTGAAATAAGTCAAGCAGAGAAAGACAACTATCATATGATCTCCCTGATATGAGGAAGTGGTGATGCAACATGGGGGCTTAAGTGGGTAGGAGAAGAATAAATGAAACAAGATGGGATTGGGATGGAGACAAACCATAAGTGACTCTTAATCTCACAAAACAAACTGAGGGTAGCTGGGGGGAGGGGGTTTGGGAGAAGGGAGTGGGATTATGGACATTGGGGAGGGTATGTGCTTTGGTGAGTGCTGTGAAGTGTGTAAACCTGGTGATTCACAGACCTGTACCCCTGGGGATAAAAATATATGTTTATAAAAAATAAAAAATTAAAAAAAATAAAATAAAATAAAAAAAGAGTCAAACTGATAAGCAATTTGAACATGCACAGTTTTATAGTTCAATGAATCTTGAGAAAATGACTATCTCATCAAGAATTTAGAAACTTTGTAATATAAGAAAAAGTAAATGTTACTATCTTTTGTAAAATATCATACTGCATAGAGCAACCCCATATTTAAAAATATACTAAGAGGTACTGGTGAGGTTTGTTCAATTTTATAACTCATATTACAATTCATTTATAAAGTGGAAAATAACCTTCTTCCCATAAAGCTTTTGAATATATTTCATTAGTATTATTCATGTGAATAATAATGTATATGGAAACTACTTTAATGTATAGTTTAAAATTGAACATTTTTAAATTAAATAACAAAATACATTTTTATTTGAATACTTGAACATTTACACTCTAAGTTATTCACAAAGTATACCATATGGTTTTCCAGTCTTAAATTTAAACACCTAGTAGAATACTATTTTTAAAATATTGTTTATCATTCTGTTAAAAATGTACTTTCTATGAGGATGACTTTTGCAGACATGCTTAAAAATCTGACTTCTACCTCTTAGTCAGAAAGTAGAAAGCTCCCATGAGATACTTTTCCACCCCATAGACCTTCTACTTTTCTTTTTATAAGACAACTTGAATCTAACTTCAGCCCCTTAAATTATCAGTACATATTTGATTTGTGGAATCATGAAAAAACTCACTGTGTTATTAATTTTAAAGGGGAAATGACCAGTTTTAATTCCTACTCAGAATCTAACTATGCAGCGCAGAAAGAAATTGGTAATTCTTAAAGCTAAGCTTTCTTAAATTTAATTTCATGCATCCTTGACACCAGCTCAAATAGCATCCAGATTCTAAATGAGGTTTGAAATATGTACAAAAACTCCCACATTTGCTGTTTTCTACAAAAGTACATTATATCTCTAGCACCCAGATATTTTTAAGGAAGTCAAGCTTAAAAACATCATCTGGGCTTTTTTTGCCCTCAAAACATATAACAATACCTTCTATGGATGAAGAAGTCCATATGCCCTAAAGAAAGTGTTTCTTAGTGAAAGGGTCTTCAAAAGTTCTTTGGGGGAATGAATGAAGTTTTGAATAGTGCTGTCTAATTTTCATAGGTCCAGTAGAAAATTGCCTCCAAGATATAAGAAAAACCATGAACAAAAGGCACTTGTCTCTAAGTATTTTCCAAATTAAACAGAAAATTTCCTGTAATGTCCACATTATTCACTGCTCTAAGTTAAAATTACATACTCTTCTCATGACACTTGTTACCTTATTACCTATGGTCCTGTGATAGTAGCCTTCTTGTTCTTTCTAATGTCTGTGTGTCATTTTCATTGCTTAGAATTCTCTCTGCTACCTGGTCTGACCAAATCTTATAAATCATCTAAGTCTCATCTTCCTCTGTGATGATCCACAAATAAGGCATGGAAAACCATCAGAAGGGTAATTCAAAAGAGTTTAACATAGTTTAGAAGATAGCACTTTCTGTAATACATAGACCATACAAGTCTGGGCCCAAGGAAAATGGAGACTATAGCATGGCACTGATAGGGGCACTTTGGGATTAGAGACTACTTAGGTATGATGGGGTTATATGTAAGTATAATGGAGAGCAGATAAGATATCATGGGAGGGGCAGCAGAGCACTGGAAAAAGAGGCATTTGACAAAGAAGAAAAACTTCCTCAAATCTAGAAATCCTCCCCATGGATAAACAGGTAAGGAAAAGGTGATGAATGTGTAATTGGAGAGACCTAAAAGAAAAAGGTGTTTCAAGATTTTTTTTTTTTTATAATTTCTACTTGCCCTCCAGATCAAAGTCTTCCCCCAAATATTGACACTACCGTGTGATAATAGCCAGAGTTTTAAGGTAAATCTGGTTGTGATAGGAAATTTTATCGTAGAGTAATAGCTTATCTAAAAGTTTTTTTTTTCTGTGTCTTTGGCCAGATTAAGTGGAGTGAAAATGTTCAAACACAACAAATTATTTCTTTGACATTTTGCCAAATTAACCAGTTTATTTACTAAATCTCTCAGTTTTCAACTAGCTATTCTGGTGTTATATCAATGCATGTAGGCTGATTGCTCCATTGGGGTAAAGCATTTCATGATTGTGGACTGTCCAAATGTTACTTTGCTTTTAAGGGACTCATTCTTTGGAAATAGTAACTAGAGCGAAATAAGTATGGATGCTGTATGCTTGTTAAATTAAACTGAGTTTAAAAAAAAATGTAGAAATGTCAAGTTTTAAAAGGCATCTGACCTTACATTTTAAAAAGGATTTACAAAATCTACATTTTATGGAAAAATACGTTTGTGATTACATATTTAATTAGGTAGGCTGATTTGCCTTGTCAGTAGGTTAATAATAGTATAAATTTTAATTCTACAAACTAGAAATACAGGGCAGTAAAAATCCAAACACCACATACAACCTCAAAATATTACTAAGTACTAATAGGCCAATATTAAAGAGATGAAAAGAATAATTTATCTGTATAAAGATTTGTCCTACATTACATGCAGTAATTTGGTACACTTATTGCAAAGGAAATCTCTTCTCTATTGACTTCTCTACTTTCTACAGGGTTAGTTTAATTAACCTAAAGTGAATGACTGCTGGTATGTTAAGAATTGATAGCTTTTGCAGGACATCAGACTGTGCTAAAACAAGCAAACCTGCCCAATATCTGTGGTTAGGCACCAGTTCATGATTTTGACACAAAATATATATGTAACCAGGTAATCACCCTCACAGGATGAAATTCTTATGACATATGGACCAAAATATGATTCTAGATAAAAATTGCCACCATAGTTCAAAATATCTGTATAAGGAACAAGTGACTTAAACCATATTATAACAAAATATCTGTATAAGGAACAAGTGACTTAAACCATGTTATAACAAAATATCTGTATAAGAAACAAGTGACTTAAACCATGTTATAACAAAATATCTGTATAAGGAACAAGTGACTTAAACAAATGTTAAAATATAAGAGCTCTAGGCAGTTCAGGAACTGGAGTTAGCTCTTCCAGGGGAAGAATGTATCTTTCAAGCATGTATCTTTCAAGCAAATTTTTAAGAAGTAATGGCTATAAATTTCCAATATACTGGCAGAACCAGAGTCCGTTCAAGACATCTGGTGGTTAACCAACTACAGTCAAGAATGTAGAGAACTGAGTATTAATTCAAACATAATATTATAACAGTCAATATGTGGTTATTAAAACTATAGTATAGCATCCAGAGTGCAGTATAATGGAAATAGTTTGACAAAAGCCAATACCAAAGATAATGATAAGGACTAGAAATATTTTCACAGTAGACCTCAAGTTTGATGCCTCTTTATAGCCAACCTTGGACCTCATCAACTCAGCTAGCAGACAAAACAGAATCAAACCAGGGAAGTTAATATGGCCAGAAAAAGGGATAATAGGAAAGTCAAGATAGTCATTATGTGGAAAACAGACACACAATTTTGGAGGTCACTGGCTGAAAAGAGTTAATAGAAAATAATGTGGTAGTTCAAAATGGATTAAAAAACAGTATCTTTAAACTACTATGCAACATTTTTGGCAACACTATATGAATTTGATGAAATGCTCTTGTTATAACTGAGCTTTCATTTTTCACTAGAACCATCATCGTTCATAAGAAAGATAATGTGCATTAGATCAAATTATTCCAGCTGAGCAAGATGTTAAATGTCACTTCAGGTAATGAGATAAATGAAGGAAATTTATAGTAAGTGGAACAGTCACCCAGGGACTTATTACACTCTGGAGAATTTTAATCTGATTTCATGGTAAAGGTTAAATATTCAGATAGCTCCTACTTGTACTTGTCACTTAAAAAGTATTCTTTCCTGCAAAAAGTTCAAGGCAGTGGTATATTTCCTCCATTTCAGAGGGTACAGGGTATCCTTTGTGAGAATGATAATTTCATCAATATCATTAAGAGCAAACATTTATTGAGAACTTTGTAGTTGTAGAGCAGTGAGCTAAATGCTTGGAACACAGAAAGGCACAAGATATAATCCTTTTCCTACAAGAGAAAGTTTCATTATAGTATAATCCAGAGTGTATTTGTTTGTTTATAATATAGATTTCTAATAAAATGTGGACTCTTTCCATTTGAATAAGAAGTATTTAAGCCAGATAAGATTACATACTATTCAAGATAACTCAGCAGATAATTTAAAAGCTACTCAATACTTCTTACTATTCTACTGTTTTTCAGCAACTACAATTCTAGATCTATATCTCTTTGAGGGAAACAATGGGATCTATGGTGTGTAGGGTTCTCCAATAGCACTTTTGAAACCAAATATGTAGAGGTGTCCCCCCATGCTAACCAGTTCTCCACACTCCACCAACTGGATGTCCTACAACTCAATTCAATTCTGACACTAATTATTCAGAATTAGCATAGACCCCACAGGTTATGGGCTCAGTCTCACAGGACTGCCCCAAATTCAGGTGCCAATTGTAAATTCCAGGTTGTCACTTGTACTTGTGACTTACCAGCTATAAATTCAGGGATTTCCTATAACCCCCTCCTCAGGTTCAATAATTTGGTAGAACAGCTAACAGAACTTAGGAAAATACTTTATTTACTATTACCAGTTTATAATAAAGGATACAAATGAAAGGCCAGAAGAAAAGGTACATAGGGTCCCGAGTGTAAGAGCTTCTGTCACCATGGAGTTGGGTGTGCCACCCTCCAAATACATTGATGTGTTTGCTAATTTGGAAGCCCTTTGAGTCCTATCATTTGGGGGGTTTTATGGAGGTCCCATCTCATAGACATGATTGATTAAATCATTGACCACTGGTGATTGATCTTAATCTCTAGCCCCTCTCCCCTCCCTGGAAGTCCGGGGGTGTGGGATGGGGTGGAAAATCGTAAAGCTCTAATCACATGTTGGTTTCTCTGACAAACATCCCCATCTGAAAGCTGTCTAGAGGCTCACCAATAATCTCTTTATTTGCATAAATTTAGGTATGTTTGAAAGGGGCTTGTTATAAATAACAGAGGACATTCCTATCACCTTCATCACTCAGACAATCCAAGTGTTTTAGAAAATCTGTGTCAGGAACTGGGGACAAAAACAAAATATCAACTTCTTATTCAATCACAAGTGGTAAAGAAGGCTGGGGCTAAGATGAAAGCTTACTGAAACAGTGACCTTTCAAAAATGTTATTCTTAATTAAATTCTCTATCTTTTCATGTTAGTCAAAATGGTAGGCAAAATTTCTTAGTAACTCAGTACATTAAAAACCTCATTAGGCATTGATATAATTGTTCATTCTGTGTTAAGTAAAATATTTTTTCTAGAATTTCCAAATCATCATCTGTAATCCTTCTGCAAAGTTTAATATTAAAATTTAGAAAGCAAATGTTATAAAGGTCACTGTAAAAAAGAATGAGAAAAATCCCAGGAAATTAAAAGAAATGCCCCATTTTGTTACACTAATGGCAACTGAAAGGGAGCTAATATACTCAGGGAGTATGATTCTTCATTTTGATCATTTATACCTCATTAGTAAGAAATAAAAGTCAAACAAATCTCTAATCCTCTTCACAATTACACTATTAAATATGAAGAGAGAAATGTGTGCAGATATTTACTTTTAATATCTTGCTCCAACATAGATCCCAGTAGGTTAGTTTTATATACCCTGCAAAATATTTAAGTCTTCATTCCCCTGTTATTAAACATCATAAGAGGCATCGATTTTTCAGATCCAGGAAAAGATGGCACTCACTTTCCCCTGCACTTCCGCTCTAATAACAACTGCATGCTCTGGAAATAACTCAATAGACCTTCATAAAAGGCTCATTTTATCCTCTTGAAGGATGAATAGAAAAAGGCAGACTGACTAGAAAACCTCAGTACTTAACGAATTTGGCTTTTTCTTTTGATGTCCCATATATTCCATATGGGGCTCTAGAGAGGACTGTAGTCCAGAACATACAATGAGAAGAAAACAAGGAAATCCTGATATATTTGGCCAGAGGACTCCAAACAGGCAGCCTAGCAGAGACCTAGTGGAGAGATCCTGTATTCAAGGCAGTGCACAGCCTAATCTATCACAGCAACAGCAACAACATTATTTCTACCCAACAACCAGGACAGCATCAGCTGGATCTACAGAGCAGCAACAGGAAATGTGGGGTCCAACATGGACGTACTGACAACCTCACACCTGGAGCAGCTTCAACCAACCATAGGAGTAACAACAATGACAATGTATAAAGTACACTGAGACAGGTAGCTTTTTCTGCCACAATGGGAGTGCCAAGAATTCCCTGTCCAATACCCAGGGCAACAATGGCCTACAAAATGGATCTTCTGTAGTAGCAGCAGAGTAGAGCCCAGTAAAAAACCCATCTCACACAGCACATCCAGAGTGGGAGCCCAAATCACCACAGAAGAGCAATAGCAGGATCCCTTTCCTAAACCCAGAGAAGCATCAGCCTTATCTTCCACAGTAGGAATATGGGGCCAGTCAAGGATTCATTCACCACTCCCAACCCAAATCAGTGATAGTCTATTCTTTTACAGCAACACGTGCATGAGGGAACCTGTCAAATCCCTGGGAGAGCAGTGACACTGATCCTACAGAGTGGAAGCAACCAAAACCTAGAGTTTCCCGAACTTCACACTAAATGACACTGGGTAACCTAGGCAGCACATGCAGGAATTGAGCATGAGCTCCAGTGGAACCAGAAGTAGAAAGCCAATCAGAATATAATTCCAAGGCTCTGAAAATTATCATTAGAACTACAGCTCACAAAAGCAGGCAACAACCACCATGCAAAACCTAAATAAGATGACTGCCTGCTGAAATAGAAGATTTAAGTGGGATCAAGAGTCTCCTGACATACTACACAAAATGTCCAGGATACAACCATAAATCACTCATCATACAAAACAATAAAAAACACTACCTTAATGGAAGAGACAATCGACACTAATACTACAATGAAATAGATGTTGAGATTGTCTGACAAAGATTTTAAAGAGGCTTTATAAATATTTTTTTTTAGAAATAACTACAAATTCTCTTGAAATGAATGGAAAAAATTGAAAAGTTCAAAGAAATACAGGTTATAAAAAGGAGCCAATTGGAAACTATAAAACCTAAAACATAGGTAGCTGAAATTAAAAAAAAAACCTCACTGGATATGCTCAATTGTAAAATGGATATGACAGAAAATAGAATTAGAGAACTGGAAGACTGATAAATAGTATTTACATATTCTGAGCATCAGAAAGTCATGACATTTGAGAAGATAGGATGTGAATAAGTCCTTGGTTCAAGGGCAGAGCTCAGTTAATCAGGAGAGATAGGCAAAAGGCATTCTGGGTGATAGGAATATTGGGTACAAAGGTGTAGAGATAACACTAAAAAGTATCAGATGGTGCAATTATGAAGAGATAAATGTAAGCTCAGTTATAAGAAATGATTTTTTTAAACAGGGATTTCAAAAAGTAAAATAGAGTACCCTGAGATGAAAATGACTATCTCAAAAAGATTTATACCCCTATGTTCATTGCAGCATTATAAAAAATAGCCAAGAAATGGAAAGAATCTAAGTGTCCATCAATGGATGAATGGGCACAAAAAATGTGACATCCGTACACATACATAGGCATATACATATATATACATATATATGCATATATATGATTGAATATTATTCTGCCATAAAAAGAAGGAACCCCTGACATTTGCAACAGCATAGATGGAACTTGAGGGCATTATACTAAGTAAAATAAGTCAGACTGAGAAAGAAATACTATATGTTCTCACTTAAATGCAGAATCTGAGAAATCCAAATTCCTAGAAATAGAGAATAGAATGGTGGCTTCCAGGGTCGGGGGGGCAGTGAGGGAAATGGAGAGATGTTAGTCAAAGGTTACAAACATCTAGCTTTAAGATGAATAAGTTATAGGGATCTAATATACAGCATGATAACTATAATGCTTTTTAATATATTGTTAACAGAGTGGATTTTAAATACTGTTACCCCACAAAAATGGTAATTATGTGAGGGAATGGAAGTGATAAGTAACCTTATTGTGGTAATCATTTTATAATACATATGTGTACCAAATAACATTATATGCCTTAAACTTACATATCCTATATATCTCAACAAAGCTGGAAAAAAGTAGACATGATGATATTGAAGAACCTAGATAAATACATCTGTTTGATAGGATATTTTATAATCATCAGTAGGAATGAAGTATGTTCATCTGAGCTATGGACAAGTATACAAGCTCTATTAAGTGAAAAATAAAAGGTGCAGGGCTTAGTATAATTATATTTGTAGAAGTTAGAAAATATATTTATAGATACATATACATGCTGGAATATCCTTTTTTAAAAAGAAATGATAATAGATGCTTAATAAGAGTTAACTCTCAGGGTAAGAATTAGTGGTTAGTAGTTACTATACTTTTCATTGTGTAATTTTTTTCATTTTATAAATTTAAACATATGTCTTTTTGTCAAAAGGGGGTAGACTTTCTATGTTAATTATACTTCCTTAAAAAAAAAAACAGAGTTTTAGCACAGTTGCCTTTTTTTATCAACCATGTCACATAGTTGAACCAGAGTGGGTCAGAATGTTCAGGTCTTTTTTACCCAATGTTCCATACATATTTTGTAGCTGACAGTCAATTAACTGAGCAAAAAGAATGAGAGAGGCACTATGCAAAGGCAACCACTGTAAAGATTTTCAGATACAGTTTTCTTTCCTTTAGAACTCTATGTATTTATGCCTCTCTAGCTCTATAAAAATTTCCAATAGAGCATAGGACACTTTTTGTGTCTAGTGAGGACTTGAAGAAACAGCACAAATCAGTATAGGGTGGGAAGCTACTGAAGTAGTATAAGCAAGAGATGATGGTGGTTTGGATTAGGGTGAGAGCAGAAGTGGATAGATATGAAGAGACTTAGCATGTTTTTGAAAGTGGAACTGGCAGGTTTTGGTTAAAAAAAAAGTCTGTAGTTAATAATGCAAAAGGAATAAAAACTGTAAGTGGAATTGCAGACAAAGATGGGAGAGATTTGATAGGCTTCTGTCTATAAACATGAAGTAAGAAAAAGGAGATGAAAGCACATAAATATCATTATTTGGCATAAAAAAAGATGATCACAATGATAATATTATATGAATACCATTGGGTAGATAAAGAATGACATTGAGTACGTTTTTTCTTTTTTCCTTTAGAGGGATCACAAATTCCCGCAAGTGAGTGGGAGAGGGGAAGAGGGAACCCGAAGCACAGCTGTCTCACCACCTGGAGATCATGACCTGAGCTGAAATTGAGAGTCAGATGCTTAACCAACTGAGTGAACCAGGCACCCGCATTGGATAGGTATTAAAGATCTGGGTTTGAGTATCCTTTCTACCATATAATGTCTCTGAGGCTCAGGTGGTGAATTGGACTTTTTCAAAAATGCAAATAATAATAGTACTAAACTCGCAAGTTTCTTGTGAGGATGAAATCAAATAATGCACCAAAAAACTCCCCTTATAAACTTTAAAGCACCATATGGGTGTTAGTTTTTAATATTATTACTATTATTGACAAACAATGAAAATTAACAGCTTTCCTTTAATTAAAACTCGTTACCACCAACAAGTCACACTGCATATAGCCTCCAAACATCAGACTTTGCTTTCTGTTATCTTCTACACTTAACATTATATTTTGAGATTTATCCCTGTTGGTATGGGTAACTCTAGTTAATCCATTTTAATTGTTGCATAGTATTCCACTGAAAGAATAGACTGCAGTATAAATTACCCTTTCCTCAACTTAGCTACATGTAAAATAATTTAATTTTCTTGTCATTACAGGGCTTCAAAAATACTCTCATATATGTTTTTGTGTATATAATTAGGGTTTCTCTAATATATATATCTAGAAATCGGTGATGTTGGTTGTAGAGAAGAAACATTATCAACTTTATAGGATATTTTCAAATGTTCTCTTAAGCGTTTAAAACAATTTACACTCCTACAAACAATGCATGAGATTTCCTTCTTCCTCAAAATGTTAGAGACAGCATTGTTAAACTTTTTTTTCAATGTTTGCAACTTCTAATGAAGGTGGTGATGGAGACGAAAAGTCTTTGCTGAACTTTGCACTTCTATACAGCTAACAGTCTTTCACAGGTTTTTAGTCATGCATATTTTCTCTTTGATGAATTACGTTTTTAAATCTTTTGCTACTATATAGACCAGTTGTTTGGGTTCCACTCAAGATTCATATGTTGAAACCTAACCCCCAGGATGTTGGTATTCAGAGGTGAGGCCTTCAGGAAGTTAATAGGTCTTGAGGAAGAGCCTCATCTATGGTATTTGTGCCCTTATAAAAGAAGTCCTAAAAGAAGTCCCAAAGAGTTCCCTAGACCTTTCCACCTTGTGAAAACACAATGAGAAGATGGCCATCTGTGAATCACAAAGTTTTCACTAGACAGTGAAATTTGCTGGGGATTTGTACAGCCAGCTTCCAGAGCTGTGAGAAATAAGTATCTGCTTATAAGCCAACCAGCCTATGGTATTTTTGTTATAAACCCTGAAGAAACAAAGACTCTTGCTTATTTTTTTATATTAAGGTGTTTGTATAATTGCTTTGTGGTAATTTCTATATATTCTTGATATAAAGGGGTTTTTTGTTATTAGCATTGAAAACATTGCTTCTCAGCTCATGGTTTGAATTTTAAATTGATTTATATATAGCCTCCTCTAATGTAGAGTTTTTTTTTTCAAAATTTAGTCAATTTTATCAGTATTTTTCCCACTAGGATTTAAACATTTTACATTGTGTTAAGAAAAAATTCCAATTCTTAAATCAGAATAACATTCTCTTAATAGTAGCTCTTTTAAAAAAGTTAGTTAGGTCTCTAACTAGTCTGAAGTTTTTTTTTGGTATGTGAGTTATGAATATAATTGTTTTCTACATTAATAACCAATTATAGTATCATTTATTGACTATGTCATCCTTCCCATCTCTGATTAGTAATTTCCAAAATAATTCCATCTATGCATGGGTCTTTTTCTACAGTATCTTTTTTGTCCCATTATTCCCTTTCTCTGTTGCTAAGCGAATATCTCATTTTGTTAATTAGCATAGATTTATAAGAAATCTTGACACCTTTTTCTTTTTTCAAAATTGTGTTGGCTATTTTTAGCCTTGTAATTTTCCATATAAGTCTTAGAATCATGCCTTTTAAGTTATATGGAAAAAATCACATGGGTTTTTAAATAGAACTGTATTGGATTGTGGATTGTGTTGGTACCAATGTCTTTATCATACTGAGTCTTCCCTTTTATGAACATGATAGACTTCACCTTTTTTTTAATTATCCTTCAAATTTTCATAAGGATTTATTTATTTGTCAGAGAGAGTGCACATGCTAGTAGGAGGAATGGTAGGCAGGAGAAGCAGGCTCTCCAATGAGCAAGGGGCCCAATGTAGGACTCGATCCCAGGACCCTAGGATCATAACCTGAGCCAAAAGGCAGAGGCTTAATTGATTGAGCACCCAGGCATTTCATTGTCTTTCAAGTTAAAAGAAAAATTGTTTATACATCATTTTTTAAAGATTTATTCCAAGGTCTCTTTTGTTTTTTACCACTATTTAAAATTACATCTTTATTCCATTTTATAATCTTTATACCAGGTTCAGAGAAAAACAATTTATTTGGTAGTTGATATTGGGTCCAATAAAATTACTGAATTACATTAATAATAACAATGTGTTTTTATAAGTCTTAATAAGCTTTATTGATTTTTATTTCTAGAACAATTTTTTTAAAAGATTTTATTTATTTGAAAGAGAGAGAGAGAGCACACAGAGAGTGAGAGGGAAAAGCAGACTCCCACTGAGCAATGTGGGGCTTGATCCACCCAAGCTGAAGGCAGCTGCTTAACTAACTGAGCCACCCAGGCTCCCCTAGTTCTAGAAAAATATTGGCAACAAAACATAATGGTAGATATCTTTGTATTATACTGATTGCTAAATACTTTTCTAGTATTATTACCACTAAGCATAATATTTGCTCTGTGTTTGTGGTAGAAGGCATTTGTCAAGTTAAGGAAATTTCTTTTATTCCTAATTTGCTAATAGTTTTTCTGATGGAAAAATTATTTTTATCTAATGACATGCCTGGATCTACTGAAATAATCATACTTTTTCTCCTATAATTGGTCATCAACTTTTGGATTTTTTTTTTTTTTGAGGTTTCATTATTTCACAGAGACTGAGGGATCACAAGTAGGCACAGAGGCAGGCAGAGAGAGAGGGAGAAGCAGGCTCCCCACTGAGCAGGCAGCACAATACAGGGCTCAATCCCGAGATAAAGGCAGAGGCTTAACCCACTGAGCCACCCAGGTGCCCCTGGATTTCTTTTTAAAGGAGCCCACCTAATCCCAATGTATATTGCTGAACTTGTTTTAGAGATATTTAGACTTCAGCCTTTTTGCATTTATCTTCAAACTAAGATTGGTCTATATTTTTAATCTTCTTGTATTCTCCTTATCTATTTGTTATCAAGATTAGATAAGAACAGATTTATCTCATAACAGTTTGCATAAAATAGGGCATGCTAAAATTGGAATTAAAAATAAGACTGACCCACAAAACAGTTTGGGCTTAATATTTTGGGGATTATGGCCAGAAAATAATTTAATTTATTCACTAACTGTCTTTAGTATTTATTTTACTAAGGTTTTTCATTTTTGTGTAAGTCAATATTCACAATTTTTCTCTACTTTGTTCATCTTATTTTATCTGCTTTTTAATTTAATGGGAAAATATCTTAATATTTGTAAACTTCTTACTCCATCTTAATTTATTAAACTTTTTCTGATCCAAATATTACTTACCTTTGCCTTCTCTCTGTTTTTTAACCATCCCTGATACAGGTTTATCTGTTTTATTAGTCCTTTCAAGTAACTGGTTCTCTCAGTTTTATCCTTATTTTCCATTTTAATTTCTGTTCTTATCTCTGTTATCTTATCAATTCTATATTTTTTAGATTTACCATGTTATTTTTTCCCAGCTTTTTGAATTAAATGTTTAATTTATTTTCAATCTTTCTTGAATTTTAGTAAGTTTTTTTTACTATAATTTTTTTATTAACATATAATGTATTATTTTTTTCAGGGGTACAGGTTTGTGAATCATCAGTCTTACACAATTCATAGCACTCACCATAGCACATACCCTCCCCAGCGTTCATCACCCAGTCACCCCATAACTCTCTCCCCCGGAGTTTTTACTGTAATTTTATCTTAAATATTTATTAAGCTGCATCACAAATAAATTAGAATTTAATTATTAAAAGGACAATTACAAATATCTGTTACTCACATTTTTATTTCCTTTTTCATAAATAATTTTAAAAGGGCATATTTCAGTTTTTTTCCTCCCATACACATTTTTAAATTAATTTCTAATATAGTTTCTATAATCAACACATTTTATAGAGTTTTCATTGTTCAAAATTCATTTTAAATGTGGTCAAGTTTTAAGTATTTCTATATTCTTGAAAATAATATATTCACTTTAGTCATTTCTATGTACATATACTAACTGTCTTGTTAACTGTGTTGTTCAAAGTTTCTAGTACCTTTTGAACATTTCCTACTTGACTTATCAGTCTCTGTTATCATTGTATTAAATCTCACTGAGTTCATAGTATTACAAATTTCTTTTTATGTTTTCAATATTTACTACATGTATATAAAATCTGTATTTTTGAATATATACATCTTCATGATTTTCCTATAATCTTTCTTGATCATTGCTTATATGTTTTGAATTATATTGTCCCTCTATTGTCATCACTTTTCTTGACCTTGAGTGTGATTGTGTAGGAGTTCAAAAGCAGTATATCAGCTTTCTTTTCCTATCATTTTAAAACTATCCATCTCAGTTTGTTTTAGGTATGTCTCTTTCTTTCTTGTTCTTTCTCCAGCTCCTGCTTTTGGTATATATTTATTATTATAATATTTTATTATGTTCAATAAGACAACATATAGTACATTAATTTTTTATGGTATTAGAATTTATTAACTGTATTTTCCAAACAGGAAAAATGAGCTTCAAAATAGTGAAGTGACCCACCCCAAATAACATAACCCAACACACTCGGGATTCAAAACATCTAACTAAATCCAAAATGCAAGCATTTTTCCTAACTCTAAGTTTCCTTGGTATAACGGTGCTCTGTAGGAAAAAAAATGACATTATTCTCTTTCTACAAACATTTTTTAAAATTTTTAAAAAATTTTTTTTATTAACAGGTAATGTATTATGAGCCCCAGGGATACAGGTCTGTGAATCACCAGGTTTACACACTTCATAGCACATAGCTTCCCCAATGTCCATAACCCCACCACCCTCTCCCTACCCCCTTCCTCCCGGCAACCCTCAGTTTGTTTTGTGAGATTGAGTCTCTTATGGTTTGTCTCATTCCCGATCCCGTCTTGTTTCATCTATTCTTTTTCTACCCCCAAACCCCCCATGTTGCCTCTCAACTTCCTCATATCAGGGAGAGCATATGATAATCATCTTTCTCTGATTGGCTTATTTCACTAAGCATAATACCCTCTAGTTCCATCCACATTGTCACAAATGGCAAGATTTCATTTCTTTTGATGGCTGCATAGTATTCCATTGTATATATACACCACATCTTCTCTATCCATGCATCCGTTGATGGACATCTAGGTTCTTTCCATAGTTTGGCTATTGTGGACATTACTGCTATAAACATTCAGGTGCATGTGACCCTTCCAATCACTACATTTATATCTTTAGGGTAAATATCCAGTAGTACAATTGTTGGGTCATAGAGTAATTCTATTTTCAACTTTTTGAGGAACCTCCATGCTGTTTTCCAGAGTGGTTGCACCAGCTTGCATTCCTACCAACAGTGTAGGAGGGTTCCCCTTTCTCCACATCCTCACCAGCATCTGTCATTTCCTGACTTATTAATTTTAGCCATTCTGACTGGTGTAAGGTGGTATCTCATTGTGGTTTTGATTTGTATTCCCCTGATTCAAGTGATGTGGAAGCACTTTTTCATGTGTCTGTTGGCCATCTGGATGTCTTCTTTGTAGAAATGTCTGTTCATGTCCTTTGCCCATTTCTTGATTGGATTATTTGTTCTTTGGGGTGTTGAGTTTGCTAAGTACTTTATAGATTTTGGATAATAGCCCTTTATCTGATATGTCATTTTAAGATCTCTTCTCCCATTCTGTCAGTTGTCTTTTGGTTTTGTTGACTGTTTCCTTTGTTGTGCAAAAGCTTTTGATCTTGAGGAAGTCCCAATAGTTCATTTTAGCCCTTGCTTCCCTTGCCGTTGGTGATGTTTCTAGGAAGAATTTGCTGCAGCTGAGGTCGAAGAGGCTGCTGCCCGTGTTCTCAAGGATTTTGATGGATTCCTTTCTCACATTGAGGTTGTTCATCCATTTTGAGTCTATTTTCATGTGTAGTGTAAAGAAATGATGCAGTTTCATTTTTCTGCATGTGGCTGTCCAGTTTTCCGAACACCATTTGTTGAAGAGACTGTCTTTTTTTCCATTGGACATTATTTCCTGCTTTGTTGAAGATTAGTTGACCATAGAGTTGAGAGTCTATTTCTGGGCTCTATGTTCTGTTGCACTGATCTATGTGTCTGATTTTGTGGCAGTACCTCACTGTCTTGATGATGACAGCTTTGTAACAACATTAGATTTTGATGTAGTGTTGAATGATCCAAGAGTTGCATATAACACCCAGTGCTCATCAGATCACGTGCCCTTTTTAATACCCATCACCTAGTTACCCCATCCCCTGATGCCCTCCCTTCTGTAACCATCAGTTTGATTCCTGGAGTCCAGAGAGTCTCATGGTTTGTCTCCCTCTCTGATTTCTTCCCATTCAGTTGTCCCTCCCTTCCCCTGTGGTCCTCTGCTCTATTCCTTATATTCCATACATGAGTGAAAGAACATGATAATTGTCTTTCTCTGCTTCATTTATTTCACTTACCATAATCCCTTCCAGTTCCATCCATGTCAATGAAAATGGTAGGTATTCATCCTTTCAGATGGCCGACTAATATTCCATTGTATACATGAATCACATCTTCTTTATCCATTTATCTGTTGAAGGACACATCAGCTCCTTCCACAATTTGGATATTGTGGACATTGCTGCTATGAACATTGGGATGCATGTGTCCCTTCCTTTCATTACATCTGTATCTTTGGGGTAAATACCTAGTAGTGCAATTGCTGGGTCACAGGGTAGCTCTATTTTTAATTTCTTGAGGAACCTCCATACTGTTTTCTGCAGTGACCAATAACCAGAAAGGAAACTGAAACAGTAATCAAAAACCTTCCACAAAATAAGAGTCCAGGGCCAGATGGCTTCTCAAGAGAATTCTGTCAAACATTTAAAGAAGAAATAACACCTATTCCACTGAAACTGTTTCAAAAAATAAAAATGGAAGGAAAACTTCCAAATTCACTCTATGAGGCCAGCATTATCCTGATCCCAATACTAGTCAAAGACTTCATCAAAAAGGAGAATTATAGATCAATATCCCTGATGAACATGAATGCCAAAATACTCAACAAGATCCTAGTCAATAAGCTCCAACAGTACATTAAAAGGATTAGCACCACCACCATGACCAGGTGAGATTTATTCCTAGGATGCAAAGGTGGTTCGGCATTTGCAAATCAGTCAATGTGATTGATCACCTTGATAAAAGAAGAGACAAGAGCCATATGATCCTGTCAACTGATATGGGGAAAGTATTTGAAAAATACAGCATCCTTTCTTGATGAAAATTTTTCAAAGTATAGGGTAAGAGGAAACATACCTCAATATCATAAAAGCCATCTGTGAAAAGTCCACAGCAAACATTCACAATGGGTAAAAACTGAGAGCTTTTCCCTTAAGGTTGGGAACATGACAGGGTGCAGATGCTTACCACTATTGTTCAACATAGTACTAGAAGTTCTAGCCTCAGCAAACAGATAACAGAAATAAAAGGCATTCAAATTGGCAAAGAAGTAAAACTCTCTCCCTTCACAGATGACATTGTACTTTATGTGAAAAACCCAAAAGACTCCTCCCCCAAATTACTAGAGCTCATAAAGCAATTCAGCAATATAACAGGATATACACACAATGCACAGAAATCATTTGCACTGTTATACATTAACAATATGTCTAAAGAAAGAGAAATTAAGGAAACGATTCCATTTACAATAGCACCAAAAACTGTAAGATACCTAGGAATAAATCTAACCAAAGAGGTAAAGGATGTATAGTCTAGAAACTACAGAACACTTATGAAAGAAACTGAGGAAGACACAAAGAGATGGAAAATAATTCCATGCTCAGAGATTGGAAGAATAAACATTGTTAAAATTTTTATGCTGCCCAGAGCAATCTAAACATTCAGTGCAATCCCTATTTAAATACCATCAAAATTTTTCAAAGAGCTGGAAAAAAAATCCTAAAATTTGCATGTATTTAAATGCACATGTATTTAATCTGAAATTTTTAATGGGTTTAGTCTACTATCTTTAAAATAGTTTAGTAGACTAAAAAAGTTTAGTCTACTTATTTTTATTATCATTACAGACATTTTGTGCATTACTTATTTTTTGTGTTTATTTAAAGATTTTATTTATTTACTTTACTTTATCACTTTATTTTATTTATTAATAGAGAGAAAGAGAGCAAGAGCAGGGGAGAAGGAAAGGGGGAAAGGGAAAAGCAGACTCCTTGCTGGGCGGGGAGCTTGACATGGGGCTCAAACCCAGAACTCCAGGACCATGACATGAGCTGAAGGCTAACACTTAACTAACTGAGTCACTATGCTTATACACTGTCTTATGTTTAATCTTTATTCATTTTATTTTCTGTCCATGTTGAAAGATACGATTTTTTATTATTATAGACATTCAAATTTTAATATGCATCCTTACCTTTAAAAATTCCTAACAAAATATAAATTGACATACTTTTCCTCCCAAAGAAGACACAAGTCTTAGAAAATCTTAACTCACTTCGAATTACCTCTTTCATACCTACACAAATATCCAACTTTATCACTGTTTAGACTCTAGAATTTTCTCTTTATTATTAAGCCCAAATACACATACTCATACATACACAAAGTTATATTTAAATACCAATAATTAATCAAATATATTTACATTTTAAGTTAATATCTGTTCTCACTCTTACTTCCCTAACTTAATGTTAATTTTATTTCTTTAGTATCATTCATTACTTAGTATTTAATTTACTCTTTTAGTATTTATTTATTCTAAATATATATATGAATAAATATATATACAGACACACGGACACCAAAGAAAGATTTGTATATATATAGGGAGAGAGAAAAACAAGAAATTAGCTTTCCAGATTATCTAATAAAATACTTTACATGTCTTTTTTCTTACCTCATATCTGATTTTTTTCCATAGTTTATTTTCTTCTTCTGTTTTTTTCATTAGTTATTTCTTGAAGGATATTAAACACACTTGTATTAAAATCTTCAGATGATTCTATTTTAGTTTGACCTGATATGAAATTATCCTCTGATTGCTGATTTTTATCTACGTAATATTTGTCATCCTTTTAAGCCTCAGTCTTCCGACTAATCTTGTAATAACTCTCTCCATTTTTTGCCATCTCTCCTACTTTCTTCCTGCCTTGTGGCCTTGGAGTTGCCTCTACCTGGTACCCCTACCCCAGGACTTTACATGGAGTTCTACTGATCTAGTGACCAACCCAGCAGGTATTTTAGCTTATCCACTGATCATGAATTCATATCCATGTACACCTATTCCTCTAGGAACTGAACATCACATAAGCATCATAACTCCTGGCAGCGTTCAGAAGTAACTTACCTTAACTTCCACTCCTGAATAGGGATAACATTCCTTGGGCTATGGTTGTAGGCAGTGGGCTTGGCTCTAGACTTGTATTTTGGGTGGAGGATTTTTACCCTACTTCAGTTTACAAGAGATGATCTCTCAGCTACTTCTGTCTTCATCTGGACCTGAAGACTAGCAATTAAGCACATTCAGTCTTGCTTCTCACTCTGTATATTTCTTTTCTATTACTGGTCCATAAAGATGTTTATCTTATTTATGGTATCATTTTCTTATATTTTTTCTTATATTTTGTTTTTCATTGTTAGGCTTTTGGAGCAAACAGAAAATCTCTTGATCAAAAGTACCAGTCTTAAGACACTTGCTATTCAGTGTCATTTACAAGATTTATATTTTTGATACATCAGAGATTAATGTATTGGATTTAGCCAGTTACCAACACTTTGTCATAGGAAAATACATGTACCTCACAGTTCTTCTTAGCATCTTGATGTGTTTCTTCTGTGAGGGGTCATAAAGAACCGCGAGCAGTATATAGGATCTCAAACTCTGGAAAAAAAATCAAAGGGGAATAATTAAGGTAATGAAGGAGTTTAACGATTAGGCTAGTGAGAGTGAAGGATCTACCTGCTTAAAACTGCAAGAAACCAAAAATTCTTAAGTATTTTAGATAGCATTAGCAGGTCCTAATTCAAAGTTTCTGCTTTCTGATGATGAATTCTGAATCTGATTCTTTATATATTCCTATTCAATATTTCCTGCTGACATGTTACCTTGGCTAAGACAGTTGTACTTTTTGCGCTTCATTTTCTGTTTATAGAATACCAAGTTATTAATTATGAGATCTATAATATTACCTTGAACCATACCTAATAAAAGTGGTTATAAAATCCAATCACCCATGAATGTTGGTTTAGATCACCAGTGGCAACACTATAACATAGTACCAGAAATGCATGGGAAAATGCTTGCCACTACAAAGTAAATAGCTTTCCATTTTATGTATATATAATAACAAAATCAAATTTAATCAAATAGATTTTAAGAAGTCTACCTTTATAGATGAATAGATACTCATAGAGTGATTTTAAGCTGAATTTCAATGCAAACTACTCAATTCATCAATGATCAACATTAAAACCAGCAAATACAACATTAATAGTATATAAAAAAAACTCATAACTCACCATTTTAAGTCAAGTCATACAAAAATGCTAGGAGGGGCAGAAAAATTTATGTGACTTAGCCATTCTTTCAACACATAGTTATTGAGCACATATTATTTGGAAGACAATGGAAAGTAGCTTCTATTGGACATAAAATTATTAAGATGTCTTCAATAAATAAAATGTTTATATATTAATATAGATGAAGCATTATGATAGGGATTGTTAATTTCTTCCAAATATAGTTTATACCTATCTTATTTAGTAACAAAACCCTAATTTTTAGCTGGGCATCTCATCCCCCAGAATCAAAACTGCATTTCTGAGCCTCCTTTGAAACAAATGCTCATGTTGTGTTTTGGCCAATGACACATACTAAATGTCTTCAGACCCATTCAGGGAATAAATGTAAATAAATGGAACATGCCCCTCTCTTTATTTCTCCTTTATTCTTGCTTGCTGGAATGCAGATATGATGCCTAGAACTAAAGCAACTGGACTAAGTGATACAGTAGAAGACTCAGACTAAGGTTGTTGGACAATAATATTCAATGATGCCATTTTTATTATGTGATAGAAAAACAATAGATCTGAACTATCTTTCTCTAAACCACTTTTATTCGTGAAAAATAGGATCATATGTTGTTTAAGCCACTATAATTTTGAGTTTTCTGTCTTGTTCAGGCAACCCCAATTCTAAATGAAACAAATACGTAAACAAGTATACAGTGAAGTGCCCTAAGTTCAGTAACAGAGGAATAAACTTCTATGGCATGTTCAAAAAGGAAAGATTTGGGGTACTACGGACTACTCCTCTTCCCAGGTATCATGAAGTTCCTATATATTCTAACGATTTTGAGCCTAAAATAAAAGATAATCAATTATACAAAGAAACAAGATACCATAAATGAAACCACCATGAGAAATAGATCCAGAAATAACTTAAATATTAACAGCCAAAACATGAGAAAATAACTGTCTACAATATTTAAAAGAAATAAAACAAAGAATTAAAACATGAGGTAAAGCACAAAAGTTGATAAAGACCAACAGATTCAAATAGTCAAATAAAATGTCTTAGAAATAAAGGTATAAAAGAAAAATTTTAAATTATGTATGTGAATCTCAGTTTCAATTAATGGCACAGCACTTCACTCATACTGATTATCCAAAGACAGAAATTATTATGATTAATTAATTGCTCATTAATTTATTATGGACAAAAAACAAACAAATCTACAAAGCTGTTGGAGAACACAGTAGAGAGCAACAGAAAGGAAGCAGAAACTGAAGTCAACCACTCAACTACTAAAAAATAGGAACTACACTTAGTGATATCTGGGTCTTTGCACCACTTTGATTAAGAGCACTTCCTGAATCAAGTAGCATGTTGTAGCAGAAAACTTCATTCTTACTTTCTTGAGATGTTAAAGAGTTTAGTGATGGCAAAACAGTTGGAAAATTAAGGTGACAAATCCTGGAAAGAAAAGAGATGCAGAGCAGTGAGCCCCCAAAATGATACATGAACCCAGCTCAAAACATGGATAACCACCAAAGGACATATATGCAGAGAAGTTTTCAAGAGTTCTGGCCAAAAGGTCTTAAAAACAAACAAACCAAATGGAATTTAATCTGGTAGCCACCACAGGAGAGACAGACTTAGAGGTTTGGTCCCAGCCAAGAGAACTATTTGTAGAACAAAAATCAGCCCTCTTCTGAGGAACATGACTGTGTCCATGACTTTATAATGTATAACCTACTATTTCCACCATAAATTTTTATTTACAAGACATACAACAAAGGAGAAAATATGAAATACCATAAAAAAGTCAGTAAAACCAACCACAAGATGACAAAGATGTTGAAATTAGTAGACAAGGATTATAACAATTAGCATATCTTCTGGCATTTAAAGGAAATTATTTCCATGATATATGAAGAGATGAGGATTATGGGCAGAAAATAAAATCATGAAAATGAGTCAAATGAGAATTTATAACTGAATAGTTAAAATGAAGATTTTCCCAGATGAACTTAGCAGCAGATTAGAGAGAGCAAAAGAAAAAGTCAACTTGAAGATACAGCAACAGAAATTACATAGCCTGAAAAATACAGAGGAGAAATGAAGAGAGCCTCAGTGACTTGTATAATAATATTAAACAACTTAATATATGTGTTTAATATAACAATATAACAATCTCTATATATGTAGCCCCATAAGGGGAGGAGAAGGAAATAGGGACAGATAAAATATTTGAAAACATTTCCAAGAAAGAAAACTTGCATGTCATATAGAAAATATACAGATCAACTTGGAGATTTTGAAAGTTCAATGCAGATAGATACAAAGAAAAGATCATACTCAAAATGTTTTAAACAGAAAGAGAGATCTTAAAGTATACAGAAAATGACCCATTATATATAGAAAAAAATACAAACAACTGAATTCTCAGAAGATACTGTAGAAGTCAATTAAAATGTAATAACATCCAGGTTGTCTTTCTAGTGCTGGAAAAAAATTAGCTGCAAAACTGAATCCTATGTCCAGTGATAATATCTTTGAGAAACGAAGGAGAAATAAATATATTTTCAAGTAAATGAAAATTGATTTTGTCACAAGGAGGCATAAACTATAAAAATACTAAAGGAAGTTTTATATGCTTATGGCAAATGATATCAGATGGAAATATGAATCTATAGAAAGAAACTGATACCAGATAGAAATGTGAATCTATAGAAAAAATGAGGAGCACTACAAATTATAAATATAAATATAGATGTCTGCATGAAAAGACACGAAGAAACTTTAAATGCATAGTACGGAGTGAAAAAAGTTAGTCTAAAAAGGCTACAAACTGTATGATTCCAACTGTAAGATATTCTGGAAAAGGCAAACTATGTACACAGTAAAAACATCATAGACTGCCAGGTATTAGGAGGGTGGGAATGAATATATGGACAATAGGGAGGGGATTTTTAGAACAGTGAAACTATTCTATGTGATAGAATAGTCTATCATCTATGTGATGATGGGTAGATGTCATTATACATTTGTCAAAAACTATAGAATGTACAACATCAAGAATAAACCCTAATCTAAAGTAGGACTTTGGGTGATAATGATGTAGTCAATATAGGTTCATCAGTTGTAAAAAATGTATCACTGTGATGCAGAATGTTAATGTTAGGAAAGACTGCATGTGTAGGGGTAAAGATAAATGAAAACTCTCCATACTTCTCATTCTTCTAAGAATCTAAAACTACTCTAAAATATCATATCTATTAAAGGACATTTGAACCTTAGAGAAATGAAAATATATGTACTTACAAAAACTTGAACATCAATTTTTATAATAGCATTATTCATAGCAGCCAAAAAGTTAAAGCCACCCAAAATAACCATCAACAAACAAATAGATGAACAAAATCTGAAATCCATTCAATGGAATATTATTCAGCTTTTAAAATAAAGGAAGCACTGATAAATGCTACATCATGAATGAAACTGAAAATATTATTTGAGGTGAAAAGAAGCCAATCACAAAAGATAACATAATGCTTTATTTCATTTATATTACAGTCCAGAATAGAGAAGCCTTATGGAGAGAGAAAGAAGATTGTGGTTGTTAAAATACTGTACAGTGAGTAAGAATAGAATGTAATTGGTAGTCAGTAAGATACAAATTTTAAAAATTGCAAAGCATTTGGGAGAGCATCAGCTAAACGTAGCAAGTGTTAGACTTTGCCACATATTTTTAATTCCTTAATAGCTCTTAGTATCCTAAGAACAGAAGGTTTGTGCACTGGCATGATGGTAATGGTGAAAGGCCAAAAGTCTAGCCAATTCTAGAAACCATGCAAGGACATTAATTAAAAGACTGACTTTGTTTATAAAAGAGTTAGGTAGGAAAGTCAATGAGATGAGAAACTGTTCTAATAGACATTGAAAATACCACAAGCCCATGGGATAAAAGGTCATAATGAGGATGTATGTAGGAGTGAAACTGGGGGTTGATGTGGGTAATATAGTAATATAATCTTAAGAGTAAAAGACTGTTTCGCTTTACAATTTTTAAATTTTATTTTGTAATAATTTCAGATTTCGAAAAATGTTGCAGAAATATTAACAATAATTCTTATGTACCCTTTATTTAGATTTTGCAAATGTTACCATCTTACATAATCAAAGCACAATTATCAAAGTCACAAAATTAACACTGATACAATTCTATTATCTAATCTGAAGAACTTCAAGTATCACCAATTTTCCTCCTAATTATTTTTAAATTTCTTTTCAGCATAACAGTATTCATTGTTTTTGCACCACACCCAGTGCTCCATGCAATCTGTGCCCTCTCTAATACCCACCACCTGGTTCCCCCAACCTCCCACCCCCCACCCCTTCAAAACCCTCAGATTGTTTTTCATTGTCCATAGTCTCTCATGGTTCACCTCCCCTTTCGATTTTCCTCAACTCTTTTCTCCTCTCCATCTCTCCTTGTCCTCCATGCTATTTGTTATGCTCCACAAATAAGTGAACCATATGACAATTGACTCTTCTTGACTTATTTCACTCAGCACAATCTCTTCCAGTCCTGTCCATGTTGCTACAAAAGTTGGGTATTCATCCTTTCTGATGGAGGCATAATACTCCACAGTGCATATGGACCACATCTTCCTTATCCATTCGTCCATTGAAGGGCATCTTGGTTCTTTCCACAGTTTGGTGACCATGGCCATTGCTGCTATAAACATTGGGGTACAGATGGCTCTTCTTTGGGGTCAATACCCAGTAGTGCAATTGCAGGGTCATAGGGAAGTTCTATTTTTAATTTCTTGAGGAATCTCCACTCTGTTCTCCAAAGTGGCTGCACCAACTTGCATTTCCACCAACAGTGTAAGAGGGTTCCCTTTCTCCACTTCCTCTCCAACACGTTGTTTCCTGTCTTGCTAATTTTGGCCATTCTAACTGGTGTAAGGTGGTATCTCAATGTGGTTTTAATTTGAATCTCCCTGATGGCTAGTGATGATGAACACTTTTTCATGTGTCTGATAGCCATTTGTATGTCTTCATTGGAGAAGTGTCTGTTCATATCTTTTGCCCATTTTTTGATATGATTGTCTGTTTTGTGAGTGTTGAGTTTGAGCAGTTCTTGATAGATCCTAGATATCAATCTTTTGTCTGTACTGTCATTTGCAAATATCTTCTCCCATTCCATGGATTGCCTCTTTGTAATCATGCCGAGGATGGTCTTACCAAATTGTATGTTTTACACTTCCCTTGGTACACTGTTGGAATTTAATAAAAGTTGGTATGTGATAATGCGCAGCATCACCCCCTAAAGATTGAAAACAAACATTCCCAACCATCTCCATGTATAAAGACAGTAGAAACATGAATCAATTCGTTCTTCTATGAGATACCATATAGGGAAAATTTAATGTTGTATATTACCATGGACTGTCATGCTAATAGCTAACGCACTATTGCATTTCCATGTAAATATCCACATTCTATATTAAAGAACAGCTAGTGGAATGCTGAAATGCTTTGTCCCTGAAAGAAGGTGAAATATTGATGGTATACTATGTTTCCTAACCGCCGATAGGATAAAACAATTTCCTTAGTTCAACATTCAAGCATTTCTAGAACTCAATTCTGACATTCCAGCCACTCTCCAATATCTTATCCTACATGAAATTCTTCCTCCATCTCAAACACTGACACACAAAATATCCTATATGCAGTCTCTTCCATTTGTACTGTTCATTCCAAATTCAAAAACAACATCTTCCCTCTTAATTACTAAAAGTTTACCCATCCTTCATTTCTCTCATGTAGTAAGTGTTCAATACATGTTTCCTAACTAATTCTCTAGAATGTTCTCCCAAATTTTAAAGTAGAGGAAATATAAAACCTTAAGAACCTCACTTAAATACCACTGTCCTTAAGCCAATTATCAATGCGAGGTGACATAGTTTTCTTTAAAGACAAATAAGCAAGTTATGATTCCAATCCACTTTCAAATACTACCTAGTGTATATTTTCAAACTACTTTAAATGGTTTAGAGTAGAACCTGCGCCTGGATGGTCCAGTCAGTTAAGCATTTTACTCTTGGTTCTGGCTCAGGTTTTGATCTCAGGTTCATGGGATAGAGTGCTGCGTCAGACTTTGTACTCAGCACAGAGTTTGCTTAAGACTCTCTCCCTCCTCCTCTTCCATCCCTCCCGCTGACTCCCTCTCTTTTTTCTTGCTCTTTCAAATAAATAAATAAATCTTTAAAAAGAAAAAGAAATGGTTTAGGGTAGAGCCCTATACTACAGTATAAAACCTATTAGAGATTTTTCTCATTTTTAAAAATTTCCTCATGAAAACCACTGCAGTAGAGGCCACCTTCTACCTTCTCTGTGAATAGCAAATATGAGATGAATTCTCTGTGAAGAAAATTAGTAGTGGAGCCTTGGTGTTTAAAAACAATGTGAGTTGCTATTGAATTATGCATCAGTGTCTTTAAAAACTGTATACAATTTCAGTGTTCCAACTTATTCATAAATTCACCTGGAGGAGAACAAAGCAAAAAGGACAAACTACTTGAGAAATTCAATCACTGTGCTATAGATATTTTTGTTAATTGTTCCTCTGAATTATTTGGCATACACATTTTCCAAAGTGACATTTCAAGATTTTACTACATTCTAAACTTTCTGACATCATCCATTTTAAAAGAAAAAATAGTTATTGTTTGACAATAAAACCTATTTTTTTTCCATCAACTTGTACATAACTGGATCTGTTTCTTTCTGGAAGTTTACAACCTTAACATCATACCGATTTCATAGAGCTTCCCTATCCCACATGAAAGACAAAATTATCAGCAAAACTAAAAGGAAGAGAGAGTTAGTGGTTGCCTCCACTTTGTCTCCCTTTCCATTTAGTGTGCATCTTCTCTCCCAAACCAAAATTCTCTCTCTTTCAGAAATTCTGCCCAGAAAACTCTTAAATCTATTCTGGCTGTACCAAGTTTTATGTAAAGAAAAAAAACACAATTACAAAGTTGGACACATAAATACCTGATACATACTTGTTGATAGGCTTTGCATTACAATTATAATGCCAAGCACCTGGATATACATGTAACCTAGGTTTTTGTAACCATGAATATCCTAAGCACATAATGATCTTTCTGAGTAAAATATTTGCAGTTTGCTTTTCCTTCACTGTGTACAGATAGTAATGTGTACTGCATTGCAGAATAATATCTGTAGCTTGAAATCCAGCCTGTGGTCAGTGGAAATGTCAACCTTTTATTTAATGAACACCAAGCAGAGCGTCAGCTCACTGAAATAGGAAGAGAGATAATGCAACTTTAAGGCTTCATTTGAATTTCATAAAAGAGAAGAAAATCACCACCTCTATCCTTCTTACCATGAAGCATTCAATGGAGAATTGCAACTCTAGTTTTCACTACCAACATATCCCAATCTGGATGTTGTAGTACCTTTATGAAGACAGTAGAGCAAGGTTTGATGGGCTTTTCCTGGTTGTTCATTATTCTATTTAATGTCATCATGAAAAGAAACCCCACAACAATGACTCCTCATACCATTTATCTCTTTAGCATCATCATAGACATTAAGAATGCTTTTCTTTGGGAGAAAGAGATCCATAGGTGATGAAAGACTTCTAATACTGAGAGCTAGGTTAATTCACTTGATTGCCAATTGATAATACAATGGATACTCTTTTATCTTCTCCAGAATGGAAAGAACTGCTATCATACCCACGAATAAGTGTGCAAAACAGTGTCAGTGTGAACAGCCAAGTACACAGTAGTTCTCATGGTAAGAGGAAGCCCAGTAGGGAGACATGGGATTTCTACTAGGGGTTGAATACTGATAAGAAAATCATCATGAACTACCAGAACTGTAGCATTTATTCTTACTAGGGGAGATTGGAAAAGACCATATGTTTGGAAGTTCATTATATCAATTTAATATCACCACAAGTGATAGGGATTACCTCTTTTATTCAAGATGTCTACTCATCACAAAAAACTGTATTTCAGTAAATGTCATCTTCCCATCCTTAGTCTTTCCCAAAGGTTACAGGCAAAGTACCCTGAGAGATAACCTGTAGGAGTCATGTTTGGCACAACTAAAACTTTAGTAACTCACCTAATTAGCATCTTATCTCAATTCATTATAATATCAGCAAGTGATTATGTTATGTTTGGTATACTATTCTGTCTTTCTTGAAGCACTTGTTTACCATGGCCATGGTCATCATCTCAATATTTATCTAGGCTTCACCTACACTTGTAATGAGCTAGAGCTGAGGGTTAGAAACCAAAAGAGTATGGATGGGGGTCATGGCAAGTTGGTGCCCTCTCCCCTTGAGGAGAATAAAATTGGGTGCTTCAGGTCAGTTATAGACTGTGGTGAAAGCGGTTGTGAGGGTTCATTTGCTTGTACATAGAAAACGTAGTGTAACCTTACCACACTGCACACATCAGCTCTGTCAGCATCAGAAAAAGAAATGGAACTGAGTTAGAATTGTTCAACCACTCTAGGGAGATGCCAGTGTACACATCTGCATTTCTTCCTAGCTAGGACTGAACAAATAGGCCATTTGCTGCCTGAGGAAGGTAAAATGAAGACAGACCACTCTTTCTCCTACCCTCCCTTTTCTCATTTCCTCTACATTCAAGTAGGGAATATGTTTTGACTTGCAGAGAAATAAGCAGGGTGTTTAAACTGTGTCCTCAGGCTACATGGCAAAGAGAAAGAGTATAATTGAAGCAGGTGTAGTGTTAGGCGAATGGGTGGGGAGGAAATCTATTCAATCCCAGAACACTATTATATGTTGGGGAGGGGAAGGGCAACAGATAATAGGTTCAGCATAGCAGCCAGTCCCCAAGTTAAAAGCATACACCACTGAGAAATAAAGAGATATACTATAAAAGTGTTCTTGGTCACTCTGAACTTTGCCAGCCCTTGAATATCTTGCCAGGGCAGTGGGGGTGCTCAAGTCGTGTCAAATACATACTCTTGTACAGGAGTGTTGGATACATTGCAGAGGGAGGTAGATAAAAGAGAAGAATAGCAGCTGAGCAAAGATTGTGAAAGTGGCCTTTGTATCCTTGCACTTATCTGTTGAGTTTGGAGAAGGCCTGGGGAAAAAAACATCAAACAGAAATCTCTTACTGTGGTTCTCAGAAGAGGAAACAAGCTAGTTCTGAGAATATTCCTATGGTGGCCGGACGCTAAAGCATGTTAAGTGAACTCCAGACATATACATATGCCCGTAAATCCTGCTCAAAGTTGTGACAAACCCTACAATATCACAAATACATTTTCCCAGCCTATTGAGCCCCTGCTTCTCATCACCCATGAACAGAAAAAATCTCTAATGTTATGAAATCATATATAAATATTTAGAACAGTGTAAGAGTTATTTGGCATTGTTGATAGAGCCTCACAAAAAGGGTCCCATTATCTTACTTTGTGGTTTACCAATATGTAAATCCCCAAATTTCTGAGATTTACAGCAGGAGAAGAAACTATTTCTAAGACACTCTTTCTCTAGTAGTGTCAAGGTCGATCTAAATAAAACCTCACTCAAAAAGCTAATTTTACCTAGTGTGGCACAGGTTTTAAACAACTCCATGTTTTCTCACAAGCTTCTCCATTAGAGTAGATAATGACACAGATATTGAAAGGATTTGTTATCAAACACTGTGGGAGGGGACTGATTTTCTTTTTCTTTTTTTTTTCTTTTCTTTAAGTGGGGGAGGAGGTCAGAAAGGAAGAGAATCTTAAGCAGGCTCCATGCCCAGTGCAGAGCCTGACATGAGGCTCCATCTCACAACCCTAAGATCAAGACCTGAGCAGAAATTAAGAGTCAGACACAACTGACTGAGCCACCCAGGCACCCCTGATTTTCTTATACATATCAGGCAGCAGGTCACCAGTGTAGTAGCTCTCTCGAAGGTCTGATATTAAGAATTCTGCAATATTTCAGTTCATTACACAGTTGTAGCTCAGCTGGAAAGGCACAGATATTCCCTTTAATATCTGACATTAAAAGGAAGAGTTAGTATAATTTGTTGTGTGGGGTACATGGCAAAGACAATAATTTGGAGGAAGGAAACATATGTAGGTAGTAACTTTAAAATAATTTCTGTAAATGACAATAAATTATGGATAGTCTTAAAAGTAGCATTAACATTTACCATGAACTAGTCAATCCTAGGAAATCTTAAATTCCCCTTTTTCTGTATCTTTTCTTTTTTTAAATTATTTTTTATTATGTTATGTTAGTCACCATACAGTACGCCATTAGTTTTTGATGTAATGTTCCAAGAGTCATTGTTATAACACCCAGAGTATCTTTTCTACCTCAGTAACATCGTTCCAACTCTGGAACCACCTACAGTGTTTATTGCTGAACCATTCCATTTAGAATTTATCTTGAGGAAATGGAAAGTGCAGTGGACCCTGAAGCAGGAAGTTCTGGTTTAGCCTTTGCCACCAACTAGCCATGGGATGTTTGAGCAAGCATATCCACAGCTCTGTCCTCTGTTTCTTACCATGGGAAATGAAAAGTCTGGATTAGATGCATCACTGATCTCCCTTCTACTACCTAAATCCTATGACTTCCAAATATTGTTCTTAAACTGCTTCAGTGTATCAAATAATCTCAAGTTTGAAAGAGATCTAAATAGTTTAGCCCACATACCCATTCAATATTTGAGACACTACAACATAACATTGGTTCCAAATGGCCATTTAGCCTCTTCAGAAATACTTCAGTGTTTAGAAACAATCTTCCATGGTGGCTCATTGCAATATTTCAGACTATTAAAAAGTTCTTAAAACACATAGAAAATCAGTATTTCTGTTCAATTAAAGATACCATGTATAGCATTAATAAACAGATAGCTGATTAGAAAAAGATAAAGTACCTAAAACTAAAGATGAATTAACATCCACTATATGGTAAACTGCTAAATATAAATAAGTAAACTATAGAAATTATGAGAGAAAACTGAACAAACTATTCAGATAGTAGGTTTACTGATGAAGAAACCCAAATAATAACAAACAATTGAAGCAAAGTGGAATTTAAGATAGTGAGCTCTCAGTTTACATTGATTACACTGACCAGTTATAGTAGTGAATAATCTGCCACATGTTGGCAGGGATATGAGGTTAGATCAGGCCTCTGGACGGCCCAAGGAATGAATGAAATCCTTGTCCAAGACTGAAGATCCCACAAAAATATTTTTGCATTTTTGATGCATAACCAGAAGAACAAGAAGCATATATAGCAAAGACTCTGTGTGGTCAGTAAAATCTGAAATATTTATTATCTGGCCTTTTGTGAATAAAGGTTGCTGACCCATGAACATCAAGATCTCTCACCCACTGTTTGTAGAAGGAGCCATTCTAGAGAACAGTATGGAATTATTCATCAAACTAAGTGTATGCACACTGTGTAATCCAGAATATACATTCTCACAGAAGTACAAAAATATACGTGTCTAAGGCAAAATTGTTTATGGCAGCAAAGAGATGGACATGTTCATCACTGGAGTATTTGACAAGGCAAAATGTGGTGGATGCACATTATGGAGATTATGTGGCATTTAGAAATGACAAAATAGATATATATGCAGCAAATTAAATAGAACTTTAAAAACATCTCAAGTGAAAAAGGAAAATAAATAGAATGAGATCTATATAACAATACCATCTATGTAAACTAAAAATGCACACACACAAAACAACAAAACACATTTTACAAAAGACTTAAACATTAAGAGATTAGAACAACTGCCTGAGGGAATGAGAAAGGGAAATAAATACAAACAAACAAGTATGGACCTTGCAAGTAACAATATCAGTGTGCCATCAACCAAAAAGTATGATTAACCCAACCCTCCACAACAGAGATGCAGTAAGGAAAAAAAAAATGTTCTTAAAATAAGATGAATTCTTTCAAGTAACACCTACCTACTTTTTGGTCCCAGTTATATCCTCTATTATGTAAAATTAGTACAATCTTTCTTCCACACATATCAATGACAACTCCACTTCTCAGGCTCTCTTTCTTCTATATACACAGTTGTAGAATCTGGATGAATTTTCTTAGTATGACAACAAGAAATGAACTTATTATTCCATATATAGGCTAACCATCATGTAGTAGAATGAAACTATTGATTTCATTTCAAGCACTATATTTCTCTCAGAGAGGCCTAACTCGGAATTAGGGGCAAAAATCTTGCATTCTAACTCTTCCCCACCATGAGTCACACTGAACATTGTTTTTGACATACACCAGTAACTTTGTAAATGCACACTGATTGATTGTACATAAGCATATACCTCTCCAGTGCAGAAAACTAAATAAAAAATCATCATAGGTTTAGTTTCTTGTACTAATATGTCCTGGACATACAGCTAACAAAACAAATCTATCATAATCTCAAGTGATAAATTTCAACAGTGGAGAAATAAATTTCCTATAAGGACTTGGATAAATTCAAAACTTTAGTCAATAAACTGTATATTAATGGGGTCATGTGTGCAGTGTGCATTATTTGAACATAGACTGAATCAAATATTGGGTTGGGATCTTGATATAGTATTAGTGAATATCATACCTATATGGATGAATATATATATGGTTGATTCACTTTTTTTGGTTGTAGAAATAGCTGTGTTGTTCTGATTGCTCAATGATCCATCATTTCTTTGACTGCTAACTTCAAATCCATCTAAAAGAGCATCTTCAACTAGATGGATAATCATAGAACTGAGTCTATACACAGATTAACAAAACCTTTAAAAAACCACCTTATTCTTTAAAGTTAATGAAGTATCTATGTCAAAGAATGATATCTCTGAAGGTTATGACATTCTAATTATGTGTTTCCAATGGCCATAAAAAAAAAAAAAAAGACAAGCAAGAACAAATGTTGGCAAGGATGTGTGGAAATGGGAACCTTTGTGTACTCTTGGTGGGATCTATTTGTTGGTACAGCCACTGGAAAACGGTATGGAAGATTCCCCCCCCAAATTAAAAATAGAACTAATGGATGACCCAGCAGTTCCACTTTTGGAAATAAGTCCAAAAGAAAAAAAACACTAACTTGAAAACTTATCTATACCCCCTTGTTCATAGCAGCCAATACATGGAAATCACCTAAGTACTCCATTGGTGGATTAATGGATAAAAAAGTTGTAGTAAATATATATACACACACACACATACACACGCTCATATATATATATACACATACACACACTATATATATATAATGTATATACACATATATAATGTCTATATGTATATGTAAATATATAATGTATATAATGTGCATGTGTGTGTGTGTGTGTGTGTGTATATACACGTATTCAGCCATACAAAATGAAGAGTTCCTACCATTTGTGACAACATGGATGGTCCTTGAAGGCACTGTGCTAACTGAAACAAATTAGACAGTGAAAGACAAATACTACACAATTTCATTTATATGTGGTATCTAAAACCAAAACCAAAACACCCAAATTCCTAGTAAAAGAGATCTGATTTGGGGTTACCAGAGGTGGAGGCAGAGCAAGGAATTAGAGGAAGGAAGCCAAAAAGTACCAACTTCTAGCTATAAGATAAATAAGTACTAGGGATATAACGTACAGCATGAGGATCATAGTTAACACTGGTGTATGATATATACCAAAGCTGTTAAGAGAGTTAATCCTAAATGTTCTCATCACAAAGAGATTTTTTTTCTTTTCATTATATCTATATGAGATGATGGATATTAGGTAAACATAATGATGTGGTAATTATTTCACATAATTTAATATATGTAAATCAAACCACCATGTTATATGCCATAAACTTATACAGTAACACATAGTAATTATTTCTCAATAAAACTAGAAAAAATATATGAATATTTTTAGTAAACTTGGAAATAGGCAGAAGTGAATTAAGAGGTACAAACTTCCAGTTATAAAATAAGTCATGGGGATGTAACACACAGCATAGGGAATATAGTTAATAATACTGCAAAAACTTTGTATGGTGATTGATGGTAATTACATTTATCATGCAGATCATTTGCTAATGTATAAAAACATATCAAATCATTATGATGTATACCTGAAACTAATAGGATATTATATGTCAATTGTACTTCAGTATAAAGAATTGTTTTTCTAAATTAGACCAAAGCTTTTGCTGTGAATGCTTAATTAAAACAAGCATATAAGATTTTAAAAACTGGAAAAAAATAATTGAATGAATATTTTTAAGAAAGTTAAATGAAGGAGAAGTAGAGAACTCAAAGTATATTCACAGCTTTATTATATTTGTTTAGAGACTTTTAAAAAAGATTTTATTTATTAGAGAGAGACCATGCACACTTGGTGGGAGAGGGGCTGAGAGAGAGGGAGAAGCAGACTACTTCTGAGCAGGGACCTTCTCCTCTCTCCCCGGGATCATGACCTGAGCCACCCAGGCACCCTAGAGACATTATTTTTATTCTCACCAATGCATCTCACAGAAAAATGCTTTATCTCTTTCTAATCCAAAACACACTGAAAAATATAAACTTTCACTGTCTTTCTCCAAAGTTCAAAATATACTTATGAGATCTAGCATATATTTTTCAGGCTATGAAGGTGAATGTACCATGGCTTTCTGCTGTGTATCTTCATGGAAACTTTCCATCGCAGAAACCAAACATGTTTGGATAAGGTTCATTTGCATATCTGCAAGTCAACAGGATAACAAAGAGCTTCCACAATAAAAGGAAAAATACCAAAGTATAACAGAAACACACGCAACTCTCCAAACTTCAAGAATCCCATGAGCATCTGGAGATAATCCATCTTGCTGTCTCTTAATTGCCAATAGGTTTATCACAACTTCCACAGTTTCATTTTTAAGCAGGCTGAACTGTAAAGCATTGTTATAAGTAGCTCACTAAAGTGTGTAAGGAAAAATGGAAAATTATAATTCATTTTCACTCAGGAAGACAGGAAATCAGGAAAGGGACTCATTCACTTTTCTCAGATACTTTTTGGGCATAGGTAGAAATGAAGAAACTGATGACATTCGCATCTGATGATAAAATATGGTTACACATCTTTTATGCAATTTCTCTAATACATAATTCCTATAGAGGAAAAAAGTAGTTAACTTGTGGAAGTTTATCTGTTTTTGTTTGGGCTTGAATTATGAAACTGACTACATGCAAAACTGTGATAAGCTTTAGTGTTAATAGAAATTTGATTTGAATGCCGATAAGCCTAGAATTAAGTATCTCAGAATACTTACTAGGCAACGACTCATTGGGAAATATACTTTTTCCTTCCCAATATGTTCATCAAATCCATAGGTCTTAATTTTATTTGTGGTATATTCAGTATTTATGAATTTACAGAATGGCCTACAGAATAATTTTTGCTACAATGGTTGGTTGCCTACTAAATATCCACTTCTCCTTCTTTTTCTTGCAAAAACTCTATTTCATGTGTCTACTCCTGCCCCACATGACTCAAGGGCTAAGGATCCTATTCTCAGCCCCAGGCAAAAATCTTGATCAGTCTATACCAATTGTTGTGGCCCTATTCTCACTGCCAGTATTTGGTTTAATGGTAATCATGTAAATTGTTGCCAATGAGACATGAGTGAATATTTGTTGGTGGCTTCTGAGAAGTATTTCCTCATTCCTCAGAAGATGACACCAATGACATGACTAATGCAAGTCATCATTAGGATTAAAGTAGATAAAGAGTTCAGAAAACTAAAGAAATACAGTAGAAATACTTATGTATCTAATTATTTAAAATTTATTTGTTCTAGGCTCTTAAAAATACCACTTATAAAAATTCACAATTCTTCTGTCTTGTTTATCTGAGTTCTCAAGGATAATTAATAATAGGGTCTTCATTTTAAATTTCATCTTCATTTTATTATTTTTAAGATTTTATTTATTTATTTGACAGAGAGAGATCACAAGCAGGCAGAGAGGCAGGCAGAGAGAGAGAGAGAGGGAAGCAGGCTCCCTCCTGAGCAGAAAGCTCAATACAGGACTCTATCCCAGGACCCTGAAATCATGACCTGAGCCGAAGGCAGAGGCTTAAAGCACTGAGGCACCCAGGTGCTCTCCATCTGCATTTTAAATATAAACTAATGGTTAAAAATAATGGACTAAATGCCTATGTTTTTCCCACTTGAAACTCCTAAGTAATGCTGATAATGTTATAATAACAAATAGTGACAATAATAACTTTTGACATTTTTTCTTCAGGTACTTTGGCCAAACACTGTTTTAAGTACTTTACATGTACTAATTTCGATAATATAGGTGCTTTTAGTATCCTTATTTTTCAACAAAATAAATAAATAAATAAATAAATGGAAAGAAACAGACTCAGACAAGTAAATTACCTATGATTCCTCAGTTGGTAACATGACACCACAAAAATTCAAACCCAGAGAGGGGCACCCGGGTGGCAAAGTCGGTTAAGTGTCTGACTCTTGATTTTGGCTCAGTTGTGACCTCGAGGTCCTGAGATCAAACTCCATATCAGGCTCCGGGCTCATCATGGAATGGAGTCTGCTTAAGACTGTTTTTCCCTCTGCCTTTGCCCCTCCCCCACCTCTCTCTCTGATAAATAAATGAATCTTTAAAAAACTTCAAACCGAGAGAGATCAGCTTTAGAACCTTGGCCCTTAAACAAGGGGAATTAAAAAATTCATAAACCCATGAGGACAAAGGTAACAGGAGAGGAGACAAAAAGGGTGAATTGGTGGAAAAAATGATGAATTGATGGAAAAATGAATAGAGGAGTGTTGACTGAACAAAGCTGAGAGGAATCAATGTCTACATAACAACAGAAGGGGGTATTAGTGAGAAGCAAACTAATACAACCCATGGAAATTGGGAAAGGGAGCTTGAGACACATCAAAAGATACATGGAGTAGGTGTAGAACAGAAAAAAAGAATTATTTAAAGCATGTATAAGAATTAGTTCGATTTCAAGGGCCCCTTCTTTACCTTAGTAAGTGACTAGGTATCTGTTTTTGGAAAAATTAAAGAAAGGCTCCAGAGTGTGATATCAAGCAGAGTGGTAGACAGAAGAAAGAGCTTTTTAAAAACAGTAGGATTAAGTTAAAGTTTTCACATTTTCTGGCTCTCCAGGCAAGAGATTATATAATTCATCTCTGATGAACCAGTGTCTCCCCAGAGGGGGCAACCTCATACACTAATACACACAAATTGGGAGTTCCAGCCCTCCAAAACCTATGTTTCTGTATAGTCACTCTATACTAAAGACCACCAGTTAACTGACAAAAGAACAAAGGGTTTTCTTTCTTTTTTTAAAATTATATACATGTTTTTCCTCTGTACTTTATTTTAAATACATTAATTTTTAAATGATGCTCATCTTTTTTTCATCTGGTGGTAAAATATTAGTGCAACTTTTCATTAAAAAAAAAAAGGTTTACCACAGATATAAATGAATTTTCCCAATTGGAAATGGCCCTTCAGTTACCATTAAATGCAACTTCTCAACCTAACTTAAGTTACCAAGAAAAAGAATTGGTAGTTGCCATTATAAGCAAAAACATAAACTACTACAGCATCACCTACATTGCTCCTTAGAACACAAACTTTGAAAGAACCAGAGACACTTTATAGAAGTTTTGTTGGTTTTGAAAAGGCACATGGGTGTGGTTCTTTTGTTTTTTACATTCTAGAAATTTTGCCACCACCACTCTGTTCCTGTTGCAGAGATGACATCCATGACTATCAGTAAAGACAAGAAGGTTGTTCAAACGAAAGAAAGCCAGAAGCCAAAAATTTAACTGCACAGTAACAATGTACTTTTCTTCAGGCAGCCTTGTGTTTCCTATATGTTCAATTTTCTAACATGCATTAGAATACATAAACTTGTATTCTAATGATTTTACGTTTTAACATGTTAAAAATCTGAGAAAGGACGTGACCTGGGAGAGAGAGAAGGGAGAACGCTTATCACAATGAAAATAGATACATTCATACCCAACTATATACTAAGAATATAATCCACTTAAGTTTCCAGGAATAATACTTCTCAAAGCTTCCCCTTCACTTATGGGAAAGATATCTCCTCTGTGCCATTAAGTGGGGGGAAATCTGTTTCAACAGAAACAGTTCACAACAGGAAAGACTTTAACTTTGGTCCACTTGTCTGTTAGCCCAAGGACAGTCACACTGCCCATCATCAGTTCAAAAACCCAACACATAAATTTAGAAATATATTCATTTGTTATTTCATTCTAACACAGACATAGGTGTTCTGTTCTCATTCCCTGCCCTTTCAGCTTGGGAATCCACTGTTGATTTGGTCTCTAAACCATCAGCATCTTCGCGATCTTCCCTGGTAGCCTCAGTAGAATCTGCTTGGGTGGACTCTCTCTCCTCCTGGTTCATGACTTCAGGGGTCACTTGTTCCAAGTCGGCTTCTAGAAGTTCAGTCTGTACTTCTACTGGCATTTGATTTACCCGCTCGACGTGCAGCTCCTCCACGTGTACTTCAGTACCTTCTTCAGTCTGAATTTGACCCACTTCTAGATAATTCACCTGGACCTGCTCTGGAAGATCACTCATATGTGAATCATGCACTTGGCTGTCCTGGAGCAGATCAGGATGGACCTGTTCCACAATCATTTGTGCTGAATCCACCTGAAGCTGAAGCAATGGTAACACATGCACCTTCCCAACTTGTTCTATAATAGCCATTGATGTCACAGGTTCAGTCTGCACACGTGTTTCTACTGAAAGAACTTCTTCAGTTACTAGACACTCTGAAATATTGTGAGTATCACTGAGATGCCTCCTGAATTCATTTCCTTGCATAAACCACAAGTCACATAAAGAACAGTGGTTGGGTTTATCTCCAGTGTGTATTACCAAATGATCTTTGAACAGGTCCCAGCTGTTAAACACACTGTTACAGACCTGACATTCATAAAGCTTCTTTCTTCCCTTTTTTGCCCGTACTCCAGTCTGGCATGCAGTCAGATGACATTTGAGGGTGCTATTTCTGGCAAATCGTTCATGACAATTTGGACATTCAAAAGGTTTTTCACCTGTATGTTTTCGAAGATGCTCTTTAAAATGTCCAAAGTGGTCAAACTGTTTCCCACAGTATTGACATATGTGAATTTTTTTCCCAGTTCTTTGCTTCTTACTGACTCTGCCTTCTTGGATGTGGTAACAGTTGAGGTGCTGTTTCCATGCACTCTCCCGAAGATAACTTTTATTGCATATTTCACACTTGAAACTCTCAGTGGGGTGTAATTTCATGTGTTCCTTAAAATGGTAAAGCAATTTAAATGAACGGTTACATTTCTCACATTGGAACAAGTCCTTCACATGTGACAGCTGAAGTTCCACAATTTCAATACCTTCTACCTGTTTGCTTGTGGAGTCAGATGCACAACCATCTTCTTTTATCTGCCCTTTTCTATCACCTTGCTGGTACTTGCTGGTAATATCTGCCAACAGTGCCAGGGAGGAATCATCAGAGGACCCTGTGCTCTGAATGTACTTTATGGACTGCTTGGTAGAAGCCACTTTCTCCAACGTTCCGATGCCTTCATCTTCCACTTCAATTGTGCCTTCGGCAATCCGCATCTCAATTTCGACAGGTTCTGATTCTGCAGAGGGCAATGACTCAGTGATAACATTTGAAGTTTCTGCAATCTTTCTTTTCTTTGCCTCACTTTTTCCTGTGGTATTTTCCTCTAGTGGAACGGAGTTTTTTTTGTTCCTGACTTCAAGGGCTTTGATAGCTTCTAGCATTTGTAGGAACTCTGCTGCTTTCCATACATCATTGGCTTCTTCTTCTCCTTGTATCATTAATTTTGCTGTGTATGTGAACTCAATTAAATGACGGAAGGCCATTTTACTAACACCTTCTATCTCCACCAAAGTTTCCCGAGTAAACTCCTGAAAGAAATTGTAGAAGAACTTACTGCAAGCAGACAAAACAGCCTTGTGGGCCTTAAAATGATGTCCGTCGACAATGAGGGTGATGTCAGTAAACTGATCCTGCTCTCGCTGTTCATTCAATCGGTCCAGAATCATTTTATGATGTTCTGGGAACTCCTGAAGGCATTCCATCTTCTCTTCAGCCTCCATGGCGGTCCGGTTGCTGTTGACGTGCTGTGTCACACGCTGGGCTCCAGCTGACGCGGACAGGTCAGGACGCCAACTAAGCGTCAACCAAGCAGCGACTACTGAGGAAATGGGCCCCACCCCCACCCTCGGACTAGTAGGCAGAGTGGGGGGGAGGGGGGAGGGGAGAGAGGAGGAGGAAGGAGGGGGAGAGGAGGATAGGGGGGAGAGGAGGATGGGGGAGGGGGAGGGGGAGAGGAGGATGGGGAGGGGGAGGGGGAGAGGAAGATGTGGTGGGGGAGCTGCCACTGCAAACGCTAGCTTGTGATCCTCCCTTTCTCCTCTCCGGCACTCAGAGCTGCTTCTTCCTCGCTTTCCCCTCTTGGGGTGAAACTCAGCCCACACTGTTCTCTACTCCCTCGCCCTCCATTTCCTCACGAGTGCCCAGATACTGCCTCCGCTGGGTCTGGCCCTGCGCTCCCTCTGAGACCCGGACAGCCGCCAACAAAGGGTTTTCAAATCACTTTTTGTTTTCACTCTTAAATATAAATTGACAGCTCTTATTTCACTCTTAAATATTAAGAGTGAAGAGCTAAGGACAACTATTTGCAGAAATCTGCAATATAAAACACAGGTTAAAATGAACAAACAGAAAAGGGGAACAAGACGATACTATAAGATAAAATTTTTTAATCCTCTAATACCTTAGAATATTCAGCATCCATGGAAACAATACAAAACTGGGTGCTATATCATAAAAAGGAATAAGAAAAAAATCTTGGAAATTAAGTCAAAGTTGAGGATATATATAGATTGTACATCCTTTCCTGATTAAAACTCTTCATAATATAGGGATACAGGGAACATACCACAATATCATAAAAGCCATCTACGAAAAACCCACAGCATATATCATTATAAAAAGGGTAAATCTGAGAGCTTTTCCCTTAAGGTCAATAACATGACAGGGATGCCCACTCTCACCACTTTTGTTCAACATATTACTAGAAGTCCTAGCATTAGCAATCAGACAACAAAAAGAAATAAAATGTATTCAAATTGGCAAAGAAGAAGTCATACTTTTTCTCTTCACAGATGGCAGGATACTTTATGTGGAAAACACAAAAGAATATACTCCCAAATTTCTAGAACTCATACAGCAATTCAGCAATGTGGCAGCATATAAAATCAGTGCACAGAAATTAGCTGCATTTCTATACACTAACAATGTAACTGAAGAAAGAAAAATTAAGCAATTGACTCCCTTTACAATAGCACCCAAAACCATAAGACACCGAGGAATAAACCTTACCAAAGAGGTAAAGGATCTATTATCTAGAAACTACAGGACCCTTATGGAAGAAATTGAGGAAGATACAAAGAGATGGAAAAACATTCCATAATCGTAGATTGGAAGAATAAACATTGTTAAAATGTTTATGTTGCTCAAAGCAATCTACACTTTCTATTAAAATACCATTGACATTTTTCACAGAGCTGGAACAAATAATCCTAAAATTTCTATGGAACCAGAAAAGACCCTGAATCATCAGGGGATTGTTGGAAAAGAAAACCAAAGTTGGGGGAATCACAATGCCTGACTCCAAGCTATATTACAAAGCTGTGATCATCAAGACAGCATCATATTGGCACAAAAACAAACATATAGATCAATGGAACAGAATAAAGAACCTGGAAATTGACCCTCAACTCTATGGTCAATTAATCTTTCACAAATCAAGAAAGAATACCAAATGAAAAAAGACAGTCTTTTCCATAAATAGTGCTGGGAAAACTGGACAGCCACATGCAGGAGAATGAAACTGAACCATTCTCTTATATCATACACAAAGATAAACTCAAGATAAATGAAAGACCTAAATGTGTGATAGGAATCCATCAAAATCCTAGTGGAGAACATAGGCAGTAACCTCTTCAACATCAGCCACAGCAACCTCTTTCAAGACCTGTCTCTAAAGGGAAACAAAAGCAAAAATGAACTTTTGGGACTTCATCAACATAAAAAACTTTTGCACTACAAAAGAAACAGTCAACAAAACTAAGAGGCAATGAAAGAATGAGAGAAAATATTTGCAAATGATATTTCAGATAAAGGGCTGGTATGCAACATCTCAAATTCAGTGTTCCAAAAAAACAAATAATCCAGTCAAGAAATGAGCAGAAGACATGAACAGACACTTCTCCAAGGAAGACATACAAATGGCTAACAGACACATTAAATGTGTCTGTTCAACATAAAAATGTTCAACATCACTAGCCATCAGGGAAATACAAATCAAAACCACACTGGAATACCACTTTATACAAGTTAGACTGGCAAAAATTAAAAAGACAGGAAACAACAAGTGTTGGTGAGAATGGGGAGAAAGGGGATCACTCCTACACTCTTGGTGGGAAGGCAAGTTGGTACAGCCACTCTAGAAAACAGTATGGAGGTTCCTCAAGACATTAAAAATAGAGCTATAATATGACCTAGAAAGTGCATGACTAGGTATTTACCCCAAATAAACAGATATAATGAAAAGAAGGGACAGATGTACCCCAATGTTCATAGCAGCAATGTCCACAGTAGGGAAACTGTGAAGGAGCCAAGATGTCCTTCAATAGATGAATGGATAAAGAAGATGTGGTTCATATATAGCTATCAGAAAGGATGAGTACCTACCATTTACATTGCTATGGATGGAACTGGAAGGGATTATGCTAAGTGAAATAAGTGAAGCAGAGAAAGACAATTATCACATGGCTTCACTCATATCTGGAATATAAGGAATAGAGCAAAGGACCACAGGGGAAGGGAAGGAGAACCGAATGGGAAGAAATCAGAGAGGGAGACAAACCATGAGAGATTCTGGACTCCAGGAACCAAACTGAGGGTTATAGAAGGGAGGGGGGTGAGGGGATGGGGTAGCCGGGTGATGGGTATTAAAGAAGACGTGTGGTGATGAACAGTGGATGTTATACGCAACTAATGAATCATTGAACACTACATCAAAAACTAATACTGTACTATATGTTGGCTAATTGAACTCAATAATAAAAAAGAGGGTAGAAAAATCAAAGAAAATAATCATTACAATGATAATAACAAATTCTCTATAGTTTTTATAAGGTTCTAGTACTTTACATCCTTTCATTTTCTCTTTACAGTGAGTGGTAGGATAGACACTATTAATTTTGCATATGAAGAAAATGAGTCACAGAGAAGATAGCTAACTCAACCAGGGTCAAACCTAGTAAATTGTGGAGCTAGATTTAGAACCTAGACAATATAATGCCAAAGGAAATGCTTATATAACTACTACACTGCCCCCTTAGACAAAAGGAAAGAAAAGGTAGAGCTAACTATATAAAAATGGTAGGATCAGTCCAAGAAGTCTGACAAGCTCTAGCCAAAAAATTATATAAATAAATAAATAAAAAGGGAGGGAATAAAAGTATCAAAAAAATGACTCTAATAATATTTCACAATGGAAGGACATGGATGTTGGGTAAAAGGATTTAACATAGGGACACTTGGTTGGCTCAGTCAGTTAAGTCTCTTGACTCTTGATTTTAACTCAGGTCATGATCTCAGGGTTATAAGATAGATCCCTGCCTGGAGCTCCATGCTCAGCAGGGAGTGTGCTTGAAATTCCCATCCCTCTTCTCCCACAGCCCCATTGTCCCACTCATGCTTGAAGGTACTCTCTCTCAAATAAATAAATCTTTTTTTTTTTTTTTTAGTGTCTTAACATATCTCTACCTCCAGATCCACTCAATAAATGAAAAGAGGCTCAGACCAGGACACATCTTCAGCAAATTTCAGTATACTATATATAAAGACAGGATCCTAAAACCTTCTAGAAATAACACAAGTCACATACAAAGGAGAAAATCAGAATCATACCAGAGCACTCAACTACCACAGTGTAAACTAAAAGATTCACAAGTGGAAAATGACTTTTCACTTATAACTCCATGCCCAGAAAATCTATCAATTAAGTATGAATGTAGAATGCAGTTTTTTTTTTTCGTTTATTTATTTTCAGCATAACAGTATCATTATTTTTTCACCACACCCAGTGCTCCATGCAATCCATGCCCTCTATAATACCCACCACCTGGTACCCTGACCTCTCAACCCCCCACCACTTCAAACCCCTCAGATTGTTTTTCAGAGTCCATAGTCTCTCATGATTCACCTCCCCTTCCAATTTACCCCAACCCCCTTTTCTCTAACTCCCCATGTCCTCCATGCTTTTTATGTTCTACAAATAAGTGAAACCATATGATAATTGACTCTCTCTGCTTGACTTATTTCACTCAGCATAATCTCTTCCAGTCCCGTCCATGTTGCTACAAAACTTGGGTATTCCTCCTTTCTGATGGAGGCATAATACTCCATAGTGTATATGGACCACATCTTCCTTATCCATTCATCTGTTGAAGGGCATCTTGGTTCTTTCCACAGTTTGGTGACCGTGGCCATTGCTGCTATAAACATTGGGGTACAGATGGCCCTTCTTTTCACTACATCTTTATCTTTGGGGTAAATACCCAGGAGTGCAATGGCAGGGTCATAGGGAAGTTCTATTTTTAATTTCTTGAGGAATCTCCACACTGTTCTCCAAAGAGGCTGTACCAACTTGCATTCCCACCAACAGTGTAAGAGGAATGAAGATTGTTCGAAACACATAAAGTTTCAAAAAATTTACCTCTGCTCTGCCCTATCTCAGGAAAACAGCAAGAATGTACTTCACCCAAACATAGAATATAATAACAAGAAAATGATATGGATAATAGTATTAAGAAGGGTATTCCAATTCTTTTGAAGAGCTAAAGGACATGAGTTTACAGAACAAAAAATTTCTCAAATAGTGATAAGCACATACTGATGTAACACAAAATTATGACAAAATACCCTTTGGAGACACAGAACAAAAAAATATAGGAATTATTTCAAAAACTGTGTTAGGAGAAATTACACTTCCAAAGTATTAATACCACTCTGAGATTCATTGAACACATTAGTGTTAAACCCCTAATCTCCCTTTACCTGACAAATCTTGCTATAGTTCTGTGTGATTTCACATTCATTTGGGTTGACACAGATCCCATTTGAGCATAATAGTTCATTACCCACCCTTTAACCTCAATGACCTTCACCTACACTCCCCTTCAAATACCCAAGTCCATGACCATCCCCTGGACTTCATTGTCATTAACTACTGCAGCTTTGAAAATTTCAACTCCATTTATCCCATTTTCATTTGTTTTTTCTTAGAGAGGGAGAGAGAGAGCGAGCAAGTAACCATGAGTAGGGGGCAGGAGGGGCAAAGGGAGAGTAAATCTTAAGCAGGCCCCAAGCTCAGTGCAGAGGCTGACTTAGGGCATGATTTCATGATCCTGGGATCATGACCTGATCCTAAATCAAGAGTCAGACACTTAACCCACTGAGCCACACGGGTACCCCTCCATTATCCCACTTTCTAATCACAATGATTTATCCTTCCATTAATCTCAGTCTCATAGCACTTATTCTTTGACTTTATTGATATCACAAGTATCTTAACTTCTTTATAACAACTTAATTGTCTTGGCCTTGAAAACTAGATGTTTCCTTCTTCCCTGTACAAACTAGGTCATGTGGTCAATTACATTGAGTTAATTAATTAGTATTTCATAAGCTCCATCAATTATTTTGCCTTCTTAGGCTTCTTCCCCACAAAACCACCAATCTTGGATAAATCCAAAAATGTACCTTCTTCAATACTTACACATGCATGACTGATGGATAGTGGAGAAAACAATTGAACTGTGTGGTTTCCAATATTAAGTGATCTTCTACGTGGCTTCCAACACAAATTACTTGTCCCTGACTAACCCCAATGATGGCCAATGTCTCAAATTTCAAAGGTCATTTCTGAATTTCTGTTTTACTAGACCTATTAACACCATTTGACACTGTTTATTATTCCCTCCACCTCAAAACATTTTCCTCAGTATCCACTCCTGAGATACCACCTTCTTTATTGGCCATGCTTTTTTATTCTCCTTCGATATTTCTTGTCCTTCCCAATCCCTAAAGGCAAAGAACTAAAGCTCAGTCCTTCATATTACCTTTTCTATTCAAACACATTACATAAATGGACTCATCCAATTTTACAGTTATAAATAAGAGCTATAGGTTGATCACCTTCAAATTTGTATTTCCAGCCTGACCTTTCTAAAGGTCAAGATATTCCTGACCTGAAATCAAGATACACATATGAAATCACCAACTTGGTATTTATATCTTAAACTGGACATGATTCTCACCTTTTGCCAACTTGCTCTTACTATGTACTAACTGGATTCAATATGTGGCAGTTACGTTTTCCTAGTTGCTCAGTCCAATATTTCTTAGAGCTATCCTCGACTTCTCCCTTTCTCTCATATACCACATCCAATCCTTCAGCATGTCTTGTCAGAAATTGCTTTAAATGTATTCAGAATCCCATTACTTCTCATTACTTCTTCTGCTAGGACCCTGATACAAATCACCATCACCTATCACTTGATTTAATTACTTCAACTACTTTAAATATGTTCTTCCTGATTTTGATTCTTCCCTCATGGTCTTTTTTTTAAAGCAGACAGAATGATCTTTTAAAAAATATTATATAATTCCTCTGTTCAAATCTCACCAATGCCTTCATGTGTTAGAGTAATTGACAGCGCATAATACAATCTAACACCTGGCTACTTCTTTGTTCTCACTATATTCTGCTTCAGCCACATTGGTTCCCTCCTGTTCCTCAAGCAAAACAAGCAAATCCTCCTCTCAGCAATTTGTTCTAATTTGTGCTTGGAATGATCCTCCCACCCTCCCCTATATACTATCACCTCCACATATTAGCATGACCTGATCTCTCATACCCTTTAAAACTTACTAAAATACTACTTTATTACAAATAATTTCCAGGCCTACTTATAAAACAGCATCCATATCCATCTTTATCTCCTTATCTTGACTTTCTTATATGGAATTATTCATTGCCTGGCAATTTTTTTTTAAATTTTTTGTCCCCCTCCCCAAGAATATAAGTCTCAAAGGGTTAGAGACATCATCTGTTTTGCTTATTGCTTAATTTCCAGAGCCCAGAACAATGTTTGTCAGTAGATATTAAAATATTTTCCATTATCAAAATCCTCTATTAACTCTATTCTCTAATCTTACAAGTGTTACTTTCCCTGATATTATATTCTTTATCACTGCTTATACCATTACACTATGATTTATGTCCCAATAATTCTACCCTTAAGGTCACAAATTGACTAGATTGTTATGATCTGAGTCATTATTTTTACCTGATTTCTCTGTAGCCTTTGACCCTGTTAAATGTTCTCCCCATTTTGAAATGCTGCCCTTGATATCCATAGCACCATAATTTTCTGTTTCTCCTTATACTCATCATGAATGTTCCTTCTCAATCTCTTTAATACCTTTTCTTCTGTTTGTCAGTCAAATGTTAGTTTCCTGCAGGATTTTCTTATAGATTCACCTTGCTTTTCCTTTTTCCTGTAGACATTCTCCATAGGGAGTGTTATGAAGTCCCACAATTTTAATTTAACCATCCATATCCAGGTAACTCCTATAATCTGTATGACCAGAATGCTAGCCAAGTCCTGGATAGTCTGATTTAGAGCAGCTCATCCAACACGTGAGAGTTTAGCACTCTTGGATTCTGTATCTAACTATTGCACTATGTCATCCAGAATATAGGCCAATAACTGAAAGCAGTGAATATCACCATGAATTTTGCTCCTTGACAGAGACCGTGGCTCTTCCACTTAGCACTTTTTTTCATAGTTCACTGAAAGCTTGATTTTTATTTACCTGATCTATGAAGGATGAGTACCCTCCTAAGGATAAGCTTGAATCTAGAATTGAGCATGTGGCTTAGATAACTATGGTGTTTTTAGGGCCCACCAGAAATGAGATCCAGAAATACTTATTCTTTGATAGTGCCTCCATATATACTTTACATAGGGTCAGACCCTAGAGCTTTATCAAATAGAATTCACCATTTTAAAGCTATTTTTTTGAAACCTGTGCTTATAGGCTGATGTCTGAAACTAAAGGAAAAGTAGGAAAATATCAGCTCCTGGATAGGTAGAATTTGAAAAACTCTTAGTCACAAAAATTTGAATCCGCACTCACAAAAGGATGGGTAGATTTAAAGTTACAGGTAGAACAAGGAAACTGGTAGTTGCTTCACCTCCATACTAAAGTAGATTAAAAGACTCTCTAGATTTGCTTTGGAGTTGAGGCATACAGCTCTGGTCTTGATACCTTCTGCTTTACTTTGAAGTCCCATCCTAGTTGGTATTACAGAGATTTAGAGTTCTGGGCTGTCTCAAAATAAGGAGGAACAATTAGGTGGTAATCAGAGCTGCATACTCCAAGAATCAAGTATTTATCAGCATGTTTCAAAAAATACATATAGCTTGGATTTCTCATGATCATTCTTTGCTTCCACAGAATGTACATATATAAAGTCATATATACTTCTCATTCACCAGATTTCTGATTGAAGCAACTATTGGAAATATGCAAAAAATAAGAAAGGAAGAGAAAGAAATTTTATAAATATTAGAATTAGCAATGCAAACTAAAGAACTATAAGGAGGTAGTAAAGCATAATACTTAAGAGTCACGATCTCAAGTTAGAAAAACTTGGATTCAAATCCTGCCATTACTATTTGCTAGCTGGGATACCTTGTCAACTTAAATAAAATTCTCTGATCCTCATTTTTTCACATCTGTAAAACAAAGTTAAAACTATTTGTTGGTTGTAAATCTTAAATGACAGTAAAATGCAAAGCATCCCATTCAGTGCATAACACATAGTAAGTGGACAAAAATATCTATTCTCAGTATCACTATTAAAATCAATATGGCTACTAGTATAATTATTAGAAGTTACAGAAAAGAATCTCTGGTTTTATATCCCCGAATTCTGAAAAATCAGATATGGGCCTTACTATAGGAGTTTTCAATATTAGTTCAATATAATACAAGTATCTGTTTCTTTCCCTCACATGGGAGAGTGCTAGAAATATTTATAAGGAATTTAAGTCTATTACATGGCCCCCAAACTAGGTCATTAAGGAAGGCTATAAAGTGGGTTCTAAGGAGTTTTTAAAAAAAGATATTCAGGTGCCCTCACTTGAGGAGTCTTTACTCCATCATTGCCTCAGTGCTTTATTTGCTGTTCCCTGCAGTTACTCATGCAGAAGTTAAACAGCAATATGTCTACTGAGAGGTTAGTATACATGTCCCACTCTATTCTTTTTCAGTTTACTTATCATCTGCTAATGAACTGTAACTCAACCTAAAAGGCCACTGCTGTCAAATAATAAGGCATCTTTCTCCGTGAATTGAGAAATTAAACCAATACATAACATTTGCCTTCCATTTTGTACAGAAACAGTACAGCACTTGTTTGTCAAATAAACATAAATCTCCCTATTCTTCAAGGAAGAGATTAAAAAAAAACTACAGCACACTGTTGACATGCCTACCAGTGCAAAAATCTAACATTCTCCTTGGAAGTAACTCTAAAAGTGAATAAAGTGCTGATGTCCTTTTTTTTTTTTTTAATCCCTTATCTTATAAGGCAGAAAGATTTTTCATGGTTACCTTCCATCTTTGAAATTCTACACTAATGCCTCTCTTATACCCTAAAGAAAAGCTTTTAAATTCCTCTTTCCCTTTCCTGCTGGGCACTCTGTCACTTGGTTTAGGCTTGATCCAAGGGGAAAGCAGATTTTTTGCCAGCATTAGATGTAAATTCAGGCTTGGGTACAATAATCCCAACAGTGGAAAAATGGAAATACCATTGCAGAGTATGGCAAAGATTATGACTTATGTATCAGGTAATTTAAAAGTCCTAGCTGATCTTCTTGAGACAATGCCAGGTAATACAGTAATAACTCAATAAAAACAGATTAAACGAAAGAATATTTGGTATGATAGTAAGGATAACAGAAACACTTTTTCTACCTGTCTAAAATTACTTCCCTCTAATACCTGTCATAGGCTTAAATATGTCCTTGTTATTCTGTAGGTGAAATAAAACCCTTTCATAGAGACTTTCTCAAGAAGTTTTTAGTAACAGTTCCTAGGTGATTCCCCAAGCACAAATGTTGGAGTTATATAATTATAGGATATCTGTTATAATCTAAGTCCTCCAAAGAATGAGAAGTTAATCCATTACACCAGTGCCTTACCAAATACTATTCTCTAGCCACACAGAACCAAATCAAGGTGCCAGCACTCAATTCTAGTACAATAGTAACTGATGAGGTTGTCACAATTTATATGTCCATTTAATTTCTGGTCCTATTACAATATACAAGTCAGACATGTCAGAGGAATATAAATATATGTATAGTTATCCTATGAAACAAAAGCTACAATTTTATATTCAAAAATCAGCGATAGTGTATTAGCTCTGTTGAAAACCAATAGATATATCTTTGTTTATGTTTCACAGAAGAATTTCAAGGAGAATTTGATAAGAAGAGAAAATATTACTTCAACCTTATGAATTGGACTTTCTGAAGTTGTGAAAACAATGCTACTCTAGCCACCATAACACCATCCAAGGTCTTAATTCTGGCACTCTTGAATTCTTCCTCATATCTTATTGAATAGGATGTCCAAACCTACTTAAAACATTGGTCTCCTTTGTTTTATTGTTTTTCTGTATGTTCCTGTTTTATTGGTTTTGTGTATGTTCCAGAGAGAATCTCCTTTTATTTTCCCAATAACAAATATTAAAAAAAAGAAATCTTTTATTTTTTTTTAATTTATTTTTAATTTATTTTCAGCATAACAGTATTCATTGTTTTTGTACCACACCCAGTGCTCCATGCAGTCTGTGCCCTCTCTAATACCCACCACCTGGTTCCCCCAACCTCCCACCCTCCCCCACCACTTAAAACCCCTCAGGTTATTTTTCAGAGTCCGTAGTCTCTCATGGTTCACCTCCCCTTCCAATTTCCCCCAACTCCCTTCTCCTAACTCCCCATGTCCACCATGCTATTTATTATGCTTAAATGGAAATCTGACTAGTATTCCACTGGAACCATAAGATCCATCACTACCCAAAGGATTTAAATGGTGTTTTTGTTTGGTGTTGCTATTTTGTAGTGTCTTGTAGTGGTGGGGAGGTGGGAGTAGAATGGTATGTAGTGCTGTTCTTTCTTTGTGCCTTAGTATAGTAGAGAGGTTCTGATACTTGGTTTATGCTGGATACTCCATTTCTAAAGCTTTCCAGGTAATTAGGATGATTAACTAGGCCTGAGGGGGAAAAAATGGGATAGCATACTGGGTACGAGCATGAACTTTGAAGCCACATAGGTTTGCACTCAAAACCTAACTACCTATTCATTACCAGCCTGTGATCATTTTTTTAAATTTATTTTTTATTTATTTTCAGCGTAACAGTATTCATTATTTTTGTACCACACCCAGTGCTCCGTGCAATCCGTGCCCTCTCTAATACCCACCACCTGGTACCCTGACCTCCCACCCCCGCCCCTTCAAAACCCTCAGATTGTTTTTCAGAGTCCATAGTCTCTCATGGTTCACCTCCCCTTCCAATTCCCCCCAACTCCCTTCTCCTCTCTATCTCCCCATGTCCTCCATGCTATTTGTTATGCTCCACAAATAAGTGAAACCATATGATAGCCTGTGATCTTAAGTTACATAACCACTGTAAGTTTCAGGAAGATAATATTTATCTTGCAGTGTTGGTATATGTAAATCTACATAGTCCATTATCTAACAACAGTGAGCAATCTAGAAATGGTAGCTATTTGTAGGTTTAACCAACAAACCCCAGAAAGTAAAACATTTTTTTTGTTTTGAAATATTAAATCTTAACACACACAAGACTTGATTATAGTATCATTTCCCATCCCTCTCTTCACTCTCCCCACATGCCTACCACTAAATGACCACAAAGATAATTTTTCACCATCAGGGAAACTCTATCAATGTGATTTAAAATCTCATCAGTGCATTTCAGTATTGTATCCCATAAGGTTTGGTGCAAGCCACATTCATCTTTGTTTCTTAGCCCCTAACTTTGTGCTGGGAATAGATATTCAGTGTTTGATGAATTAATGCAAATATTAGCATACACACTCAGAAGAGCTATCAGATAGGAAAAAGTGATGGCACATGTAAATTTTGTGGCTAATCTTGTGCATCCTCTTTTCCTTTTCCCCCTGTCAAATGTTCAAAGTTTATTTTGTCAACTTGAAAAGTCCTCAGGTGAATCATTCAGGAGAGTAGTAGAAGGGAGAACATGGTTATGGTATGAAAGCATAAGAAGCATTTTCTTAAACTGTTTATGTATACATGTTTTAATACCTGCCTAGAAAACATGCCCTAGAAAGTGACCCCACTGACTTATAATGTGAACAAAAGGCAAAAGTGTAGAAAACAAGGATTTGAGAGAATTAATCATGAGAATTAAATAATGAACTAATTTCAGAGAGGGAAAAAATCACTAAATCTTCATCCTCTTGAAGGACACTTCACAGTTATGTTAAAGGAAGAACATACATTTGTGGACTGACCTGAAGAGAAGCACTTTCTTTACAGTTCCTGTCACCACCACCAAATTCCTTTCCGAACTTTTGGATAGTGATATGTAGCTGACATTTTAACTTTGGCATAAAGCTGTAAAAAATGAGCCCATTTAAAAGGGTAATAGGGATTGTTCTGTGGCTGATAAATCTAAAACATGACAAATGCCACCACATTCCAAAAAGTAACCCTTCTATTATTTGTGTATTTCAACTTCCCAAATCCCATCCAAAGTGACAACGGAAGGACCACAAATGGGAGTTGGAATCAATCCCCAAGGGAAATGCAGTCAATAGTTCTGAGAGAGAACTGCTTCATTTAAAAACTTATTTCTGATAAGGCTTTATTTCAAAACGATTGTAATTCTATTTAGCTATAATGTTAAATGGAGTGTGAGCAGTTTTTAAATTCTGAAACTGCCTCCATCATCAAAGAAAGTTAAAGCTAGAAATCACCACATGCTGAGTGGCCAATCCTTATAACTTGAGGACATTGATTCATATGAAATATTATTGCTGCTAAGTCATATTAAATATCAGAATACTTTCAGATTCATAATGCTAGAACTTTACTTTGGTGAATGCTGCCAGAAAGTAAAACCATTGACTTTTGCAAATGACTCTTAATGAAGAAAATAAATAAATAAAGCAAATCCTTATCAGATATCTCTAGTATATTGGGCAATCAGAACAAACTCCAGGTGGCTGTTTAGCAATTCTAGAGTACAGTTAGACAAATGGCTGAAGTAGGCTTGGGAGGCTATTTGTAAGCTAAGTGATACCAATGGAATCCATAGGAACATGTAAAGAAAAAAATAGTTCTAAAAGATCATTGCATGGGTGGATTTTTTTTCAAATGATTTTTTAAAAATTATATTAGCCTTCATACTTTTGGAATGGTTTTTAGCATATGAAAGTTCTTTTAGATAATCACATCAAAAAATGGGCAGAAGACATGAACAGATACTTCTCCAAAGAAGACATACAAATGGCTAATAGACACATGAAAAATAATCATCATCATTAGCCATCAATCAAAACCACATTGAGATACCACCTTACACCAGTTAGAATGGCCAAAATCAACAAGACAGTAAACAAGTGTTGGAGAGGATGTGGAGAAAGGGGGACCCTCTTACACTGTTGATGGGAATTCAAGTTGGTGCAGCCACTTTGGAAAACAGTGTGGAGATTCCTTAAGAAATTAAAAATAGAGCTACCCTATGACCCTGCAATTGCACTACTGGGTATTTACCCCAAAGATACAGATGTAGTGAAAAGAAGGGCCATCTGTACCCTAATGTTCATAGCAGCAATGGCCACGGTCGCCAAACTGTGGAAAGAACCAAGATGCCCTTCAACAGACAAATGGATAAAGTAGATATGGTCCATATATACAATGGAGTATTATGCCTCCATCAGAAGGATGAATACCCAATTTTTGTATCAACATGGATGGGACTGGAGATTATACTGAGTGAAATAAGTCAAGCAGAGAGAGTCAATTATCATATGGTTTCACTTACTTGTAGAGCATAAGGAATAACACAAAGGACATTGGGAGAAGGAGAGGAGAAGTGAGTTGGGGGAAATCGGAGGGGGAGACAAATAGTGAGAGACTGTGGACTCTGAGAAACAAACTGAGGGTTTTGGAGGGGAAGGGGGTAGGGGGTTAGGTGAGCCTGGTGGTGGGTATTAAGGAGGGCATGTGTGGCATGGAGTACTGGGTGTTGTGCATAAACAATGAATTTTGGAACACAAACATACAAAAATTAAATTAAAAAATAAAATTCTTATAGGTTGATAATAGATAACAGTAAGTCTAGGTATCAACACAAATGGTTAGATAATTGGCAAAACGTACCATTAGCATGGAGATTTTACTACCAACTAGGGTCTGACCCTTGTCAAACATAGAGTCAAATTCACATAAAAATTATATTGATAGAGCAGACTACCAATAAATTTACAACACTAAACAATCCTTTTTAATTGCTGTAGTACTTGTGTCTCTAGGGGGCACCACTTCCTGGTATTTCAGAAATCATAGGAATTTGAATGAGTGATTAGAGGATTGTTTGGTGAACATGTATGCAATCACAACCAATCAAAGAACATATGACTGAGGACAATTTTATACAAGTCATAATGAAGCCTAGTATATCATCTCTGCTCCAATATAGAAGAAATTTCTCTAGTGACTAGAAACTTTATGTCCTACAGTTTCAGCCTCCGGACAATACTAACTTAATGGCTCTTTAGGCTCCCCTATCTGTGCTCTATTAGACCAGTGGTACTCTAACTTTTGACCAGGCCTCTTAGGCAGGCCAACATAGACATAGGTGCATGCATTCTCACTCCTTGTGGGAGGAAAAATGGTAACAACAAGGAATTAAAAAGAAATAAAATCACACTAAAACCATTACCAAAGAGGAAAATCATAAACACATGTAAAACTAAAGGTAATTCTACAATCCTTTTTAATTAAATAAGAATAATAGCAATTGAACCTCATTACCAAAATGAAGAAGAACTGATGATACAGAAACAGAGCATCCTTCCTAAAAATTTAAAGGATTTCACTGAAGCCTTTGCACAGTTGCTAGGCATTTCATGACATCCATGTAATGTTCTTACTTTTATGTAGCTCTAAGAAGTACTTCTCTGTACGATACTGAATTAGAATACTTGGTAACTCTAGTACCATGTTAATTTGTCCAGGTGTTCTAATGATAACTCTTACTACTGATTTCTTTTTTTTAAAATTTTTTTCCTTTTATTTATTTTCAGCATAACAGTATTCATTATTTTTGCACCACACCCAGTGCTCCATGCAATCTCTGCCCTCTATAATACCCACCACCTGGTTCCCCCAACCTCCCAGCCGCCCACCACTTCAAACCCCTCAGACTGTTTTTCAGAGTCCATAGTCTCTCATGGTTCACCTCTCCTTCCAATTTCCCCCAACTCCCTTCTCCTCTCTAACTCCCCATGACCTCCATGTTATTTGTTATGCTCCACAAATAAGTGAAACCATATGATAATTGACTCTCTCTGCTTGACTTATTTCACTCAGCATAATCTCTTCCAGTCCCGTCCACGTTGCTACAAAAGTTGGGTATTCATCCTTTCTGATGGAGACATAATACTCCATAGTGTATATGGACCACATCTTCCTTATCCATTCGTCCGTTGAAGGGCATCTTGGTTCTTTCCATAGTTTGGCGACCATGGACATTGCTGCTATAAACATTGGGGTACAGATGGCCCTTCTTTTCACGACATCTGTATCTTTGGGGTCAATACCCAGTAGTGCAATTGCAGGGTCATAGGGAAGTTCTATTTTTAATTTCTTGAGGAATCTCCACACTGTTCTCCAAAGAAGCTGCACCAACTTGCATTCCCACCAACAGTGTAAGAGGGTTCCCCTTTCTCCACATCCCCTCCAACACATGTTGTTTCCTGTCTTGCTAATTTTGGCCATTCTAACTGGTGTAAGGTGATATCTCAATGTGGTTTTAATTTGAATCTCCCTGATGGCTAGTGATGATGAACATTTTTTCATTTGTCTGATAGTCATTTGTATGTTTTGATTGGAGAAGTGTCTGTTCATATCTTCTGCCCATTTTTTGATATGATTGCCTGTTTTGTGTGTGTTGAGTTTGAGGAGTTCTTGATAGAACCTGGATATCAACCTTTTGTCTGTACTGTCATTTGCAAATATCTTCTCCCATTCTGTGGGTTGCCTCTTTGTTTTCTTGACTGTTTCCTTTGCTGTGCAGAAGATTTTGATCTTGATGAAGTCCCAAAAGTTTATTTTTCTCTTTGTTTCCTTTGCCTTTGGAGACATATCTTGGAAGAAGTTGCTGTGGCTGATATCGAAGAGATTACTGCCTATGTTCTCCTCTAGGATTCTGATGGATTCCTGTCTCACGTTGAGGTCTTTTATCCATTTTGAGTTTATCTTTGTGTATGGTGTAAGAGAATGGTCGAGTTTCATTCTTCTACATATAGCTGTCTAGTTTTCCCAGCACCATTTATTGAAGAGACTGTCTTTTTTCCACTGTATTTTTTTTTCCTGTTTTGTCGAAGATTAATTGACCATAGAGTTGAGGGTCCCTATCTGGGCTCTCTATTCTGTTCCACTGGTCTATGTGTCTGTTTTTATGCCAGTACCATGCTGTCTTGGTGATCACAGCTTTGTAATAAAGTTTGAAATCAGGTAACGTGATGCCCCCCATTTTATTTTTGTTTTTCAACATGTCCTTAGCGATTTGGGGTCTCTTCTGATTCCATACAAATTTTTGGATTATTTGCTCCAGCTCTTTGAAGAATACCAGTGGAATTTTGATCGGAATGGCATTAAAAGTATAGACTGCTCTATCTTTTTTTTAAAGTGTACTTTAGATGCACACAAAAATAAGCATGTGAAATTGTGTAATACTCATCCATAAGAACTGAAAAGAGGTTCTTGGCCCATCAGGAACCCCTGGAAGCCAAAGCCAAACAGGGTGCTATCAACCAGTTTTTAAACTTTTTAAGATAACTTGTCTAGGATAAGTTTTTTTTTTTTTTTTTTTTTTTTTTTTTGTAAGCTCCACACCCATCATGGAGCCCAGCTCCATGGGGCTTGAACTCACAACCCTGAGGTCAAAAGCTGAGCTGACGCAAAGAGTCAGATGCTCAACCAAGCCACCACGTACCCCTCTAGGATAATTCTTGCCCTTTTGTATACACAGTATTTTTCTAAACAGTATGTAATAGTTGATTAGTTTTCTGTTGCCTAAATTATAGCCACAAAGTTCCAGATACTTGGAATTGTTCTTAGGTTATCTTAATAGGAGTTTGGGGGGCTTCAATCATACATGTATAATATCACAATTTACCATCTACCAGATAGGTATTTACTTTAATCTTGTATGAGCTTATTGGGTTATCTATCAAAGGTCATTATCTCCAAGCTATTGGCAAATACAAGATAACTTATTATTACCATTATGGACAATAATAAAAATGTTTGCATTTCATAAATAAATCTTGCTTTTTACAGGTTGTTTTAAATTTTCTACCTAGGAGCCAGATAAGCAAATATTTTCATATGTTCATGGCAGTAGTCGCAAAGCAACAGATATTTCTTAAGTAACTACTGCTGACAACATAACATAAACTGAGCTCTATCTAATGACTATGTTCACTGTTCTTCTCTGTCTTAGTTACTAAGCTCTGAAAGAGATATGTCATGATTATACATGTAATATTTAAAAAAAGAGATCTCGGGGTGCCTGGGTGGCTCAGTGGGTTAAAGCCTCTGCCTTCCACTCAGGTCATGATCCCAGGGTCCTGTGATCGAGCCCTGCATGGGGCTCTCTGCTCAGCGGGGAGCCTTCTTCCCCTTCTCTCTCTGACTGCCTCTCTGCCTACTTGTGATCTCTGTCTGTCAAATAAATAAATAAATAAATAAATCTTTAAAAAGAAAAAAAGAAAAAGAGATCCAATTCTGTAATGATAAATAAAAGGGAAAAACATACTTTAAATACCAATTATGGCTGATTCTTTTGGTAAGTATGTCTATTCTCCAAACTGAAGTTTCCTGTGGAATCATGTGTTTCAGCTAGGTTATGCATAGTTTTCGGGTTTCTGAATTGTGCTAGGGATATATGATGTCCAGGAATAAACAACAGCACTTTTTTTAAAGGATCAGTATTTTTTTTTATGTTCTTTAATGAATTGGAAGCATTTCTTATATGAGCAAGCACAAAGATATTGAGGAATGGAATGCAAAATGTGCTTACGTTTTTCAAGATAAAACAATGAAATCACTATGCTTTCAGAAGTACCTTGGGTATATCTTAGGGTCATAGTTTTTGAAGTGGCAGGGAGGGAGGGATTCAATATATAGAGTAGCAATAAATTCTACTATCTTTGAGTCTAGTGCTATGTGCGATTAGATAACATCATAGTAGATTAATTTCCAGGGGGACATGCTGTCTTTAGTTCATTTTATTTTATATTTCTCAATCCGTTATTAGATAATATACTATTTATCTTCACATCACCTGCAAGATCTGGCTCATGTTTGCACTTGGTAGATACAAGACAAATATTTACTGATTATAAATTATTGAGTTTGCTAATAACCCTTGACTAAATTTTACAAATAAAAGTCTTGCTTGTAGGCATTTCTTCCCTGGTGCTGGCTAATTTCTGACCTCAGTGTCCTTCATATTGACATCATCCCCACAGCACTGCACTGACTCTGCAAAATGTTCCACAATAATTTACATAATGTGTTGTGCTTAGCATCAAACTAAAAGACCAGATGTTCCCAAAAAGCTGAAAAGAGCTTTTAAATCTAGTCTAGTTCTTAGTACTTTTTTCCATGATTTATTCTACATTCTAAGTTTTCCACTATCTATTACATTATTGATCAGAAGTACAGAACCCTCCTTTACTCCAGTTTATTGTATAACTAACAATAGTTATAGAGAATTTCATTGCAGATGTTCAACACAATTAAACAAAACATGCAAGGCCACACTTTTGCTGAGCACACAGGAGAGAAACCATTAAATTCTTTACCTACGTTTTCATAACAAATAAAAAATAAGTTCTTGAAAAATAAAATCATGTGCTTCTGACAATATGACAGAATTGGGATATAGCCCTTTAATGGAAATGCACCATCAAAATGTTCACACAAGTTTAGGTAAACATTTATGTCTTGGATTTTCAAACAAGGAGAAAAAAATCTTCCAGAGATGGAAAAAGAACTAGAAACAAAGGGAAAACATGGGGAATACAACTGATTCAAATCTCAATTTGATATCTCTACTCCACCAGCTCCATTTAGATGTCCAGGAAAAAAGGTACCTTAAGCAATATACTAAAAAGTGAACTCATGAACTTTCCCCAACCAAACTGCATCCTTTTTCAGTGTTTCTTATCTCAGTGAATGGTATCCTCATATGCCCAATTCCACAAGAGGGAATTGTAGGGAGCAACCCTGATACCATATTGTCCCTCTTCCTCCATATCTAATATATGACCATGTCCCTTTGATTTTACCTCCTAAATGTCTTTAACAACTGTCCACTATTTGCCATCACCACTTCCACTACCACAGCTTAAGTTATCTCCTTTCAGGATTACAGCAGTAGCCACCTAAGCACTTTCCCTGAATCCTGTCTCTGTACTCCACTGTATTGATCAGTATCCAGCAGCCAGATCCATCTTTTCAAAATATGAGTCTGATCATGGCACTGGTAACTATTTCCAGCTTAAAATCTTTCAACAGCAGGGTCTGACTTTGACTCAGATCATGATCTCAGCATCCTGGGATCTAGACCCACACTGGGCTCTGCACTCAGCTTCTCCCTTTATCTCTGCCCCTGCCCTCCTCCCACTCATGTGTGCTTGCACCCTCTCAAATAAATAAAATCTTAAGAAAATATATCCTTAGGATATAACACTAACATCCCGTAAACTCCAACATGGCCAGGTTCTTGTTACCTCTCTTCCTTCATCTCAACCAGATTTCAGACAGTTTTCTGTGCCCCAGTCAAGCTGACCTTCAGTATTTCCCACCAAGCCTCCTTATAAAGTACTTTTTTTCCCCTTTCCATTTGGGGACATTCTTCCCTGCACCATCTTCATGCCCCTTTACATAGTTAACCTCTGCTCATCATTCATTTCTTATCACAAATGTCACTTCCTAAAGGAAGTCTGCTCTAAACCCTCTTCTTATTTTATAGTCTCATTGATGACACTTTCAATTTTTTAAAAAATATAGTACCCATCATGGTTTATGACATATAAAATCATCAGTAGCCTCTGTGGCTAGGTATTATATCTAGCTTCTGTTTTTTCATTATTTATTTATTTATTTTTAAATATTTTATTTATTTATTTGATAGACAGAGATCACAAGTAGTCAGAGAGGCAGGCAGAGAGAGAGGAGGAAGCAGGCTCCCCACTGAGCAGAGAGCCCAATTCAGGGCTCAATCCCAGAACCCTGAGACCATTACCTGAGCTGAAAGCAGAAGCTTTAATTCACTGAGTCACTCAGGTGCCCTGTGTTTTTTCATTTTTTAATAGCTTATAATTATTTCTTTTTTAAAAGTTGTAATAAATTCAATGGAGGTGTAATATACCAAAAAAACACCTCTTCACGTGTACAATTCAGAGTTTCAACTAATATTACTCATGTCATCACTACCACAGTCAAAATATAAAATATTTATTTCACCCTAAAAACATCCCTTGAACTCTTCCCCCAACTCCAGCCAAAGACAACAAGTTAGTTACCTGCCTTCCATCATTCTAGATTAGTTTTCCTGTTCTAGAATTTTTTTTAATTATTTATTTGTTTGGGGGGGCAAACAGAAAGAACCTTCAAGCAGACTTCCCACTGAGTGTGGAGCACGACATCAAACTCTATCCCATCACCCATAAGATCATGACCTGAACTGAAATCCAGAGTGAGATGCTTAACCAATTGAGCCACCCAGGCATCCCTAGAATTCCTTATGAATGAAATTATAAAGGAAGTACTGGGCTTCTTTACATAGTATATGCTTTTATATTTACATATGTTGTCATGTGTATCAGTAGCTTGTTTTTTTTTATTTGTGAATAGTATACTATTTTATAGCTATAAGCCAATTTACTTAGCCATTCATCTACTGATGAACATTTGGATTAAGTCCAGTTTTGAGCTATTATGAATAAAGCTTCTATAAACATCTGTTAAAAAGATATGGCAATATCTGTGGCGATATATAATTTTGTTTTTCTGGGAGAGTATCAAGGAATAGAATTGCCAGGTCATATGATAATTACGTTTTTATCTTTATAAAAAAAATTGTCAGATAATTTCCCAAAATGATGGTACTGTTTTATATATCCATCACTAGTCTATGAGGGTTCCAGTTAATCTCTACCTTCACCAACATTTGGTACTCCAAATCTTTTAATTTTAGGTATTGTACTGAATGCATTCTGGTATCACATTGTGACTTTAACATACATTTCCCTAATAAGTAATAATATAGGGCATATTTTCATGTGCTTTCTGGGCATTTGTATACCTTTTTTGGTGAGGTGATTGTTCAAACCCTCTGCCCATTTTTTAAAGTTTTAATTTAAATTCCAGTTAACATACAGTGTTATATTAGTTTTAGGTGTACAGTATAGTAGTTCAGTACCTCCATGTAACACCCGGTGCTCATCACAACAAGTGCCCTCCTTTATCCCTATCACCTATTTAGCCCATTCCTCTTCTTACCCCCCATATCAGTTTGTTTTCTACAGTTAAGAGTCTATTTCTTGGTTTGCCTCTCTCTCTCTTTTTTGTCCCTTTGCTTATTTGTTTTGTTTCTTAAACTCCACATATGAGTGAAATTATATGGTATTTGTCTTTCTCTGACTGACTTATTTCACTTAGCATAATACTCTTTAGCTATCTCCATCCATGTCCTTGCAAATGGCACAACTGCATTCTAATCCAGCTATTGTAATACTAGGTATTTACCCAAAGTATACAAAAAACAAATTCAAAGGGATACTATATGTTGGCTAGTCGAATTTAAAATAAATAAATAAATAAATAAATAAATAAGGGATGCCCATGTGGCTCAGTTGATTAAGTGTTTACTTTCAGCTCAGGTCATGATCTCAGGGTCTTGGGATCAAGTCCCATATCTGGCTCTTTTCTCAGTGGGGAGCTTGCTTCTCCCGCTGCCTGCCACTCTTCCTGCTTGTGTGCATGCGCTCTCTCTTTCTCTGACAAATATATAAAATCTTAAAAAAAATAAATTAATTAAAACTTTAAAGTATGTAATTAATATGTATTATTAATTACAGTCACCATGCTACACATTAGATCTCCAGAACTTATTTATCTTACAGTTGGAAGTTTGTACTCTGACCAATACCTGCTCATTTCCCCTACCCCACTAGATCCTGATAACAAGGGTTTTACTGTTTTGGGCTTTTAGATTCCACATATAAGTGAGAACTTACAGCATTTGCCTTTTTCTGTCTGACTTATTTCACTTAGAATAATGCCCTCAAGGTTCATCCATTTCATCGTTAAAAGGCATGGTTTCCTTCTTTTTTATAGCTAAATAGTATTTTATTGTGTATGTGTGACTTTTTCTTTAACATTGGTTTTCATTTTTTATAGCAATCTTTCATTTCTGAGAAAAAAAAATCCACTCGATCATAATATACAATTTTTATATGTTCGCAGATTCAATTGGCTAATCATTTCTTTTGTTTTTAAGATCTATTTATTTATTTGACAGAGGGAGAGAGATTACAAGTAGGCAGAGAAGCAGGCAGAGGGGGAAGGGAAGCAGGCTCCCTGCTGAGGAGAGAGCCCCATGCGGGGCTCAATCCCAGGACCCTGGGAACATGACCTGAGCCAGAGGCAAAGGCTTAACCCACTGAGCCACCCAGGCACCCCTGGCTAATCATTTCTTAAGAATTTTATGTCAGTCATCATGAGAGTTATTCCACTTTTCTGTATATGTAATTTTCTCCTCTTGTATCTCCAGTGTCTGGAATTTGACATATTTTTTGAGAAACTCTTTAATTTCTAATTCAATTTCTTTGGTGGTTAAAAAGATATTGCAATTATTTTATTTTATTTTATTTTATTTTATTTTATTTACTGGTTGAGATTTGGTTTTGTGGATTTCATGGAATTTGTCCATTTCTCCCAAGTTGTTTAATTGATTAACCTAAAGGTACTTGTAGTGTTCCTTCATTACCTTTTGAATGGCTGTAGAATCTCCCATTTTGTTTCTGTTATTGTAAACATTCAGGGCCATTATATCTATCTTTGCACTATTTTGTGTCATCGCACATGTTTTCATATGCTGTATTTTTCTTTTTATTCTGTTCAGTGTGTGCTTTTTTAAAATTTATTTTTTGTTTATTTTCAGCATAACATTATTCATTATTTTTGCACCACACCCAGTGCTCCATGCAATCCATGCCCTCTCTAATACCCACCACCTGGTACCCCAACCTCCCACCCCCCGCCACTTCAAACCCCTCAGATTGTTTTTCAGAGTCCATAGTCTCTCATGGTTCACCTCCCCTTCCAATTTCCCCCAACTCCCTTCTCCTCTCTATCTCCAGTGTGTGCTTTTAAGACTTCGTTTGAACTTCCTTTTTGATCCATTCATTATTTAGATATATATTATTTAATTTTCAAGTGTTTAATGATTTACCTGTTGCATCTTACTGATTTCTAGTTTGATTCAATTTTGATCAGTGAACATACTTTATGATTTTAATTCTTTAAAATTTGTTAGGGTTTATTTTATGCCTTAGGTCATGATCTTGGGTACTTGGGTACTTGAAAGAAAAATGTATATTCTGCTGTTGTTTTTCAGGTGTTTCTATACATGTTGATTAACATCTTTTTAGTTGATAGCCTTGTTCAGATAGTTAGACTGAAGTTTTAGAAGTCCTTCACTGTAATTTTGGACCAGTTTATGTGTCCTTTCAGTTATATCACTTTTTGATTCATGTAAATTGAAGCTCTGTTGCTTGGTTGATACACATTCAGAATCAGTATGTCTTCCTGGCAGATTGATCCTTCTATCATGATATAAAGTCCCTCTTTGTCTAAAATAAGTTCCTGTGCACTGAAGTTTACATTATCTGATATTAATATAGCTACTCCTGCTTTAAAAAAAATTGATTTATGTTTCCAAGAGATATCTTTTATTCATTCTTTTGCTTACAATTTACATGCATTGTTGAATTTAAAATGAGTTCTTGTAAACAGCATAGAGTTGAATCCCGATGTTCTATCCACACTTCCATTATCTACCCTTTAAGTGGTATATTTAAAAGTATTTGCACATAAGGCAATTATTGATATGTTAGACTTTAGGTCTCTCATTTTGTTATTTGTTTCTATTTGTTTTCTCGGTTTCTCTCTTTCTCTTTCTCTCTTTGCTTTCCTGTGAGTTACTTGAACATGTATTTCTTAAGGATTCTTTCTTTCTTTTTAATGAATAGTTGGGGGGTTGTTTGCTTTTAATGATGTTATTTATTTGAGAGAGAGTGCAAGGAGAGGGAGGGGCAGAGAGAAAAGGGAGAAAACCTCAAGCATACTTCATGTTGAGTGAGGAGCTCAATGCAGGGCTCAGGCTCCCAACCTTGAGATCATGACCTGAGCAGAAACCAAGAATACGTTGCTTAACTGACTGAGCCAACCAGGCTTTCATGAATATTGTTTTGAGTACATATCATTATACAGTTTTTAGTGGTTGCTCTGGGTATTACGATATACACATCTGACTTATCATACAGTCTACTGGAGATAACATTTACCACTTCAAGTGTAAACCATACTTCCATTTGGGGCCCAATATTTTCCCCAGTTATAAATATCATTATCTTGCATATTAGATGGTTTTATAAATTTTGTTCAAATCAGTAACTATTCTGTTTGTACCCTTATTTCTGATTTTTCATTTTCTCTTTTTTTCCATCCTGATGTTCCATGACTTCTTTCTCACCATTTTCTTTCTTTTTAGCCATTAAACATAAGGATGACTAGTGACAAATTATTTTCATTTTCCTTCATCTGAAGATATCTTTATTTTTCATTCATTGCTGAAGGTTACTTGCACCAGATATAGAATTCATGGACAGCAATTTTTTCTGCATTCAAAAAATGTTTTCTTTTTTTGTTTTGGCCACCAGCGTCATATGAAAATACTCTGTTGTTAGAATTGGTATTCCCTCATAAGTAATGAGTCTTTTCTCTCTGACTTAACATTTTTCTTTGTTTAACTTTTCAAAAGTTCATTATGTGTCTCACTGGGATGTTCTGGATTTCCCTATTCAAAATTAATTTACCTTTTGAATTTATAAGATTATATCCTTTGCCTAAATTAGGAAGATTTTGGCTGTTATTTCATTGGGAACCCTTTTTTCTCCTCTCCTTCCTGGACACTGATGATATAATTGATGGATATTGACTATTGTCTTACACATAGGTCCCTGAGGCTCTGTTAGTTTGACTCTATTTTCTCTATGTTGTCAAAATTGAGTAAATTCTTTTTAACTGTACTGATTCTATCTTCTGTCATCTCTATTCTATCATTAAGCCCATCTAGCAAATGTTTTGTTAATTTTAATTTTCAGTTCTGTACTTTCTATTTGATTCTTTTTAATGGTTTCTACTTAGTTGCTGAAATTTTCAATTTTTTCATGTGTTTCAAGTATAAAAGAATTTGTAATTGCTTGTTAGAGCATTTTCATTTAGGATGCCTTAAAATACTTATCAGATAATTCCAAAGTCTAATGTAGGTTCACGTTGACATCAGGTGATGTCTTTTCTCATCTGTATTGTGATTTTTCTGATTCTTAGTATGATATATCAGATTATTGTATTGATTGTATTGTATATGATTATTGTATCAGATATATTGACTATTATGTTCTATTATGTTAGGAGGCTCTGGGCCCTATTTAAATATTTTATTTTAGCATTCATTCATCCTGCTGAGGTTTTACATGGAGTTCCTGTCCTTTTTAAAGATGTAACTTCAGTGATTATTTGATTTTCAGAGGCTCTGTGGTGCCATTATGGTCTTCTTGATTTATTTCTGCTGCTGGGTCTACCCCTAGAGTTTGTTATTGAAGGGTACTGTCTAGGCTGGGCTGCCTGGACTGGTAGGTAGGTATAAGAACATCTCCAAGCCTAAAAGAACGTATTGGTTTCCTGTGCCATGCTCCTTGTTGGGTTAGGATCTCCCTTATTGGTGCTGTTTACTCACTCAGTGTCTCATAACAGGGAAGAAGAATCTCAGTCCCACAGATACGAAGAAGCTTCCTGAGCCAACCCCTAAATATGGGAGAATCCCCTTTGTTCATCTCCCCAGATGCCTTCTGTCTCTCACCAGGAGAGGAGTATCATGTGCAAGCAGAATAAGAGGGTTTCCCAGCCTGGGTCCTTGCGGCATGGTCCCTCTTTCTGGTGCCATTCAGCCCCTTGATATTGGTAGTGGAGGGTATCTAGGTCAGACCAGTTCTTGTGGAATTCTCCTTGCTCATATGCCTGGGCATGTTGTATCTCTGGATGGGGGATGGGGGTGTCAGGCCCAGGAGGGAAGAAGTGTACTTTTCCTGGACCGTAAGGGTCAACTTAGCTCTCTGGTGATTTCCTTTACTTGTGCTACCATGCTCACCTGGTAGGATACCCATTTAATCCAGGGGAGGATTGAGCCTATTTGGGTGCCTTTTATTGCTAGATTAGAGTTTAGGAAATGTTGGTCCTGAGTTGACTTCTGTTGTGTGGGATGCAATAAGACACTTTGCTGGAAAATTTTCCTTCAGTTTTGGTGTTCCTAATCAGTTCACCTTCTTCTTTGCACCTGCCAGCATTTCCTTTTGTTATTTTGCATTTTTTCCAGGTTTTATAGTTGTACTATGCCGGGAAGAGCAGGGAGAAATGAATCCCATCTGGTCTGAACTAGAAGTCTAGTTAACTTTTAGAACACATGGAATATAGTCATAATAACTGTTTTGATGTCTTTGTTTCCTAATTCTATCATCCTATGGGTTTTGCTCAGTTTCAGTTGGTTGACTCCCACCCCCCCCCATTATGGGTTGTATTATCTTGCTGCTTTTTGTATGCTTGGTAATCATTGATTGGATGCCAGCCATGGTTAATTACCTTATTGAATACTGTATATATTTTTTCTATTTGAAATATCCTTGATTTCTCTTCTGTACAGATAAACCATTTGAAAAGAGATCGATCTATTTCAGTCTTATTTTAAGATTTGTTAGGTGGGGCCAGAAGACTGGTCCAAGGATAATTTTCTATTGCTGTGACAAGATCCTTTTGAGTACTTTAATGAAAAACCCATGAATTACATGGTTTTCCAGGCTGGCTGATTAGAGTGAGCACTATTCCCAGCTCTGTGTGAGAGCTGGGTACTCTTCTTGTAATTTTCTCAGATGATTCTTTCCTCAGCCTCATGTAGTTTCCTCATATACATGCTCTGATTAATGCTTTGTTGAATACTCAAGGGGACCCTCCATAGATCTCTGAAGTTTTCTTGCTATGCAGCTTTATCTCCTCCTATACTCTATCCCTCAAACTCTGGGCTCCTTGACCTCCTAAGATTTTCAACTTTGTGTCATAAACTGACAGAGTCTGCTGGGCTTACCCTGGGTCCTCTCCTTATCCTATAGTGTGAAATATTTCTCAAGTCAATAAGGAAAAGCAACTATACAGTTCACGATTCTCTTTGGTTCCTTTCTCTCATGTATCACTGTCTTTTGTTGCCTGATAAACAATGTCTTAAGAACATTAATTCATAGGTTTTGTATTTCATTTTTGGTTATTTGAGTCAGGTGGGTTGATATGATCCCTCTTACTTCATCTTGTCTTGAAGAAGAAGTCTTCACATTATTTTTTGCAAGACATTTTAAAATATTTTCCATGGGTATAGATTTCTATTGATAAAATTGATGATTTTTTTTCCCTTCAGAATGATGCTTTTCTAGTTTGCATAGTTCTGATAATAGGTGAGCTGGTATTTTTATCTTTGTCCTTATAGATAATGTCTTCTTTTCCCTCTGGCTGCTTCTGAGACTTTTCTTTTTATTCCTTACTTTCATTCTTAATGCTTTGATTATGGTATGCTTGTGCATGTGTGGGTGTTTGTGTGTGTGTGTGCATGCAGAGGGGGTGTTTTAAGAGATATTATTTTTTAGAGCCATTTTAAGTTCACAGATCCTACAATGCATACCCTCTTCTATTACTAACATCCCCCACCAGAGTGATACATTTGTTATAATTGATGAGCCTACATTGACACATTACAATCACCCAAAGACCTTGGTTTACATTATAGTTCACTCTTGGTGTTGTACATTCTGAGTTTGGACAAATGTATAATGATATGTATTTCTCATTATAGTATTATGCACAGTATTTTCATTGGTCTTAAAATCCTCCATGTTCTGCCCATTCATCCTTGCAAGGGGCTTGTGGAAGATCAAGGCTTCTTTTATTTAGTAATATGCATTCAACCTTGGTGTAGTTTTCTTCCTGTGTATACTGGCTGAGAGTCTTTGAGTTGTTTGCTTTCACAATTTTTCTAACCTCACATGCATTTCCTTTTTCTCACTTCAATTTGTCACCAATTCTCACACAAAGTGACCTAACTTTTTCCTGCTATTGGTATCTAGATTGGAAAGGCTACCTAGTCAAATTAGTATGACATTATATACACAAAGGACACCAAATAAAATGTAAAAACTCAATTGCTCTTGAAAACATGTCATAAGGTAAAACCAGCATTTAGAAAATGGGGATAAAAAAAAAAGTAACTAACATTAATTATATATTTAGCCCATCCCAAATATTGTGTCACAATATTATAGTTATTATATCATTTAATTCTTTTATTAAGACTTCATTAATTTAGGGCACCTGGGTGTTTCAGTCAGTTAAGCATCTGCCCTCAGTTCCAGTCATGATCCCAGGGTCTGGGGATCAAGCCCAGCATGGGGCACCATTCTTAGCGGGAAGCCTGCTTCTTCTTCCTCTCCCACTCCCCCTGCTTGTGTTCCCTCTCTCGTGTGTCTCTCTCTGTCAAATAAATGAACAAAATCTTTTTTTAGAAAAATGTTTTATTTATTTATTTGACAGATAGAGAGAGATAGCTAGAGAGGGAACACAAGCAGGGGGCGGTGGGAGAAGGAGAAGTAGGCTTCCTGCTGAGCAGGGTGCCCAGAACTGAAAGCACACACTTAATGACTGAGCCACCCAGGCACCCCCTATCATTTAATTCTCATGACAATCTTATGAGACAGGGGGTATAATTTTTTTACAGGTCATCAATGAGATAATTGTGGTTTGGAAGGTTGAATAAAACCTAACTCATAAATTCAGAAGCCAAGTTTTGAATCTAGACCTATCTGATTTCAAAGTTCATACAATTTTTCTCTAAGTCATATTAACAAGTTCCTGTGTTCTGAAAGGGCATTGGTCCTTTCAAAAAAGTTTCTCAGACAATATAATGTCTTTACATATCTAAAACTTTAACATTTCCATGTGCAATTAGTCTTGACAAACCTGAGAATTATATTCTTACAAACTCTTTATGGAATCAGCACTTAGTTGATTTGCAGGTCAATGGTTTAGAAACCTATATAAACAGTCTCAAGAACTCTATTTAGGGGTGCCTGGGTGGCTCAGTGGGTTAAAGCCTCTGCCTTCGGCTCAGGTCATGATCCCAGTGTCCTGGGATCAGGCCCCGCATCGGGCTCTCCGCTTGGCCGAAAGCCTGCTTCCCTTCCTCTCGCTCTGCCTGTCTCTCTGCCTACTTGTGATCTCTGTCTGTCAAACAAATAAAAAATTTAAAAAAATAAATAAATAAAATAAAAATAAAAAAAAGAACTCTATTTAAATAGTATCTGTTCCCCCCCCCCAGACAAGATCAACTACAGTATAAAATGTTTAAATAATCCATTATAGGCATTTGCTTACAAAATTGTTGGAAAACCTACAAAGACACACTCTGGCTGTATCCACAGAAATAAGTTCCAGAATATCTTAAAACTGAAGATAGAAGGCAGAAGGTAGCCTCTAGGATTACTGAATTCAAGGGCACACTATTACAACTCTGATACAGGAAATAGGAAGCCATTGGCACTACCACCACAACTCCACTTCAACTCCCTGGAGTTTGCAAATAGGCCCAGGAACTTGCACTTGGTCATAGCATCTATTGAAAGTCAGCATAGCCTGAGGGGTAATAGCCTATCCTAGAGCCCTGTAACTGAAAACAAATCTGGCTTCTACCACTTACTACTTCTCTAATCCTTTCCTTCCCTGTGGCCCAGATTCATCATCTGCAAGTTGAGGATAATATTAGCTCCTAGGATTACCAAGTATAGTGTAAGTGTCTGACATTAAGGTTTTGATTTTTCAGGTATCCATTTCAAAAGTCATCCATCTTGAAAAAACACATTGCCAGCTGCATGAAACAGCAAAACAACTAGGTAAAGAGTTAGGTCACCCCAACCTATGAAGTTCCCTCTTTCAGAAACCCTGAGTAATTTAGATTATTGCTTACTGGCATGATCCTGCTTCTCACTTCCTCCATCCTAAATCCTACTCTTATACTTTAAATTAGACAATAAAGCATGAATCCCAAAACCTTGGAGATCCTACCTTCAAGCCCTAATAAACTCAGAGTTCTAGTTTCTTTCTTTCTTTCTTCCTTCCTTCCTTCCTTCCTTCCTTCCTTCCTTCCTTCCGTCCTTTCTTTCTTCCTTCTTTCCTTCCTCTCTCTTTCTCTCTCTTTTTCTCTTCCTATACAACTTCACTGTGTAGCCCACAGGTGTGCCATGTATCCTCCAAAACAAATAATAAATCTTGTTCTTCAAAGTTTCCTGATGATTTTTACTGAAGTGCATCCTGTAATTCTGGTAAAAACAAGCACCAGTCCAGCCACAACATTAGCCACAGTGGGAGAAGTATCTCTGAGGGATTCCTGCGAGTAATATGGGCCAATACTTCAGGGATTCCCACCCAAAAGCATCACTATCAATAGCCTGGGACTGACACAACAACAAGACAACTATACATGTAAAGAAAATATCATAATAATTAAACCTTATATATATTTTTTCTTTTTTCAATTAACATATAATGTATTATTTGCCCCAGGGGTACAGGTCTGTAAATCATTAGGTTTACACACTTCACAGCACTCACCATAGCACATACCCTCCCTAATGTCCATAACCCAACCACCCTCTCCATAACCTCCTCCCCCTGGCAACTCTCATTTTGTTTTGTTAGATTAAGAGTCTCTTATGCAAACCTTATATATTTTTATCTTTTTCATATCTCACATCTAAGTAAGATATTTTTTTAAAAAGTCAATTTTTTTTTCTTATCAGTACAGCACATTGAAAGCACACGTTTTTTTGGTTTAACTCACCTGGGTTTCCATATCAGCTGTGCTTCTTACTAGTTTTGTGATCTTAAACAAGTCTCTTAATGTCTCTGAATCCAGATTACCATGCCTGTAAAAAGGAAATAATAATAGTACTTGTATCTAAAGTCTTTAGTGCAAGGCCTCAAAGATTATAATAATATAATAAATGTTAGCATCTAAAATTATTATTTGAGTCTGTATAAACATTTTGCTTTGGATTTTAAACCAAAAAATTCTCCCAAATAAGTATTCTTAGATAAAAGTCCAGAAACCTCTAAGATTTTGACTGCAATGTCTACTAGGGATACTTAGTATTCAGTTTAACAAAACACCAAATGTTGTTGCAATGACAAAGTCTAAATATAATTTTCCTACCAATTACCCTTGAGTGACACAAAATGAGAACTATTTCTACAAGAAAAATTCCAAGAGAAGGAATTGGCATCAGAAAATCCTGCAAATAGTGGTGCCTGTGTGTCTCAGTTGGTTAAACATTGGACCATTGATTTTGGTTCAGATCCCCACCTTAGGGTTGTGGGATCTAGCCCCATGCCAGGCACTGCACTCATTCCAGAGTCTGCTTGAGATTCTCTCAAGTGTCCCTTTGAGCCCTCACATTTTATGAGCATGGTATGAATCGGAGTTCTGAGTTGAAAGCAACTGAATGATTTAAGCCAGAAAAGTAGCTTAAGAAAATAATTAGTTCACAGAATCTTAAAACAAAAGATGTTACAGGCTTAAAAAATAAACAACAATGTGGCTGTAATCACAGGCAAAATCCTTCACAGAACTTGTGCACTGAGGACACCACTGTCACTGTCATTGACCATCAAAGCTTGTACTGATGCTGGCATCACTCTTGCTAATGCCCCTGGACACAGGTTGCTATTAATGTTACCATTAACATGTATTTCCCATTCTTTGTTGCATTACGTCCCTAGTGCTAAATACTAAATTCAAGGAAGATGCATCTAGTTGACTGAGTTTGTCTGCCATTAAGATTCATAAGATAAGGTTTTCCTCAAACACAGAAAGGATATTTGGATGCTGGGGACCCAAAAATTGCCCACTACAACGAGGATCTCCTTAAGTAAATATATGTATAGTTTCCTATGCCATTCTTGTTCTCAATACTGTTGTAATTCATGCAACTACCAACACAAGAAAGTGGTAGAGCTTAAAAAAGAGGCTCTCCTTACATTAGAATAGGAGTAAGTAAAACAGATTTCTGGGCCTTCTTACCACCACAGTAATAGAAGTCTATTTACTTCCATTTCTTTTACCTAATACATCATATCTGGTTACTGTGAAAAAATTTTAAAGGCATACTGAAAGGCAAAAAATACAGTGTGAAGAGACAGAACAAACGCCAGAACCACACTCAGATATGAAAAAGATAATGGAATTATCAGAATGGGAATTTAAAAAAATAACTATGACAAAAAAACTAATGGCTCTAATGGATAAAGTAGCATTAAAGGTCAGATGGCAATGTAAGCAGAGGAATGAAAATTGTATGAAAAAAGAAGAAATAACAGAGATTAAAAATACTAACAGAAATGAATGCCTCTGATGGACTTATTGGTGTACTGGTCATGGCTGAGGAAAGAATCCCTGAGCTTGAGGAATGTCAATATAAACTGTTAAGAAGAGAAGAAAAAAAGGCTGAGAAACATGCCACAGAACTGAGGGACAACTCCAAGAGATATAACATATGCATAATGGGAATACCAGAAGGAGAGGGAAAAAATAGAACTAATATTTCCAGCAATAATGACCAAGAATTTCCCAAAGTAATGTCAGACACCAAAACACAGATACAGGAAGCTCAGAGAACACCAAAAATAACTGCACCCAGGCATATCACATTCAAATTATAGAAAATAAAAGATAAAGAAAAAATATTGAAAGAAGCCAGAGGTAAAAAATAATAATACTTATTATAATGTACTTTTAGAAGAGCAAAACAAGAATATCTGACTTCTCAAAACCATGCCTTTAAGAAGAATGGAATGAAATAGTTAAAGTATTGAGAAAAAAAATCCATCAACCTAGAATTCTATACAGTGTGAAATTATCCTTCAAAAGCAAAGGAGAAATGGACTTCCTCAGACAAACAAAAACTGAGGGAATTTGTTGCCAGTAGCCTGTCTTGCAACAAATATTAAAAATTCCTCAGAGAAAAGGAAAGTTATATATCACAAATGAATTAAAAACATCACTACAGACCCCATGAACATTAAATGTATATAAGTGAATATTATTAAAAGCTCTATGCTTAGATATTTGAAAATCTAGATTAAATGAACCAATTCCTTGAAAGACACAATCTGCCCAAACACAAAAATAGACAATATGAATGGGTCTATATATATTTAAAAATTGAACTAAGAATTAATAACTTCCCAAAGGTAAAAAACCAGGTCTAGATCAGCTTACTGATGAATTCTATCAAACATTTAAAGGAGAAATTATGCCAATTATCTACAATCTCTTTCAGAAGATAGAAACAAAGAGAATATATCATAATCATTCTATGAGGCCAGTGTTACTGTAATACCAAACTGAGATAAAGCTATTTCAAGACAAGAAGACTTCAGATCCGGGCTCTCTGGGTGACCTAGTCAGTTAAGCATCTGCCTTCAGCACAGGTCCTGGTCTCAGGGTTGGGAATGGAGACCCACATTGGGCTCCCTGCTTAGAGGGGAGTCTGCTTCTCCCTCTGTTCCCCCTACTTGTGTTCTCACACACTCTCTCTCCTTCTGTAGTTTTCTTCCTAAGATTTTATTTATTTATTCAAATAAATAATTTAATACATAATAAATATCAAATTATTATAAATTATCAAATAATAAATTTATTTGAATAAATAAAATCTTAAAAAGAAAACTACAAACCAGTATCTCTCATGAACATAGATGGAAAAATTCAACAAAATTTGATTTAATTGTACACAATGTATTAGAAGAATAACATACCACAACCAGGTGAATTTATCTCAGGTGTGCAAGGTTGGTTTAATGTTTAAAAGTCAATGTAATTAACCCTATCAACAGGCTAAAGAAAAAAAAATCATATGATCATATGAATACATAAAGAAAAGGCATTTGACAAAAATCCAACATTCATCAATGAATAAAAACTCTCCACAAACTAAGAAGGGAATTCCCTTAACATGGTAAAATAAAAATAAACTATCCCCAAACCTACTATTAACATCGTATGTAATTGTGAGAAACTAGAACCTTTCTCACTAAGATCAGGAACAAAAAACAAGAATGTCCCTTCTCTTATTTTCAACATCATACTGAAAGTTCTAACTAATGAAATAAGACAATAGTAGAATATTAAATGTATACTGATTAGGAAGGATGAAATAAAATTGTCTTTATATTTAAAGTTGAATTTATAGCCTATTAGTCAGAAGTACTGATAATAACCTGGGACTGGCATCTGAAATGAGGGGAAGTCTATGAAATTAAGCTCTTTACTTGTGGAATCTACCACTAACTCCAGATTGATAGTGTCTGAATTGAATCGAGTTATAGGACACTCAGCTGTTGTCAGAGACTGAGAGAAGTGGTGTTAGAAAAGATACCATATATATGGTGTCAGACGTGTTGTAAGTAAAAGTATATACAATCCAGCAAACTATTTTGTGCATATCAACAAATTGATTCTAAAGGTTATGTGAAGAGTAAAAATCAGGAATACTAACACAATACTGAAGAAAAACAAAGTTGGAGAAATTACACTACTAGTCTTCATGACTTTCTAGAAAGCTATAGTAATCAAGATGACCTGGTACTTGTGAAGGAATAGACAAATAGATCAATGCAATAGAATAGAAAGGCTAGAAATATACCTACATAAATATGGTCAACTAATTTTTGACTAAAGAGCAAAGTCAATACAATGGAGCAATGATGATCTCTTCAACAAATGATGCAGCCAGAAATGAACATCCAATAAAAAAATGAATCTAGACACAGATTTCATACATTTGACAAAAATTAACTCAGAGTGGATAATAGATCTAAATGTAAAATACAAAACTACAAAGCTTCCAGAAGATAAAGAAAAAACCTAGAGGACCTTAATTATGGCAGTGAGTTCTTAGACACAACACTAAAGGTATGATTCATGAAAGAAATAAGTAATCAACTGGACTTCATTAAAATTTAAAACTTCTATGAATGACACTGTCAAGAGAATGAGAACACAAGCCAGGGCGCCTGGGTGGCTCAGTGGGTTAAGCCACTGCCTTCGGCTCAGGTCATGATCTCAGGGTCCTGGGATCAAGTCCCGCATCGGGCTCTCTGCTCAGCAGGGAGCCTGCTTCCTCCTCTCTCTCTCTCTGGCTGCCTCTCTGCCTACTTGTGATCTCTATCTGTCAAATAAATAAATAAGATCTTTAAAAAAAAAAAAGAACACAAGCCAATGGCTGGGAGAAATTATTTGCAAAAAACGTATCTGAAAAAGCACTGTTATCCAAAATACACAAAAGAACTCTTAAAACTCAACAATTAGGAAACAGACAACCTGATTAAAAAATGGGCAAAAGGGGCGCCTGGGTGGCTCAGTGGGTTAAGCTGCTGCTTTTAGCTCAGGTCATGGACTCAGGGTCCTGGGATCGAGTCCCGCATCAGGCTCTCAGCTCAGCAAGGAGCCTGCTTCCCTTCCTCTCTCTCTGCCTGCCTCTCTGCCTGCTTGTGATCTCTGTCTGATAAATAAATAAATAAAATATTTCAATAAATAAATAAATAAAATGGGCGAAAGACCCAAGTAGACACCTCACCAAAGCAGGTATACTAATGGCAAACAAGTATATGAAAAAATAAACAACAACATCAGATAGTATCAGGGAGCTGAAAATTAAAACAATGAGTTAAAACTATACAATTATTAGAATGGCCAAAACCCAAAACACTGACAATATCAAATGCTGGCAAGGACTTGAAGCAACAAGAACTCTCATTCATTGCTGGTGGGAAGGCACAATGGTACAGTCACTTTAGAGGAAAGACAATTTGGCACTTTATTATACAACTAAACATTCTCTTACCATATGCTCCAGCAATCACACTCCCTGGAATTTACCCAAATGGTCTGTAAATTTATGTCTACAAAGAAACCTGCGCATGAATGTTTATAACAGCTTTATTCATAACTGTCAAAACTTGGAAGCAGCTGAAATGTCCTTAATTAGGTGAATGGAAAATAAACTATAGTATATACAGATAATGGATTATTATTCAACAGTAAAAGGAAATGAGCTATCAAACCATAAAAAGAAGTGGAATCTTAAATGCATATTACTGAATGAAAGTGATTTTTTGCTCAAATTTTCAATCTCTGCTATTCTGAAGATGCATCATTTAGAAACAGGTTCTTAAAAAATTACCAAACACAATTTTAACAGTATCATTTATATTTGTAATAATGATAGCTCTTGCTCAACTACAAAAATACCATTTTTATTCATATAAACCAGTGATTCCATTTATTTGGACTTCTCTGGATTAAAGATAATAAAACATTTTTCAACTAGTCATTTTTGGTTGGTGGAGAAAAAACAATAACTGCTTTCTTTCATTTGAAAAGTCCTTTCTATTTTTCAAAGAACTTCCATATACATTAATCTCATTTGAATTTAAAACATTTCCATAAAGTATGCAAATAAACTATTACCACCATCATTATGTAGAGATTTCCAATGACTTCCAAGTCATATTGCAATTCATAACAAAGTCTATATGTAACCCAAGTCTAGTGCTTTTTTTTTTTTAACCGTAATAAAACCTGGTTTAGACTGGCAAGTTTCTTTTCTTTTCTTTTCTCAGTGGTCCAAGATTCATTGTTTAGACTGGCAAGTTTCAAGAAACAGAAAATTACAAAAAAGAAAAGTCTTCCAGATGCTATCTAAATCATAAAGACCCAAAGACGTGAACTTTAATGTGTAGCCTATTTGGATTCCTCATCACACCAAAAAAGAGTAGCTACTACAGATGTAATCCCTAGAGAGATCATTGTTGAAGCCATGAGGGTAGATACCTTCTCTAAGGAAGATGGAAAGAAATCAAAAAAGAAATTTAGAAAATATCCATCTTGCTTAATTTTGTTGATTTACTCTTCTTGCACCTAGATTAAATAGCTAGCAAATGTTAGAACTTCTTCAGTTAGTCTGAGGTTATGAATAATTTCATTTTTTGCTACTTAAATCTGCCATTTATTTAATACAGAATTTCCTTATTGAGCTCTATTTTAGGGTTTTATAGTCGGCAGACTTTTTCAGGTGTTCCCACAAGATTCCTATCTTCTGGGTATTCAATTAAACACTACACTAATGACAGCTATGAAGGGAACCTTACATATTAACTAATATGTAACATATAAAATTAATGTTGCCAATCAATAGACCTTAAGTAGAGTATCCTAGATTACCCAGGTAAGCTCAATGGAATCAAAGGGGTCCTTAAAAACAAAGGAAGAAAAACAGAATACAGGCAAAAGATATGCCTCAAAGCAGATCATATAGGAGAGTCAAAGATATTTTAATCATGAGAAAGCCTCAATCCACTGTTACTGACACCAAAGGGGACAAAGAGATAGAGAATGTCAAGGTCTCAAGAAGCTGAGAACAACTGCCAGCCAGCAGCTAGGAAAGAAATGAGAACCTTAGTTTCCCAGCTGAATGAAATTGAATTTAGCCATCAACCTGAATGAGCTTAATGCATACTCCCTTTGAGCCTCCAGAAATGAAGACAGCATGGTCTGGCTCTTTTGTTACAGCTTCGTAAGTCTTCAAGTAGGAGAACTATCTTCTCCACACTGCACCTGAACTTTGGGCCTACAGAAGTGTGAGATAATTTTTGTTTGTTTGTTTAAAACTCTTAAATTGGGATGCCTGGGAGGCTCAGTCTGTTAAGTGCCTGCCTTCAGCTCAGGTCATGATCACAGGGTTTTGGGATGGAGTCCCATATCCGGCTCCTTGCTGAGCGTGGAGACTGCTTCTCCCACTACCTGATGCTTCCCCTACTTGCTCTCTCTCTCTCTCCACCCCCCCCAACAAAATCTTAAAAAATAAAACCCTTAAATTTGTGGTACTAAAGCAACAATAGAACACTAAAAGAGCTGTGAATTCTATAGTAAGAGAGACATGGTCAGTTCCCTATATATTTTCCCCATGCATTACCTTCCTCATCTGCTCTCTGTGCTTGCTCTGACCCCTCCAAGAAGAGAACAATACTTGTTTCATATAGTTATAATCTAGCATCAGTACCTGCCTTAGTCAGCATTCTCCTGAGAAACAGAACCAATAAGATATATACAGATATATGTACATGGAGATTATAGGAATTGGTTCACATGGTTGTAGAGGCTAAGTCCAATGATCCACAGTCTATAGTAAAGCTGGAGAACCAGGAAAGCTGATGGTGTAATTTGGTCTGATTTCAACGTGCTGAGAATTGCAGGGGTGGGAGGAGCAATGGTGTAAGTCACAACCTGAGTCTGAAAGCCCAAAGAATCAGGAAAACCGGTGTCCTAGGGCAGGTTTGTTCTGTTCATGCTCTCAACAGATTGGATAGTACCCATCCAGATGGATGAGGGTGATCTTTACTTAGTCTACTGCAAACACCTGGGAGATTTTTTAAAACTACTAAACTAACAGTTAAGTAGCACCCAGACCAATTAAATCAGAAACGCTGTGGTCAGTATATCTAAGGCACCCCAGGGAATCCAATATGCTGCCAAATTTGAGAACTACTGGCCTAGTGTTAATTTATGTATGTCTACTTGTTAAAATCAAATTCATTTCTTTGCAGGTCTACTACAAATACAACTTTTTCAAAGAAGTTTGTTCCTCAAGTTCTTAAGAGAATGTAGTATCTCATTATCACTGTTTATATTTTTTTTCTGAGGCATATTTTACTAAGCCACTTAGTAAATTTATTATCAATTTATTATTTATTTATTAACAATTTATTATCACAAAATTTCTATAGGTCTCTAGTATTATCACTCTGGTCCAAATTACAGTCACCCCCACCAGTCTGTTAACAATAGTTTCCAAAGTAATTTATCTTTTTTGCCCCTCACTCGACCCCCTCCATACCCTACCTGGCAAACTGAATCACCATTTCACCATGTAAATATGATTTTCACTCCCTTGGCTTTAAAAAACAAACAAGCAAAAACCTTTCGTTGGTTTATCATAGTTCACAGGTCCTTGCATAATTTTCCTCTCCTTGTCTACCATTTTACAGACATGCTGGCTTTCATTTAGGCAAAATTTTCTGCTCAGGTCTTCACATGTCAAAACTCAAGATGTCAGTTGGGGCTGCATTTTCATATGCATCTTTGGGTCCTCTTCCAAGTTCATTCCAGTGGTTGCCACAATCCAAAACTTTGTGGTTGGAGGAGTAAAGTCCCTATTTTCTGGCTGTCAACCAAGGGTCACTCTCAACAACTAGAGACTGCTCACAGATCATTTCCATGTGGATCCCTCCATCTTCAACCAAGCAGCAGTGTCTTCAATTCCCATGAGGTCTGAATCTCTGACTTCCTCTTCTGTTACTATTTATAAACAACTCTGCTTTTAAGGGACTCCAATAATTAGCCCACCTGGATAATACCCTTACTTTAGAGTCCGCTTATTAGAAACCTCAACTACATCTGCAAAATCTCTTTTGCCACATAACATAATTATGCCAGGGAGAGTAGCTCATGGGGGCCATCTTGGAATTCTTCCTAACATGCTTGGTATTACACATATTTATATATTTGTTTTTTAGTGGGAAGATGTTTAGCAGCAAAAAACCAAATTTTGTATTTCTTTTTATCCACAACTCAGTATGATTCTATGAACATAGCTGTTCAATAAATACTTGTTGACAAATAACAAATTATAGTCAACTAAACTAATGACAAATTATGGCCAACCTGCTAGCTTGTGAAATATGAACATATTCATTCTTGCAATAATCATTCCCCCAAATCATACCCTGTGGCAGATTAATTGTAGCAGCACATCCAAGATTTGCAATCCAAATAATCCAGTTACCAAATATGGTCACCAAGTTGAAAAATGGTGGTATGACTTCATTTGCAATCTATTTAGTAAATATATTCCCTGAGGAAAGCTATTTTTTGATTATCTTATAAAAATAAATAACAAAAAAAGCTAGGCTGTCATTCATATTAAGTACATGCAATAAACCAGTGTATTTATAAAATTATCAGCTATCCATTTTCCCAAATATAAACGATGCATGACTTTTATACATATTTGCATTGCACACTTCAAGGACACATGCTTTCATGTTCATGTATTACAGCTTAAATGGATTTACTTTAAACTATTATGCTAGCAACATAAGCTTACAATTTTAAAATTCAGAAACGTCAAACTTCTAAAAGGATCAACATTTGGAAAGGCAAATGCTTCAGAACAAGATTACCCTTGTCTCTTTACTCTCTCTGGGCAGTTGTTCTGCTTGCTTAGAAATCTGCATATATTTGAGAATTTTTATGGCACCACATTGCATTAAATGCTATCAAGGGATAACATTGACACCTGTTTATTCACAGTGGGATTTTTTAAAAACTTTAAATAGTAGCTTTTCATAAGTAACCTGATCTTCCAAGTAACCCGATCTTCCACAACCTGAAAATGAAATAAACCAAGAGGAGGCATTTTCCCAATTTGTTTTAAGCTACAAATTAAAATCATTACTCCCATTTGCCTATCACTCTCCTTTGTTATTTGGGACACCTTCAATGGTAAGGCCATACAAGTTAATGAACTTTTAATTTAAAGATTTAATTTAGAAAACAAAACTGTTAGTCTGTTTATCTCGTCTATTATAAAATGATTTTGTTGTCATGATGGTTTAAATACAATTGACATTAACTAGGTTTGGCTATACTCACAAAACTTGCAATTCCCACAGTGTGATACTATGGGGATTGGTTTTCAACAGACTGTGAAAAAACTCAAAACCAGTTTTTCTGTTTATTGATTTTTTTGATCCAAATTATGATTCTCTTATAATTTGGTTTCATACTTTATCAGCCTTCCTCACCTGCCCTCATTCTGAGTTTTACTTCTCTTCCTCCCTTCACTTTTTTTATGTTCAGAGCTCAACTTTGAATTCTTCCTGTTTCCACCCTGAAACCAGAAGAAAGATATCTATTTCTAATTTATAAGGCCATCTAATACCAAAATTTTTCATCCAAAAAGAGAACAACACTGTAACAAAATCTTGCATTTTCATTTAAAGTCATAGAAGTATTTGATATTATAGGTGTAATTTTTTATAGTATCTGCCTAACTTCTTTTATTGTACTAGAATTTTTCTGCATTAAATAATGTACCAATAGCATACCAATGGTATTTGCTTGAAAAGCATTTTGACCGGAAAATGGGCTCAGGCCCATTGTAACATAGTATCATCTAAGTGCTTTATAAGCACTTCTCTAATTCCAACAATCCCACTAGGTAGATACTACATTAGTTATGTCCGTTTTACAGAATGGAAAACTGAGAATAGGGGAGAGAAGAATTTGTGGAGGTCACACAGCCAATAATAGTGAAACTAAAATTTGAACCCAGGCAGCTCACCATCAGAGCTAGTGCCACTACTATACATTACGGCCTCCTAATTTTGTTGAGAGGTCAAATGCTTATAAGCATGCAGATAACTGTTTCCCCATAGTGAGGCACTAAAACTTCTGTGTTTACATAAATGTATACTTTGCCTCTGCAACTTTTTTCACATGAGGATGATAGAACTACTCAAAGACATAAATCTTGCATTACTTATTGATAGTTGAATTAAGAAAATAACCCAGCAATTATCAGCTAAAATTTAACAATGTGGAATCATAATATAGACAGGAATGGCCATATTATATATCTTCATTGTCAATAAGAGCAATGAACGAACACTGGTGGTCATTTCCTTGAATTTATAATTGATTTCCAAAAACAGTTTTCTTGGAAGTTGCACAAAGCAGATGTATTGCTCTATGGGAATATGTTTCCTCTCTCAATGTGGGCATCTTACTAGTGGGGATGTAGGCTTTAAAGGTATTTTGGGGGGACACCTGGGTGGCTCAGTTGGTTAAGCATCTGCCTTCGACTCAGGTCATGATCCCAGGGTCCTGCATTGGGCTCCCTGTGTGGTGTGACACCTGCTTCTCCCTCTGCCTGCTCTGCCTGCCGCTCCCCCAGCTTGTGCTTGCTTGCTTGTCCACTCAGTCTCACTCTCTCTCTCTGACAAATAAATAAAGAATAAGTAAATAAATCTTAAAAAAATAAGTGTTATTATATATATATATATGTATATATATATATATATATGTGCACATTAATCACATATTTCCTGATATTTTATAGGTTCATGCTCCTATAGGAAATAGCTTCATCCTCATAATGCCTGAAATATCTCTAACAGTTCTCCACCTTCACCTCATTACTAATCATACTAATCATAATTACAGCTGTGACTCTGTCACAGGCAGCTGTGAGAGAGTCAGAATGGTGAAACTAATCCATTCACAGCTGGTCTAAACTTGCTTACCAGATTCAGACAAAATTTATGGATTATACCAATCAAAAGCAATCTAAACAGCTTATCATAAAGTCTAAACAAAAATAAAAGAAGAGCCAAGTGAATGTAAATCAAATTAAAAATCTAAAATGAAAAAAATCATTACTAGTGAACATATAAAATGTTAGTCATTATATGACTTATGAAAAACAGAAAATAACTAAAATGTCTTGAAAATATTAGAGTATTAAATGAGTTAAGCACGAGTGAAACATGGGGACTTTAAGTCCCAGAAGGCTGGAGTCTAAGTTTCCAAGTCTTTGACTAAATTTAGCTTTTCTGACATTGTTTTCTTATTGTTGCCAACATACAGAAAGTTACTGTGTGTAAAAAATATGCGGAATTATAGAACTAAAAAGGGGTTCTCTAACAAATCTCTCATTTTTTAAAAGATTTTTTATGTGTTTATTTGACAGAGATCACAAGTAGGCAGAGAGGCATGCGGGGATGGGGGGTTGCGGGGAAGCAGGCTCCCCGCCGAGCAGAGAGCCCGATGTGGGAACCATGACCTGAGCTGAAGGCAGAGGCATTAACCCACTGAGCCACCCAGGTGCCCCAAATATCTCATTTTAATGGCAGCTATTGACTTAAGTCAGTAACAGTCAATAGCAGAATGAAAACTAGGTTCTGTATCCTGTATCAGGATTAGTAGTAGTAGTAGAAGTAGTAGTAGTAGTAGTAGTAGTAATATCCTGTACAGGATATTCTGTATCAGGACACTGTTCCATTTCTCATGCATATCATGTCTTAGTTTTTAAAATGCATAAAACTAGCATCTTCAGGAAGAGAGTGCTTATTTCTCTGCTGCCAAGTTACTGGTTATAAATTATGCAATTAAAAGGCATTTTCAGTAAAGCTTGAAATCAGGCAACATGATTCCCCCAGTTTTGTTTTTCTTTTTCAATATATCCTTAGCAATTTGGGGTCTCTTCTGGTTCTATACATATTTTAGGATTGTTTGCTCCAGCCCTTTGAAAAATGCCATTGGAATTTTGATTGGAATGGCATTGAAAGTATAGATTGCTCTAGGCAGTATAGACATTTTAACAAAGTTTATTCTTCTGAACCATGAGCATGGAATGGTCTTCCATCTTTCTGTGTCTTCTTCAATTTCCTTCATGAGTGTTCTGTAGTTCCTCAAGTACAGACCCTTTACCTCATTTGTTAGGTTTATTCCCAGGTCTCTTATGGTTCTTGGTGCTATAGTAAATGGAATCATTTCTCTAATTTCCCTTTCTGTATTTCCATTGTTAGTGTATAAAAAAGCAACTGATTTCTGTACATTGATTTTTTATCTTGTCACATTACTGAACTGCTATATGAGTTCTAGTAATTTAGTGGTGGAGTCTTTTGGGTTTTCCATATAAAGTATGATGTCATCTTCAAAGAGAGAGAGTTTGAATTCTTCATTGTCAATTTGAATACCTTTTCTTTTTGTTGTCTGATTGCTGTTTCTAGGACTTCTAATACTATGTTGAACAAGAGTGGTGAAAGTGGGCATCCTTGTCGTGTTCCTGATCTCAAAGGGAAGGCTGTCAGCTTTTCCCCATTGAGGATGATATTCGCTGTGTGTTTTTCATGGATAGATTTTATGAAGTTGAGGAATGTTCCCTCTCTCCCTATACTTTGAAGGGTTTTAGTCAGGAACGGATGCTCTATCTTGTCAAATGCTTTTTTTTTTTTTTTTTTTTTTTTTTTTTTGCATCAATTGAGAGGACCATGTGCTTCTTCTCTCTTCTCTTATTAATTTCTTCTATCACATTGATTGATTTACAAATGTTGAACCAACCCTGCATCCCATGGATAAATCCTACCTGGTCATGGTGGATAATCTTTTTAATGTACTGTAGGATCCTATCAGCCAGGATCTTGTTGAGAATCTTAGTGTTCATATTCAGCAGGTATATTGGTCTGCAATTCTCCTTTTTGGTGGGGTCTTTGCCTGGTTTGGGGATCAGGGTAATGCTGGCTTCATAAAGAGTCTGGAAGTTTTCCTTCTGCTTCAATTTTTTGAAATAGCTTCAAGAAAATAGGTATTATTTCTTCTTTGAATGTTTGGTAAAATTCCCCAGGGAATCTGTCAGGTCCCAGGCTCTTGTTTTTTGGGAGGTTTATGATCACTGCTTCAATCTTGTTACTAGATATTGGTCTATTCAATTTGTCAATTTTTTCCTGATTCAGTTTTGGATGTTTATAGGTTTCTAAGAATGCATCCATTTCATCTAGGTTGCTCAACTTATTGGCATATAACTGTTGATAATAATTTCTGATGATTGTTTCTATTTCCTTGGTGTTAGTCATGATCTCTCCCTTTCATTCGTAATTCTATTAATTTGGGTCCTCTTTTCTTTTCTTTTGGATTAGTTTGGCCAGTGGTTTATTGATCTTATTGAATCTTTCAAAAAACAAGCTTCTAGTTTCGTTGATGCGTTCTACTGTATCTCTAGTTTCTATCTCATTGATCTCTGTTCTAATCCTGATTATTTCCCTTCTTGTGCATGGGGTTGGCTTAATTTGTTGTTGACTCTCCAGTTCTTTAAGGTATAAATACAGCTGATGTATTCTGGATTTTTTTTCAATTCTTTTGAGGGAGGCTTGGATGGTTATATATTTCTCCCTTAGGACTGCCTTTCTTGTATCCCATAGGTTTTGGACTGAAGTGTCTTCATTTTCATTGGTTTCCATGAATTGTTTAAGTTCTTTGATTTCCTGGTTGATCCAAACATTCTTAAGCAAGGTGATTTTTAGCTTCCAGGTGTTTGAATTCCTCCCAAACTTTTTCTTGTGGTTGAGTTCCAGTTTCAAAGCATTGTGGTCTGAGAATATGCAGGGAATAATCTCTATCTTTTGGTACCAGCTGAGTCCTGATTTGTGACCCAGTGTGTGATCTATTCTGGAGAAAGTTCCATGTGCACTTGAGAAGAATGAGTATTCTGTTGTTTTAGGGTAGAATGTTCTCTCTCTCTCTCTCTCTCTCTCTCTATATATATATATATATATATGGATATATCTATATCTATATCTATGAGGTCCGTCTGGTCCAATGTGTCATTCAATGCTCTTGTTTCTTTATTGATTTTCTGCTTGGATGATCTATTAGTGAGAGTGGCATGTTAAGATCTCCTGCTACTAATGTATTCATATCAATATGACTCCTTATCTTGATTAACAGTTGTCTTATGGAGTTGGCTGCTCCCGTATTGGGGACATAAATATTTACAATTGTTAGATCTTCTTGGTGGATAGACACTTTAGGAATGATGCATTTTCGGACCACAATGATGATCCTGTTCCCATAGGCTTTCCCCACCAGGGAGCAACTTCAGGAAGAGATGGGTCTGGGACATATTATTTGTGAAGGACAATAGTTCCATTCACAAATATATATGACTTAGCTTTGCAAATGTTATGATAAAATTCATTGGACATTTATGGTAAGTAAAAGCAGAAATTGTGGGAAATGTCTTTGGAGATCATCTAACCCAACTTCATTTTGGGGATATGGACATCAGAGAAGAGGGGATAAAATTTGTTGTAATTGGCTGTAGTGATAATCTTGATGTGAAGAGTAGGTTTCCTGTACTTTTCTATGAAATAAAGTATTTTGCCTCAAAATATCTACCAATATTTGGTTATTGATATTCAAGATTGGTTCTCTAAGAAGTGAGAATCTCCAAGGATGGGTTATTTGTTTAGCAAAACACTGTCAAAAGAGAAATACTTCTAAGTTTTTTGTTTTTTTTTTAATTTAAGTAATCTCTACACCCAACATGCAGCTCAAACTCACAACCTTGAGATCAAGAGTCACCTACTCTTCTGACTGAGCCAGTCAGGCATCCCAAGAGAAATATTTTAAAGTTTGTGATGATGAGATTAAATCATGCCCAATTACAGCACTTTATGAGTCCTATAAACTTCAAATGCATGATTTTACACACATGTGTTCTGAAAGAACTATATTGTACACCTGTCAAATAACTACATAACCTGGTGCTTTTGATTATTCTACAGTTGTGTTTTTTTTATGGTTATAAAGCTATTTAGCTCTTCTTGAGCTTATGTTTACTGGAGGAGCAGCAGAAGAAATGACTTTAAGTGGCAGTTGCAAATGTTCTCTTAACATAAAGTCTGTTATTAGATTCCAAAGACAAATGGAGGGATTGAGATTATTCACACCCGTTTTAACATATGACCAAGTACTTCAAAAAATTCCTGTTCCCCCAGTAAAAGGCAGACATTAGTGAGAATGATGTTATTAATATAACTGCGTGCTTCTTTTTTTCATTTTAAAAAAATTTTATTCATTTATTTGAGAGGGAAAGAGAGAGCATGAGTGGGGGAAGGAGCTGAGAGGTAGAGGCAGACTTCTTGATGAGCAGGGAGTGAGATCTGGGGCTTGATCCCAGGACTCTGAGAACATGACCTGAGCCAGTCAGATGCTTAATTGACTGAGCGCCCAGGCGCACTAACAGCATGCTTATTTGTAATTCGTTGATGAAATATTAAAAGAGATAATTGGTGGTGGTTTTCACTAGAATAGTGAAAATAAGTTCATGTTCTTAATATGAGAATTTTAAGGTGTGGTCATCTTTATGGTGTTAGATTCTGACAGTTATGTCATATATATTTTGATTACTAGAGTAAAATCAGAAGAGTAAGGACTGAGGAAAGCCTAGAATAATGCTTTAAGAAGTAGGGAAGAGTGTCCTATATCAAATAATGGTGATAGATTGAGTAAGAAGATGACTGAAAATTATCTATGGAATTAGCAACAGAGATATTTTATAATGTAGAATTTTAGAGTAAGGATTATTAAGTTATTGTTCAAAAAGATTAGCTGCCTCTCCTTAGAGTTCCTCCCACAAGCTTTTCCTTGTGGGGTGGGAGGTTAAATATTCTCACACCATAGATATGAACAGAAGTATATGCTTCCTTTATTTTTTTTCTTCTGGTATAGGAATGACAATGTTCCACATAAGAGTTTTCCCTTTATTCTAGATAGATCTCAAAGAGGGCATGTTGACCAGCAATCAAAATACAATATGCAAAAGAAATACATGTTTGTTTGTTGTCAGTAAACCAATTAAATTTTGGAATTGTTTGTTACTGCAGCATAACCTATTCTAATTGCTATACTTTGTCAAGGCAATTTTAATGTATTGATATTGATGGGGAAAGATGAGAATGAGTTAAAGAATGAAGAGATGACTTACTGCACTAATAATAATTTATTAGAAGTTAGTGGGAAACCTTCCCAACTACAAATACATGAAAATGCCAAGTAAAACAAATTTTTGTTTTAAATAATATAGTTGGGCTCAGAAAAAACAACAACAACAACAACAACAACATAACAACAGATAAATGACCAAGAACAGAAAAAAGAGGAGAGATATATAGAGAGATAGACTGAAACTGAGAATAAACTGATGACCAGAGTTCTAGGCACCTAAGATGACACTGAAGCCACTTTGGTATTGGAAAGAAGGAGGGATGTGGGTTATCATAACGACAGAGTTTGAAAGTTTTAATGACCCTATAATAAAAAGGTAGGGCTTGTCCATCCTTAGGAGGATAAATGAGAAAAAAGACCACTGTGTAAGTTGACACCAGAGCTTTTAAACTAGTGTGTGGTGGTGTATAGCTTAGTGTGCCTTACAGATGTTACAGTTGTATTTTTTTTTAAGATTTTTATTTATTTGAGAGAGAGCAAGAGCACAAGTGGAGTTAGGGGCAAAGGGAGAGGGAGAAGGAGGCTCCTGCTGAGCAGGGAGCCAGTTGTAGAACTCAATTCCAGGACCCCAGGGATCATGACATGAGCTGAAGGCAGATGCTTAACTGACTGAGCTATTCAGGCACCCCAGATGTTACAATTTTCAATGTACAGCATGATGTAAAGAGTTTAGGAAGCTTTAGATAGAAACATCATATACTTTAACATTAATAAAAGGATAAAATAGAAAATATCCATTCAATCTCAGTGGAAGACAAGAAAGGAGCTTGTTGGTCTAGGAGATTTTGGGAATACAGGCCTATACTACATGGGGTTTAGGGGTTAAAATATACATTATATGTATAAGAACCCCTAATTTGAGATATTAGCACAATCTATGCCTCCTATCTATGGTACACTTGTAAGACCCAAATCATAAAATCATCTGAGATACACATTCTCAATTCATATAACAAAGAATCATCACAGAAAATCTTACTATGGGGCACCTGGGTGGCTCAGTTCATTAAGCCTCTGCCTTCGGCTCAGGTCATGTCTCAGGGTCCTGGGATCCAGTCCCATATCAGGCTCTCTGCTCAGCAGGGAGGCTGCTTCCCCATGCTGCCCTCCCCCATGCCTGACTTTCTGCCAACTTGTGATCTCCATCTGTCAAATAAATAAGTTAAATCTTAAAAAAAAATCTCTTAGTAGATATATGGTTACAATGAAAAATTATAAAACAAATGAGAAAACAATCTAGCAGGGTGAAAAATTACCTGACATAAAAGCATAAGGATCAGACTCTCGAAAACAATATTATAGAAACTATAAAAATGCTTTAAAGAATTAAAGATATAGTAATAAAAGAGGTAATGTAAAAAGAAACACTATGTAAAAGAAGGAGATCTTAAAAATTGACCTTATAAAACTGAAAAATATAGTGATCACAGTACAAATAAAAATAGATTGTATAAATAATAACACAAGGAATTCAAGAAATGGAAAATATGTTTTAGAAAGTTGACAAAATTTAATACAGAGATAAAAAAATAGAGCATATGAAAAAGATATTAAGAGATGTGGGAAGCTGATTAGAACATTTAGTATACATTTCATAGGAGTTCTAGAAAGGATGAAGAGAAATATGGGGGAAAGACAATATTTTGAAGAGATAATAGCTGATACATTTCCAAAATTCAAAAGATAAGAATTCTCACATTCAGAAGTCACAAAAAGTCCTAAAAGAAAATTTTAAGAATAGAGCTATCAGAAAGCTATATACAGAACAGCACACATAAAATGTTTCTTCCTGTGCCCATATACAGAATCTGGCACATAAAATTAGAAACACATTGTGTTCAAACACACATGGAACACTTATGAAAACTGAACATATGTGTGATCCAAAAACATAACATAGTACAAAATGTTGGTATGGACTATATTCTCTGAACACCATGTAATATAATTAGAAATCAAGGGCAAAAAGGTACCTAAAATATAAAGCCTGGACTTATTTGTAATATGTATGTTTTTATATATTTGAAATACACACACACACACACACATACACACTCACATATATATACACATATATATATTTGCATTTATCAATATATCAATGGATATATATATATCCATTTTAATTTTCTTGTAAACCATTTCTTCCTTTTTTTGTAAAGATTTTATTTATTTATTTGACAGAGATCACAAGTGGGCAGAGAGGCAAACAGAAGTGGGGAGGGGGAAGCAGGCTCCCTGCTGAGCAGAGAGGCCAATGCGGGGCTTGATCCCAGGACCCTGAGATCATGACCTGAGCCAAAGGCAGAGGCTTAACCCACTGAGCCACCCAGGCACACTTGTAATCCATTTCTTGACCCATATAGTACTTGGAAGTATATCAGTTAATTTCCAACATTTGGGGATTTTCTAGATCTCATATTGTTAGACTTTTAATTTAATTCCATTGCATTAGAAGAACACATAACCTTCTGTATGGCTTCAAACATTATACATTTATTATGGTTTGTTCTATGGCTAAGCATATTATCTAAGTGAACATGCCATGTGCACTTAGAAAGAATGTGTATTCTTCAATTTTAGGGTATAATATATAAACATTAGCATCAAGGCTGTTAGTGCTTTTAGATCATTTATGACTTTATTGATCTTTGGACTACTTACATCAATTAAAGACAGATTTTATTTTTTAATTTTGTTTTTTATAGATTTTTAAATTTATTTTTGTGACAGAGAATGAGAGAGAGAGAGAGAGAGTGAGCACAAGTGTGGGGAGGGGCAGAGGGAGAAACAGACACCCTGCTGTGCAGGGAGCTGAATAGGGACTTGATTCCAGGACCCTGGAATCATGATCTGAGTGGAAGGCAGATGCTTTACCAACTGAGCCACCCAGGCTCCCTAAAGAGAAGTTTTAAAATATCCAATGAAGTTTGTGACTTCCTCTATGTTTCCTTTAATTCTGTCAATTTCGGTTCATATATTTTGAGGCTGTTTTTAGGAACATGCATATGAAGATTATTCTATGTAAAATGCAGGGCTTTATCTCTATGGCTCTCTCACCTTTCTTGGATTTTCCCCTAATTTTCTAGATCCTTTACAATTCTGTCCCTCAGGTTCTTCAATTTAGTTGACAAGGTTCCCTTTAGCCAAAAAAAATAGAGCCTAAAAAATAATGCACTGTATATATGTATTAGGGTAAACAACGCTAGCTACTGTGATTATGCTTACATCAAAATTCCTTGCCAAAATAAATCTTTATTTTTTACTCATATAATCATAATCAGTTTAGATAACTCTCCTCCAAGAGTTGACAATAGATCCTACTTGATTCCATCTTATGGTTTCAACATCTTGTAATTTCAATACTGCCTTTGTATCATTCATTCTTAGACAAAGTGTGCTATAATGAAAAATATGTTTGATCTTTGTCTTAATTTCCTGACACAGAACTAAAAGCACTTCCTTGGAATTTCTGGAGCAATATAAATGTCTTTTGTCATTCATAGCAAACTTCTTTGTACTATATAAATATAAGCACGAAAGAAATTATATCAAAAATTTAAAACTATACCCAGAAAAAATCTTCCACTATGACAAAGAAGATTAATAGATGTGTTCTTATATATTTAAATGAGAGGAAGTATCAATCTTAGGGAATGTGTTAATCTATACAAAGGTTTAAAGTATAGAGAAAATGGCAAAGTACTCAATATCCTTTTGTGAGGCTGGTCTATAATTTTTGCCAAAAAAAAACCTGACAAGTATAGTGATACAAAAGAACATTTAGAGTCAAATATATGTATGAACATAAATATATAAGTTTTATATAAGACATTAGCAATGTAAGACTATCAGTGTATTTTAAAAGTGACTTATGAATAAACTGGATTTCTTCCAGGAACTTAAGACTGGCTTATCATTAGAAAATATACTACTTTTTAATACTATATTAACATATTTAAAGAGAAAGTTATATGATAGTCTTAAAAAAGTCAAAACAATAGATCAAATTAAACATCCTGTCATGATAAAAACTCTCACCAAAATACAGATTAAGGAAATCTTTCTAATTCTATAACGTGTGTATACATTTTACAATAGACATCTAATTGTGAAATGTTAAAAAAAAACCTTTAATTTCAAAAATGTTTACTATACTACTTCTATTCACCACTAAAATGAAGTTATAGCAAGTCTAATTAAAAAGAAAAATTTAAAATTAAATTGAACATATAAAGAACAGAAGGAAGAAGCAAAGCTACCATCATTTGCTGTCTCTATAATTATTTATACAGCAAATCCAGAAGAATTAAAATGCAAATGATGACAGATAACAATATTTCTGTATACAAAGTCAGTATAAAAAATTGCTCAAATCTAAAATACTGACAATAAAAAGTGCTGTGTGAATAAAGAAGAACAATAGCTCTCATTAATTGTTGATGGAAATGCAAAATGATACAGCACTTTGGAAGACAGTCTGGCAGTTTCTTACAACACCAAGCATATTCTTATGATATAGTCCAGCAATAGTATTCCTTCAAATTTACCCAAATAAGGTGAAAATATAGTCCATACAAAATCCTACACATGAAAGTTTATAGATTTATTTATAATCACAGAAAACTGGAAGCAGCCAAAAATGTCCTTCAATGGGCAAATGGATAAACAAATTGTGGTACATCCATATGATGGAATATTACACAACAACAAAAAATAAGCCATTCACCCATTCAAAGACATGAATGGGTCCTAAAAGTTTATTGGGTTTTTTAAAAAGTATTTTTAAATTTTTTAAAAGATTTTTATTTATTTGACAGAGAAAGAGAGAGATCACAAGTAGGCAGAGAGGCAGGCAGAGAGAGAGGAATAAGCAGGCTCCCCACTGAGCAGAGAGCTCAATGTGGGGCTTGATCCCAGGACCCTGAGATCATGACCTGAGCTGAAGGCAGAGGTTTAAGTCATTGAGCCACCCAGGTGCCCCCTAAAAGTATATTGTTAACTGAGTCCATTTAAAAGCCTATATACTTGTATGATGGGAATTACAAGAGTGATCTGATTGTCAGCTCAAGGTGTGCATATTTTAGGAATGAAGAATAGGAAAAGCATAGGGAGTTCTTTAGGCTATGAAACTATTCTGTAGATACTGTAATGATAAACATATTACACTATGCATTTATCAAAATTTACTGAACTTTAAAGGACAAAAAGTAGAGACTCAAAGACTAATGACAAAAACAACCATATACAAATACTGCACATTATTAGATAAACTTGTTTTTTCCCAGGGATTCTGGTTAACAATCCTGATACTGCTATATGCTGAATCTAAAGAAATAAATAAGTGGGTAGCATATAGTTTGATCTAGGCTTCTTACTGTTGGAGTGGGAGTTTACAGACAGGCAAGGCTAAAATGATCCATATTGTAATGGATTAGAGTTGGATTCATCATTATGAACTCATGTTTATCTTACTATAAATACAGATGGGGGCATATAGAGATATTTATAAATATGTGTATATATATGGGTTAGTATACATATATATGTTTCATTGTTCTATCAGCTGTGTGGATCTAAAAACAACAACCCAGAAGCAATGATCGATTGCTCATTGCATTGAGAAGAATAAGCCAATCTCAGATGAAAGTAACCAGAAAAATCTTTGGAAAAATGACTGATTTAATGACTGGATCAAAAAACATACAGGGTTAGTTTAAAGTATCTTGTAATGCCAGAAAATAAGGAAGTGCTAAAAAATATCCATGATGATGGGGATATATCAGATGGAAACAGAAACCAACTGAGAGAGCTCTAATGGCCCAAACTGGAATAATCTGAAAAAAAGTAAATAAAGTGGTATTGGATTATGATGTAAAGAATAAAATAAATGTCTATGAGCTCATACTGATATAAGTAAATGATTGAATAAATAAATGGGGGAAAAGAAAGCTCTCTCCTGTAGAATAATTCCAAATAATTTATGTAGCTGCTCTACTCTCAAGAAAGTCGAGCAAAACTCCCCTCTCCTTAATTGAGGGTTGGCACATAGACTTCTTTCCAAAGAGTACAATATGGAAAGGGAAATGAAAAGAACAATTTTCCAGTAAAGAAACCTGACTGCCACTATATCAACCAAGTATTTGATGCCACCATCCTGCCATTTGCAACAACATGGACATACCTGGAGGACTTCAAGTTAAGTGAAACCAGCTAGACAAATACATCATGACCTCACATACATATGGAATCTAAAATAGTCAAACTCAAAAAGCTGAGAGTAGAATGGTGGTGGTCCTGGGGCAGGAGGAAGGGGATGGTGGGGGAGGCATCGGTCACAAGATATAAAGGTCTCAGTTACACAAGATAGATGAGTTCTTGAGATCTACCATACAACATACAGTATATGATTAATAATGTTGAATTATATACTTAAAATTTCCTAAGAGAGTAGATGATATAAAATCCTCTTACCTCAAAAGGTGGGGGGGGGGGACAGAGCAAAACCAAAGCAGGTGGGAGGAAACTTTTTTGGTGGTGGTGGGTAAATTTATCACATTAACTATGATGATGATTTCACAGGTTTATACTTTAAACACATCAAGTCATGTATATTAATTACAGTTTTTATATGTCAATCATACCTTAATCCAGTGGTTTTTAAAAAAAGTTTCACCAGTAGTACTCAAATTTAAAAAAATTCAAGATCTTTATTGTATGATTATAAACTTCATTAAAAGACATAAAATAATAAGAGTATGGAAATGCACCATATCCACAAGTAGAAGAACGCCATATAATAATAATAATTCTTGCCAAACCAGTCAGTAAATTCAATGCAATTTTTTAATGAAAATACCAAAAGATTTTTAATGGAGCTTTTGAAGCTGACCCTAAAATCCCTCTGAACAACTAAAGAATTAGGGATATGAAAACAATTTTGAAGAGGAAAAAGGTGGCATGGGACTTGTCCTACCAGTTATTAAGATTTATTATAAAGCTGTAAAAATGAAAATTCTGTGATAGTCATACAGGGATAAGCTAATAAACAAATGCAACAAAACTTATATAGAAATAGCTTCAAATATGCATCAAAAGTTGATATGTAATGAAGGTGGCATTAGGAAAAAATGGAGGGAAAATAAGCTTTAAAGTAAAAGGCACTGGGACAGTTATTAAACCTCACCTCCTCTTAATCTCACAATTCTTACTCTAGTCCAACCACTTTGACTCCCTTGCTGTTTTCCAGCTGCATTAAGCTGAACGTGCCCTTGTCATTCTCTTTCATGGCTAGCTCCCTCGTTTCCTGAGGTCTTCAACTAAAAGTCATCTTATCAGTGAGGCCCTTTGTCTCTATATTCCTCCACTAGAATTCCTCCATTTTGTACAGGACATGGTCTGTTTTGCTCACTGTTGTATCATCAGAAAAATAATACATGCACTACTACTAGTAATAGTAATTAGCATGATAGTAGGTACATGTTCCTGAGTGAATAATAGTTGCTGAGTTAATAAATGAATGAATAAATGATAATCCAAAAATAAACCCCTAAGATAATGTATACAAAAATCTTAATATGTATTTGAGATGACATGGAAAATAAGTAAAATTGAAAACTATTTTAAAAAGAGAGGAGACTACTATAAGATTTAAGAACATGATTTTTTAAAACATAAAAATGAGCAAAAGTGGGGATATGGAGCAAGATGGTGGAGGAGTAGGAGACCAAAATATCATCAAAAGGTCCCAGGAGTTTGGCTAAATATTTATCAAACCATTCTGAACACCTGCAAACTCAACAGGAGATAGAAGAGAAGAAGAGCAGCAATTCTAGGAACAGAAAAGTAACCACTTTCTAGAAGGTAGGATGTGCAGAGAGGTGAATCCGAAATGACAGGAAGATAGAGTGTGGGGGCGGGGGTGAAGGAGGGACTGGCTCCTGGCAAATGAGAGAGCAGCAGAGCACAATATCAGAACTTTCAGAAATCTGCTCCACTGAGGGATGTCACTCCAGAGGGTAAGTGGGGGATGGAGCCCTTGCAGGGAGAGTGTGGTCTCAGGACCCATGAGGACACAAAAAGACCAGGGGTGTCTGAGTGTGCACCTGAGTGTGCACCAGGGGTGTCTGAGTGTGCACCTGAGTGTGCACCAGGGGTGTCTGAGTGTGCAGAGCTCCGAGGTACCAGAGCAAGGAAGCCAGTTGCAGAGACAGAGCTGAGAAATGGGCTCTCAGCTCAGGGTTACTTTAAACCATGAGGCACAGTTGGGCCACTGCTCTTCAAGCAGGGACCACACAAATGGCGGATCTGGAGAGACCCCCTCCTTCTTCTACCAGGAGAAGTGGCACAGGAGCATGCTGCAGGAATCAGCTGGGTTTGGAGACTCCAAATTGACCATGCACCAGTGATAGAAATGCTCAGTCACAGGCTGGATGAGCTCAGAGTACAGCTGGAGACCAGGGAGACAGGAGGGATTGACTGCTTTTCTCTGAGGGTGCATTGAGGAGTGGGGCCCTGAGCTCTTGGATCCTATGAGCCTGGAGATTGGGAGGCTGCCATTTTCATTCCTGCCCTCCAAAGCTATGGAAAGCATTCAGGGAACAAAAGCTCCAGAGACCAAAACCAAGCAGATTATTTAGCCTGGCTCCTGGCAAGGGCGGTGCAATTCCACCTCAAGCAAAGACATTTGAGAATCACTGCAACAGGCCCCTCCCCCAGAAGATCAGCAAGAACATGCAGTCAAGACCAAGTTCACTGATCAATGAAAACTGCAGAACTCCCAATTTAGTCTTTCAAAATTAATTTTTTTAATTATATTTTTTCTTATTCTATTTTATTTAACTTTTCCTCTTTCCTATTATAATGTTTTAAACTATTTTATCTCATGAATACCTTTTTAAAACTCTTTTTAAATTTTCATCATTATAGGCATATTTTATCTGTCATTGTATTTTACCTTTATTTTTGTATATAGGGCTTTTTTTTAAAAAAAAAATAAATTTGGGATACAATTTCTTCTAATACATCAAAATATACCCTAACTCTAGCACATGGCTTTGTTCTAGACTCCAGCCTGCTCACATTCTTTCCTCTTTTTTTTTCTTTTTTCAACCAACTTCTTATAAATTACTTTCATAGAAACTTTTAAAATTTTCATCTTTACATTCATATTCTATCCCTTCATCGTGTTTATCCTTATTTTTGTGTATATGTGTGTGTGTGTGTGTGTGTGTGTGTGTGTGTATTTTTCTTTCTTTAAAATTTTGGGAGGCAGTTTCTTCTAATGGGCCAAAAAACACCCAAAATCAAATGTGTGGTTCTGTTCTACTCACCTAATATATATATATATGTATATACATACACACACACACACACACACACACACATGTGTATATATACTTTTTTTTATTTTTTCCCATTTCTTCTCTTGCTTAGTGTATATTTTTCTGGGGTAGTTGTTACACTCTTAGCATTTTATTCTCTCATTCATCTAGTCTTACTTGGGTAAAATGGCAAGGTGGAAAAACTCACACACACATACACAAAAAAAAGAACAAGAGGAACAACTGACAGGTAGGCACCTGATCATTATGGACATTACTAAGATGTCAGAACTAGAGTTCAGAATGATGATTATCAAAGCGCTAGCTGGGCTGGGAAAAAGCATGAAAGATATTAGAGAATTCCTGTCTGAAGGAATAAAATCTTTTTCTGGAGAAATAAAAGAACTAAAATCTAACCAAGTTAAAATTTTAAAAAAGCTATTTATGAGGTGCAATCTAAAATGGAGGCTTTTATTGCTAGGATAAATGAGGCAGAAGAGATAAATAGTGATACAGAAGACCAAATGATGGAGAATAAAGAAGCTGAGCAAAAGAGAGACAAACAACTACTGGACCACGAGGGGAGAATTCAAGAGATAAGTGATACCATAAGATGAAATAGAATTAGAGTAGTTGCAATCCCAGAAGAAGAAGAAAGAGATAGAGGGGGGCAGAAGGTATACTGGAGCAAATTATAGCAGAGAATTTCCATAATTTGGCAAAGGGAACAAGTATCAAAATCCAGGGGGCACAGAGAACCCCCCTCAAAATCAATAAAAATAAGTTCACACCCCATCATCTTATAGTAAAATTTACAAGTCTCAGTGACAGAGAGAAAATCCTGAAAGCTGCTTGGGACAAGAGGTATGTAACATACAATGGTAGAAATATTAGATTGGCAGCAGACCTACCCACAGACACCTGACAGACCAGATAGGATTGGCATGATATATTCAGAGCACTAAACGAGAAAAATATACAGCCAAGAATACTATATCCAGCTAGGCTGTCATTGAAAATAGAAGTAGAGAAAAATCTTCCAGGTGAAACAAAACATAGAAGAATTTTCAAACACCAAACTAACCCTACACAAAATACTGAAAGGGGTCCTCTAAGCAAAGAGAGAGCCTAAAAGTAATAGACCAGAAAGGAACAAAGACAATATACAGTAACACAATGTATTTACAGGCAATACAATGACACTAAACTCATATCTTTCAATAGATACTCTGAATGTAAATGGGCTAAATGCCCCAATCAAAAGACACAGGGTATCAGAATGGATAAAAAAACAAGACTTATTGATGTGCTGTCTATGAGAAATTCATTTTAGACTCAAAGACACCTCCAGATTTAAAGTGAGGGGGTAGAAAACAATTTACCATGCTAATGTACATCAAAAGAAAACTGGGGTGGCAGTCCTTATATCAGACAAATTAGATTTTAAGCCAAAGACTATCATAAGAGATGAGGAAGGACATTATATCATACTTAAAGGGTCTGTCCAACAGGAAGATATAAAATTTTTAAATATCTATGCCCCTAACATGGGAGCAGCCAGTTGTATAAACCAGTTAATTACAAAATCAAAGAAGGACATCAACAATAATACAATAATAGTAGGGGACTGTAACACCCCCCCCTCACTGAAATCCACAGACGATCTAGGCAAAAGATCAACAAGCAAATAAAAGCCTTAAATGACACACTGGACTAGATGGGCATCACAGATATATTTAGAACATTTATTTCATCCCAAAACAACAGAATACCCATTCTTCTCTAGTGTACATGGAACATTCTCCAGAAAAGATCACATCCTGGGTCACAAATCAGGTCTTAACTGGTACCAAAACAGTGGGATCATTCCCGGCATATTTTCAGACCACAACGGTCTGAAACTAGAACTCAGTCACCAGAGGAGAGTTGGAAAGAGCTCAAATACATGGAGGCTAAAGTGCATCCTACTGAAAAATGAATGGGTCAACCAGGAATTAAAGAAGAATTGAAAAAATTCATGGAAACAAATGAAAATGAAAACACAGCTCTTCAAAATCTTTGGGATATGGCAAAGGTGGTTCTGAGAGGAAAGTATATACCAATACAAGCCTTTTTCAAGAAATAAGAAAGGTCTCAAGTACACAACCTAATCTTACACATAAAGGAGCTGGAGAAAGAACATAAAAGAAAGTGTAAACCCAGCAGGAGAAGAAAAATGATAAAGATCAAAACAGAAATCTATGAAATAGAAACCAAAAGAACAGTAGAACAAATCAACAAAACTAGGAGCTTGTTCTTTGAAAAAATTAATAAGATTGATAACCTCTGGCCAGGCTTATCAAAAGAAAAAAAAAAGATCCAAATTAATAAAATCATAAATGAAAGAGGAGAGATCACAAACACAAAAGAAATACACTTATGAGAACATATTATGAGCAACTATACACCTTCAAGTTTGACAATTTGGAAGAAATGAATGATTCCTAGAGATATATAAATCACCAAAACTGAACCAGGAAGAAATAGAAAACCTGAACAGACACATAACCAGTAAGGAGATTAAAGCAGTCATCAAAAATCTCCCAACAAATAAGAGTCCAGGGCCAGATGGCTTCCCAGGGGAATTCTACCAAATATTTAAAGAAGTAGTACCTATTTTCCTGAAATTGTTCCAAAAAATAGAAATGGAAGGAAAACATTCAAACTCATTTTATGAGACCAGCATTACCTTGATCCAAAACCAGACAAAGACCCCACCCAAAAGGAAAATTATAGATCAATATACTTGATGAACACAGATGCAAAAATTCTCACCAGAATACTAGCTAATAGGATCCAACAGTACATTAAAAGGATTATTCACCACAAACAAGTGGGATTTATTCCTGGGCTGCAAGTTTGGTTCAATATCTGCAAATCAATTAATGTGATATAATGCATTAATAAAAGAAAGAAGAAGAACCATATGATACTCTTAATAGATGCTGAAAAAGCATTTGACAAAGTACATCATCCTTTATTGATCAAAACTCTTCATAGTGTAGGCATAGAGAATACATACCTTAATATCATCAAAGCCATCTATGAAAAATCCACAGTGAATATCATTCTCAATGGGGAAAATCTGAGAGCTTTTCCCTTAAGGTCAGGAACACAGCAGGAATGTCCACTGTCACCACTGCTATTCAACATAGTGCTAGAAGTCCTTGCCTCAGCAATCAGACAACAAAAAGCAATAAAAGGCATCCTTATTGGAAAAGAAGAAGTCAAACTCTCACTCTTTGCAGATGATATGATGCTTTATGTCAAAAGCCCAAAAGACTCCATTCCAAAACTGCTAGAACTCACGTAAGAATTCAATAAAGTGTCAGGATATAAAATCAATGCACAGAAATCAGTTGCATTTCTATACACCAACAGCAAGACAGAAGATAGAGAAACTGAGGAGTTGATCCCATTTACAATTGCACCCCAAACCATAAGATACCTAGGAATAAACCAAAGAGGCAATGAGTCTGTACTCAGCAAATTGTAAAGTACTCATGATAGAAATTGAGGGAGACACAAAGAAATGGAAAAATGTTCCATGCTCATGGATTGGAAGAAGAAATATTGTAAAAATGTCTATGCTACCTAAAGCAATCTACATGTTTAATGCAATTCCTATCAAAATACCATGATTTTTTTTCAAAGAAATGGTACAGATAATCCTAAAATGTATATGGAACCAGAAAAGACTCCAAATAGCTAGAGGAATGTTGAAAAAGAAAACTGAAGTTGGAGGCATCACAATTCCAGACTTCAAACTCTATTACAAAGTTGTGATCATCAAGACAGTATGGTACTGGCACAAAAGCAGACACATAGATCAATGCAACAGAACAGTCAGCCCAGAAATGGACCCTCAATTCTATGGTCAACTAATCTTTTCCAATGGAAAAAAGACAGTCTCTTCAACAAACGGTGTTGGGAAAATTGGACAGCCACATGCAGAAAAATGAAACTGGACCATTTCTTTACACCACACACAAAAATAGACTCAAAATGGATGAAAGACCTCTATGTGAGACAGGAATCCATCAAAATCCTTGAGGAGAACACAGGCAGCAACTTCCTCGACTTCAGCCACAGCAACTTCGTCCTAGAAACATTGCCAAGGCAAGGGAAGCAAGGGCAAAAATGAACTATTGGGACTTTGTCAAGATCAAAAGCTTTTGCACAGCAAAGGAAACAGTCAACAAAACCAAAAGAAAACCGACAGAATGGGAGAAGATATTTGTAAATGACATATGAGATAAAGGGCTTATAAACAAAATCTATGAAGAACTTATCAAACTCAACACCCAAAGAGCAAATAATCTAATCAAGAAATGGGCAGAAGACATGAGCAGACATTTCTGCAAAGAAGACATCAAAATGGCCGACAGACACATGAAAAAGTGTTCAACATCACTTGGCATCAGGGAAATACAAATCAAAACCACAGTGAGATACCACCTAACACCAGTCAGAATGGCTAAAATTAACAAGTCAGGAAACAGCAGACATTGGCAAGGAGGTGGAGAAAGGGGAGCCCTCCTACACTTTTGGTGGGAATGCAAGCCAGGGCAGCCACTCTGGAAAACAGCATGGATGTTCCTCAGAAAGTTGAAAATAGATCTGCCCTATGACCCAGCAATAGCACTACTGGGCATTTACCCTAAAGATACAAATACAGTGATCTGAAAGGGCACGAGTAGCCAAATATTCATAGCAGCAATGTCCATAATAGCCAAACTATGGAAAGAACCTAGGTATCCATCAACAGATGAATGGATAAAGAAGATATGGTACACACACACACACACACACACACACACACACACACTGGAATACTATGCAGCCATAAAAAACCCAAAATCTTGCCATTTGCAATGATGTGGATAGAACTAGAAGGTATTATGCTAAGCGAAATAAATCAGAGAAAGACAATGGTCATATGATCTCTCTGATGTGAGGTATTTAAGAGGTTGGGTGGAGGGTCATGGTGGGTAAGGAGGGAAAAAATGAAACAAGATAGGATTGGGAAGGTGAGGAACCATAAGAAAGACTCTTAATCTCAGGAAACAAACTGAAGGTTGTTGGGGTTGGGGGGTAGCGATAGGGTGGGTGGATTATGGACAGTGGGGAGGGTATGTGCTATGGTGAGTGCTGTGAATGTGTAAGTCTGATGATTCAAAGACCTGTACCCCTGGGGCAAATAATACATTATATGTTAATAATAAAAAATGAACACAAGTACAGGACATTCAGAGAATTATAAACTGATGGGTTCAATATGTGTATGAAAAGGTACTCACTAATAAGGAGAATCAAAACATAAAGTCAATATAATTTTACCCATAAATTTAAAAAAATATTTTCTTCCACACTGTGTAAGCAAAAGTGTGGAAATACTGTAACACTCATATGCTGATGATAGGTAAAATATGCATATATTTTGATCCATCAATTTCACTACCTAATGGATACACTCTATCAATGGGTAAAAGGAGATCTATGCAAGAATGATTATTTAATGTTAACTATACTGGAATAAAAATTTTAAAAATGGTTATTTAACATTGCATCTAATAGAAAATTAATTAAGTAATTAACTGAATTGATATACAGTCATACAATAGAGTATTACACAACAGTGAAGCTAAATCAACTAGAACTATATTTACCAGTAAGGATAGATACAAATACAAAGTTGAAGAAAAATAATGAGCTTCAGAATACTAAGAACAATGTGACACCATGCACATAATTTTAAAAGCCTCAGAAATATTTATATACAGATAGAAAGGTAAATAGCCATTACACACATAGTACACATTATAGCTGCATATATATATATATATATATAGTAAAAATTGAAAAAAATTAACCATATTAATATAAGATCACAATAGTGACTATTTGTTTTAAATGAAGGAGAGAATGGGAGAAGGACACATAGGCTTAAAATAAACTTCCTAGAAGTACCTGGGTGGCTCAATTGGTTAAGCCTTTGGCTCAGGTCATGGTCCTGGAGTCCCAGGGTTGAGCTCCATTACTGGGTCTCTGCTCAGCGGGGAGTTTGCTTCTCCCTCTTCCTCTAGCTCCCCCCACCAACTCCTTTTCTCTGTCTCTCTTTCTCTCTTTCACTCTTTCCAATAAATCTTTAAAAAAAAAAAAGATTTAAAAAATCTTTAAAAAAAATCAATCTCCTAAATTTAGTTCTGAAAAAACAGGAGAGAAAAAGATTAATCTGGAGCAAATGCAGCACAATATTAAGCTTTGATAAGCTGTGTGATAAATGCATGGTTATGTACATTGTGCTATTTACTATAGGTTTCTGTGCACATCACATTTCATAATAAAAAAATTATGTGAACTGTGAGGAAGTGGAGACCAAACATACCACTTGCCATTAAAGAGAGGAGAGAAATAGTATGGTAGCTGAAGGTGTAAGAGGAGTCAAGAGAGATTTACTTATTTTGCTGTTTTAATCCTGAAAGTTAATAGAGCATTTAGTGCCTTTAACTTGAAGGATCCAGCGGTCAATGAGAGATTGATGATGCAACAGAAAGGAAAAATTGAAAAGCAAAATTCTCAAGGTGTGAGGGAAGAGGATGCAGAGCCCATTTGGAGGGGTTTGCCTTCCAAAGGAGCATAGTTCATTGTCTCTGTACTATAGGACTTTGTAAAAAGGCTATGACTCAGTTTTTCTTTGTCCTATAAGGCTATGACTCAGTTTTTCTTTGTCCTATAATGCCCAGTGTTCTATTGCATGCTTAAGTGGCTAAACTTGCCAAGGTTTGCAGAATCGCACCCTTTATCATTAGAGATGTAATGCAGCTTAAAAGTGCTTTTGCCAAGCTTCCTGTTTTGTTCCCTCCACAGTTCTCTGGATCAACCTAGACAAAAGGTTGTAACCTGATTTCTGTGCCAAATACCAGTGCACAGTTTGATTTTTTTTCTGATGACAAAATTATTTCCCACATTATCTGTAAACACAGGGCACATTCTCAACAGCCTGGCATTATGTTTAGATACGCCCTGCATGATATTCGTGACATATTCTCTCCTGTTCAGACTCAAGAAGCAGAATACAAAAAAGAATCAAGAACCAAGCACCATTTAAAAAATCGCTTTCTAAGACAAATACAGTATTTGTACTTGGAACCTAAATTAAGTAATAGAAAGAGAGAATAGATTTGTGGTTACCAGAGGTGGGGGTTTGGGGATTGAGGGAATTGGATGAAGGTGGTCAAAAGTACAAAACTTCTAGTTATAAGATAAATAATTACTAGGGGTTTAATGTCCAGCATCATCACTGTAGTTAACACCAATGTATAGTACATTTGAAAGTGGTTAAGAGAGTAGATCCTAAGACTTCTCACTACACAGAGAAAAACACTTTTTTTTTTGTATTTGCATGAGATGATGGATGTTATCTTATTATGGAAGTCATTTCACAACATATGTAAATCAAATCATTGTGGTACAACTTAAACTTGTACAGTATTGTATGTCAATTACATCTCAATAAAACTAGAAAAAAAAGCCAACTTCTACTAGAAACCAAGATGAGTATGAGCTTCAGGACATTATCTGTTCTTTCACTTGCATCCACCAGACAGTAAGATACTACCGCATCTCAATGTGCATGGTGCCATGTTAAGTGTTCATAGAATTAGGGAATAGAAATTTACCCACATAGGAAATTAGAAATCACTTTCTCCAAACCTACTCATTTCCATACAAACCAACCCAGGCCTCCCCAACCTGGAGATACAAATGACATTCATTTTCAAATTACAAAGAATTTGTCAAACAGGAAACTACTCTTCCTCAGATTAACCTCCCATTATTTCTGAAAAGCCACAAAATGGTTCTCATGGGAAGTTGACAATGAGTCTGATGGCTTTAGTTACCTCTCCTTTCCCTATCCCATTTACTCCAATTCCATTCACTAGCACTTCCACTTATTGAAATCCAAGGCAAGGAGGTAGTATGGCTAAGCAATTGAGCATGTAAACTCTGAAACCTGACTCCTGGGGTCAAATAAGCCTGACTTCCCTAACTGCACAACATGAGCAAGTAATCTAACCTCTCTATGCCTTGAGATCCACATCTACAGGGAGCTGAACAGGGAAAAGATGCCATCTGCTTCAGAACAAAAGGTGGAAATGCTTATTGTGTTGTATACACCATGGAAAGTGTTCTAAAGTTGTTCTAGAGGGAAATTTATTGTTGTTGGAGCAGAAACTGAAAGAAAGGGAAATAAGGATGATAAAGGGAATTAGATAAACTAATGCATAGAAGATGTCTGATGGATATTTAGTACTCGATATACATTTCTTCTTCTTTTGCTTCTTCTACATCTTCTGCTTCTTCTTCTTCTTCTTCTTCTTCTTCTTATTATTATTACTACTACTATTTGTAAAACCACTATTAGGTAGGGAAGGTGTTTTTATTATCTCCAGTTAACAGACCAAAGAACGTATTTACTTCATCTGATAGAGTAAGCACTTAATAAATGTTTCCTATTTTTATTTACAAACTGCCACGGGAAGCCTCACATCTGTCATTTCTGATAGTGCTTCTTCATAGAAATGCCAACATCAATACCAAGGGTGTTCATACATGATGCCTCAAAACCTCAAGGTGACAGAGCAGTACTGAAAGGGGAAGGGTAGCTTCCACTAACTTTGTGACCTACTTTGAGACTTGGGTTAAAAAGGGGCACCTGGATGGCTCAGTGGGTAAATGTCTGACTCTTGGTTTCATCTCAGGTCCTGATCGCAAGGTTGTGGGATCGAGCCCTGCATCAGGCTCTATTCTCAGTGCAGAGTCTGCTTCAGATTCTTTCTTCCACTCTCTCTCTCTCTCAAATAAATAAAATCTTTAAAAAAAAAAGTCGCAAGCAGTTCTGACCCTCAGGCTGCAGCTTTTGAAGTCTATAAATAGGCCTCTTTCTGGGGGACCTCTGGGCCAAACCCTGAGGGAATAACCAGAGGAAATCCTTGTGTTATTATTCCTTTGTTATAGTCTTGTGGGTATCATGTATCAAGCTCTGTTGGCTTTCAGAGCTAGATGTTTTGGGGACCCATCCCTCAGGTGAAAGTCTTAAAAGATGAGGCATTACATCCAAATCTCTGTAGCTGTGCTGAGGGTAGGGTATCTGGCTAGAGTGTGTCTCAGTCCTTCTTCCCTACATCAATGTGGGTATGTGTTCATTTGTCTGATGTGTAGAAGTCACTTAGCTGATTTCTGGATTTTGTTCAGCAGGAACTGTTGTTTGAAGCTGAAGATCTGGTATGTCCATGGGAGGAGGAATGTTTAATAGCCTCCTACATCACCACTGGTACCAGAGCTCAAGCTTTTCCTTCTTTTTTTTTTTTTTTTTTTTTTAAGATTTGATTTATTTATTTGACAGAGAAAGAGAGAGAGACGAGGGAGAGGGAGAAGCAGGCTCCCCACTTAGTGGGAGCCTGATGTGGGGGCTCGATCCCAGGACCCGGGGATCACAACCTGAGCCAAATGCAGACACATAACTGACTGAGCCACCCAGGTTCCCCACAAGCTCTCATTTTCTTAGCCATTGTTAAACCAAAGTATGACGCATTTCATATAAAATAATATAGGGGTTTTCATTTTGCAATAAAACACTAAAAAACCCCACACCCTTTGCCTTTTGCTATATTATCTTGGCTAATGCTTTGTGAAAACAACAAGAAAACAGAAAATATAACTGTACTGCAATTTCCAGAATAGCGTTAGATGGTATCTTCATGTTTCTTCATACTTCTATCCCATAAAATGATTTAATTGCCCTTGCATTTAAACATTTCTGTCTACAGCATGAATCACAAACTGTTGATGTTTACTCATTCTCTGTGTCAGAAAATCTATTTTTATATTAAGATGCTTTGAGGAAAGAAATTAATTTCATTGCCTAAAATCACCCTTTTAAATTCACAAAAGAATAGAAGTAAACTTCACTGGGAGCTTTTTTCCCCTTAATGAAAGGATATGCTCTATTCCCAACTTTGCTAATGAGCTACTGGAAAGTAAACACATTTATTCTTATTGAAAGTGGGAAATCAGTCCTTTTCTTCAGCTAATTAACTCATCTATCTCTGAAATTTTGATGACTGATTTATTTAGTAAACATGCAGTAGAATTTATCCAAACACTTTATTTTAAACTAAATGAACCAATTCCATCCCAAATATGATGCCGTTTAGGAAAATAGCAGCAAATACAATAGATTTGTCCATCTTTCTTCTCTGTTAAATCTTTTATTTAAGGACAAAATGAGAATGTTAAAGTCGTTATTAATTTTAGGTGTCACATTTGAACACCAGGATTTCAGTTTTACATTTCAAAGAACCTCAAAACAATATTCCGATTTTATTTTACAAATGATCAAATTTTTGAAGGAATTAATTGACCATGGTATTATTTAATGTGTTTAGCCTTATGTAAATTGCCCTTTAAATTTTATGTATGTTTAGATTTCTTTTTCGATCCCAGCTCTTTTAAGCTCCTGGATTAAAAAATCCATTTATTTAAAAAAAGAGCCATAGTGAAGTTTGTTTATAACCAAAATAAAAATCTCAGGCCATAAACATCTGCTAATAATCAAATGAAGAAAAAAATACATGTATTTATGGTTTTGTTTGTATTTCTTTATATGCTGTCACATTTTATCCTTACTCCATACACCATATCTATTTGACAAAGAAGTAAAGTATGAACTACATTATGAAAAGTTAGCAAATCAATTCAGATATTCAAGGTAAACACTCTAATCTATTATCATTCATAATATTAGGACTAGAAATGCCACTTTGAATTATGAAAAGTTCTTACAGAAAGGAAATAATAACGGGATTTATCTAGGATACAATATTTCATATAAAGTCCAATTTAAGTGTGCTTTGTAAGAAATAAATTTCATGCAGGCTTATTCATTCTAGTGAACTGTTATCTCTACCTTGAGTTGTCAGTAATGTAAAAGCATTGTAGCAATCGATAATAGCCATCCATGTGGAGTTTCGTGATGATAGTTTTGCTAAGTAGCTGAGTGACATTGAATAAGATAGCCTCTCTGATTCTGAGTTTCTCCATCCAGCAATAAGATTCCATGATTCCATAAAAAAGACACGAAAATATAAGATAGCTCTATTCTGCTTGAAGAAACTATAACAACATACAAATTAAAATTATAAAAAAAATAATCACAGACAAGTTGTTTACACAGGGTTTTCATTTTATCAAAACATTTACTACTGGGTTATCTTAAACATGATCTCTTCTGGTGCAGTTCAGTGTTTACACACCATTCATACATAATAAAGAGGCTAGAATATAGCACTATCTCTCTAGAAGAGTTTGCTTGGGAGAAGTCAGAGGTATTTGACACAATATATCCATTATATGTCATAGAATATCAAAGGTTATTAAAAACCTCCAATGCATCACAGTTTAGTCAAACAAAGCACTTTTTAAGGAACACACACAAAATATAAAAAATAAGAGTAAATGCAAATTCTGTTTAGGAGAAGGAAGGAAGGATTAACACGACATGGGAAAGCTAGGATGTTATTTTGATAGAAACGTTTTCTGTCTTCATTCTTCCAGTAAAATTGTTGTATCCTGAATATGTGCTGTGTTTTACTTTTTGCTGAGGTACCACCGTAGGATACCACTATGTTGTATGAAATTTCCTTTTCAGATGTGGAAATGGAGATGCAGAATGGCTAACGACAAAATGGTATTCCAAGACCATCCAGGAAAAGTCACTCATTTCCCCCTTTTTATGGACCAAAAAAAATGAGGTTGGAAAATATTTTCAAACCATATATCAAATCAAAACATACAAAGGACTTGTTTCTAGAATATATAAAGAACTCTTACATCATAGCGATAAGAGTACAAATAACCTGGTTTAAATATATGGACAAAGGACCTGAATAGACATTTCTCTAAAGTAGATGTGTTAGTGGACAATTAACATACAAAAAGGTAATTAACATCCTAGCCATTAGGGAAATGAAAACCCAAACCACAGGAGATACTACTTCACACCCAGGAGGATGGCTGTAATAAAAATGACTGATAATAAAAATTGTTGATAAGGTTATAGAAAACCTAGAAACCTTAGATTTTTCTGGTGGAAATATACAATGGTTCAGCTGCTTTGGAAAACAGTCAAACAGGCTTTTGAAAGGTTAAACATAGAGTTACCATATCACCCAGCAATTACACTTCTGTTCCTAAGTACATACCTAAAAAAAAGAAAGCATTTACACAGACTTGTACATGACTATTCATAGCCGCATTATTCATAATAACAAAAATAGAAACAATTCAAATGTCCCTCAACTGAGAATGGATAAATAAAATTTGGTAAATATCCATACAATGGAATACTCTTTAGTCATATAAGAGATGACATACTGATACATGCTACAATGTAGCTGAATCTTGAAAACCTTACACTGAGTGAAACAATTCAGACATTAAAAAACACATATTGCATAATTTCATTTGTATTAAGTGTCCAGAAAAGACAAATCTATAGAGGTGGAAACAAGATAAGTGGTTTGGGGGGGGGGTGGAGATAGGGATTGATGGCCAAGTGGGTGACAGAAATATTTTAGAACAGATTGCAGTGACTACTGAACAACTCTGTAAATTTACTCAAAATCCTTGAATTAAGCGTTTACAATGGCCGAATACTATGGTGCATAAATTAGATGTCAATAAAATAGAATTTCATATATATATATAATATTAAGATATTACATATATAAACATACATTCATAAAATATTTAATATTATATATATCTGTATAATTGTTAACCTTCTACAAAAATCTATGACCCTGTGCTGGTATGCTGCATAAATCAATACTTTGTTAAAAATGCAAAGAATGATGTTTTGGGTACTCTATAGTAGAAAGTATATTGCTTGAAACTTTGGTGAAATTTGATATTTTTCTTCTTTGTAAAATTATGCACAGAACTTTGAAGCCTCAAAACTACTTTTAGAAAAAAATTAAAGAAAATTTCTACTTGCCTATAGATCAGAGAAACAATTTGCAATAAACCCCCTAAAGAATTTAGCTAAAACATGAACAATTACTGTCAAACGCAAATAATCCACACTTGAAAGCTGTGACTCTAAACAGTTCAAGCTAGAGAAGATATTGACAGTCACAATCTCCAAAGACAGGCTGTTGCTCAGTGATTCTATTAAGAAGAATAGAGTTAAATAATTGAGAAAAATTATTTAAACATTCATTATTTCAAGTAATTTTGCATGATTCAAGTTGATTAACTAATAAAAGTAATTATGATAATGAAAGCTTTCAGTCCAACAGATTTCAAAAATTCAGATTAGAGAATCTCTAAAAACTCTAAGTACATTATCAGAAAACAAATCGCACAAGAATTCTTATAGTTCTTGTCTGTAAGAGGCTTAAAACATATTGATATTAAATATTAAACATATTTCTCTCTCTTCCTAATATTTATAATGCTAAAACGTAATTTCTTTAAACTGCTTCCAGATTGAATTTTGGAATAACAATAGTTATATCTTTTCATGGTGTATAAATTACATTTACATGCATACATCAGTTAATAGAGCAGAGCAGCAATGAAGAACACTTTGGAATCTAATGGGCTATCACATATTAGCTGTACATCCTTATACAATTAACTTCATCTCTTTGAACTTCAATTTCCTTATATATAACATGGGAATAATATTAAGATATAACACATAGAATATTATATGTTAAGTGCAAGCACATAAATATTAATTAAAACTGTAGCCATATCTTATACATTATGTATAATATTACATACAATTACACTGTGAGTTATTTATAAAAGATGGGAGTTTCAATTATATATATATCTCCAAAGGAAATTATATCCTCTGAGTTCCATTTTACTTATATCTAAAATATCCTCACGTTGTAAAATATACGATAAGAGCTTCTTCACAGTGTTATTGTAAGAATACTTGGTATGACATATGCAGCCTTAAATAGTTCCCCTGATGGAGTAAACACTTGGATTGAGTTCTCTCCTTTCTAGTCTGAATGACTGAGGTAGTCCCTGAAGAATCTGCAAAATATTATAATGGCATAAGGCTGAAATTTAATGGCAACAAATTTCCTTAGAACCCACAATCAGGGCTGCCAGGATAGCCATGGCAAAAATTAATGCTAAGAAATGGCTGAAGGCTTTTTTCACCTTCTCAGACTGAGCACTGATTTAAGTCATTTTGTGTAGCTATTCCCTCTAGTCTACAAATTCTTGCTGATTTCCAACCAGGTCCCCTCAGTTCTCTCATTATCTTTATTCATTTATTTATTTATTTTTATTCTTAGTACTTGAAATTTTATTTTTTGCTTATTTGTTTCAAGGTTTTATTTACAATTTTTTTTTAAATTTTTATTAAATTCTAGTTAGGAGGTGCTTGGCTCAGTGGCTCAGTGGGTTAAGCCTCTGCCTTCAGCTCAGGTCATGATCTCAGGGTCCTGGGATTGAGCCCTCTATCAGGTTCTCTGCTCAGCAGGGAGCCTGCTTCCCCCTCTCTCTCTCTCTGCCTGCCTCTCTGCTACTTGTGATCTCTGTCTGTCAAATAAATAAATAAAATCTTACAAAAGAATAAATAAATTCTCGTCAGTTATCATATAGAGTTATCATATAGTGTCATATTGTTTCAGGAGTTTCATCTTTAGAACAGGCTTTCACAATAATTGTACTTTTGACATTTGGGGCTGGGTAATTCTTTGCTATGGAAAAGTATCCTGTGAATTATAGTGTGATGTTAGTAGCACTCCTCCCAGTTAATGTGACACTGGATCCCTAACCTCCTCCTTTGCCCCAATCCCTTCAAAGAGATCAGCATTTTGTTATTGTTATTCAGAACATTTATAATGGGTCAGACCAATAGATATATTTGCTTGGTGTTGCCAAATGTTTTCTATTTCTTCTAATAGCATTCTGTATAATCTAATATACATTAGAAAGAGATAAAATTCTATGAATTGAAAATTTTGAAATTTTTCAAATAAAACCTTCAAAAAACATCAAAAAAATTAAAGTTGAAAGTTCAGAGCTGACCTCCAAATTTGGCACATTTGGCAAAAATTGTCATAGTATTTGAACATACAGTAGCAGGTGTTTGGAAAAGACATGTTTTAATGTGTCTGTCATGTAAAACTCATTCACTTACTTAGTCTGTGTTGATGGTTATAAACAAAACAAAACAGAAAGAGATCAACAAAACTGGAGGATTTAAACTTTCAGATACCAAGGGGCATTATAAAGCTACAGTAAGACAATGTGATATTAGCAAAAGCTTATGCAAACTAACCAACTGAACAAAAGAGAGAGTCCAGAAAAAGTCCCACACATATATGGTCATCTGATTTATGCAAGTGTCACAAGAGTGCAGTGAGCCAAGGAAGACCTTTTCAATAAGTAGTGCAGGAGCAAGTGGATAGTCAAATAAGAAAAAATATCTAGATCCCTGTATCTTATACTATAAATAAAAATCAACTTCAAATATATTGCAAATCAAATTTAAAATAAATCCAGCTTTGTGAACTTGGAGTAGCCAAAGATTTCTGAAATGGAATCTAAAAAGCATTCATCATAAAATAAAACAATGATAATTTGGACTATATTGAAATTTAGAATTCGTATTTATCAAAAGTCACCATTAAAAAAGTGAAAACAGGGGTGCCTGGGTGGCTCAGTGGGTTAAAGCCTCTGTCTTCAGCTCAGGTCATGATCCCAGGATCCGGAATCGAGCCCCACATTGGGCTCTCTGCTCAGCAGGGAGCCTGCTTCCTCCTCTTTCTCTCTGCCTGCCTCTCTGCCTACTTGTAATTTCTGTCTGTCAAATAAATAAATAAATAAAATCTTTAAAAAAATAAATTTTTTTTAAAAAGTGAAAACTATATATATATATATATATATTTTTTTTTTTTTAAGTGAAAACAGGGGTGCCTCGGTGACTTCTGACTTCAGCTCAGATCATGACCTTAGAGTCCTGGGATCAAGCCCTGCATCAAGCTCTCCACTTAGTGGCAAGTTGGCTTCTCCCTCTCCCTCTATGAATTCTCTCTCACTTTTGCTCTCTCTTAAATAAATAAATAAAATCTTTTTTTAAAAAGAGTGGAAAGGAACTCACAGAATAAAGGATATTTATAATACTTATATTCAAGAAAAGACTTCTGTCCAGACTATTTGTAGGATATCAATAATGAAAAGACAAGAGGTAAAGAGAAAAAAAAAAAAAAGACTAGAATGAGAACTTTACAAAAAAAGATGTGCAAGTGACTCTAAAACATGTGGAAAGGAACTCACCTACATTAATCAATTAACTACTACTACACATCTACCAGAACTGCAAATGCTACAAAGAATAATACCAAGTATGAGGATATGGAATTCAGACTCTCACGCTGCTAGCAAGAGTGAAGCTGATATAGCCAGTTAGGAAAAATCTTTGTCAGTCATTACTAAATGGATGCATTCCCAAGGCCCAGCAAATATCCACCCGAGTCTATATCCAACAGAAATAAGCATACATATTGACCAAAAGACAGGTACTAAAATGTTCATAATAACTCCCTCCATAATAACTCCAGATTATATAAACAACTCAATTGTCCATCAACAGTAGGTTATATAGTCACACAAGAATGTTATACAGCAATAAGCATAAATTACAACTCTATACAATAGTTTGTATGAATCTCCTATGCAAAATTTTGAATAAAAGCCAGAAACCACAAAGTTTATGAGGTATAATCCCTTTTATATCAAGTAAAAAAAAAAACATGAAAGCTGTCAGAAGACAGGTTTTTTACCTTCTGTGGGAATATGGGGGTTGTGACCAGTAGAGATTATGTGGAAGTTTTCTGGGGTTTTGATAACATTCTATGCGTTGTTCTAGGTGCTCCTTACTTAGATAAGTTCATGTTATGAAAAATGTTCTAGTTCTTTTGTATGTTATTTAGATTCTATATGAAGATGAAAGAGATACCTCTCTTGCTTCAGATTTTATCTGCAACTTCCATTCTATATGCCAATAATGCTTTCAGCCATTTATTTTTTCAATCTAGGGCCAAATCTACACTCTTCCCCACTTGGGTTCCCCAGTTGCCTTGGTACACGGAAAAGGCCAACTTTTCTTCTACCTCTGCTCATTTCTTTGCTCTAGTTCAGCCTTGGAAAATTTTAATATCCTACCTACATTTCTGTTCACAACTAAATTCTAAATTTTTGACTAAATATAATAGTTGCTATTCTCTTCTCTGAATGGTTGCTTCTCATCCCTGTAGGGAATACCCACAAGTAATAAGGCTGAGCTGTTAATACAAATAAGCTCTAAGGCACAGTGGGTAGCCACCTTTCTTTTATTTATTAATACAGATATAAACTCTTTCATTTGCAGAGTGTTCGAGGACAATGGTCACAACAAGACGCTTTAAATTATATAAATCCAAATGAACTTTCCAGGGGCTTATTATATTGTTCCAAAAATATATAACTTTATCAAGACAGTATGTGTGTGTGAGAGAGAAAGTCTGTTTCCTATTAATTCTCATCATAAGAAGAGATAATCAAAGACTTTGCTTCAGAGATAATTTTCCATTATTAAATACTTTGTTATCTTTTAATTAGATGAATTTAACAACATTAGGGAATATTAAGTCTGAAGTGCTATCTTGTTTGCTGTTTGAAATTCACTGTGCCAGAAATAAAGTTGAGTTAATATAACTGAGATTTATAATGCTAATATTTCCCCTTACACAAAGTGGAGACACAAAATTATTCTGATGTAATGGTCCAAAAAGTATATCCATACCTAATGTACTTCTACATGGCTCTTGCATTTATGTACTATAAAATTTGGACTGTGATTTCAGCATACTATTCAGAATACCACTCTTTTCTCAGAAATATGGCAAAGAATAAAATGCATTTATATAATAGTTACTTCTAAGTATTCTATCCCCTAAAGCATAAACAATATATTCTTGAGCTTCCAGGCTCAGAACTTTTAGTCATTCACTCCAGATATTCCATCAATCACCAAGTTATGCTCACTGATCTGTAGGAATATTCCTTTAAATTTTTTTTTTTTAAGTAGGCTCCATGTTGGGTGTGAGCCCAATGTGGGCCTTGAACTCACAACCCTAGATCAGATCTGAGCTGAGATCAAGAATTGAATGCTTAGCCATCTGAGCCACCCAGATGAAACTTTAGGAATATTTTACTTGTATTTCTGTTTCTAGAACAACTACCACCTCACTTCATGCCAAAATGCCTGTAATTTCCTTCTCCTGAGGTCATGACCATCATTATACCCATGCTCTAGACAATAGATAATTCCTATCTCTTTAAGTAGCCATTCACCATTTTTAATCATTTATATTTAAGCCACACAAATTACAACTTCACAGCTTCAGTTATTTCAGCTGTCCCTTCTGGTATAATTCATCTTTCCTGTTCTCTTCAAAAATCGCTCTTGTGATTTTGTTTTCCAGAGTCCTCAGGTACACTTCCCTCCTACTTGATAAGAATTCCCTCAGTTTGCATCCTGTACACTTTAAAATTTCTGTCTTCATCCTGCTGCTCCTTTGCTCCTCTCTCCAAAGATAACCTTTCCTTTTGTGGTCAGCTGGTATTGGGATTCAACATACATGCCAAAGGATTTGGCTCTGCTACCAACTCTATCACCTAAAAGCTGCTTGTTATTGGGCAAGTCCCTTATCTATTCTTTTTTTTTTTTGAAGATTTTATTTATTTATTTGACAGACAGAGATTACAAATAGCCTGAGAGGCAGGCAGAGAAAGAGAGGAGGAAGCAGGCAGAGAAACAGGAGGAAGCAGGCTCCCTGCTGAGCAGAGAGCCAGATGCGGGGCTTGATCCCAGGACCCTGGGATCATGACCTGAGCCGAAGGCAGAGACTTTAACCCACTGAGCCAACCAGGCACCCCACTCCCTTATCTATTCTAACCTGTTTCTTTGTTCATCAAATGGAGAGATGGGATAAGGATCATTAGATCATCATTTGTCCTCCTCACCTCATAGGATTGTTTGGGGCATCAGTTCATTCATTTACTCAATAAATGTTTACTTAGCATCTACTATATGCCAGACATTATTATGGATTCTAAGGATGTATTAATAAGTGGACTGTTTTCATGGAGCTTACTTTCTAGTGAGGCCTAACAATAAACATATAAAAAAAGAATTTAGTATATAATTTCAGATAGTGACATTTTCTCTGAATAAGATGAAGCAGGGTACGGTAAGAAAGTGACCATATGTGAACAGGGAAGGCCTTGAAGACAAGATGGCATGTGAGTACAGGCCTATGGGAAGTGAGAAATTAAGTCATGATTACTTTTTGAGGATGAGCATTCCAGCAGAATGAGCAGCAAGAATAACAATATTCAAGTAGGAGCTTAATTGGTGTGTCTGGGGAACAGCCAGGAGGTCAATGTTGCTAGAAGAGAGTGAGTGAGGGGGAATAGGAGAAAACAGAGTATGACCTCAGAAAAGAAGGTAGGGTAGAACAGGTTCTGTAAAAAAGTCATATAAATCATGACACACACACACACACACACACACACACACACACACACAAATTTTATAGATGCAAAGGAGCTTCATATTATACCAAATATCACTACTATTAACTTTATTCAATATGAAAATGATTTTATTCCTTAAATGATCAAGGTTTTTCTTGATATGTTCAGTCATTGGCTTTTCTTCCTTTTCTGCCAGCCTGCTCCTATTTTTCTCAGTCTAATAACATTTTCTTCTGCTCCTATGTCCTCATTCTCTTCTCATTGCCATTAACACCAAACTTCTAAGACAAAACAGTTTAAACTTCCTATTTCACCAACTACACCCTTCTTAAATCATTTACAATCTGCCTACTTTCTCTACTGTTCTGAAAGTGTACTACTGTAAACATCTTTGACTTTCCCTTTCCACTTGACTTGCTCACTCCCCCACATCTTATACCTCTTTAGATTTCTATATGTGAACTCTCGATTTTTTATGGTGCTGAAGCCTTCTTCTCTGCCTTATTACTGTGAGTCTGGTCCAAGTCCCCACAACCTCTCTTGTAGGTCCTAATATTTCTTTACTTATCTCAACCAGTTTATTTCATATATCAAAGATGAATTAATTCTCCTAGAGGATAGCCCTGATTTCAATTATCTTTTATTTTCTTTGTGGCAGAAGCATAAAACATCACAAAGAGAAAGATAACCTGTAATATCACCACTTTTAAAACAATTTATTCTATGATTATCTTCTCTGGTTCTTACTCATATGAATAACAATTTTTCTGAGTTAATAAAACATAAATACAATGTTTCCCTTGTTTATTTAATTTATTCATTTTCATTGTTGTTGCTTGGTATATTTTTTTACCAGTTTGAGAAATAATTGGCGTACATTACTATAGAATTTTAAGGTATACAGCATGATGGTTTGATTTACATACATTGTGAAATGATTGTCATAAAACTTCAGCTAGCATAAATATAACTTTGTATTCTGTTCAGTTCACTTATTTCCTCTTAAGAACCTGTGGATATTACATGGTCTCCAAATGATCTAATCTAATGGTTACATAATAGTCCACTGATTTAATGTTCTATAATTTACTAAAGTGTTCTCCTACTGTTAGACATTAGGTCACCAAATGACTTTCATTTGCCTATTTAATTAAGAGCAAACTTCTTTGCCTGGCATCAGAATTACTTCAAACTCTCCCTCCAGCTTTCTATAAATCTACTTTCATACTTTTGCTTCATATTCCTGCCAAATCATGCTATTTCTGCTATTTTGTGCTATTTCCAGTCTCTCAGATCATTCTCGTTTCAAAATTTTATTCATGCTCTTTACATAAATTGCCCCTGTCCATGTTATCTCCTTCTTGAAAACCTATCCAAAGTATTCATCCAGTCTTAATGGTCTAGTTCAAATGTCACATATTCTATAAAGCCTTAGTGATCCCCCTAACTAAATAACTTCTCTCCTTCTCTTCAACTACTATTTGCTTTGAGAAAACCTATGCCATAGCAGTTATCCACCCTGACTGACATTTCACCACATTATGTATTCATATTTATTGGATGTGTAAAAGATGAAAAGAAGTCAGTTGACTAGTCATTAGTAAGAAGAGTCTTGCAATGTAAAGTATTTCATTTTAAAAAACACTTTACTAAATGACTCATTTTCAGGTACTAGTTTAAGCACTTTTTATATATTGATCCATTTATTTCATATATCAACACCTTGAAGTACTTGCTTTTATAATCCCATCTTTATTGATGAGAAAAAAGAAGCCTGGAGAAATTAAGTAAACTTCCCAACAAAACAAAGCTACTAAGTGGCAGAACTGAGATTTAAACTTAGGTAGCCAGAATCCAGACACTGTATTCTTAATAAATTATTCAGCTTCTCATTGTATAACCTCTAGAGGAAACTTTATAAAGAAAAGAAAGAGAATTTAACAATGATGAATATAATAACATAAAATTATATTTTCCAGTTCCTCTAATGGAGGACTAACATTTTGCAGAATGAATTTCTTGCTGCAAACAAGTAGAACAGTTGTTAAAATATATTTAAGAATTTTTTGAAGTCATTAAGAAGCTACCATAATAGTGAACTTGCGGGGCCAGAGCTTGGGAGAAACACACACACACACACACAAACATGTACACACAGACGAGTCTGACAATTCTCTTGAAACGCTTACAAATATTCAACCAGTAGCTGAGAGGAAAATTATATCTATGCACTTCCTAGTCAAATTGCTGAAGACCAATGACGGAGAAAATCTTTGACAGAAAAAATCTTTGACAGAGAAAATCTTTGACAGAGAAAATTAACACATTATACTCAAAGAAATAATTCACAAGAAACTAATGTGGGCAGAAAACAATGGAATATCATCTTTAAAGCACTGGAGAGAAGAAAAAAAAAACCTCTTAACCCCAAATTCTGTACACAAAGAAAATACCATTAAAGAATGAAGAAGAAATATAGACATTTTAAGGTAACAGTATCTTAAGATAAGTCACTGATGATAAACTTGAACTATGAAAAATGCTAAAAAATTTATTCAAATTGAAAGGAAATGATATGAAGGAAACTCAGTTCTTCAGGGAGGAATAAAGAGCATCAAAAAATAGTAAATAGGTAATTATAAAAGTCTACATTTTCTTAAGTTTTCTAAAATATATGTAACAACTTAAAGCCCAAACCATAACATTTCATTGTGACTTATATATGGAGAAGCTATACACATAACAAGTATAGCATAAAGGATGACAGAGGCAAATGGATACATATGGTTGCAAGATTTCAACTTTCTATGTGAAGTGGCATATTATTACCTATGAGTCTGAGCAACCAATAAAAAATATATAAGCAAGTACAGAAAAATTACCAATAGATAAAATGAAATTCAATCAACAGAGATTACTCAAGTAATCAAAAAAAGAGGAAAGAATAAAATAAAGAGAACACAAAGAAATAACAAATATTAAAATGGTAAACCTAAATATCTAAATACAGCCATATCAATGAGAATATAAGATGTTGGTGGATTAAATGCTCCAATTAGAACCACACATTATCAGAATAGATTTTTTTTAACTTTTTAAAAAATATTTTACTTATTTATTTATTTTTGAAAGAGAGAGAGAGAATGCATGCCCTCATGAATTTGGGAAGGGGCAGAAGGAGAGGAGAGGGAAAGAATCCCAAGCAGACTCCAGGGAAGGCATGGAGCCAATCACAGGGCCTGATTCCAAACCACTAAGATTATGAACCGCTTAAAAAACCGAGAGTCAGATGCCCAATCAACAAAGTCACCCAGGTGCCCCAGAATGGATTTTTTTTTCTTTTTTGAGAAATAGCATGCATGAGATGGAGCGGAAGAAGGGGAAGAAGAGAGAGAATCTTAAATAGGCTCCACACCCAGCATGAGGCCCTACTTGAGGCTGGATATCATGACTCTGAGATCATGACCTGAGCCAAAATCAAGAGTCAGCTGTTTAACAAACTGAGCCATGCAGGTGCCCCCAGAATGGAATTTTTTTTTAAAAAAAGTTCAACTTCATGCTGTCTACAAGAGAAGCAATTAAAAATAAAAGAAGTAAACTGCAACAGGAAGGATGAAAAATAGTACACCATGCATACAGCAAGTTAAAGAAGGTTGGAATTGCTTTATTAATATCAAATAAAATAGATTTCAAGATAGAGTGTCACTAAAGATATAGACATCACAATAATTAAAAGATTAATCCATCAGGAAAAGACATGAATCACAAAGCAGAACTTCAAAATACATGAGGGGAAAACTGATGGAATTTGAAGGGGAAGTATACAATTCTACAATTATATTAGGAGATGTTAACATGACTTTCTTAGCAAATTATTGAACAACTAGACAAAACAACTTAGTCAACCAGACAAAACAAAAACAAAAGCAAATCTTAAGATTTGGACAGTACTATTTCCTTGACCAATTTGACATATTGAAGAGGACCCCTACCAAACAGAGAGTACATCCTAGACCATAAATCAAGGTTCAATAAATTGAAAGGACTGAAAGCATACAGAGTATATCCTCAGTCCACAACAAGAATTAAATTGGAAATCAATAACAATAAGATATCAAGGAAAAGCTAAAATATTTAAAAATTAACTAAGTTAATTTTTGATTAACCAAGTTAATTTTGATTAACCAAGTTAAAAATTAACCAAGTTAATTTTTGATTCTTTAGGAACCAAGTTTCTAAATAATCAAAAGCAAAGGAACTCTCAAAGAAAATTGGAAAATACTGTGTATCACAGTTTGTGGGAAGAAGCTAAAGCAGTTATAAGGGGGGAAATTAGAGGTTTAAATGTTTATATTGGCAAAACTTAAGATGAAATAAAAAACATTTTTAGATAAATAAACACCAAGGGAATTTTTCACAAGCAGAGCCTCACTAAAGTAAATATTAAATGGAGTTATTTATGTATGAAAACATCATCTGAGATGCAAGCAGTAACAGTTAAGAATGATATACACCAAAATAGATAAATACAACTCTATAAAAAAATTAATACTTTGTAAGTTTTGAATATATGCAGAACTAAAATGCATAAAAACAACAAAATTGTGGAGTAGAACTTATGGATTTAATATGTTGTACAGGAATTAAAATGTCCATTTTGGTAAAAGTACTTTTGATATCAGAATTTAATGGATATGCTATAATTTTGTTGATAATCACCATAAGAGAGTAAAATAGTGTCTATATATATAAAAAACAACCTAGCACAGAAATAAAAAGTAGCTAATAAAAAAGGATAGAAAATAAAAAGGACATAGAAATGTTCAGGCAAATGGAACAGAAGTAGGAAGAATATATTTTTAATATAAATAGATGATTATTTACATTAAATATAAGTGGATTATATACTGCAGTTAACATATAAAAATTATCTAACTGGATAAAAAATTATATGCTTCTTAGAAGAGACATACTTCAAATGTAAGAATACAAATTGGTCGAGAGTTAAAAGACAGGAAAATATAGATTCTAAAAGCTCTAACCGAAATTAAGTTGTTTCAGTTACATATTAATATAGGATGAAATAGACTTCAGCATGAAAAATATCACTGGTGATAAAGAGGGACATTTAGTAATTATAAAATGATTAATTATAAGAAGGTATAATTAAGTACAACATAATAACATTGCTTCAAAATAAATGAAGCAAAACTGACAAAGGAAAAAAATCATAATCATAATGAGAGTTTTAATACAACTTTCTCAGTAACTAGAAAATTACACAGGCTACAAAGACAATGACCAATTTGATATATATGGAGCACTACACCCAATAACTGCAAAAAAACCATTCTTTTCAAGTACAAAGGGAGCATTTACCAAATCTTAACATATAGTAGGCTGTAAATTTCAATACAATTCTTTATATTTAAATCATACAGAATTTTTTTCTGACCACAGTGTGATTAAGCTAGAAATATTAAAAAAAAAACTAGAAAATATTTCCAAATACTTAAAAATTAAGCACCATACCTCTAAAGAAGTCAAGGATCACAGAAGAAACTGCAATGGAAATGAAAATATATTTTGAATAAATGACAATGTGAGTACATCATTTCAAAAACCTGTAGAAAGCATCAGATGTTATTCTTATAGAGAATGTATGTCCTCAATTCCATATATTAAAAGATAAGAAACATTGAAAATCATCAATCCCTTCAAGAAGTTAGAAATGTACTTGAAGAAAGAAAAAAATGAAATAAAAACGTAGAAACTAATAAAATTAAGCAAAATGCTAACAAGGAGAAACCTACCCAAAACTGACATCTGAAACGAGTTATGAAATTAATAAAAGACTGGTAAGAATGAATTAATAAAAGAGAGGAGGTGCAAGAAGTCAATATGAAAAATGACATATGGGATGTTATTGAAGATGGTAATAAGTATGTACAGTATGTGCAGGACAACTTTATTGGGAAAATTTATATGAAATGTACCACTTCCTACAAACTTACAATATTCAGATTAACCCAAGAAAACTTTAAACACTTGAATAGTCCCATATTTATTAAAATAATCTTAGGAAAAAAATCTTTAAATTGCCTAGAAAAGCCTTCCCATAAAGAAAATTCCAGATCCAAACAGCTTCATTTTTGGAATTTTTGGAAACATTTTTTGTAGTCAGATATACATGATATAAAATGTATCATTTTAACCATTTTATATATAAGTTTAATGGATTAAATACATTCACATTTTTGTGCCATCACCGTCATCCATTGCAGAACATTTTCTATCTGCCCAAACTGAAACTCCATTCTTACTAAAGGTAACTCCCCAGTTCATCCTGTGTCACCAACACCTGGCAACCACCATTCTACTTTGTCTCTTTGTGAATTTCATTACTTTAGGTACTTCAAGTAAGTGGAATTACATAATATTTTTCCTTTTGTGACAGGATTAGTTCCTTAGCCTTATGTCTTTCAGTGTCATCCATGTTGTAGCAGTGTCAGAATATTCTTCATTTAAAGGTTAAATAATATTTCATTGTCTATGGATGCAACATATTGATTATTTGTCCATTGATAGACACTCCGGTTGGCTTCCACCTTTTGGCTGTGGTAAATAATGCTGCTATAAACATGGGTGTATAAATATATGTTCAAATCTTTGTCTCAATTATTTTGGGTATCCATATAAAAGTGAGATTTCTGGATCAGGAGGTAATTTTATTTTTAATTTTTTGAGGAACAGCCATAATATTTTCCATAGCAGCTATACCATTTTACATTGCCACTATCAATGCATAAAGGTTTCAATTTCTCCATATCTTCACCAACATTTGTTATTTTCTGTTGTTTTAATAGCCATCTTAGTGGGTGTGAAGTGATATTTCATTGTGGTTTTGATTTGCATTTCACTAATTATTAGTGATATTCAGCATCTTTGGATGTGCTTGTTGGCCATTTGTATTTTTGCTTTAGAAAAATGTCAGTTCAAGTTGTTTCACCATTTATTAATTGGATTGTTTTTTTCTTGTTAAGTTGTAGGAGTACTTTACATATATTCTGAATAATAACCCCTTATCAGATTTGTGATTTGCAAATATTTTCCTTAATCCATAAGTTGCCTTTTCTCTCTGTTGATAATGTTCTTTGATGCACAAAAATTTAAAATTTAATGAAATCCAATTTATCAAGTTTTTCTTTTGTTGCCTGTGCTTCTGGTGTCATATCCAACAAATCATTGCCAAACCCAATGTTATGAAACTTCCTCTTATTTTTTCTTCTAAGAGCATTCTAGTTTTAGCACTTACATTTAGGACTTCCAACCATTTTGAGTTAATTTTTGTACATTACTTTTACCAACATCACTCTTTTGCATATTGCTATACAGTTTTCTGAATATTAAATGATCTTGGCACCCTTGTCAAGAATCATTTGATTATAGAAGTGAGGGTTTATTTCTGTTCTCTCTCTTCTATTACATCAGTCTATATGTTTGTCTTTATACCAGTAACACATTGTTTTGATTTGTGTAGCTTTGTAGTAAATTTTGAAATAAGAGGTGTGAGATCTCCAATTTTGTTCTTATATTTCAAGATTGTTTTATTGCTGGGTGTCCTTTGAGATTTCAGATGATTTTAGGGAAGATTTTTCTATTACATTTTGATAGAGGTTGCATTGAATCTGCACATTTCTTTGTGATTACCATGGAGATTATATATAACATTCTAAAGGTCTATTTTATATCAAAACTATCTTAATTGCATATAAAAATCCTACTCCTGGGGTGCCTGCCTAGCTCAGTAGGTAGAGAATAGTGACTCTTGATTTTTGGGGTTGTGAGTTTGAGCCCCACATTGAGTGTAGAGATTACTTAAAAATAAAATCTTAAGAAAAAACTCTACTCCTTTACAGCTGTAAGCTACAATTCATGTTACTGATGTCACAAATTATATCTTTGCATGTTGTGTACCCATTAACATAGTTTCATAATAATTTGCATGCTTTTGTCTTTGAAATTCTACAAAATATAAAGTTATAAAAAGTTATAAACCAATATCATAATAACACAAGTTTTTAATTTGTTTTATGTATTTACCAGTAATAGAGAATTTAATATTTTTATATGGCTTTGAGTTACTGTCTATTTTTCTTTTATTTCATCTTGAAGGACTCCCTGTAGCACTTTTTATAGGGCAAGTCTACTCATAATGAACTCCTTCAGCTTTTGTTTATCTGGGAATGTCTTAATTTTCCATCAATTTTCAAACGGGTTTTCCAGATATAAAAGTATCAGTTGATTGTTTGTTTCATTCAGCACTTTATTTTTTTATTATGTTATGTTAGTCAACATTCAATACTTCATTAGTTTTTTACATAGTGTTCCATAATTCATTATCTGCATATAACACCCAGTGTTCATTGAAATACATACCTTCCTTAATACACATCACCTGGCTAACCCATCCGCTACCACCCTCCCCTCTGAAACACTCAGTTTGTTTCCTGGAGTCCATGTTCTCTCATGGTTTGTATCTTGCTCTGATTTCCCTTTCTTCAGTTTCCTTTCCTTCTCCTAATGTCCTCCATACTATTCCCTTTGTTCCACATGTGAGTGAAGCCATATAACTGTCTTTCTTTGCTTAACTTATTTCACTTAGCACAATCCCCTCCAGTTCCAACCATGTTGATGCAAATAGTGGGTATTCATCCTTTCTGATAGCTGAGTAATATTCCATTGTATATATGAACTATACCTTCTTTATCCATTCATCTGTCGAAGGGCATCTCAGCTCCTTCTATAGTTTGGCTACTGTGGACATTGTTGCTATGAACATAGGGATACATGTGACCCTTCTTTTCACTACACCTATATCTTCAGGGTAAATATACAAAAATATAAATATATATATTTATATTAAATATAAATATATCTTCAGGTTTTGATTTGAATTTCCTTGATGGCTAATGATGTTGAACATTTTTTCATGTGTCTGTTAGCCTTTGTATGTCTTCTTTGGAGAAGCAACTGTTCATGTCTTCTGCCCATTCTAAAATTTGTATGGAACCAGAAAAGACCCTGAATCACCAAGGAAATGTTGAAAAAGAAAAACAAACCTGAGGCCATCATGTTGCCTGATTTCAAGCTATATTAAAAAGTTATGATCACCAAGACAGCATGGTATTGGCACAAAAACAGACATATAGATCAAGGTAACAGAATAGATTGAGAGTCCAGATATGGACCCTCAACTCTATGGTCAACTAATTTTTGACAACTTGAGAAAAAATATCCAATTGGAAAAAAACAAAAACAAAACAGGGTCTTCAATAAACGGTGCTGGGAAAATTGGACAGCTATATGCAGAAGAATGAAACTCAACCATTCACTTACAACAGACACAAAGATAAACTATAAATGGATGCTGGGGCACCTGGGTGGCTCAGTTGGTTAAGTGCCTGCCTTTGGCTTAGGACATGCTCTTCAGGGCCTGGGATCAAGCCCTGCACCAGGCTCCCTACTCAGCAGAGAACCTGATTCTCCCTCTTCCTTGGCTGCTCCCTCTGCTTTTTTCTCTCTAGCTCTCAAATAAATCAATAAAAATCTTAAAAAAAAAAAAACTCCAAATGAATGAAAGACCTCAATGTGAGACAGAAATCCATCAAAATCTTAGAGGAGGGGGAGGGGCAAGATGACAGTGAAGTACGAAACTCTGTTCCAACTGGCCCCCTAAAGTGAACTAAATATCTACCAGAACATTCTGAACATCCATGAAATCAGCCTGAGATGTAAGATTATACACTTCTGGATCTTTACAGGGGCAGAAGACATCAGTGGAGAGGGAACACTCAGACTGATACTGGAGGATAAACAGGAGGGGGAGGGAGCCACCAGAAGCAACCCATTGGAAAGTAATACCCCAATATGAAAGTGCTCTGTGATTGGGGACCAGCATTAACTCACAATCTGGTTAAAAGCACTCAAAAGGAGCAAGAGGTCTTAATGGGCAAGTGGTGGTATTGGGTGGTCGTGGGCACGGGCCTAAACCCATGGTCCCAAGATGGTCACCACCAGTAATGACCCATGTCAGAGCGTGTCCAGCAGGGCCTCCATTCCGTGGTCCCTAAGCCTGCAGCTTTCTGCTGCTTGCACTACCGCTCAGGCTGAGTGCACTCCTGCCCATGCCCCAGAGAGCCCAGTGGGGGTGCCAGCTGGTAATCTCTAGGCCTGCACCCTTCCACCACCTCCGTGGCCCTGGGATGTGAGTGTGCCCAGCCTGTGCCTGAGAGAAGCTGGTGTGTACTCTGGTTGGGGTCCCTAAGCCCACATCCTTCTGCAACCTACATTGCCAAGGGGTCTGAGCACACCCAGATCATGCCTGAGAGAACCTGGCACAAACTACAGTTGGAGTCCCTGAGCCCACAGCCTTATGTACCTGCGCAGCCACTGGGTGTGAGTGCACTTAGCATGGGCCTGAACTCTGGACAACAATTCCAGCAATGGCAGAATCAGGCTCCTGGACCAATAGCACTCATGGTTTTAGTGGCATGGGAGTGCAGAGACAAGTGGGGGCCTCAGGTGACCACTGGGATCGTGGCTATGGCTATGCACCACCTGTGGGAGGTTGTGGTGTTCAGCAAAGTTTGCAGAGGGGTAGTCTGTGTATTCTGGACCACCCAGAGGGGAGAAGACTTAGGCTTCCCTCTGAGGCAGAGTTCTGGGTGCAGACAGTTTACTTTCCACTAACCCTCTGAAAAGACACAACAAGCCACCAATGAACAAAAACCTCCAGAGAACAAAAGCCTGAAAAACCAGTTTCCACAGAGCCCAAACCCTTATAGGGGGCAGGAAAACTCAACCAAAGCAAGATTGACTGAAAAACAATGCAGTAAGCCTCTCCCCAAGAAGACAAGCCAAAAGAACAAAAGGACAACCACCATAAGGTCCCCATAAAACCGTAAAACAACATCAGGGGAAAACAATATATTAAGCTCCCAGTATTGCCCACAAACCTGTATATTTCATAGATACAACTTTTCTTTCTTTCTTTTTAAAAAATTTTATTCTCATGATTCTTGTTCCTTTAATTTTTTTAACCTATTTACCATTACAACTAGCAGTTTAATACAACATGTTCCATAATAACTTTTTAACTTGAAATTTTTTCATATATATACCTCTGTTTCATTTTCTTTTTCTTTTTTACTATACACAGAGATATAAGCTTTAAGGTAATTCTTTTTCCCTATTCAGTACTACCACTATATATAAGCCACTTTTAATTTCCCTGTATCTCTGGAAATTTGAGTCCTTTAACAAAGATAACAAGATACACCCAGGAAGAAACAAAATAACTTTCCCCACCCACATTGAGGGTTTATAACCACGCTCCCATCTTATTCTTCTGTTAGTGTTTCTGTGTATTTGCTTTTGATCTGGTACTATATAAATCTTATTATCGGGGTTCATTTTGGCTGGGTTTTTCTTCTTTTTTTTTTCCTTTTTTTAAAATTAAATTTATTTATTTTCAGCATAACAGTACTCATTTTTTCACCACACCCAGTGCTCTATGCAATCCGTGCCCTCTATAATACCCACCACCTGGTACCCCAACCTCCCACCCACCCGCCACTACAAACCCCTCAGATTGTTTTTCAGAGTCCATAGTCTCTCATGGTTCACCTCCCCTTCCAATTTACCCCAACTCCCTTCTCCTCTCTAACTCCCCATGTTCTCCATGCTATTTGTTATGCTCCACAAATAAGTGAAGCCATATGATAATTGATTCTCTCTGCTTGACTTATTTCACTCAGCATAATCTCTTCCAGTCCCGTCCATGTTGCTACAAAAGTTGGGTATTCATCCTTTCTGATAGAGGCATCATACTCCATAGTGTATCTGAACCACATTTTCCTTATCCATTCGTCCGTTGAAGGGCATCTTGGTTCTTTCCACAGTTTGGCGACGTGGCCATTGCTGCTATAAACATTGGGGTACAGATGGCCCTTCTTTTTACTACATCTGTATCTTTGGGGTTAATACCCAGTAGTGCAATGGCAGGGTCATAGGGAAGTTCTATTTTTAATTTCTTGAGGAATCTCCACACTGTTCTCCAAAGAAGCTGCACCAACTTGCATTCCCACCAACAGTGGAAGAGGGTTCCCCTTTCTCCACATCCCCTCCAACACCTGTTGTTTCCTGTCTTGCTAATTTTGGCCATTCTAATTGGTGTAAGGTGATATCTCAATGTGGTTTTAATTTGAATCTCCCTAATGGCTAGTGATGATGAACATTTTTTCATTTGTCTGATAGCCATTTGTATGTCTTCATTGGAGAAGTGTCTGTTCATATCTTCTGCCCATTTTTTTATATGATTGCCTGTTTTGTGTGTGTTGAGTTTGAGGAGTTCTTTATAGATGCTGAATATCAACCTTTTGTCTGTACTGTCATTTGCAAATATCTTCTCCCATTCCGTGGGTTGCCTCTTTGTTTTCTTGACTGTTTCCTTTGCTGTGCAGAAGCTTTTGATTTTGATGAAATCCCAAAAGTTTATTTTCACTTTTGTTTCCTTTGCCTTTGGAGACAGATCTTGAAAGAAGTTGCTGTGGCTGATATCGAAGAGATTACTGCCTATGTTCTCCTCTAGGATTCTGATGGATTCCTGTCTCACGTTGAGGTCTTTTATCCATTTTGAGTTTATCTTTGTGTATGGTGTAAGAAAATGGTCGAGTTTCATTCTTCTACATATAGCTGTCCAGTTTTCCCAGCACCATTTATTGAAGAGACTGTCTTTTTTCCACTGTATATTTTTTCCTGTTTTGTCGAAGATTAATTGACCATAGACTTGAGGGTCCATATCTGGGCTCTTTACTCTGTTCCACTGGTCTATGTGTCTGTTTTTATGCCAGTACCATGCTTTCTTGGTGACCACAGCTTTGTAATAAAGCTTGAAATCAGGTAACATGATGTCCCCAGTTTTATTTTTGTTTTTCAACATTTCCTTAGTGATTTGGGGTCTCTTCTGATTCCATACAAATTTCTGGATTATTTGCTCCAGCTCTTTGAAGAATACTGGTGGAATTTTGATAGGAATGGCATTAAAAGTATAGATTTCTCTAGGCAGTATAGACATTTTAACAATGTTTATTCTTCCAATCCAAGGGCATGGAATGGTCTTCCATCTTTTTGGGTTTTCATCAATTTCATTCATGAATGCTCTGTAGTTCCTCAAGTACAGATCCTTTACCTCTTTGGTTAGGTTTATTCCCAGGTATCTTATGGTTCTTGGTGCTACAGTAAATGGAATTGATTCTCTAATTTCCCTTTCTGTATTTTCATTGTTAGTGTATAAGAAAGCCACTGATTTCTGCACATTGACTTTGTATCCTGCCACGTTACTGAATTGTTGTATGAGTTCTAGTAGTTTGGGGGTGGAGTCTTTTGGGTTTTCTGTATAAAGAATCATGTCATCTGTGAAGAGAGAGAGTTTGACTTCTTCATTGCCAATTTGGATACCTTTTATTTCTCTTTGTTGTCTGATTGCTGTTGCTAGGACTTCTAATACTATGTGAACAAAAGTGGTGAAAGTGGGCATCCTTGTCTTGTTCCTGATCTCAACAGGAAGGCTGCAAGCTTTTTCCCATTGAGGATGATATTTGCTGTGGGTCTTTCATAGATAGATTTGATGAAGTTCAGGAATGTTTCCTCTATCCCTATACTTTGAAGCATTTTAATCAGGAATGGATGCTGGATTTTGTCAAATGCCTTTTCTGCATCAATTGAGAGGACCATGTGGTTCTTCTCTCTCCTCATATTAATTTGTTCTATCACATTGATTGATTTGTGAATGTTGAACCATCCTTGTAGCCCAGGGATGAATCCAACCTGGTCATAATGGATAATTTTTTTAATGTACTGTTGGATCCTGTTTGCTAGGATCTTGTTGAGAATCTTAGCATTCATATTCATCAGTGATATTGTTCTGAAATTCTCCTTTTTGGTAGGGTCTTTGCCTGGTTTGGGGATCAGGCTAATGCTGGCTTCATAGAAAGAGTCTGAAAGTTTTCCTTCTGCTTCAATTTTTTGAAACAGCTTCAGGAGAATTATCTGTTACTGAGAGTGGCTTGTTAAGATCCCCTACAATTAATGTATCCATATCAATATGACTCTTTATTTGATTAAGAGTTGGCTTATGTAGTTGGCTCCTCCCATAGCAGGGACACAAATATTTACAGTTGTTAGATCTTGGTGAGTAGACACTTGAAGAATAATGCAGTGTCCTTCTACATCTCCGACTACAGTATTTAGCTTAAAATCTAATTTATCTGATATGAGAATCACTACCTCAGATATTTTTTAAGGCCCTTTGACATGAAAGATGGTTCTCCATCCCTTCACTTGAAACTGGAGCTCAATCACAAGGAAAAGTTCAGAAGGAACTCAAACACCTGGAAGCGAAAGACTACCTTGCTTAAGAATGCTTGGATCAACCAGGAGATCAAAGAAGAACTGAAACAATTCATGGAAACCAATGAGAATGAAGACACTTCGGTCCAAAACCTATGGGATACAGAAAAGGTGGTCCTAAGGGGGAAATACATAGCCGTCCAAGCCTCCCTGAAAAATTTTGAAAAATCCAGAACACAGCAGTTGTGTCTATACCTTAAAGAACTGGAGTATCAACAACAAATCAAACCAACTCCACACATAAGAAGGGAAATCATCAAGATTAAAGCTGAGATAAATGAGGTAGAAACCAAAGATACAGTAGAACGTATCAATGAAACTAGAAGTTGGTTTTTTGAAAGAATCAATAAGATCGATAAGCCACTGGCCACACTAATCCAAAAGAAAAGAGAGAAAGCCCAAATTCATAAAATTATGAATGAAAAGGGAGAGATCACAACTAATACCAAGGAAGTAGAAACAATCATCAGAAGTATAATCAACAGTTATATGCCAATAAGCTTAGCAGCCTTGATGAAATGGATGCATTCCTGGAAAACTATAAACTCCCAAAATTGAACCAGGAAGAAATCGACAACCTGAATAGACCAATATCTAGTAACGAGATTGAAGCAGTGATCAAAAACCTCCCAAAAAACAAGAGCCCAGGACCTGACGGATTCTTTTTTTTTTTTTTCTTGTATTTTACTTTTGCTAGTCTTTTTGTTTCTTTTGTTTATGTACGTTATAGATCTCACTTTTGGGGCTCATTTTGCCAGGGTTTTATCTTCTTTTTCTCTTTCTCTCTTTTTCCTTTTTTCTTTCTTTTTGGTGGTGATTTCGAATTGCTTTGAAACTTTCCAGGATGCACCTTGCCTGGATCATGGTTGATGTATTCAGCTATATATCCTCTCAACAACCTCTCACCAAAATGACTAGGAGGAGGAACACCCAATAGAGGAAAAACTCAGTAACTGTGCACTCTGCCACAGAACTATTAGATATGGACATAAACAGTATGTCAGAAAGGGCATTAAGGGTAAAAATTATCCAGGCAATGAATAGGTTTGAGAAGACCATTAATTACAACATAGAATCTCTAAGGGCAGAAGTGAGAGATGATCGGCCGAAGTTAAAAATCTATCAATGAGATCCAATCTAATCTAAATACTCCTAACAGCTAGGGTAACCAAGGCAGAAGATAGAATTAGTGATCTAGAAGACAAACCAATAGAAAGGAAGGATCAGGAGGAGGCCTGGAACAAACAGCTAAGAAGCCATGAAAATAGAATTAGGGAAATAAATGATGCCATGAAACATTTCAACCTCAGGATTAATGGGATCCATGAGGGGGGTGTAGAAAGAGAGAAGACTAGAAGATATAGTTGAACAAATTCTGGATGAAAATTTCCCTAATCTGGGGAATAAAACTAGTGTTCATGTCCTAGAAGCAAAAAATAAAAATAAAACAAAACAAAAACCCCCAAGTTCAATGAGTCTAGAAAGACATCCAGACACTTAATTGTGAAATTCAGAAATCACAATTTCAGAGATGAGGTCTTGAGGGCTGCTAAGGGAAATAGATTCCTTTTGTACAGAGGAAGGACCATCAGAATAATGTCAGACCTGTCCACAGAAACCTGGCAAGCCAGAAAGGGCTGGGAAAACATATTCAGGGCACTAAATGAGAACATGCAGCCAGGAATACTTTATCCAGCAAGGCTAACATTCAAAATGGATGGAGAGATAAAGAGCTTCCAAGATTGGCAAGGTTTAAAAGAGTATGTGACCACCAAGCCAGCACTATAAGAAATATTATGGGGATGCCTCTATAAAAGAAGAAAGAGCCCAAGACTGACATAGAACAGAAAATTACAGAGACAATCTATAGAAATAAGGACTTCACAGGCAACATAAAAACTTATCTTTCAATAATCATTCTCAATGTGAATGGCCTAAATGCTCCCATAAAACAGCACAGGGTTGCAGACTGGATAAAACAACAGGACCCATCCATATGCTGTCTACAAGAGACACATTTAGGACTTAAAGATACATCCAGACTGAAAGTGAAGGGATGGAGAACCATCTTTCATGTCAAAGGGCCTTAAAAAAAATCTGAGGTAGTGATTCTCATATCAGATAAATTAGATTTTAAGCTAAAGACTGTAGTCAGAGATATAGAAGGACACTGCATTATTCTTCAAGTGTCTACTCACCAAGATCTAACAACTGTAAATATTTGTGTCCCTGCTATGGGAGGAGCCAACTACATAAGCCAACTCTTAATCAAGTAAAGAGTCATATTGATATGAATACATTAATTGTAGGGGATCTTAACATGCCACTCTCAGTAACAGATAATCCAAGCAGAAAATCAATAAAGAACCAAGAGCATTGAATGACACATTGCACCAGATGGTCCTCATAGATATATACAAAACATTCCACCCTAAAACAACACAATATTCATTCTTCTTGAGCACACATACAACTTTCTCCAGAACAGATGAGATACTGGGTCACAAATCAGGGCTCAACCAATACCAAAAGACTGAGATTATTCCCTGCATATTCTCAGAGCACAATGCTTTGAAACTGGAACTCAACCACAAGAAAAAGTTTATAGGAATTCAAACACTTGGAAGCTAAAGACCATCCTATTCAAGAATGTTTGGATCAACCAGGAAATCAAAGAAGAATTTAAACAATTCATGGGAACCAAAGAGAATGAAGACATTGGTCCAAAACCTATGGGATACAGCAAAGGTGGTCCTAAGAGGAAAATGCATAGCCATCAAAGCCTCACTCAAAAAAAATGGAAAAATCCCAAATATACCAATTCTCTTTACACCTTAAAGAGCTGGAAAATCAACAACAAATTAAAGCAACCCCATGCACAAGAAGGGAAATAATCAAGATTAGAGCAGAGATCAATGAGTTAGAAAGTAAAGATACAGCAGAGAACATCAAGGAAACTAGAAACTGGTTCTTTAAAAGAAGAACCAATAAGATCAATAAACCACTGGCCAAACTACTCCAAAAGAAAAGAGAGAGGACCCAAATTAATAAAATTATGAATGAAAGGGTAGAGATCATGACTAATACCAAAGAAACAGAAAAATCATTAGAAAGTATTATCAACAGTTACATGTCAATAAGTTAAGCAACCTAGATGAACAGTTATATGCCAATAAGTTAAGCAACCTAGATGAAATGCTTGCATTCCTGGAAACCTATAAACTTCTAAGACTGAAACAGGAAAACATGGACAACCTGAATAGACCAATATCTAGTAAAGAGATTGAAGCAGTGATCAAAAACCTCCCAAAAAACAAGAGCCCAGGACCTGACAGATTCCCTAGGGAATTCTACCAAACATTCAAAGAAGAACTAATACCTATTATTCTGAAGCTGTTTCAAAAAATAGAAAGAGAAGGAAAACTTCCAGACTCTTTCTATGAAGTCTGCATTACGCTGATCCTCAAACCAGGCAAAGACCCCACCAAAAAGGAGAATTTCAGACCAGTATCCTTGCTGAATATGGATGCCAAGGTTCTCAACAAGATCCTAGCTAATAGGATCCAATAGTATATTAAAAAGATTATCCACCATGATCAGGTGGGATTTATCCATGGGATGCAAGGGTGCCTCAACATTCGCAAATCAATCAATGTGATAGAACAAATCAATAAGAGAAGACAGAAGAATCACATGGTCCTCTCAATTGATACAGAAAAAGCGTTTGACAAGATACAGTATCCGTTCTTGATATAAACGCTTCAATGTATAGGGATAGAGGTAACATTCCTCAACTTCATAAAATCTATCTATAAAAAACACACAGTAAATATCATTCTCAATGGGGAAAAGCTCACAGCCTTCTCTTTGAGATCAGGAACACAACAAGCATGCCTACTATTTCCACTGTTGTTCTACATAGTATTAGAAGTCCTAGCAAGAGTAATCAGACAAAAACAAAAACAAAATAAAATAAAAGATATTCAAATTGGCAAAGAAGAAGTCCAACTCTCTCTCTTCGCAGATGACATGATACTTTATATGGAAAACTTAAAAGACACCACCCCAAACTACTAGAACTCATATAGCACAGAACTCATACAACAAATCAGTAATGTGGCAGGATACAAAATCAATCCACAGAAATCAGTTGCTTTCTTATGCACTTACAAATGGAAATGTAGAAAAGAAAATTAGATACTCGATTCCATGTACAATAGCGCCATGAACCATAAGATAACTGGGAATAAACCTAACCAAGGAGGTAAAGGATCTGTACTTGAGAAACTACAAAACACTCATGAAAGAAATTGAAGAAGACACAAAAAGATGGAAAAGGATTCCATGCTCATGGACTGGAAGAATAAACATTGTTAAAATGTCTATACTGTCTAGAGCAATCTATACTTTCAATGCCATCCCAATTCAAGTTCCACAAGCATTTTTCAAAGTACTAGAACAAAAAATCTTAAAATTTGTAAGGAACAAGAAAAGACCTGGAATTGCTAAGGAAACGTTGAAAAACAAAAACAAAGCTGGGGCATCACATTGCCTGATTTCAAGCTTTATTACAAAGCTGTGATAAGCAAGACAGCATGGTACTGGCACAAAAACAGACACATAGACTAGTGGAACAGAGTAGAGAGTCCAGATATGGACATACAACTCTATGGTCAAATAATGTTTGACAGAGCAGGAAAAAATATACAGTTGAAAAAAGTATCTTCAATAAATGTGTTGGGAAAATTGGACAGTTATGTATAGAAGAATGAAACTTGACCATTCTCTTATACCACACACAAAGACAATCTCAAAATGGATAAAAGACTTCAACGTGAGGCAGGAATCTATCAAAATCCTAGAGGAGAACATAGGCAGTAACTTCAAAATTGGCCACAGCAACTTTATTCAAGATATGTCTCCAAAGGCAAAAGAAACAAAAGCGAAAATGAACTTTTGGGACTCATCAAGATGAAAAGCTTCTGCACAGCAAAGGAAACAGTCAACAAAACAGAGGCAACCCACAGAATGGGAGAATATATTTGCAAATGACACTACAGACAAAGGGATGATATCCAAGACCTATAAAGAACTCCTCAAACTCAACACTCAAAAAACAGATATGTTGAAAAATGGGCAGAAGATGTGAACAGACATTTCTCCAAAGAAGACATACAAATGGCTAACAGACACATGAAAAAATGTTCATCATTGTTAGCCATCAGGGAGATTCAAATCAAAACCATACAGAGATACCATCTTACACCAGTCTGGATGGCCAAAATTAATAAGACAAGGAACAACAAGTGTTGGAGAGTATGTGGAGAAAGGGGAACCCTCTTACATTGTTGGTGGGAATGCAACTTGGTACAGCCACTTTGGAAAACAGTGTGGAGATTCCTTAAGAAATTAAAAGTAGAGCTACCCTATGACCCTGCAATTGCACTACTGGGTATTTACTCCAAAGATATAGATGTTGTGAAAAGAAGGGCCATCATACCCCAATATTCATAGCAACAATGGGCACAGTCATTAAACTATGGAAAAAGCCAAGATGCCCTTCAACAAACAAATGAATAAAGAAGATATGGTCCATATATATAGTGGAATATTACTCCGCCTTCAGAAAGGATGAATACTCAATGTTTGTATCAACATGGATGGGACTGGGGGAGAGTATGCTGAGTGAAATAAGTCAAGCAGAAAGAATCAATTATCATATGGTTTCACTTACTTGTGGAGCATAAGGAATAACATGAAGGACATTAGGAGAAGGAAAGGAAAAGTGAATTGGGGGAAATCAGAGGGGGGAGAAGAACCATGAGAGACTGTGGACTCTGAGAAACAAACTGAGGGTTTTGTAGGGGAGAGGGGTGGGGGGTTGGGTGAGCCTGGTGGTGGGTATTAAGGAGGGCACATATTGCATGGAGCACTGGGTGTGGTGCATAAAAAATGAATGTTGGAACACTGAAAAAAATTAAATTACATTTTTAAAAAATCTTAGAGGATTACATAGGCAGTAACCTCTTCACATCAGCCACAGCAGCTTCCTTCATGACACATGTCCAAAGGCAAGGGAAACAAAAGCAAAAATGAACTTTTGGGACTTTATCAAGATAAAAAGCTTCTGCACAGCTAAGGAAAGAGTCAACAGAACTAAGAGGCAATGGAAGAATGGGAGAAGATACAGATAAAGGGCTGGCATCCAAGTTCTTTATGAACTTCTCAAACTCCACACCCAAAAAGCAAATAATCAAGTTAGGTAATAGGCAGAAGGCATGAACAGACACTTCTCCAAAGAAAGCATGCAAATGGCTAACAGACACATAAAAAATGTTCAACATCATTAGCCATCAGGGAAATTCAAATCAATACCACATTGTTTGAGCACTTTAAATATATTATCCCACTGGTTTCACTTCTCTACAGTAGAAAAATCCATCATTAATCTAATTGAGGAGCCCTTGTATGTGACAATTTTTCTCTTGCTGCTTTCATGATTCTCATTCTTTGACTCTTGATAATTTTATTATAATGCATCTCATTGTGAGTCTCTTTCATTTTATTCTTTTATTCTACTTGTAGTTCCTTCACCTTCTGGATTTGTATATCCATGTCTTTTTCAAATTTGGAAAGTTTGAGACCATTATTTCTTCAATTATCTCTCTGGTCCTTTCTTCTCAGTTTCTGGAATTCTTATAAAGGGTATACTTGTCTATTTGATGATTTCCTTTCAATCTTCTAAACTTTGATTACATTTCTTCATTCCTTTTTCTTTTTGCTCCTCAGATTCATTAATTTCAAGTGATCTGTTTTTTAGTGTGTTGATTTTCTCCTCTTCCTGTTTGAGTCTGCTATTAAACCCTTCTAGTAACTTTTTCAATTCAGTCTTTATATTTTTCAGCTCCATAATTTCTGTTTGGTTCTTTTTTTTTTTTTTTTCAAAAAATTTCTATCCCTTTGACATTCTCATTTTGTTCATATATCATTTCCCTGATTTCCTTTAATTCTTTGTCCTTGTTTACCTTTAGCTCTTTAAGCATATTTAAGACAGTTGTTGTAATGGCTTTGTCGGATAATTCCCATGCCTATGTTTCTTAGTGATGGGTTGTGAAGATTTATTTTGTTTCTTTGAAAGAGCCATCTTTTTTGTTTGTTTCTATACCTTGTAATTTTTGTTAAGAATTTGGCATGTGATAAAAGAGACACCTCTCCCAGTCTTTGTAGACTGACCGAGAAGACCTTCATTAATTAGTAAGGTGTGTTCTGAGTGCTGGGATCAGCCCAGAGCAAAATCTTAAGATCTTCTCAGCTCTTTTATGGACATGCATACTACCTGGGAGTATGTGCATGTGTTTCAGTTGCTCCTGTATACATTCCCTTAAATATCTTAATTTCCAAATATTCCTTACCCTATCTTCTTATTGGTACCTTAGATATTTTATTCCCTTTCTCTGACCATCAATTTTTGTCCTAGACATCCACAGATCAGCAGGCCCCCTATAGTTCTTGCATACTATTACACTCACTATTGCCTTCTGCTCCTTTATTAGCCTGAGATTTGAACTATGCCACCTTTCAAAGTCAGAGAGGACCAGGCCCTCTGACACAGACCGCAGACAGGTTAAAATATTACAAATAAATTCTGCTGCACTCCTGCTGCCTCAAGGAAAGGAACTGAGAATTGGACTACCTCCTCAAGCTACATCACACTGCACAAAGGATGGAGCAGGGACAGGGTGAATAAAAGTGCCACAAAAATTCCTACTGTTTTGAATGTAGCTTTTTTTGATTAAGTGTTATCTTGGTGCTTGCTGCAGAATTTTGACTGGCTTCCAGAGGTCCTAAAAAGTTATTTTAGTTAGTCTCAATTTCTAAAAATGTTTCCATGGGGAAAGAAGGGTCTGGAGCTTCCTAATTCACCATCTTGCTAACATCACTTCTAAAACTTCTAAACCGTATGTAAAATATGTTTTGAGCTGTAACTTCTGTAGCAACAGAAGTGATGTAACCAGCATATATGAAAGCTTCTACAAACCAGTAAGAAAAAGACAACTCAATAAAAACGAGTGAAAGTCATACACAGATATTTCACAAATGATGATAGCCAAATAGCCAATAATCATGAGAAAATGATCAACACCTTTATTCAACACACAAGTGGAAATTAAAACCATGGTGGTATGACCCTGCACCAAATACCAATTATTGGCCAGAATGTGAGCAAAGGGAGCACACTAATACTGAGCATGAGATTTAAAAAGGGTACAACAAATTTGGAACTCTATTTGGTAGTTAGAGCCGAATTGAGTATATCAAATTATCCAGTGCTCTACTCCTAAGTATACATTTTATAGAATATATGCCAAAAACATGAACAAAAAGTCCATGCCCAGATATGTATCCATGTTTCCCTGATGTGAGGCTTATACAATATCGAGGGCTCTGGCTGATTTAAAAAAATACAAAATTAGGAATATAAGATTAGATACAGAAATTAATATTAAATTAGCATGATGAAAGATACCACAACTATAGTAGGCATGGAGATTCAGGTCTCTTTCTTCTGAATGTTTTTAGATATCTTACCAGAAATGCTTTAATAGAGATATTTCACAGAATATGAATATGAAATATTCATATGACTATTCCCCTCCCTATCTAGAATACTCTATAAATCTTAACAATTTATATCTCTCAGAGAGGCCTATGCAAATGAGGGACCCTGAAACTTAAGCTTCGTCAATGGCTTGATAAATCTGCTTATGATCATCATAGCATTACTCAGGAAAGCCAAAATTGGGGGAAAGAAATCCATGTATCCATCAGTAGCAGAGTGCATGAATTGTGGCACATTCATACAATGGAATGCTATACAGCAATGAAAATGAATATCACTACTATGTGCAACAGCATTTTTTGGAATCCAAAAAATGAATATATACTGTATGATTTCATTTCTATACATATACTGTTCAAAAACAGACAAAATAACCTATGGCAATAGAAGTATGGGAAGTAGTTTCCTCTGGGAAAGAGAACTGGAAATGCTTGGTACGTGGCAGAAAGGGGACTTCTGAGATGTTCATAATGCTCTATTTTTTTAATCTGGATAGAATTTATGCATAGTGTGCTTACTTTGTGATAATCCATCAAGCTATACATTTAGAATCTGTGTACTTTTTTCTTCATACATTATACTTTAGTAAGAAGTCTGTTAAAAGTAGCAGGTGGAGGGAAACTGCGTGGCTGAATTGGTTAAGCCACTGCCTTTGGCTCAGGTCATGATCCTGGAGTCCCAGGATGGAGTCCCACACCAGGCTCCCAGCTCTGCAGGGAGTCTGCTTCTCCTTCTGACCTTCTCCTCTCTCACGCTCCCACTCATTCTCTCTCTCTCTCTCAAATAAATAAATAAAGGATTTTTTTAAAAAAAAAAAGTAAAATAAAAGTAGCAGATGGGAAAAAAAGTAGCAGATAAAACCAAGATATTAGTTTGTTAATGAGAGAAGTGGGCAGTCTTAAGGGGGTATCACCAAACTATGAGAACTTCTCCTTATAATACTGATATTCTTGCAAAGGAAACTGGCAGGATCCTGAGAATTGATCACAACACAGTACTGCCTAGAGCATCTAAAAGAATCCTGATAAATTCTTGTACTTTTACCACCATTTATATGATTCCATTCAAAACCCTTACACATTACATTCTTCTAAATTTGTGGAGAACTTCCCAGTTACTGCAACTATTTTTTAATATAGTATGATTTTTAGGCTATTTTCAACCCTCATTGCTTATTTCCAAACACATAATGATTTTCCTTCTCTTCAAGAATAGAGTCTAGAAATCTGAGTTATTCCACATGTGATCTGACCAAGACAGAGTAGAATGAATACATGACAGTGCTCATTCTAAAGTTTTTATTTTGTGGATTAAGTTTTATATCACATTAGGTTTTCTAAACTCTTAAATTCCTCTGTGGACTCAGACTGAATTTACATTCCACTAAAACTAGTAAATAATGGATTTGGAGGGGTTAGAGGGTTGTTTGTATTTCTTTTAGTTCTGTATTCATAAAGTTGTGTTTTGTTTTGTTTTATGACCCAAACATAAACTTTTCTTTTTTTTCCTGGGAAAACATGAACCTCTTTGGTTCCTAATTCTGCAGTTTAACATATTGTTTATCCTTCCTAGTTTGGTTTGATTTCCCATTTTCTTCAGCAACTACTGAAATAGTTATCTAATCCACTGATAAAATAATGTTATATAACAAAACCCTCTGTGATACAGTTCATGATTCTGGTTATGAAAGAAATAACCAATAAATAAATAAAATATTTTAAAAAAAGAAATAACCAATAGGTTACCAGTCAGAAAACACAAGACTTGAAATTTGTCTAAATCAAGACAAATAATTAGGGACACAATTTTCTTCTTATATTTGAAAAGATAAATAAAATAATAGTATCACCCATTGTGCCCCTTTATAAGATTTTTTAGAAGCAAAGTAGAGATTCTTTATGTAAAGGCTTTAAAGAGTAAAATAATAAAAATAAGCAGTGGTATAGTTGTTAATGCTATTTTTTACCTACAGTAAAAGTATTGATCAATTTCCCAATGAAGTGACCATTTGCTTGGCATTTTGTAAAGAGATAGTTTATACCAACTTTAAAACCCATATTATTATGTACCCAAATTTATATGTCCCCCATATGAGTCAAACTCAAAGACAGATAATAGAGCACTGAAATGGGATGGCAGGAATGATTAATTCTTGCAGAACAGAAGCACTATGTTGACAAGGTAATGAGAATATTGCATTTTTATAATTCTTTTACAGTTCTAACTTTGAGAATTCTGGTACCTATTGTAAAAACTTTCCTTCATATTTTTAAATGCAGGTAATGTCACTAATCATTCTGATTCATGAGGTAAGATCACTCTAACTATATTTTTTAAAAATCATAAACACTTTAAATTCCTAACTCTAATTATTTCTTAGTTATTATGTGTATACTTAGAAGTACATAAAATGCACACTTAACTCACATGTAAGAGGCAGTATAAAATCAAAACTTAAGGAAAAGCACTGAGATGATATTTGTTACAGACTGGGACTGTTTTTAAATGTGAGGGTACCATATCACAACATAAATTGTGTGTGCGTGTGTGAGTGTGTGTGTGTGTGGTGTTTCTATGTATGTAGATAGATTTTTCCCTTTAGAAGTGAATGTCCCAATGGTTATCTACAAGGAAACCAGTCTTTTTTTTCTACACAAACAATGCAAAATCATTCAAGAATACACTGCAGAAAGCAGAAATGCTATGACTATTTGAGGCATTTAGCAGAGATACTGGAAGCATGAAATGAGGGGTGACCAAAGCACAGAGGGATAGGGGAAATACAATAAGGGCACAGCAAAGACAGTATGAGAAAGGAGGCGCTTACAGTCTTATGACAGACAAAGCAGCAGGTGGCTATTGTAGGAGAAAGACATCAGTGTTTTACTTCTTTCTACTGGAAGGGAAAAACACAGGAACATAAGACAGTACAAGAGTATTGGGAAAGTCCATGACCCTGCAATTGCAGTACTAGGTATTCACCCCAAAGATACAGATGTCGTGAAAAAAGGGCCATCTGTACCCCAATGTTCATAGCAGCAATGGCCACAGTCACCAAACTGTGGAAAGAACCAAGATGCCCTTCAACAGATGAATGGATAAGGAAGATATGGTCCATATATACAATGGAGTATTATGCCTCCATCAGAAAAGATGAATACCCAATTTTTGTATCAACATGGGAGGGACTGGGGGAGAGTATGCTGAGTGAAATAAGTCAAGCAGAGAGAGTCAATTATCATATGGTTCCACTTACTTGTGGAGCATAAGGAATAACATAGAGGACATTGGGAGATGGAGAGAAGTGAGTTGGGAAAATCAGAGGGGTAGACAAACCATGAGAGATTGTGGACTCTGAGAAACAAACTGAGGGTTTTGGAAGGAGGGGGGAGGGGAGAGGGGTGAGCCTGGTGGTGGGTATTACGGAGGGTATGTACTGCATGGAGCACTGGGTGTGGTACACAAACAATATTGGAACACTGAAAGATATAAAATAAAATTACAATTAAAAAAGAGTTATGGGAAAAAGGAAGAACACTTCTATAAAGATTTACAGAAAGGATTAGTAACATATTATTACATAATAAGGCCAATAACAGAATGTGACATTGATTAAATTTCAGGAGTTCAAAAGGCCCCATCAATACACATACAAAGCAACATGGAAGGCTGTGTAAAGAAAGGGAAAAAGAGGCATAAGATAAGACAAGAATAAAACTATGACACTTACCTCATCATTCCCTCCCTAAAGAACTGATCCCCACAGTGACCTAAGAAAACTCTCACATGATTATGTATAATGAGTTGAAATAGTAAATTTACTTACTTAGTAAATCTGTTTATAATTTACTGTATGCTTAAATTAATATCAATTCCCTTTCAGTTTGAAATTTCAATTAAAAAGTCCTAATAGGAGACTGTGTATAATAAAAATACCTAAATTTAGTTTGAATGTAGGGACCATCTGGTCACTAGAAAGACTGTTACAGAAACACCTGTAGTCCAGCAGACTCAGAGGAGAGTAGGAGGGCTTATATAATTATCTCCCTCCTCTATAGAATAGGATTATAGATCTTAAATTCTTAAAAATATTTATTTATTTGAGAGAGAGATCACAGGTAGGCAGAGAGGCAGGCAGAGAGAGGGGGGAGGGGGGGTAAGCAGGCACCCCACTGAGCCAGAGAGCCTGATGTGGGGCTCAATTCCAGGACCCTGAGATCATGACCTGAGCCAAAGGCAGACTTAATCCACTGAGCCACCCAGGTGCCCCTAGATCTTAATTTTTTTAAAGAAAATCTTCTTTTCCACCATCCCCTACTAAATGTCAGTAGTTTTCAGGAATCCATGTATATTTCATATCTTTTCATTCTACTTCCTCCTTATCCCTGCCTGTGGCCCACTCCAGGACATCATACTGACATTGTCAATGAAAACACATCTCTGGTGGATGTCCCACAGACACCTAAACCTCAAAAGTCCAAGGACGATTTTGTCAAATTCCTTCACATTTCTCTTAAACTAGTCCCTTGTTTGTATTCCATATTTCCACTTGAAAACCATAAAACCCATCTTATTTCCCAAACTATGAATTTCAGTGTTATTTTTAACTTGGATTTGCTTTATTCTACTACATATAGGTCACCCTTTTTTTGTAGATTTTACCTTCTAAATATCTCTGTGTTTTGTTCCCTCCTTTTCATACCTATTCTTACCATCATAATCCGAGCCTTCAATATCACTTGCTATCAGGTAAATCTCTATTTTCATACATTCTCTGTACAATGACCAGTGATCTACCTAAAATATGAACATATTATTCCATGTATGAATGACTTCAGTGGAGTCAGAGTCCCTAACACGACACACAAAGGACTCTGCAGTTTAGCCACTGCTTAACCTTGCAAACTTTAGCTCCTGCAATTTTTCTACAGGATCCCCATGTCTTCCCCAATGTGAAGTAATTCAATTCTCATAACATACTATTTCTTTCATTTCTACATATATTTACTCTTGTATTTTTGTGAGATTCATATTCATCCTTCAAAAATTGGATCAATAGCATCTGTGAAGACTTTTTAAAATGGAAACACCTCCCATCCCTGGGACAAATATTCTTTCCCTCCCCAATGTTAATAAAGTATATAATGCATACCTTCAGAATACATAAAATTGTTCCTAAAGGGGCAACAGTTTATAACTGTTATGTATAAACATACTGCAAATAAGAAAGTCAATACATATTTGTAGAATTTCAGCATACAAGAATTAGCAAATCCACCATAGCAAGTATATTCAGACTCCTCTTTATATATTCTATATAATCTGGAGGACTGTTCAGCTTCTATTTCCCAAAAATATTTTACATTCATCTAAACTATTATTTCTTTTTTTAAGATGTATTTACTTGAGAGTGAGAGAGACAACGTATGAGAGCATGGGGAGAAGGGCAGAGAGAGAGGTTGAGAGTTTCAAGTGCAGCCTGATGCACAAAACTGAGATCACTACCTGAGCAGAAACCAAGAGTTGGATGCTTAACCGACTGTGCCAACCAGGTGCCCCTAAGCAATTGTTTCTATGTACCCATTGACTAGTAAACTCTGAGCTCCAGGCATCTTTTGAGTTTGGGTTCCTGGCCATAGAACAACTTTTAAGTACATAAAATGGCCAGGAGGGACCAAGACAATGAAATCTAATCTTACCACCAGTGAAAACAAGAATGATATTGCTGTTCACAGATGCTCCTTTCTGACCACCTTTTGCTTTACCAGTAAGAGGCCCTTATATGTCTTAAAAGGAAGGCATTACCTATGGTGGATGTAGAAATAATTAGGATAAACTGTGACCTAGGTTCAAACTGGCTGTTTTTCTAATTCAAAGTGAGAACTCTATACATGAACTTCACATGACTCTAGGGGATCATGGTAGAAAGCTGAAAATACAAAATGGACATCTACCAAACCCATCATGCCTAATTTTCATGCAATTATTAACAGTTATACTTCATTAAAAAAGAAAGTTTAGAATACATGCTAAATGTGTTATTTGCTAGAACAATGGACATAAACCAAGACTGTCTAATATATATGTATACATCATTGTTTTGTGCACTATGAAAGATACAAAATAAGTATACGATGAGAGCCCTACCTTCAAAGTTAAATCTCATTCGATAAAATATATTCATCTGAGATAGAGAGCTATACAAGAGTGAATATTTGGGGGGGGGGAGACAATATGGCAGGGAATTAGGAGGAGGCACCTTTTCAACCATACCCTAAAGTGAGCTGATTACCTACCAAAGAACTCCGATCACCCACGAAATCAGACTGAGATCAGAATTATACATGTTTGGATCTTTACAGGGGCAGAAGATGCCAGTGGGCAAGTAAAGTGGAGTGGGAACGTTGGACTGATACTGGAAGATAAACAGAAGGGGGAGGGAACCACCAGAGGCGACCGATTGAAAAGTAATACCCCTAATACGAGAGTGCCCTGCATCTGAGGACCAGCATTAACTTGGAGACAGGTTGAAAGCACTCAGAAAGAGCAAAGGATTGTGGGGGGGGGGGTGTGGGAATCAAGGCGGCTAGGGAGAGGGGCTTAAGTCCCCGGACCCAGGACAGTCTCCCCTGGTGCTGAGCGAGAGAAAGTGCAGCAGAGAAACCAGGTCTTGGTCCCTGAGCCGCCAGCGTGCCTGAGAATGCGTGGGGTCTGGCTCCTCCGAGGGGCTGGGAGCCAGCTGGCAGAACACTGAGCAGTGCTACAGAGCCTGAGACACGTGTACCCCTCACCCTCCCCTGAGAAAGGTGCACGAAGACCCAGCCTGGTGTTCTCGGACCTGTGCCCTGCTCGCAGAGCCTGAGACACATGCATGACCCACAGCCTCCCCTGAGAGGTGAGCGCAAGCCCAGTGCTCTTAGACCCAGAAAGAGCAAGCACTCCCAGCCCGTGCCAGCGGGAAAATCTCAGTGTGCAATTGCTGCTTGGAACCTCTCTAGCGGTCTGGAGCTGCCCAGACAGCCACCGCTGCCATGGTTTTGGGTACAAGGGACCGCGACTTGGAACCTGCTCTGCCAGCGGCCCAGGGGGAATTTATATGGACTCTGAAACACCCACAGGGGACCAGACTGAGGCTTCTCTCCGAGAGGGGGTGACAGCGTGCAGTTTGCTTTCCTCTAAACCTACAAAAACCATCAAAAATGGTCAAGGTGAGAGAAAAAAAAAAAGTGAACAAACATAAAAACCTCCAGAGAACAAAAGCCTGAAAAAAAATCGGATTCCTCAGAGCCCACCCCATTGAGGGGGGCAGGAAGACTTAACTCAGGGAACATGATTGACTGAAAACCCAAGTGGCAGGCCCCTCCCCCAGAAAACCAACCAGGAAAGAAAAAAAAAAAAGACTAATAGAGAACAACCACCACTACTTCATAGGACAGCTTTATTTTTAACTCATTCCCACTATTCTGGTTCATTTTTTTAAATATAGATAATTTTTTAACCTATTTACCATCACAGTGAGATGTCCAGTACATCAAATTCCATAATAACCTTCTAACCTGAACTTTTTGGTACATACACCTGTGTTTTTCTTTTGCATTTCTATTTTTTTTAATTTTTTCCCTAAATTTTAGCTAAGTTTAGTCTAGTTTATTCCTTTTTTATTTTTATTTTCTAATACTCATATAGAGTTAAACTTCAAGGTAAATCCCTTTCCCCAATCAATGCTACCTCTATAGGTACACCAATTTTTACTCCCACTTTATCTTAAGAAATTCGAGTCCTTTAACAAAGATATCAAGATACATCCAGGAAGAATCAAAACAACCTTCCTCACCTACACTGAGAATTTATAACCACTCTCCCATCTTTTTCTTCTGCCAGTGTTTCTGTGTTTTTTTGTTTGTCCTGATAGTATATAAATCTTATACTTAGGGTTCTTTTTGATGAGGTTCCTCCTTTATTTGCATATATATATTTTTTCTCCTGTCATATACTTTTATCAGTGTTTTTGTTTGTCTACTTCATAAATCTTACCTTGGGGCCCATTTGGGCTGAACCTTCTCTTTTATCTTCCCTTTTATTCCTGTCTCTCTCTCTCTCTCTCTTTTTTCTTTTTCTTTTCTTTTTTTCTATCATTTGGGTGAGGAAGCCTGATTGCTCAGAAGCATTCCAGGGTGCACCTTGACTGCACTGTGGCCAATACATCCAGCTACATCCATTCAGTCATCTCTCACCAAAATGACTAGGAGGAGAAATGCCCAACAGAAGAAAAATATGGAGGATGGGGCTTCTGCAACAGAGTTAACGGCTATCAACATAGACAATATATCAGAAAGAGAATTCAGGCTAACAATGATGCCAGGAAACGTTCCAACATCAGAATTATTGGAATCCCTCAAGGGGAGGAGAAAGAAAGAAGTCTAGAAGATATAGTGGAACAAGTTCTTCATGAAAATTTTCCCAATCTTGCAAATAGAACGAGCGTTCATGTACTAGAGGCCGAACAATCTCCACCCAAAATTGTAGATTCCAAAAAAACATCAAGGCACCTCGTAGTCAAATTGAGGAATCATAACTGTAGATACAATCTCTTAAAAACTGCTAGGACAAAGAGGCTCCTTACTTATAGAGGAAAGCCAATCAGAATAATGTCAGACCTGTCCACAGAGACCTGGCAAGCCAGAAAGGGCTGGCAAGATATATTCAAGGCACTAAATGAGAAGAACATGCAGCCAAGAATACTTTATCCAGCAAGACTGACATTCAAAATGGATGGAGAGATAAAGAGTTTCCAAGACTGGCAAGGCTTAAAAGACTATGCAACCACCAAACCAACACTGCAGGAAATATTAAGGGGGGGGTTCTATAAAAGAGGAAAAATCCTAAGAATAGCATTGAACAGAAATATAGAGACAATCTACAGAAAGAAACACTTCAAAGGTAACACGATGTCAATAAAAACGTATCTATCAATAATCACTCTCAATATGAATGGCCTAAATGCACCTATAAAACGACTCAGGGTTGCAGACTGGATAAAATGACAGGACCCATCCATATGTTGTCTACAAGAGACTCATTTTGAACCTAAAGATAGACCCAGACTGAAAGTGAAGGGATGGAGAAGCATCTTTCATGCGAATGGGCCTCAAAAGAAGGCGGTGGTAGTGATTCTCATATCAGATAAATTCGATTTTATACTAAAGACTGTAGTCAGAGATACAGAAGGATACTACATCATTCTTAAAGGGACTATCCACCAAGATGATCTAACAATTGTAAATATCTATGCCCCCAATATGGGAGCAGCCAATTACTTAAGAAAACTGTTAATCAAGATAAAGAGTCATATCAATATGAATACATTAATAGTAGGAGATCTTAACACACCTCTGTCAGAAATAGATCATTGAAGCAGAAAATCAGTAAAGAAACAAGAGCATTGAATGACACATTGGACCAGATGGACCTCATAGATATATACAGAACATTCCACCCTAAAACAACAGAATACTCATTCTTCTTAAGTGCACATGGAACCTTCTCCAGAATAGACCACATACTGGGTCACAAATCAGGACTCAACTGATACCAAAAGACTGAGATTATTCCCTGCATATTCTCAGATCACAATGCTTTGAAACTGGAGCTCAATCACAAGGAAAAGGTCAGAAGGAACTCAAACACCTGGAAGCGAAAGACCACCTTGCTTAAGAATGCTTGGATCAACCAGGAGATCAAAGAAGAACTTAAACAACTCATGGAAACCAACGAGAATGAAGACACTTCAGTCCAAAACCTATGGGATACAGCAATGGCAGTCCTAAGGGGGAAATACATAACCATCCAAGCCTCCCTCAAAAAAATTGAAAAATCCAGAATACACCAGCTGTCTATACATCTTAAAGAACTGGAGAATCAACAACAAATCAAACCAACTCCACACATAAGAAGGGAAATAATCAAGATTAGAGCAGAGTTCAATGAGGTAGAAACCAGAGATACAGTAGAATGTATCAATGAAACCAGAAGTTGGTTTTTTGAAAGAATCAATAAGATTGATAAACCATTGTGTTGGGAGCCTCATGCCTAGAAGGGGTTAACCCAATAGAGCACCAGTTCTTGGGAACCTCTTCAACTGAAGACTTTCACGGGTGGCGAGCTAGAGTGCCACCGTGTTTCCCTGGATTGTTATGAGAACATTGTAAGGTTTGGCTTGTTGCCTTTGCAGCTGCTGTCTCAAGACTAAGTTAATAAGGCTCCTGTGTTTTGAGAATATTAAGTTATGGCCTAAGTGTCCCAACCACGAAGGCCAAGGCTGTCTGATATCTCTGCATGGCCAGCTACTCTCAGGCCAAAATAGAAACTAGATGTACAGAAGGCGATTCTCTTACTGTGTGGTATAAATCAGAACTCTGCAAAATAAACTTTGGCACTTGCTTGATACGTTCACCTGTGTCCCTCCTGTTCCCCACGTTCCCTTTCTTCATTCTCCTGTCCTTCAACCCTGTTCCCTCTTGTCACACCAGCCGCGACACCATTGGCCACACTAATCCAAAAGAAAAGAGAGAAAGCCCAAATTAATAAAATTATGAATGAAAAGAGAGAGATCACAACTAACACCAAGGAAGTAGAAACAATCATCAGAAGTTATTATCAGCAGTTATTTGCCAATATGCTAAGCAATCTAGATGAAATGGATGCATTCCTGGAAAACTATAAACTCCCAAAATTGAACCCAGAAGAAATTGGCAACCTGAATAGACCGATATCTAGTAACAAGATTGAAGCAGTGATCAAAAACCTCCCCAAAAAAAAGAGCCCAGGACCTGACGGATTCCCTGGGGACTTCTACCAAACTTTCAAAGAAGAAATAACACCTATTCTCCTGAAGCTGTTTCAAAAAATTGAAGCAGAAGGAAACCTTCCAGACTCTTTCTATGAAGCCAGTATTACCCTGATCCCCAAACTAGGCAGAGACCTTACTAAAAGGAGAATTTGAGACCACTATCACTGATGACTATGGATGCTAAGATTCTCAACAAGATCCTAGCAAACAGGATCCAACAGCACATTAAAAAGATTATCCACCATGACCAGGTGGGATTCATCCCTGGGCTACAAGGATGGTTCAACATTCGCAAATCAATCAATGTGAGAGAACAAATTAATATGAGAAGGGAGAAGAAACACATGGTCCTCTCAATTGATGCAGAAAAGGCATTTGACAAAATCCAGCATTCATTCCTGATTAAAATGCTTCAAAGTATAGGGATAGAGGAAACATTCCTGAACTTCATCAAATCTATCTATGAAAGACCCACAGCAAATATCATCCTCAATGGGTAAAAGCTTGCAGCCTTCCCGTTGAGATCAGGAACACGACAAGGATGCCCACTCTCACCACTCTTGTTCAACATAGTATTAGAAGTCCTAGCAACAGCAATCAGACAACAAAGAGAAATAAATGGTATCCAAATTGGCAATGAAGAAGTCAAACTCTCTCTCTTTGCAGATGACATGATTCTTTATATGGAAAACCCAAAAGACTCCACCCCCAAACTACTAGAACTCATACAGCAATTCAGTAATGTGGCAGTACACAAAGTCAATGTACAGAAATCAGTGGTTTCTTATACACTAACAATGAAAATACAGAAAGGGAAACTAGAGAATCTATTCCATTTACTATAGCACCAAGAACCATAAGATACCTGGTAATAAACCTAACCAAAGAGGTAAAGGAACTGTACTCGAGGAACTACAGAACACTCATGAAAGAAACTGAAGGAGACACAAAAAGATGGAAGACCATTCCATGCTCTTGGATTGGAAGAATAAACATTGTTAAAATGTCTATACTGCCTAGAGAAATCTACACTTTTAATGCCATTCTGATCAAAATTCCACCTGTATTTTTCAAAGAGTTGGAGCTAATAATACAAAAATTTGTATGGAATCAGAAGAGACCCCAAATCGCTAAGGAAATGTTGAAAAACAAAAATAAAACTGGGGGCATCGTGTTACCTGATTTCAAGCTTTACTACAAAGCTATGGTCACCAAGACAGCATGGTACTGGCATAAAAACAGATACATAGACCAGTGGAACAGAGTAGAGAGCCCAGATATGGACCCTCAACTCTATGGTCATATAATCGTCGATAAAACAGGAAAAAATATACAGTGGAAAAAAAGTCAGTCTCTTCAATAAATGGTGCTGGGAAAACTGGACAGTTATATGTAGAAGAATGAAATTCGACCATTCTCTTACACCATACACAAAGATAAACTGAAAATGGATAAAAGACCTCAACATGAGACAGGAATCCATCAGAATCCTAGAGGAGAACATAGGCAGTAATCTCTTCGATATCAGTCACAGCAACTTCTTTCAAGATATGTCTCCAAAGGCAAAGAAAACAAAAGATGAACTTTTGGGACTTCATCAAGATCAAAAGCTTCTGCACAGCAAAGGAAACAGTCAAGAAAACAAAGAGGCAACCCACGGAATGGGAGAAGATATTTGCAAATGACAGTACAGACAAAAGATTGATACCCAGGATTTATAAAGAACTCCTCAAACTCAACACACACAAAACAGACAATCATATTAAAAAATGGGCAGAAAGTATAAACAGACACTTCTCCAATGAAGACATACAAATGGCTATCAGACACATGAAAAAATGTTCATCATCACTAGCCATTAGGGAGATTCAAATTAAAACCACATTGAGATACCACCTTACACCAGTTAGAATGGCCAAAATTAGGAAGACAGGAAACAACATGTGTTGGAGAGGATATGGAGAAAGGGGAACCCTCTTCCACTGTTGGTGGGAATGCAAGTTGGTGCAGCCACTTTGGAGAACAGAGTGGAGATTCCTCAAGAAATTAAAAATGGAGCTTCCCTATGACCCTGCAATTGCACTACTAGGTATTGACCCCAAAGATACAGATGTAGTAAAAAGAAGGGCCATCTGTACCTCAATGTCTATAGCAGCAATGGCCATGGTCGCCAAACTGTGGAAAGAACGAAGATGCCCTTCAACGGACGAATGGATAAGGAAGATGTGGTCCATATACACTATGGAGTATTATGTCTCCATCAGAAAAGATGAATACCCAATTTTTGTAGCAACATGGACGGGACTGGAAGAGATTATGCTGAGTGAAATAAGTCAAGCAGAGAGAGTCAACTATCATATGGTTTCACTTATTTGAAGTGGTGGGTGGGTAGAAGATTGGGGGAACCAGGTGGTGGGTATTAGAGAGGGCACGGATTGCATGGAGCACTAGGTGTGGTGCAAAAAAAAAAAATGAATACTGTTATACTGAAAAGAAAAAAAAAAGTGAATATTTTAAAAATGCAAAGTGGTATAAATTGTGGAATTACAATAATTCAGCTGTGGAGCTGGATTATTTTGAGAAGGCTTCATGGAAGAGCTAAAACTTGAGATAATAGGAAAAATATTTGTCTGTGTGTAATTGAAAGCAATCTGAAGACAGCAACACAAGTCACACACAGTCATTATTTTATAGCATCTAGCATTGTAGTGGCAACCTAAGCATACAAGCAATGAATAAAATGGCTTTAATGTTATTTGACTCTTAGCCTTGCCTTACTTAGTATTAGAGCTCCTGCCATGAACATATATGTCAGCCCACAGTAATCTCGCTTTTCTCTTCACTTTAGTTCCTGAAGCTGGCCTTGTGATTCTACTCACCCTAGCCTAACCACCAGAGCCATCAATGGCTTTCCCAGAAAGACCTCAGTAAACCACTAAGAGAGCCTAGCAGTGTCCTTCGGCTGCTCTGTGACTACTTGACTCTACTGACTCTCTGACTCCTTATATCACACATTAGCTGGTGTCTAGGCCTCATAAATGGAGCTAAGTCAGGACAATTATTGGACTCATATCTACGTTAAACGTTCAAGAAGCATGCCATAAACATATCTATAGCTGGCCAAGGGAAAATGCCTGAGGCATTATCTGAGTCAACCATGATAGTGAGAAAAGCCCTTCAGAAGTTTGTCTTGTTTCTATTCATGAGTTTCAGCAACACAAACAGCTATGTTAAGAGCTCCCTTTAATTATTCTTATTAGATTCCATCAAATGGCTTCATCCATAAAGCATCAGATAAATCTTTTAGACTTGATGACTTCTAAATAACTGCACTCCCAAATTGGGATATCTTGTGATGTCTTGACTTTTTTACCATCAATACCTTCTGATTCCAACCTGAAACAAGTGTTTTCATCAATAAGTTACTTGATAGACTTTGAATATCCTGAGTTACTTTTCTTTCTTTTTTTTTTTAAGATTTTATTTATTTATTTGACAGACAGAGATCACGAGTAGGCAGAGAGGCAGGCAGAGGGAGAGAGAGGAGGAAGCAGGCTCCCTGCCGAGCAGAGACACCGACGCGGGGCTCGATCCCAGGACCCTGGGATCATGACCTGAGCCAAAGGCAGAGGCTTTAACCCCCTGAGCCACCCAGGCACCCCCCGAGTTACTTTTCATAAATGTTTCTGAGCTTTAAAAATAGGTTTTTAATATCTCCATCAGCTCTATACTATATGGATTTCTGCAGCTGCTTTTCTTGGATGATTTGCTAGTCAGATCTCTCATTAGGCTCAATCATGAAGGCTCAACCTACATTTAGAAAAACAAGGTAGCTGCATTCCAGGTAAAAATTCTTTGAGTAATAAAAAATTTATGAAAGAACAATGGAAATAATTGTCTTGTATAGAAATGAGCACTGGGACTTTAATTTTAACATCTGTATAACAGAATCTCTCTTTTTCTTTTTGCATTTTTGAATGAACACTTGAGCTCAACATTTTCAGATCATAGAGTAAAGAACTTCCATTCTTTCATTTCTTGTGCTAAGGGTGATAGCTTTCAAGTGAATGACAATCACCTGAATTCTGAAATCAAAGCCTGAGGAAAGGTCATTTGACACAGCCTCCTGTTGTCTTCAATAAAATCTACATGTATGATTTTCCTGGAAGTGGGGAGGAAAAAAAAAACTGTGACACTACATACTTAAAATAGGAAGCCTTTAATAGCTGCCCAATTGCAAGACCCAAAAAACCAACTTACATTTGCAAAATGAAGATAATAATTGCAGTAAAGTGGCATATCTGATAGATTATGAAAAGCATTAGTTACAATTAAACAATACATGCTAATTTACCATGGCTACATAGAAATTGCATTTGAGTTTCATGGGGTTATGCACACTGGTCCCCCTCAAAAAAAATTCACCCAGTATATATTTGAAAATGAGTGCAAGTCATACAACAAATGAATGTTTTACTGCTCACAATGAAGCACAGAACTTAGCAAAGTCTGAATGACCAACTAATATAAAGGGAGACCTGTTTTAGTAAAATGGATTTCTAGCATGAATTAAGTCTATGTTTCAGTCAACTTCTGTATTTATGAGAAAGAGAGATCAACTAAAAGAAAATGTTTCACTTTTAATGACACCCTTTCTACATTCAACTTTTCCAAATGATTTTTAGGTAGATCCACCTTCATTGCAGCTATGCTAACTCAACACAGTCCAACAGTGTCCAGGAGAGTTTGAAGTACCTAATCCCACCCTTCTCTCCAGCCAAGTGTCCAAATAACTAGTAAGTCAGGCATTTAATACATTTATAGCTACATTTAATTTATATTTATACATATATATACATTTAATACACATATAGCTAGATATGTAGCACATGTGTTATGTGTTTAACATATAGTCTATACCTAATAAAAATATGTTCTGAGCCCCTGAGATGAGATGACCACGTGTCATCTGACAGCTAACTTTTCTGCCTTTTCCTTGATAACGAGACTTCCTGATGAAACCGTGAACTACTTGAGGTCAGGGATTGGGCTCTATTAATATGTGTATCTTCAACTTAACATAGTACATGACACTTTATAAATTATCAAGGAATGGCTAGATAGAAAAATGGATGATTGATCTTTGTCATGATATCCAGATACTTGACCTCAATATACTAATCTGATCCAAAATTCTAATTATTTCTTTAATTTAGTGGTTTGGTTTGAGCTTCTCAGTCCCTATTTCTTTCTAAAATCTAATTAACATAATCTTAATGACACAGTAATATAGGCCCACATCTCTTTCCTTAAAATTTTTAGATGAGAACAAAATAAGTGCAAACTAAGGAACTAATGGGCCCAAGTAGAGCAATGTAGATATTTTACATAAAAATAATTTAAAAATAAACTAACATAGGACAATTAATGTGTTTGTAATTTTCAACAAACAATGTAGCACTTTAAGAAGAACTGATAAAAATAGATTTTTAGTTGATAAAAATTGCTAGATCAGAAAAAGAACAATCTAATCTAAATAAAACAAGCTTTTAATATTTGCAAATGACAAGGGCAGTATAAATAAAGGATTAGTATCCAAAATATATAAAGAACTTAAAAATCTCAACACCCAAGAAATGAATAATCCAATTAAAAATGGGCAGAAGACATGAACAGGTATTTTTCCAAAGAAGACATACAGATGACCAACAGACACATGAAAAGATGCTCAGTTGACAGTACTGGTCATCAGGGGAATTCAAATCAAAACTACAATGAGATGTAACCTCACACCTGTCAGAATGAGTAACATCAACAACACAAGAAATAATAGGTGTTGGTTAGAATGTGGAGAAAGAGGAACCCTCTTACACTATTGGTTGGAATGCAAAGTGATGCAGCCACTGTGGAAAACATTATGGATGTTCCTCAAGAAGCTAAAAATAGAACTACCCTACAATGCAGAGATTGAACTACTAGGTATTTACTCAAAGGATACAAAAATACCGATTCAGAGAGGCACACGTACCCTGATGTTTATAGAAGCATTATCTACAATAGCCAAATTATGGGAACAGCCCAAGGGTCCCACTGACTGATGAATGGAGAAAGATGTGATAAATACAATGGAATATTACCCAGCCATAACAAAGAACAAAATCTTGTCATTTGCAATTACATGGATGGAGTTAGAGAGTAATATGCTAAGTAGAATAAGTCAGAGAAAGACAAATATCACATGATTTCATTAGTACATGGAATTTAAGAAACAAAACAAATGAGCAAAGGGAAAAAGAGAGAGAGAGAGGGAGAGAGAGAGGCAAACCAACTACAGAGAAAAAAACTGATGGTTACCAGAGAGGAGGCGGGTGGGGGGAATGGGTGAAATAGGTAATGGGGATTAAGGAGTTCACTTGTCATGATGAGCACAGGGTGATGTATGAAAGTGTTGAATTACTGTATTGTGCATCTGAAACTAATATTACACTGTATGTTAACTAACTGGAATTCAAACAAAAACTTTTAAAAAGAAGTACCTTATTTTTAGCACAAAATGTAGCAATATCTACAATCAACTGTAAGAGAATTTGTCATTTTTAGTTCTCTGATTTAGTAAATTTTTGCTATTATCTAAAAAAGAAAAAAACCGAAAACAAAAAAACAAACAACACAAAAAAACTTTTACACCAAAGCCATTCAGACTAGTTGGAAAAAGATGGTAAGTTAATCATCAAGGTCAATTTTTCTGATGAGAAAAAAACATGTAGTCATAAGTTTCTGTTTAAAGTTACAAGACTAAAACTTGTCTTTATATTAATTTATGTTAAATACCAATATGACCATAAATCCAATACATATTGTATCTTTTACTGTAGCATTTTGAAAAAATGTTGGAAGGTGGGGTGAGAATACCATTATTTTCCAAAAAACATAGAAAAACAAAAACAAGTTATTAAAAAAAATGGCAAGCAGAGGATTTGTCATTTGATGCTACTTGTACCCACAACCCATCCTCTACCAAGTCACCAGTAAGGACATCGAACAAGTCATTATAAAAGCTATTAGAAAAACTGGAGAATCTCATAAATCTACTTCTTTTTTGACTGAATTCTTGGCTTACAAATTTTAAAATTATCCATTTCTATTATCATTAATAGGGCCCTGAAAATGCTGGAAAAATTAGGAACACTTGCAAAAGATACTAGTTACCCAATTTTAGCATTACTCTGAGACCAATGTACTTGGAAAACAGAAGGAAATTTATCCCAATTTAGGTAGAAAAACTGAATAAAGAAACAGTAAATTATCAATTGATTCTTCAAAGATCATCATTATAATACCTGGTTTGTGCATACTATTTCCTGTCTCAATATCACTCCATGCAAGATATTTCCTTTAGTTTCCACAACAGGGCAGATAAATAGGGACTATTATCTCCTTCCAATAAATTAAAAAATATATAAAATGCTCAGGTTTCCTATATTCAATACTTTTGCTGTTACTTTTCCCCAGTAACTGAACTTAGTAAATTCTTAATAATTACAAAGTACTGAGGGTTTATGTTTTTTGCAATTCACTAAAAGCTTCCATTTGTCTCAAAATGATATCAAAAAGACAATCTAAAGTAGGCAAGTGGCATTTTTATTTCACCTAAATTCTATTTTCTTGCATGCCCACACCACCTCAATCAAGAATAATCCTCCCAAAACAGTGGCAGACAGCTCTTGACTTACCCAATTAGAAATAGATAAAATTCAAAAGCCTATGGGGTTGTCTGGGTGGCATAGTCAGTTAAGCATCCAACCCTCAGTTCTGGCTCAGCTCATGATCTCGGGATCCTGGGATTGAACCCCTCATCAAGCCCATGTTGGGCCCATACTAAGCACAGAATCTGCTTGAGAATCTCTCTCCCTCTCCTTCTGAACCTACTCCCATGCCACACATGCTATCTCTCTCTGTCAAATAAATAAATCTTTTTAAAGAAGCTGGTATCTGAGAAATACTTGAATAGTCTGTTTTCACAGATATTGGCATCTCTTATCCTTAGCAGCCTCTGAATAGAATTTGGTCTAAGATTCTGGAAACTTGTGTTGGGATAGGGTGCAATGTTCCATCTGGCATCCACAGATTTGATGCAAGAAGTTTGTTAAACCTAACTTCTCACTCTGAGGTATACTTTCTAAGCAAGTGAAAACTACACTTTGGCCAAGTATCTTGGGTCCAATGGCTGGAAGTTAGAGGCATTTTAGTAGCTTACACATAACAGAAAGGGGACAAAGAAAAGATTGGAGGCAAGGGAAAAAATGGGAATCCATAAATTTCATTTATGTCATCAAAGTTTATAGCATCAGTGAAAACCATTCAAGAAGAAATTGCTTTTTTACATTTTTTTGCCAAACTTCGGTCACCTTTATTTACTTGCAAAATCTATGAGTTGTCAAGTTTTATTCATTTTATCCACCATGTATGGCTCAAGTTCATTTGCTTCTCAGCATCTACACTACCATCATCCTGTTAGAGCTAGTGCCAACTTTTGTCCAAATTCCTGCAATGGCCTCAAAACTGGCCTCCTAATCTCCACTCTACCCCCTTCCTATCTACCTTCTACACTTCTGCCAAGACTGACCTTTTAAAAATGGAAGCTCTGTCTTTCATGCCTCTTTCCCATTTCAGCTCCTGCCATACTTAAAACCTTTCAGTGACTTTTCATCACTCTACCTAAAGCAAATTTTCTTAACATAGCCTCCAGGCTCTGCTTAGGCTCCTTTATGCCTGCATCTGCAATATCATCTTTGCATAAGCTCCTCCGCAGATTCTCTGCTCCAGTCACATTAACTTTGCATGTGTGCGTATGTGCATTTTCTTTCTTTCCTTTTTTTTTTTTTAAAGATTCACTTATTTATTTTAGATAGACAGAGAACCTGTTGGGGCAAGGAGCAGACGGAGAGGGAGAGTCTTAAGCAGACTCCATGCTGAGCAAAGAGCCCCACAAAGAGCTTGATCTCATGACCCTGAGATCCCAAACTGAGCCAAAACCAAGAGTTGGACACTTAAGCAACTGCGCCACCCAGAGGCCCCTGTATATGCATATTCTACGCATCTATCCTTACAGTAAGAACCTTGTGGATATCTCACTCACTCTCCTGTAGCATCTTCTCCATTATTTCAAATTAACATCTTTGTATCCTTTTGATCTAAAATGGAATTTCCTCAGATAAGCCCTCTCTGACCCATCAGACCATGTCAGTTACTTCTGTTACATATTCTCATAGCACACATACTTATCATAGCACCTGCCAGAGATTTGCATTTCCTTGAGTGTATGATAATTGGATTCCTCTTCTCTCTACCATTAGATTGCAAGTTTCATAAAGGCAAAAGCTATAGCAAATGTGCTTACTGTTGTATCCCCAGATTCTAGCACACTATCTGGCACAGAGCTGATGACTGTGATAAACACCACTAAATTGGTTTATGTGAACTTTGACAAATCACTCAACTTTACCGTGCTGCAGTTTCTTCATCTATAAAAGATGAATGTGAGAAATGACGATAAAATTAGCTTATTAATACATTAAAATATGCAAAGTACCTATGGACATGGTGTGATAAAGAGTCATGCTGGTTACGATGAGTATGATCCTTTCAGGATGGTGCTGTCAAAAGAGAAGGTATTGCTTTCATGGTTGAGAGGAGAAACATACAGTTACTGAGTAACTACGCTGGGTCAGGCTCTATATCTGGCACGTTATACTCATTATATTGGTGAGTCTTCAAATGTGAAGGTTGTAGAACCAATCTACTTGAGACATATAAAGAAAACATCTCTCTCTCCCTCTCTCTCTTTCTCCTTCTCTGTCTCTCAACATGATCTCAGCAATGTAGTCTAAAATATCACCACACAGTCCCCTATGTTCCAGTGATTAGGGAATAAACTAATCAAACCCTGTAGCACTTCTTTCTGCATATAATTCATACCAGTAGAGCTGGTTATAGACCGTTGTTAATGTACCATTTTCATTGCCAAATTTAACTTCTGTGTAATTCTTCCTTTTTCAGTCACCTTAATTAATAAATTAATCCCCTAAAATGTTTTTCAGGTCAGCCAATTCTCTCCTCATTTTACAAATGAGGGAACAAAAGCAATGAGATTTCCTTAATGCCATAGCTGAGTTGCAAACCCCTCAATCAAATGCACCTTAGGGATATCAACTTTTGTAAGTCCTTCCAGGACATCTTCACTCAGTTCAGTAGCTCAATGTTATGATTGCTGTGACCTCAGGAAACAGCAACATTGATGACGAAAGTCAAGTTTAGATACTACAATCAGGGCTGTAGGACATTTCTTTGTCTTGGTGGCTGTCACATTATGGTAAAACCACCCAGCATGGTTTACATAAAGGTACATTTATGTCTCTTCCTAATTTAACAGTATTCAAAACAACCCTTACTTCATTAGAAGATCAGATTTCTCCATCAATCAGCATTATAGGCATTAAATAGGTATAAAATGGGTGGCAGAATTTGTCATACTTTATACTTGATTTTAATGTTTTTTTCTTACAGATATACATTTTTACTCTATAGAAGAACAAGTTGAACAGGGCCTTTAGTTGCACAACATACATGGGTGATTTCCATGCTATTTCTGACAGATAAGGTCCCCTCCAATAGACAAACAGAATGCTACCTTGCAGTGTTATGTTGAGATGTTTTTGGAGTGGAAAGCATGGGGAATCACATCACTGCTTTAGAAAAGATATTGAAGGCCATGACTGTTAAACTTATTGAAAGCTTATGATTTTCTGGCTTCACATTTAGATTGGCAATATAAATTGGAAGATAGTTTTAAGTCAGGAATTGCATTTTTCACTTAAAGAAAGCAATTTTTTTTCAAGACTATGTACTGAGCAAATCCTGTACCTCCCTCTTTTCTAGTTTTCTGTTCCAGTCAAGAACATGAAAGATGGTACTCTATCCTCAAGAATCAAACAATATTCATCCAAGGGAAAGTGACTTCAGATATTTTCAGATTTTCAAGTGAATTTCTTCTGGATAGCACATACTTGGGTCATGGTTGGTTGATTGTTTTTACCCATTCAGCCACTCTATGTCTTTTGGTTGGAGAGTTAAATCATTTACTTTTAAAGTAATTATTGATAAGAAAGGATTTATCATTTTTATTTTGCTAGCTGCTTTCTGTTAATCTTATAGTTATTTTGTCTCTTTTCTTGCTGTCTTCCTTTGTGTTTTGTTAATTTTTTTGGTATTAACAAAAAATTGAAATTATTTGGCTTTTTTTAGTTTACTTTTTCTTTTGTGTAATTTCCACAAGTTTTTTTTGTGTGTGTGTGGTTACCATGAGACTTAGAGAAAACAATCTTTTTAAAACTGATGATAATTAACTTCAACTGTATAAAAACAATACTTTTGTATACATTTCCATTCCCAACTTATGTATTGATGCCAGAAATTACATCTTTATATATTCTGTATCCATTAACATAGTTCCACAGTTATTTTTTTTGCATTTTTTTTTAAATTTCAAGGGCCACTTCTTCTGCTCTCCCCCAGACAGTTACACTATGATAGACCCAACAGAGCTCTAAGATAGGTCTAGATGCTAGTTCTCTGGATAGTCCTGATGCTAGTTCTCTGGATAGTCCTGATGAAGTTAGGGTGCTGGATGCATGGATTAACTCTTTCCCTCCCCAGTGGGACGCTAAGAGCTGGAGGATCAATGAAGTCTACCAGCCCAAGCGGCCACTTCCATTCTCTCCTGAGCAGCTAGACTGCCAGTCATGTCACATCTCCAAGACTGGCAAGACCGAAGCCAGATCTCTGGGGAGCCCTGGCAGAAAAATTGGTGCACTGTACAAATTAACCAATCACCTCCTTCCCTTGCATGAAGCTGGGTACTAGCAGATCTTTTCTGGATCATATAAAAATGCTGCACTGGGGGTGGGGTTTTCAGTAAGAGGGTGTCCCAAATATTCCTACCAGTTTGGGTAAGTCTGGTTTGATGTTTTCCCAGGGTGCAGCAGCCTTTCAATGAGTTTATTATCTCCCACGAAGGAAATATGTCCATGAATTATTGAATCAGTATTTTTGTTAGGGGAAAGGAGGGTCCAGAGCTTCCTCCTTATCTGTATTGTTGATATCACTCATATATAAATGGATATATTAAAGGGATAAGCATATTTTTAATATAAATATATAATCTATATCTTTTTATATAAACATATATCCTCTTAATATAGTTATTGAAAATCAAATTCTATCTTATTGTGAATTCTTCAAGACACCTATAATCTGAAAAAGCTAATACTAATTTTTTTATATGAATTTTCTATGTTAGTCTTAGATTTTGTTGAAAAGCAATGATCTTTCCTTCTGAAAAAATATGAAGGGAAATCATTTTTTTCTCAATTTTTTCTCAATTAAAGGAATCATATCCCAGCAAATTCATAGTCATGAAGTCAGGAAAATGTATAGGTAGCAGTATCTGTTAGATGTAATGGTTCTCCCTGCTCAAACAACTTTCAGTTCTCAGAGACTCCAAGAAAAGGACCCCTGTAAACCAGAGAAAGCACCATAGCAAATCCAGAGAGCAGGGTATGGGGGATCAGGACTGCACCCTTTTGCTCTCTTTCTCCATGTTCTAATAAGGCTACCAAGCACTGCCATTAGAACACTGCTAATCAGAAAAATAAGAAATGAACACATAATAATGGGTCATCTTTGAAAACTTGGTCCATTTGGCATGGAAGAATTGAAAAGAAGAGAAAAGTCACTGATATGTTATTTTAGGTGATGAGAGTTTTCTGCAAGACTACATACATAGAGAGAGAGAGGGTTGCATAGGAAACAGCCTCAACAGTCTAATGTTTGATCTCATGGAGTCTTGAAGCATCATTCAGGATACCACAGCAATCTCAGTCTCCCACAAAATCTCTAGCACTTGAACATTTATGGAACTCAGCTTCTGCTTTCCCTTTTTCTTTTCCTTTTTCTTTTTTTTTTTCCTACTGGGTTTTACCGTATTTGCCATCTGTGTTTGAACACTCCAGAGGAAAGGCTCTGTTTAGGTCAGTTGGTTCCTATGTTAGATAGTTTTCTTGCCTGGACGACTCATATAACAGTAGTTAGCTTCAATCCCACTTCCAGTCAGATATGCTCAAGGTGTCAGGGTCACATGGGGTTAAATACCATTAGGAAAAATCGGAGGCTATTTTTCTCAAGAGGGTCAATATAACCAGAAAATAATTTGGGGATTTGAGGCTTCAGCAACAACTTTTTATTTATTCATAACAGTGATTGATGATGAGTACAATGATGAGATCAAAAGCAATAGCTACTTGTTTTAACCTTCATAAATTCCCTAAATGTCATAATTAAAATAAAATATCTAACAAGCTACTTACAGAAATGATTTCTGTTATTTCAAGGCAAAAGTATGAGATTTCTTGATAGTAGGGCTTCTTCTATCTTCTTAGCCTATGTTTTCTAAGGTTGCATGATCTTTCCCCAAAAAATGAAAAAAAATCTAAAGAATAGAAATCTTAATTTTTAAAATAAGTATATCATCCTCATTGCTGTCTCTCTTTATTGCCATTTTCTCCTCTGGTCCTTTTTCTTTTTGGTCCTCAAATTGTGATTCAAATACTTTTAAAAGATTTTAAACTGCGTTGATCTTCTAGAACTGGAATGATATTGTGGACTGAATAAACATAATAAAATGCTAGCTCAGAGCAAGAGCATGTCATAACCTTCAGTGAGATAAAACATGCTTTATGATGTAGTAAGGTATCAGTAATTACTCCAAAGCATACTTATACCATTTAAATGACCAAAATTTGATGATATTAGCAATAGCTAGAGCATAAACATTTTCTTGTTATACAACAGTTATAATTTATTATGAAAATAATGCCAACCCTCAACCCAATTTCTATGATCCCATTCCTATGGCACTTATTTGATGTGCTTGACCACAGAAGTGAAAGATGCAAATATCAGTCAGAAAACTGAAAAAAGATAAAGAGCAGCAGGACATAAACATCATGAATTTCATTATTTGAGATACTGTTTTAGAGCATAATGTCTGCGATAATAACCCAGTAGTTACCATTAATCTAGTGCACCTTAGTGAAAATTATGTGCTCAATTCTGTGTCAGAGGAGGAAAATTTAACTACATTAAAAGCAATAAGCAATTAGAGGTTGAAAATTTTTATAATGGGCTTTGTGGGAGTTGCATAGCAACCACAAGTTTGGGGTATTTTTTTAAAGATTGTATTTATTTATTTGACAGAGAGAGCCAGAGAGCACAAGTGGAGGGAATGGCAGAGGGAGAGGGAGAAGCAGGCTCTGCACTGAGCAGGGAGCCCAACATGGGGCTTGATGTCAGGATCCTGGGATCATGACCTGAGCCAAGGGCAGACGCTTAACAATCTGAGCCACCCAGGCACCCCCACAAGTTTTTATTTTAGCACAATCTTGCTACTTTATTGCATATTATAGTGTACCTAACTACAAAAGACAATAATTGCACTCCATTTCCCAGGGAAAGCCTTTACTGAAGTGCAACAGGCAGTTCCCTTTTTATTGGCTATGTTCCCCCAAATTCTCCTTATGCACTCATGTAACAATAGTTGCTACCTAGTAACAGAAATCGTCAGCTCTTCTTACTGAATTGTAAACTCCCTTGACTCAAGGCAAGTACCACATTCTCTTCATTAGTATATCCTTAGCACCAAGCACAATGTCTGATACACAGTTTAAGTGCTCTAGACTCAATAAGATAAAGGAAGCTCCACAAACACATTTTCATCTCTACTCCTTCTCTTCCATCTTGTGAAGTGTGTGTGTGTGTGTGTGTGTGTGTGTGTGTGTGTGTGTGTGTCTTTTATTTCCAGTTTAGTTTTGATGGAATATTATAGAGAGGTCGTTTGGCAAGATAGGGTAACAGAAATGAAGGATAATTGTCAGCAGAAGATAAACAACAAAGATCAGGGTCTCAAGCAAATACAAGGTAAAAAGCAAATAGCTGCATACTGTCATGAGATAGAATGAATAAACTATTGTTATATTTTTACTTATTTCTTATTTCCAAAAAGAAATGTGCATTCTCATTTTTGAGGATAATGGTTTTACATTGGACTCTTGATTAAATTGTCTGTGACCCTCTGATCTCCCTCCTTTCACTGTACAAACATGATTAAGGTCCTTATATTTTGGAGTACTTCACTTCCTTCGCCTCTGTCTCTGATTAACAGTCATCATGTGTGTGTTTGTATGAACACACAAGACATGTGCACATATACTTAGATATGCATAAAACACACACATACACCTTTATGATAACATCCATGTCCATACATATAGTTTGCTATTTTTATTTTTTGTTTTATAGTTAGCTACTTCTATTTTATTTTTTTCTTATTTATTTTTATTTATTTTATTATTTTTGTTTGTTTGTTTTTAATATCTTTTTTAAAATTTATTTTCAGTGTAACAGTATTCATTGTTTTTGCACCACACCCAGTGCTCTATGCAATCTGTGTCCTCTCCAATACCCACCACCTGGTTCCCCCAACCTTCCACCCCTGCCCCTTCAAGACCCTCAGATTGATTTTCAGAGTCCATAGTCTCTCATGGTTCACCTCCCCTTCCAATTTCCCTCAACTCCCTTCTCCTCTCCATCTCCCCGTGTCCTCCATGCTATTTGTTATGCTCCACAAATAAGTGAAACCATATGATAATTGACTCTTTTAAATACCATATAGCTCTCCAAATAAGAGCACAAGTTGAAGGTTTCAAACACAGCTGAGATGAAATACTAGGGATAAAAAGCTAATCTTTTGCAAGTAAAAACCAGAAAAAAAAATATGAACCAATGGTTTTCAGAGAATAACCATCAAATAAAGATAGTCATGCCCTAAGTAATGGAAAAAAACAAATTAGCTCTACTATTGCCCTGACTTACTGTCTGGAGATAATTTGTGAGCCATAGCACAGGGAAGGCAACCCCAAGCAAAGTCCAGGGATCTCCCTGAGTTATGGAGAGAAATATGAGGGGCCAAACAAGCAAAAGGAGCCAGAGTTTGCAAGGAAGAATAATGCAGAGAAAGAACAGAAAAAATTGTTTTTCATTCTTTCTCTGATATATTTCCAGCAATATTTATATAACTCAAATCATTTTTTTAATCATTTCTCCACCTAAATACAGTTTTTGTGTTTGCAAGAAAAACCTCAAATTGTTTTATGGCTGGCTAAAGTTACAAACTCAGATTCTATTAAGAATAATTTGTATAATTTTACTGGATATTTAATTCTGATTTCAAACTATTAATTCTATTGATTCTTAACTCTTCAAAGGAAACTTCTTTTTTAAAAAAAATATTTTATTTATTTATTTGACAGAGAGAGATCACAAGTAGGCAGAGAGGCAGGCAGAGAGAGAGAGAGAAAGGGAAGCAGGTTCCCTGCTGAGCAGAGAGCCCGATGCAGGACTTGATCCCAGGACCCTGAGATCATGACGTGAGCCAAAGGCAGCAGCTTAACCCACTGAGCAAACCAGGCACCCCTTCAAAGGAAACTTCTTATCAAATTCACTTTGTTTTGCTGAAAATGTTACTCAATGTTGTACACTTTATTATTTTTTTTACACAATAAATAGCTTGTTTTGTTTTATTTCTGTCATGGCAGATTGAAATCACCATTTACTATGAAATTTTCAGCATGCTTTCTTCCAATCTATCTTTTCCTTTACTATTCTGGTTGTACTACTTGCTTCTGCTCTCCACTCAATTTTGAATCAGAAGTGTGCTTTTATTATAAATTTCAAATGTATCCAACTTTTTTAAGCTAGAAAAATGACTTGATTTTAATACAATTAAAATAATAAGTAAATTTAATAACCAATTATGATTTACATACAAATCACAGTGTCTGCATAAATATGCAAATAAATATGTTACAATCTTATATCAGTGCTTAGAATAAATCACTGGAGCTGAATCAATCTCTTGACACTGACTAGATTGATGGTGTGGTTATGTATAATACTAGAAATAACACACACGACATGCACACTACAATATGAGAATATCTTATGCAAAGCAATCGTAAAAGTGAAATGTAGTCCTACCCAAATGTTAAGTTGTGTGTAATGGAAAAGACAATTTATAATATTTCAGTTTAATTTTAATTTTAATTAATTAAAATGGAATATGATTTTGAAATTCTGTTCTCAGTCACCCTAGACTCATTTCAAGCACTTAATATCCACAATTGCTGGCGGTTACCATACTACACACAATAGGACAGCATTCCTAATATTATATAACATAGTTCTTCTTCTACTATGTATAATATTTCTCCTGCCAAATTATTCAAATATCTGGTCAATCCAAGGGGAAAAGTCTATCAGTCTGGCCACTGCAGATTGTCATTGGAACTGCATCTAGTTACCATTGGCTCTATTACCATTACCAGTATCTATTGCCATTTCTTTGCATTGGCTACATATCAAACAAACCTGTACGACAATTAATCTCTGATTTAAAGTCAATCCAAAATAGGATAATAAGATAACTATAAATTCATATGAAAGAGAAAAATCCATCCAAGTAGTCAATTACATTTGGTTAAAGAACAATAATGAAGAGGAAGTTGCCATATTAGCACTATATAGCTACATGGTATTTAAAACAGAGTAGTATTGGCATAGAAACACATGGTATTGGTACAATTAACTAGCAACATAGAAAAAAATATAGACCCTCTGTTATTTCATCCCATATGCAAAAACAAAATAAAATAAAAACAAAAACAAAAACAAAAACCCAGATTGGTTAAATAGGTAAACATAATTATAAGACTATAAATTTTTAGAAAAAAGATATTTTAGGAGGAGAAGAGCCACCAAGTTCCAAATCTATAAGTGAAGGTTGGCAGATTTTTCTGTCTAAAAATTAAAATATTTTATACATATTGCCCTATGGAAGGGCATTCAGATTATTTTCAGTTGTTTACTATTTATTTTTTTTAAGGTTATATTTATTTATTTGACAGACAGAAACACAGCAAAAGAGGGAACACAAGCAGGGGGAGTAGGAGAGGGAGAAGCAGGCTCCTCACCAAGCAGGGAGCCTGACATGAGTCTTAATCCCAGGACCCTGGAATCATGATCTGAGCCAAAGGCAGACACTTAACAACTGAGCCACCCAGGTGCCCCAGTTGTTTATTATTTAATATAATGCCTATATATGTACTTGAACATGTAGCAAGTAAACAAAATATAACAAAGATGTTGATTTATGCATTCTTTTAAATAATGAGTACATATTTAAATTCTGAGTATACATATTTAAATACTGAATATATATATAAATATGAATATATTATCCCATAGGGAATTGCTTAAATAAATGAATTTATGCCTATATGTGAAATTTATGAGGTAGTATGTAGCATTTAGAAGAATATAATAATAGCACTATAAATTCTGATATTCAAATATCTCCAAGATATATTGTTAAATAGAAAGCAAATTAAAAATAGAACTACCCTACAATCCAGCAATTGAACTACTAAGTATTTTCCCAAAGAATACAAAAATACTTATTCAAAGGAATACATATACCCCTGATATTTGTAGCAGCATTATCTACAGTAGCCAAATTATGGAAACAGCTCAATTTTCCATTGACTGATGACTGGAAAAAGATGTGGTATATATGGAATATTACATAGCCATAAAAAGGAGCAAAACCTTGCCATTTGCAATGACATGATTGGAGCTAGAGTATTATGCTAAATGAAATAAGTCAGTGAAAGACGAATACTGTATGATTTCTCTCATAAATGGAATTTAAGAAACAAAACAAATGAACATAGGGAAAGGAAAGAGAGGTAAACCAAGAAATAGACTCTTCACTATAGAGATCAAACTGATGGTTACCAGTGGGGAGGTGGGTGGGGGGAAGGGTGAACTAGGTGATGAGGATTAAGAAGTACACTTGTCCTGATGAGAACAGGGTGATGTATAGAAGTGCTGAATCACTTTATTGTGAACCTGAAACTAATATTATACTGTGTATTAACTAAGTGAAATTTTAATAAAAACTTTAAAAAACTAAGCATTGTTATTTTCTCAACATTTCTCAATACTTTCTCATTTTCTAATTTCTTAATATGTTCTCAATATCTCTCAAGTTCCCGGACAAAAATCAAAGCTTAGTGGTATTTTTTAAAGAACAGAATTAATAACAAAACAATCCATGGTTGAACACTAGTCAAAAATAGACATTTGTATCATATCCCTGAAGTCTTGTACCTCAGCATGCTCTTAAAAATGGCTATTGCTGACTCCACACCTACCAAACTCATCTCTAATGACTAGGCTTGCTTCTAGTCAGACCATTTCTACACATACACCACACAAATGTCCACCCCCTCCCCACACACTCCTCACTTTTTGTTTCTACTTCCATGCCTTATTCCACACTTTCCCCTCCCCAAAGTGCCTTTCTTCCTCCTTTCTATCATCTTCTAGCCATTATTTCCTCAATCTTTTTCCTCCAAAAAACCTGATTTTAGCAACATAAAGTAATCATAACTTGTAGTCCTTTATGTAAATTCAGAGTTTGTAATAAAGTCAATTATATTCATAGAAGGAATCTCCAGAGAAAATTTAGTCCAATGGTTTTAAAATTTTTATTAGCCATTATATTAGTCAGAGTTCTCCAGAGACAAAGAACTAATAGGATGTATCCATCTAAAGAGACTTATTACAAACAATTGGCACATGATCATGGACATTGGTAAGTCTAAATCTGCAGTGTAAGCAAGCAGACTGGAGACTGAGGAGAGCTGATGGTACAGATGAAGTCTGAAGGCATTTTGCTGGAGAATCCCCTCTTGTTGAGGAGGCTAGTCTTTTGATTCTATTCAGGCCTTCAACCCATTGGCCTCTATCCCCATTAGGGAGGGTGGTCTACTTACCTTAAGGTCATTGGTTATAATGTTAACCTCATCCCCAAACACCCTCCAATTTGACACATAAAATTGACTATCACAGCCATAAGGCCTTCTTCAAATGGAATCCTTAATCAGTAACATTATTGTTGTCATTGTCATTACCATCATCATAGTTAATGCTATTTAAGAGCTTACTATAGTTTGGACACTATTACAATTGCCATAGTTTTTTAATCCTCAAAATGATATTGGGGCACAAGTACTGTTATTAGCATCCCTATCTTACTGATGAAGAAACTGAGGTATAGAGAGGTTTATGTAACTTGCTCAGGGTTACACAGCTAACAAGTGACAGGGTAAGGTTTTGAACTCAGTCTGATTTCAGCCTTCTGTATGCTATATTGCCTTTCAAAGAGATGTGTTTAGACACTGAATTCAGTATCCATTTTTCCCTAGCTTATTAATTTATTTTTATATATTTTAATTTAATACTTTTAAAAGAAGATGCATGCTATTTAATATAATATTTGCTCAATGTAGTCATTTTAAATATATAGGAAAATCTAAATTAAAAATAATGAACTCCTTCCACTTTTATATACAAGATATAAAATGTCTATGATATAAATACTGGAGTTGTTACATCTGGCTTAAAATTCAGTCATTACAGATGATAGTACATTAAAGAGAGGGAGTGTGATGATTAATTTTATGTGCATCCTAACTGGGTTAAGGAGTGTCCAGATAGCTGATAAAGCATTATTTTGGGGTACACTTGTGGGGGTGTTTCCATGAAGAGATTAGCATTTGAATCATCAGTAGACTGGGCAAAGAAGAACACCCTTACCAAAGTGAGTGGACACTATTCAATCTGTTGAGACCCAAAGAGAATAATATATATAGAACAATATATATCTATGTATAGATATAGATATATATAGATTATAGATACAGATATAAATATATTCAAAGGCACGACCACATGAAGGCAGAAGTAACCACAGTCAACAAAGGAGATAACACACATACATATTCCTATTGACATTTGTATCTGCATCAAGCCTTACCTAAATCCTTCCACATTTACATTCATAAGTTTCTTTTTGTGACTTAGCCAGCTTAAAATAAGTTTTCTGTCACTTTCTATCAAATAAATCCTAAATAAATAAAAAGATGGGTCTATTATATATTTTTTCTCATTTCATCCCCATGATATGCATCAATCAAGAGTTTTTATTTTGCTTAATATAAGGGTTAATGCATAGATATAGGTTTTCTATATTTTTATTTCTGTTGGGAAAAATTTGTTCAAATTCTTCATGTGGTATGTATTTTACTTTTTTTCAACAAGAGCTCTTGGAAAGACTTTCACATTTTTATTAAATGGCTGTATCATATTCCCTAGTATTGATGAACCAAAATGTAGTCAAAATGTAGTCTGAATGGTCTGGGTTTTTTCTTTTTCTTTTTCTTTTTTTTTCATTTCTTTATTTTTTCTTGTATTCAAAGCAAATTGCAGTAAAGTGTCTTTGTTCTTCTATTAAAAAAAAGAGATGACATGTAGAACAGATGTTCTAAAAATGTCATTGAAACACTTTCACTAAAATCCTATTACCAATTAGATTTTACTTCCTTGTTGAACAGATAATCATGCAGATAATATTATTGAATAATTATTAGTGTTTCTCTAACCAAATTTTACTGTGGACAAGTATTTAACAATTTATTTACTCTATACTCAGATCCTAGGCTCAAGAAAGAGGAAATCATTAGAAAATACATACGTTGCAGTCATGTCTAGGAATTTGGTTTAAAAAATGGTGCCTTGTTCTTCTATGGGTAAAAAATTGAAATTACAGGTTATCCCATACTGTAAGACTTTTTAAAAATATTCTTTCATTTTCATGTGTGCTTTACGCTTCCATTACCAGTAGGAAAGTGGTTCTCACAAAAAGATTATACCTTTGTTTTTCTGGGATTCTCTTATAAAGCTTATCCAGAATTATGGATTTTTCAGAAATGAAAACTAAATAAATATGAACATAATACAGAGCTTTGAAAAGAGTAGCTTTTCCTTTGGTAAATGTCAACTGCTAAGCCATTTCCAGGAAATATGAGGGAAAAATATTATAGAATAGCTAAGTATCTAGGCTATGGAGCTAGATCTAACCTTGAATCCTATCTTCTCCACATACTAGATAAGTTCATCACCATTTCTGTGTCACAATCTCTTCATTTGTTAAAGGGTGACATTGGTAGTAAGCATCCCACAGAACTGTAGTGAGAATTAAACATGGAAATATTCACTTATTTTCCACACAGTGTCTGGCACAGAATAAGCATTCAAAAATATAAGCAAATAGGTAATATTTATCTAAGCATTCATACATGAGTCCTCTCCAAGACTTTGAGCTAGGTGTTACTATCATCACCATTTAACAGAAGAGAAAACTGAAGCAGATAGGCAAAGTGATTTGCCTAATGTCACAGAACTAGTTAAGGTGCAGAGCAGGGACTCAAACCCATGATGCCTGTCTCCAAAAGCCATGTACTTGGCAACTAAACCACATGGCTTCTCAAGATGAAGTTGAATTTTTGTTTCCATAATTCCTCTATAGGAGATGAGATATATACTCTCTGAAAATAGAAATATTTTGTCCCTTTTTAAACGGACTCCAGACTTTGACAAATGGGTGAGGGCTGTGTTTGGAGTTGGGGGTGGCAACAGTCTTCACAGGATCCCTAAAGTCACTGGTGGCTTCCTGCTTCCTTTTTCAGAAACCCCTCCTCTTTTGCTGGCTCAGCTTTATGAACCTGCCTTAACTACTTTCCCTTCCCCAGAAAGTAATTTATACATCCCAGACTCAGAACTGTCACCATGTAAATGAAGCTTCCCCAGTCCTGACATGGTGCATTAAAATATTCTTTAAATGTTTTCAGAGACATCAGCCCACTGAAGCAATCATTATGCTATAGCAGTTATGTCACCTGAGAGGAGTTACAGCTTTCAAATGGGAAGATAAAATTTTTCAGCACTTCAGTTATGACCATATTCTTGTTTCAAAATTAATTTGACTTCTGTATGGGATGCAGTCTTGGCATCAGTATTTTCATTTTAAAATTTAGCAACCAACGATACTAAAATATCATCAGCAATTCATCAGTGATTCAATGGCAATTCAACAGAAATTTTTTTGTGAAATGTCTTCAGTCTTCACCAGCAATTCATGCCAATGATTTAAGAAATATTGCACTTAAGAAATACTGGTACATGTACGTAGTGGTTCAGAGCTGCTCCTGGAGATATATTACTCTATTTATGGAGTGATCTCACTTTGTTAATAGATGGGCCAAATCATAGACTTCTATTGAGTACTTGAATGTAAAAGTCAATTCCCTAGTACAGCGATTCTCAAATCCTAAGCTATAGAGCTCTAGCATTCCATTCAATCACCTTATGGTGATGCCTTGTGGAACAAGGCTGACTGTGTAGGATTGCTCACCATGCCCACCCCTGCCTCCACCAGAGTAATTCCTCATTTATTCTTTGATATATTGGGATTCCTCATAAGATTTCTTTTAAATTAAAAACTAATATTTTGATAAGACAAAATTTGGAAATGATCCTTGTGAACAGAAAAAGTATATATTCACTGTTTCCAGTAAGATATACTATTTGGGGGTATATAGGATACACAGAGTATAAAGCAATATATTATAGGAATCTAGGGAGGAAAGAATACTTTTGAGCTGACTATTCAGGGCTGTTGCACAATCAGACAAACCAGGACAGTTAGCTCCAGGCATTTTATATCCATCATCACAATAAATCTTTACAACAGTAATGATAGTAGTATCACTGTCCTAATTTTATGGAGCAGTAAACTGAGTTTCAGAGAGTTTAAGTAACCCGCCTAAAACCACATAACTAATAATCCACAGAGAAGGGACTCAAACACATGCCTGTCCATCCCCAAAGTCCATGGTCTTTGAACGCTGCATTAACTACACCTCCAACACCTATCACTGTCACAGGATTTCAGAAATGAATGACATCATTATAAGCCATGTAATGTAAGAAAGCTCACCTAATAAGTCTAGCACACAAATATTCAATTCTATGTATCAGTTTGGCCCTTGTCCACTACAAAGCTGAAGTGTCAAATTACAGAGGTCCCAAAGAGGCTGGCCCTCAGGCTGTATTTATGTCACAGATGTGCTTCTGTTTGTCATGCACAGAGTTTTTAAAAATCAGGACATTCTAGTAAAGTTCTTTATTGTTTTTTATTGCCTACTATACTCATTTGTGCTACCTGCATGGCTTCTGTGGAAAACTGCATCTATAACCCCTTGTTTAGGAACTAGGAAAAGGAGAAAGAACCTTCCTCCAACTAACTGCTTTGAGACCATCTACCCGGAAAAGATATTAGATGGCATTTTGGCAGAGGAGCACATGAATAATATGGTGGTAAGACCCCAGTCTGGAATATACTGCAAAAGAAGTAGGGAATTCAATATTTCATGTGAACAACATCTATATGGTAGAATGGAACAAAACACTCAATAAAGAAAAAGATGAAAAATATCTATTCATACATGTATTTACTCATCACTTACCATGTTTCTCAAACCAATGGGAAGACAGAAATGTAAAGCATCTGCACTGCTATCAAGTGGCTTAATGTAATAAGGCACAAGACAAGAAAATGGACAATTAAAACATGTGAAAAAAGAGAAGCACAATATAATGAAAATAAGCATAAAGTATTATAGGGGCACAGATATGTTTGTATAAAACTAGGAGTTCAGGGGAAGTTACCATGAATGAATATGATTTGCTAGATGAGGAACAGATGAGAGAGAACGTACAATCCAAGTAAAGGAATAAAGGAATGGTATTTATGAAAGTAGAGAATTTGAAAACATCATAATTCCTCAAAGAAATATGTATTCTCTTTATGATTTATGCAAAGGGGGGGACTTTTGGGAAATGATTGAGAATGAAGCTGGAAGACTAGGTAGGCATTTATTCATATACATTCATATACTCATTCAGTAAAAACTTAAAGGTACCGGGGCGCCTGGGTGGCTCAGTGGGTTAATCCTCTGCCTTCGGCTCAGGTCATGATCTCAGGGTCCTGGGATGGAGCCCCACATCGGGCTCTCTGCTCGGCAGGGGGCCTGCTTCCTCCTCTATGCCTCCTCTCTGCCTGTGTCTCTGCCTACTTCTGATCTCTGTCTGTCAAATAAATAAATAAAATCTTTAAAAAAAAAAAACTTAAAGGTACCAACTTGGGTGCTGGGGATACAACAGAGAACAAGGCAAATGAGGACCCTTCCCTCATAAAGTTTACATTCTTCTTAGAAAAATATTTACTTATTTATTCTAGAGAGAGAGGTAGAGAGAACAAATAGGGACAGGGGCAGAAGAAGAAGGAGAGAATCTCAAGCAGACTCCCCACTGAGCATGGAGCCTGACTCAGGGCTCAATCCTACAACCCCAAGATCATGACCTGAGCTGAAATCAAGAGTTAGATGCTCAACCAACTAGCCACCCAGCTGCCCCTAAACTGAGTCAGATTAACAATATAAATGATTAACTTGATTAGTGCCATGATGGAGGTGTTTTGCTTTGTTTTTAAGTACTAGAATAGAAACTAGTAAGAGAGCTGGGTTTAGATAAGGTGATATAGAATAACCAATGGTCCATAAACATACATGTCTTTTTTTTTTTAGGAAAAGAGCTCTAGATTTTATACTAAGTGCTACAGAGAGCCACAGAAGGGTTTTATTTCACCAATCCTCCCACTGGCCTCCCTTCTCTTGACCATAAGTTTGTTCTCTATAGCTAAGAGTCTGTCTTATTACCTGAGCAGTACCAGTCCCTTTTTTGAAGCTATGTCATGTATCATAGGCAAAAAAAAAAAATGGCTTTTGGTATTTGAGAAACAGACCAGGTTGTGACAGAAGATTTCTGGAGAAGCTGACTCAGATCATTGAGATTAAGATAGCTTTAGGAATGGGAAATTCAGGCAACTAGAGATAAAGGAGAGCAATGTGTATTAATAGCACAATGAGAAAAAGGTGCAAAGAGGAGATGCAAATGACCAATATATTTTGAGAGGATAGTGGCTGTAGCAGAATATTTATATTGGTGCAAATGGAAAAAATATCTTATTCCCAATGTTATCTATAATTACTATGATAGAATATATCAAGCACTCTACTTTCAAAATGTTGCAAAAAATCTCTATTTCCAAATGCAGCATCTACCAAAATTTATTTGGCTTCTTCTAACACATTTGATTAAGTCTACATACATATATGACAACTAGTTTCATTTTTTCTGTGAAAACATAGCATAGTGAAAAATTGCTAACAGAATATTACCTAATAACTTCCAAGTCCAGCCAAATGAAGTATAAAATGGCTAATTTGAGAAATCTTTTCATTATGAATTCATGAGCTCAGGAGAGAGTTAATATTTTAAAGAAAATGCCCATTCTAGACAGGATAAGATAAAGCTATTGTATTGAAATTGTGTAATAGAGGGTTTTTTTTTCTTTCCATCTATGGGGGACTTGGGTGGTTCAATTGGTAAAGCATTTGACTTCAGGGTAGGTTCTGATCTTAGGCTCCTGGGATGGAGCCTCATGTTTGGCTCCCTGTTCAGCAGGAAGTCTGCTTATCACTGTCTCTACCCCCTGCTCATGTGCATGACCTCTCTCTCTCTCTCTCTCTCAGATTAATAAATAAAATATTTTTAAAATATGCCATCTGCAAAAGAAATTATATACTTTTAAAAACTACTTCATTTTTACTGCTGTGATATTCTACATTGAATCTGAGTAGATAACTTTCTTGTGTAGAAAGAGAGAAATGCACAGATAGAATTTTTTTTTACAATAACACTCGTATTTGAAAATCAGCACTAAAATATCTGAATCTTTTAATACAAAATCCCGAGATTTCAAGACAGAAATGTAAACTGAAAAGGAAAAGATGAAATTCCAATAAGTACATAGAGGTACTTAATAAAGTCTCAAGGTAGCCCAAATATGGATCAGGCTGTCAAAACAATTGAATCCAGAAAATTGGTAGAGGACTGTCTGAATCTTAGAAGTCCCATCTAAGGTACCCATTTATCAAGCATTCTCTTTGGTTGCTCTCTCTTTGCTTCTTATCTGACCTCTCAAATACTAAGAACATTCTTTACTCCATTATGACTTGATGTTGGTTCTACAACTCTCATTGACCAATTCTGAAAAAAGGTTTATTTTGTTTAGATGGGGCCTAATTGAGTGTTTTAAGACTCTTGTTCTGCATTTTAACTTTAATTTTTTTGTATACTTAATGTGCTCCTACATTTTAGTGATCAGTTTTAAAGATTGGTTTGGAATTCAGTGTTCTTAATTAACAAAATGAGAGCCATTTAGCTACTCTCAGAATAGGTTTCAGAGTCTGCTTATATATACTCACTTAGCATAAATTCACTTCTTCATTAATGAAAATAATGTTACAAAACATTTTGTATAAGTCTTCTTGAGTGCTAAAAGTGCATTTCAAAATATCTGAAAAAATACATTTTTTCTAGCTAAAAGATTTAATTAGAAATAAAATGCAGTGACATTTTCCTCTAATAAAACTGGGTTTTATTGGAGCTAAACTAAGCATGATAGTATGTCCAAAGGAAAACAGTCCCAGCTCTAAAAGTCATAAAGCAATCATGATCAGGGCAGGTACATGCCATAGAAGAAACAACACCGGGAGAGGGTCTTGTAGGATGAGTATGTCTCCACAAGGCAAATGGTGTGTGGAAGGAATCATAAGGGAATTCTAGGCAGGTGAAATGGCATGAGCAAATGCCAAAGGGTACTGAAGTTTACTGAAGATTCAGAGAATAGGAATTAGTTTAGTAGAGCTAGAACATAGGTTACATGATAAGGAAGCAGGAGCAAATTAAATACCAAGTGTGAACTGGGGCTGAATTCCAAGTCTTTAATGCCAAACAAGGGAATATATAACTTATTTATATTTCAGAGAAGAGGGTCCTATGAATGTTTAGTTAAAAGAATCACATGCTGAGAGTTATGAGTTTTATTTTAGAGAGAGTGAGAGAGTAAGAGCATCCACAAGTAGAGAGAGCAGTAGAGAGAGAAGGAGAGAGAGAATCTCAACCAGAATCCCTGGAGCCTGACATGGGGACTGATACCACAACCTGAGCAGAAATCAAGACTTGCATGCTTAACCAACTGAGCCACCCAGGTGCCACTGAGAATTATGTTTTAGTAAGATTACTGTGGGAGCATCTGGGTGGCTTATTCAGCTAAGCATCTTCCTTTGCCTCAGTTCATAACCCCAGCATCTTGGGATTGACCCCTTCATTGGGCTACTTGCTCTGTGAAGAGCCTGCTTCTCCCTCTCCCTCTGCCTGCCATTTCCCCTACTTGTGCTCTCTCTCACTATACCCTCTCTTGCTGTCTCTCTCATATAAATAAATAAAATAAATTAAATATTTTTTTTAAAAGAAAGAGACAACAAAAGGGGGAGCAAGATGGTGGAGGAGTAGGAGACCTGAATATCATTGGGTCTCAGGAGTTCAGCTGGATTGTTATCAAACCATTCTGAACACCTACAAACTCAACAGGAGATTGAAGAGAAGAAGAGCATCAATTCTAGGAAGAGAAAAGTGACCACTTTCTGGAAGGTGGGATGTGTGGAGAAGTTAATCTGAGGTGATGCACGGGAAAAGATACAGCAGGGGAAGGAGCCAGCTCCTGGAAAGCAGCACAGCAGAGGAGCAAAAAGTTGGAAGTTTTAGAAGTCTTCTCCACTGAAGAGGGCTCATGTGGTCTCAGGACCCATAGGGTCACAGAAAGACCTGGGGTGTCTGTGGCAGAGCTCCCAGGTATTGGAGCAGGGATGCTGGCTACAGAGAATGAGCCAAGGAGTGAACTCTCAGTTCCAGGTTACCTGAAACCATGATCCAAGACACAGTTGGGCCACTTCACTTTGAGGAGGGACCCCACAAGTGGCAGATCTGAGGAGATACTCTCTTTCCTCCTCCAGAAGAAGCAGTGCACAAGCGCACTGCAGGAATCTGCTGGGTTTAGAGACTCCAAATGGGCCATGCACCAAGAGAAAAATGCTCAGTCACAGGCTGGATGTGATTGGAGTGCAGCCAGAGACCAGGGAGACAGGAGTGATCAACTGCTTCTCTCTGAAGGCACACTGAGGAGCCAGGCCCTGATCTCTCAGCTCCCATAGGGCCAGAGATTGGGAGGCTGCCATTTTCATTCCTGCCCTCCAAAGCTCTAACAAAGCCTTCAGGGAACAAAAGCTCCAAGACCAAAACCAAGCAGATTACTTAGTGTGGCCCCTGGCAAGGGCAGTGCAATTCTGGCTCTGGCAAAGACATTTGAGTATCACTGCAATAAGCCCCTCCCCCAGAAGATTAGCAAGAACTTCCAGCCAAGACCAGGTTCACTAATCAATGAGAACTGAAAAACTCCAGAGCTGGAGAATGCAACACAGAGAATTTATGGCTTTTTCCCAAGATTCTTTAGTCTTTCAAAGTAAAATTTTTAAATTTTATTTTTTTCTAATTCTATTTAAAAAATTTTTCCCTCATTTCTGTTTTAACCTTTTTAAAGTATTTTATCTTATCAATGACTGTTTTAAAATTTTTTTTCAATTTTTATTGTTATAGTCATATTCTATACCTTCATTGTATTTCACCTTATTTTTTTATATGTGTATATAGTTTTTTTTTTTAATTTTGGGATACAGTTTCTTCTAACAGATCAAAATATACCCTAAACCTAGTGCATGGCTTTGTTCTAGATTCCAGCCTGATCACATTACTTCCTCTTTTTTTTAAATTTTTTCAACCAACTCTTATCAATTCCTTTTTTAGAAACTTTTTAAATTTTCATCTTTACAGTCATATTCTATCTATTCATCATTTTTACCCTTATTTTTGTATATATATGTTTTTCTTTCTTTAAAGTTTTGGGAGGCAGTTTCATCTAACAGACCAAAATATACCCAAAATCAAGTGTGTGGCTCTCTTCTATTCACCAGTCTAATATGTATATGTATTTTCTTTTTCCCCTCCTTTCTTCTCCCCCAGGTTTTGGGTCTCTTCTTATTTGTTTAGTGTATATTTTTCTGGGGTCATTGCTACCCTTTTAGTATTTTCTTCTCTCATTCATTTATTCTTATCCAGATAAAATTAGAAGGCAGAAAAACTCACTTCAAAATAAAAAGAGAAAGAAAGAAAGACAAACAGACAAAGAGGCAGTACCGATGGCTAGGGACCTAATCAATACAGACATTAGTAAGATGTCAGAACTAGAGTTCAAAATGATGACTATCAAGGTGCTAGGTGGGTTCGAAAAAAGCATGAATGATACTAGAGAATCCCTTTCTGGAAAAATAAAATCCCTTTTTGGAGAAATAAAGAACTAAAATCTAACCTAGTTAAAATCAAAAAAGCTACTAATCAGGTGCAATCAAAATGGAGGCTCTTACTGCTAGGATAAATGAGGCAGAAGAGAGAAGTAACAATTTGGAAGACAAAATGAAGGAGAATAAAGAACTTGAGAAAAAGAGAGACAAACAACTACTGGACCATGAGACGAGAATTTAAGAGAAGTTATACCATAAGATGAAACAATATTAGAATAATTGGGATCCCAGAAGAAGAAAGAGAGAGAGGAGCAAAAGGTTTAAGGAGCAAATTAAAGCAGAGAATTTCCATTTGGCAAAGGGAACAAGCATCAAAATCCAGGAGGCACAGAGAACTACCCCAAAATCAATAAAAATAGGTCCACACCCTGTCATCCAATAGCAAAACTTGCAATTCTTAGTGACAAAGAGAAAATCCTGAAAGCAGCTTGGGACAAGAGCTCTGTAACATACAATGGTAGAAATATTAGATTGGCAGCAGACCTATCCACAGAGACCTGGCAGACCAGAAAGGACTGGCATGATGTATTCAGAGCACTAAATGAGAAGAATATGCAGCCAAGAATACTATAGCCAGCTAGGCTGTCATTGAAAATAGAAAGACAGATAACAATCTTCCAGGACAAACAAAAACTAAAAGAATTTGCAAACACCAAACCAGTCCTACAGGAAATACTGAAAGGGGTCCTCTAAGCAAAGAAAGAGTCTAAAAGTAGGAAACCAGAAAGGTCCAGAAAGGAACAGAGAGAATATACAGTAACAGTCACCTTGTAGGCACTAAATTCATATCTTTCAATAGTTACCCTGAAAGTGAATGGGCTAAATGTCCCAATCAAAAGACACAGGGTATCAGAATGGATTAAAAAAAAAAAGAAACCCAAGACCTATTGTTATTCTGTCTATGAGAAACTCATTTTAGACCCAAAGACACCTCCAGATTTAGAGTGAGGGGGTGGAAAACAATTTACCATGCTAATGGACATCAAAAAAAAAAAGAAAGAAAGAAAAAATCTGGGCAATCCTTATATCAGATAAATTTTAAACCAAAGACTAACATAAGAGATGAGGAAGGACACTATATCATACTTAAAGGGTCTGTCCAAAAAGAATATATAAAAAATTTAAATATCTATGCCCCTAACATGGGATCAGCCAATTATATAAACCAGTTAATAACAAAATCAAAGAAACACATCAACAATAATACAAATAGTAGGGGACTTTAACACATCCCTTACTGAAATGGACAGATCATCTAAGCAAAAGATCAAAAAGGAAATAAAGGCTTTAAATGACACACTGGACTAGATGGACATTACAGATACATTCAGAACATTCCATCCCAAAGCAACAGAATACACATTCTTCTCTAGTGCACATAGAACATTCTCAAGAATAGATCACATCCTGGGTCACAAATAAGGTCTCAACAGGTACCAAAAAACTGGGATCATTCCCTGCATACTTTCAGACCACAGAGTTCTGAAACTAGAACACAATCACAGGAGGAGAGTTGGAAAGAGATCAAATACATGGAGGCTAAAGCACATCCTACTAAAGAATGAATGGGTCAACCAGGAAACTAAAGAAGAATTGAAAAATTCATGGAAACAAATGAAAATGAAAACGTAACAGTTCAAAATCTTTGGGACACAGCAAAGGTGGTCCTGAGAGGAAAGTATATAGCAATACAAACCTTTGTCAAGAAACAGGAAAGATATTAAGTATACAACCTAACCCTACACCTAAAGGAGCTGGGGAAAGAACAGCAAAGAAATCCAAACCCAGCAGGAGATGAGAAAGCATAATGATCAGAACAGAAACCAATGAACTAGAAACCAAAAGAATGGTAGAACAAACCAACAAAACTAAGAACTGGTTCTTTGAAAGAATTAATAAGATTGATAAACCCCTAACCAGACTTATCAAAAAGAAAAGAGAAAAGACCCCAATTAATAAAATCACGAATGAAAGAGGAGAGAGATCACAACCAACACCAAAGAAATATAAACAATTATAAGAATATATTACGAGCAACCACACACCAGCATGTTTGACCATCTGGAAGAAATTGATGCATTCCTAGGGATATATAAACTACTAAAACTGAACCAGAATGATATATAAAACCTGAACAGACCCATAACCAGTAAGGAGATTGAAGTAGTCATCAAAAATCTCTCAACGAACAAGAGCCCAGGACTCTTCTAGGGGAATGGCTTCCAGGGGAATTCTACCAAACATTTAAAGAAGAATTAATACCTATTCCCCTGAAACTGTCCCCAAAAATAGAAATGGAAGGAAAACTTCCAAACTCATTTTATGAGGCCAGCATTACCTTAATCCCAAAACAAGACAAAGACCCCAGAAACTGTGAGTTTTTCCCGTAAAGTCAGGAACACTGCAGGGATGTTCACTATTACCACTGCAATTCAACATAGTACTAGAAGTCCTAGCCTCAGCAATCAGACAATAAAAGAATAAAAAGCATCTGCATTGGCAAAGAAGAAGTTAAACTCTCACTATTTGCAGATGATATAATACTTTATATGGAAAACCCAAAAGACTCCACTCAAAAACTGCTAGAATTCATAGAGGAATTCAATAAAGTGTCAGGATATAAAATCAATGCACAGAAATCAGTTGCATTTCTTTTTTTTTCTTTTTTCAAAAATTTATTTTTTTTATTTTGACAGAGATCACAAGTAGGCAGAGAGGCAGGCAGAGAGAGAAGGGGAAGCAGGCTCCCCACTGAGCAGAGAGCCAGACACGGGGCCTGATCCCAGGACCCTGAGACCATGACCTGAGCTAAACGCAGAGGCCTCAACCCACCGAGCCACCCAGAAACCCCATCAGTTGCATTTCTTTACACCAGCAGCAAGACAGAAGAAAGAGTATTTAAGGAGTCAATCCCATTTACAATTGCACCAAAACCATAAGATACCTAGGAATAAACTTAACCAAAGAGGCAAAGAATCTCTCTTAGAAAACTATGAAGCATTCATGAAAAAAATTGAGGAAGACACAAAGATATGGAAAAACCTCCCATGCTTATGGATTGGAAGAACAAATATTGTGAAAATGTCTATGTTACATAAAACAATCTATACATTTAATGTAATCCCTATGAAGATACCATCATTTTTTTTTCAAAGAAATGGAACAAATAATCCTAAAGTTTATATGGAACCAGAAAAGACTCCAAATAGCTAGAGGAATGTTGAAAAAGAAAACCAAAGTTGGTGGCATCACAATTCCAGACAATTCCAGACTATTACAAAGCTGTGATCATCAAAACGGTATGATACTGGCACAAAAGCAGACACATAGATCAATGCAACAGAACAGAGAGCCCGGAAATGGACCCTATACTCAACTGATCTTTGATAAAACAGGAAAACTGTCTAATGGAAAAAAGACAGTCTCTTCAACAAATGGTGTTGGGAAAATTGGACAGCCACATGCAGGAGAATGAAACTGGACCATTTCCTTCCACCACACACAAAAATAGACTCAAGATGGGTGAAAGACCTCAATGTGAGACAGGAATCCATCAAAATTGGGTTGAGGAGAACACAGGCAGCAACTTCTTTGACCTCAGCCACAGCAACTTCACCAAACATCACCAAAGGCAAGGGAAGCAAGGGCAGAAATGAACTGTTAGGATTTCATCAAGATCAAACGCTTTTGCACAGCAAAGGAAACAGTCAACAAAACCAAGAGACAACCGACAGAATGGGAGAAGATATTTTCAAATGACATATCAGATAAAGGGCTAGTATTCAAAATCTATAAGAACTTATCAAACTCAACACTCAAAGAACAAATAATCCAATCAGGAAATGAACAGAAGACATGAACAGATTTTTCTGCAAAGAAGACACCCAAGTGGCCAACAGAACTCATGAAAAAGTGTTTGACTTCATTTGGCATCAGAGAAATACAAATCAAAACCATAGTGAGATACCACCTGACACCAGTTAGAATAGCTAAAATTAACAAGTCAGGAAATTACAGGTATTGACAAGGATGTGAAGAAAGGCGAACCGTCCTACACTTTTGGTGGGAATGCAAGCTGGGGCAGCCACTCTGGAAAACAGTATGGAGGTTCCTCAAATTGTAGAAAATAAAGCTACCCCCTGTCTCAGCAATAGCACTACTGGGACTACTGGGTACTTGCCTTAAAGATACAAATGTAGCAATCCGAAGGGGCATGTACACTTGAATGTTTATAGTAGCAATGTCCACGATACCCAAACTATGAAAAGAACCTAGATGTCCATCAACAGATGAATAGATAAAGAAAATGTGGTATGTATACACACACACACACATACACACACACATATATGTATGTATACACACACACACACACACACACAATGGAATACTATACAGTCATCAAAAAAACAAAATCTTGTCATTTGCAGTGATGTGGATGGAACTGTATTATGCTAAGTGAAATAAGACAATCAGAGAAAGAAAATTATCATACGATCTCTCTGATGTGAGGAATTAGAGAGGCAGGTTGAGGGTTCATGGGAGGAAGGGAGGGAAAAATGAAATAGATGGAACCAGGGAGGGAGAAAAACCAAAAGAGACTTTTAATCTCACGAAACAAACTGATGTTTGCTGCGGGGTGGAGGGGAGGCATAGGGCAGCTGGGTTATGGACATTGGGGAAGGTATGTGCTATGGTGAGTGCTGTGAATTGTGTAAGACTGAGGTTTCACACACATGTACCCCTGAAGGAAAAAAATGCATTATATATTAATAAAAAAAATTTTTTAAAGAAATACTACTCTGGCAGAAACATGGAAAAGGTATTGGGGATGGGAAACAATAGAGATATAGAGATGAATGTGGAGGCTGGCAGGAGAGGCTACAAATCTGAACTAGGGAAGTGTAGATGGAAAATAAAAAACACAAAAGAGTTTAAAAAATAGAAACAGCACTTGGACAATAATTTTATATTGGGTGTAAAGGAAAAGAATCAAGAAGCTGTATGTCATAGGTTACTAGTTTGATTTACTTAGTAGGAAGCACTGTATTTTTAATTAGCAAAATGAATATAAATAGAAGAAAGCATGGGATCAGTTTCATTGGGGTGATGAATTCAGTTTTGGGACATTTCTGTGACAACCAGCTGCAGACACAAGTTTAGAGATACGACTAGAGATAGAGCATTTAGGAGTCACGTGTGGGTGGGCAAGACCATCCACAGAAAAAAACTCCAGGAAGGGGATTGAAAAACTTTAAATAACACAGATATTTGGAAAGGATTAGAGAAAAAGGAATCAGAATGAGAGGCTTAAACAATGCTGGCCAACTGCAGAAGAACCTGGAAAAAGAGGGAGATCTTTTATAATTATAAAATAATTATAAAATAACTTTATAATTATTTTTTATAATTAAGAGGAGAGTTCCAGGGCACCTGGGTGGTTCAGTGGGTTAAAGCCTCTGTGTTCAGCTCAGGTCATGATCTCAGGGTCCTGGGATCGAGCCCCACATCGGGCTCTCTGCTCAGCGGGGAGCCTGCTTCCCTCTCTCTCTCTCTACCTGCTTCTCTGCCTGCTTGTGATCTCTGTCAAATAAATAAATAAAATCTTAAAAACAAAAAAAAGAGGAGAGTTCCAGGAAGAAAGGACTGTCTTCATCAGACTTTGGGATGGAAGAGATGTTGATCAGACCTCACTTTCCTAATTCCTCAACCAGCTGTCTATTGCCATAGTATATTCACAAGCTACACACCCACACATAGTACCAACTCCGGGAATATACACACTCTTTATTATTAGCTAAATTATTAACCTATACCACCTGATGATCTGCCTACCCACTGAGCTGGGATGAACCCACTGGAACTAAAAGAATTTTTTTTTTTTTTTTTTTTTGCCCTGGACTAAGAAATGAAGTAGAGGTATAGTGTGTGCCCTGTCCCTTAGTATCATCCCCTTGACTTCCAATAACAAGAGAAGATGAGGCATGAGAAAGTGAACTCACACAAAGAGCCCCTCCCCCCATGGCCACAGTTCCCTGCTTTATTTCCAGTAGGGCCCACACAGGCTAGGATTTTACCATACTCAGATTTAACCCAAAGCTATCCAGAAATTAAGCCAAGATATTACTTCCATCCTATTTGTCATATTCAGCTATATTCAGCTATATCCACTTAAATTGTATCCACTAAATATATTCAGCTATATCCACTTAAATTGCCCAATATAGCTCACCAGAGAGAAGAATTGTAAATCAATCAGCAGAAAAAAGTGACAAACACTGTAAGAGAACATAAAATGCCTCACATTTGCCATCTTATAGCTGGCATCAATTTAAAGTCTTTTCTGCTTTCAAAGTAATCCCTTGTTCCCAGAGAGAATATAAACTTATGAAAATTACATTTATTATATCTTACACCAACCAGAAAACAAAAATGTATGTACTTTTTTATGTATAATGCATCTTCCCTCTCTATTTTACTTTGGCAAGTTTTTTTTTTATCATGAAATAAGTCAAATATACAGAAAGGTAGAGATAATAATAGAATGTATAATGACCATCCAGCTTAAATAAATCTTAACTATTTTCCATTTCTTTTGGATCTTGAAAACTCACAGAGTCCTAGCACCTTGTGTTTATCTATTGATTCCATTCTCCTGCATGTCCACTTCAATACTGAGAATGATACATATAATCTGATTTTCCTATATATATTAGCTCTTATATATTCATCTTTAAAATAAGTGCTAGTTCTCCACATTTTAGCTGACAAAAATGGCATTCTGCTGTGCATACTCTGGAATTTTTGCTTTCATTATCATTTACTATTAAATATGCATGATTTCCCTTGTGATTTGCTAGTTATTCCCTATTTAGTAATACATATTTTTAACTTCCAAACATATGGTTTTTAACTAACTTATATTTTTTAACCTATACTGTAACTGCAATGTGTTCAGAGAAAGTTTCCTGCATGATACCAGTTCTTTCAAATGTGTTTAGGTTTCCTTCAGGATCTAGCACATAATATATTTTTATACATTTTGTAGGTGAGCTTGAAAACCACATATATTCCATACTTTTTCACTGAAGGAATATGTGTGTATTAGATCAAACTTGTTATTTGCATCTTTGGGTTTTCTCAAAACTTACTAGTTCTCTGTCTGCTTAATCTATCAGTTTCAGACAGATATGTGTAAAAATCTTCCAGTGTCATACAGTTTTGTGAACTTCTGTTTGTTAATCTGTCAGTTCATATTCTATTTTTGAAGATACGTGTTTTTGTTTTTTTGTGTTTTGTTTTGTTTTGTTTTTTAGTGCATAAAAGTGCATGCCAGCTATATCTTGGTAGCTTGATCTTGTTATGAGTGATATCTCTTCTTCCCCCTGTTAATGCTTTATCCCTTAAATTCTATCAAAAGAAGCCTTACTCATCTCTTGTCTCTGCTTTCACATGTAGGCTCCATCCTGATTTTTTTTGTTTTAGCTTATTTAAGTATGTTGGAGTCCTAAAATGATACGTTATTTTATTTCATATTTTTAATGTTAGATAAGTGAAATCACATTCTTTTGTAAGTTCCTTCTATCACTGAACATTATGACAAAGATTCATATGTGTTATTGCTTAGCTTAGTTCATTCATTTGCACTTCTATACAATAGCCCACTGTATGAATATGTAACAGTTCATCTATGCCACAATGGATAAACGTGTATATTATTTCTGGATTGTGGCCACTAACAAAGAATGAAGTTAGGGATATTTTTATAAACATCTCTTCATGTGCATACATTAGAGTTTCTCCCAAGGATAGGTAAATTCTGCATAAAGGGCCAGATAGTAAATATTTTAGGTTTCGTGGACTACATAAGGTCTTAGTTGTATATTCTTCCTTTTACCTACAACTCTTGAAAAATGTAAAAATTGGGGGAGGGGCTGAGTCAGTTAAGCATCTGCCTTCAGCTCAGGTCATGATCCTTGGGTCCTGGGTTCCAGCCCTGTATTGGGCTCCCTGCTTAATGGGGAGTCTGCTTCTCCCTAACTCTCTGCCTCTCCCTTGGCTTGTATTTGCTCTCTCTCAGTCACTCTTTCTCATAAATCAATCAATCAATCAATCAATAGATAAAATCTTTTTAAAAATGTGAGGGAATCTCCCTGAGGGCTAGTGATGATGAACATTTTTTTCATGTGTCTGATAGCCATTTGTATGTTTTGATTGGAGAAGTGTCTGTTCATATCTTCTGCCCATTTTTTGATATGTTTGCCTGTTTCGTGTGTGTTGAGTTTGAGGAGTTCATTATAGATCCTGGATATCAACCTTTTGTCTGTACTGTCATTTGCAAATATCTTCTCCCATTCCGTGGGTTGCCTCTTTGTTTTCTTGACTGTTTCCTTTGCTGTGCAGAAGCTTTTGATTTTGATGAAGTCCCAAAAGTTTATTTTCGCTTTTGTTTCCTTTGCCTTTGGAGACATATCTTGAAAGAAGTTGTTGTGGCTGATATCGAAGAGATTACTGCCTATGTTCTCCCCTAGGATTCTGATGGATTCCTGTCTCACGTTGAGGTCCTTTATCCATTTTGAGTTTATTTTTGTGTACGGTGTAAGAGAATGGTTGAGTTTCATTCTTTTACTTACAGCTGTCCAGTTTTCCCAGCACCATTTATTGAAGAGACTGTCTTTTTTCCACTGTATATTTTTTCCTGTTTTGTCGAAGATTAATTGACCATAGAGTTGATGAACAAAACAGGAAACAACATGTGTTGGAGAGGATGTGGAGAAAGGGGAACCCTCTTCCACTGTTGGTGGGAATGCAAGTTGGTGCAGCCATTTTGGAGAACAGTGTGGAGATTCCTCAAGAATTAAAAATAGAACTTCCCTATGACCCTGCCATTACACTACTGGGTATTGACCCCAAACATACAGATGTCGTGAAAAGAAGGGCCATCTGTACCCCAATGTTTATAGCAGCAATGGCCACAGTAGCCAAACTGTGGAAAGAACCAAAATGCCCTTCAACGGACGAATGGATAAGGAAGATGTGGTCCATATACACTATGGAGTATTATGCCTCCATCAGAAAGGATGAATACCCAACTTTTGTAGCAACATGGACGGGACTGGAAGAGATTATGCTGAGTGAAATAAGTCAAGCAGAGAGAGTCAATTATCATATGGTTTCACTTATTTGTGGAGCATAACACATATCATGGAGGACAAGGGGAGATGGAGAGGAGAAGGGAGTTGGGGTAAATTGGAAGGGGAGGTGAATCATGAGAGACTATGGACTTTGAAAAACAATCTGAGGGATTTGAAGTGGCAGGGGGGTGGGAGGTTGGGGTACCAGGTGGTGGGTATTATAGAGGGCACGGATTGCATGGAGCACTGGGTGTGGTGAAAAAATAATGAATACTTTTTTTCTGAAAATAAATAAATTAATTTAATTAATAAAAAAAATGTGAGGGGAAAAAAATTCTCTGTTTACAGGCCTTCCTGAAATGGTCTGTAGGACACACATGTCCATGGCCCATAGTTTACCAACCCCTGCAGAATAAATAACCAGGTATGAAAGAGCTGTCAAACTTTTATATTTTTGCCAACACGGGGGATATGAAATGGTATCTTGTTGTCATTTTTATTTAATAAGACTGAACATCATTTCATATGTTTATTGGCCACCTGGGTTTCCTCTTCTGCACAATAACTATTCAAGTCTTTTGCTCATCTTTCAAGTAGATTGCTTTTTCTGATGTCCTGCATATTAGTCACTCCTGACTAAAATGTGTTGCACATATCCTCTCATTCTGTGCCTTGTTTGCTGAACAGAAACTTTTAAACCTTAATTTATCTACCTTTTTGATTGCATGTGCTTTTTGTCCCTTATATTGCCTTCTAAAACTTCTTGTAATACTAGCCAGAAGTCTTTAGGACAACCTACAATCTATTTTTATGCCCCATGTGAGGTGGGAGCACAGTTTCATATCTTTCTATTGCAAATTCTTTTCTTTCCTCCTTGAACTGAAAAACTGATCCTGTTGTACACTAGGTTCTCTTAAAATTAATGCCCCCAAATAAAATTAATAGCCCCCAAATCTCTGTGGCTTATGCAGTTTTTCTTGCTTACATTACTGACAGCATATCAGCACTGGGTCTCATCTACATTTCTATTTTTTTCAGGACTCAAACTGAAGGACGAGTCCCTATTTGGAACATGACATTTTTTTCTGGCAGACGGAAAAGAACTGTCAAACCATGCAATGAAATTTCTGTTGTTATATAGTTACAGAGTTACCATGGTTAAAGCCTCTGACAGGTGTGGCATAAGTCTGCTCTCATTCTGTTGGCTAGAGCAAATCACATGGCCAGGCCCGACCTCACAAGGAGGAGATACTCCTCTCCTGGAGAGGGACTGAAAACTATATGGCAACAAGTAGGTATCTAAAATCCTCTCACAGAGAGAAGGGAAATCTGAGGAAATAATAATACAGTTTATTTAAACATATGAGAAAATATTTTTCTGTGCTATTTCTCTTCCTCTGGTCAAGTTCTCTATCCCTGTGCAAATATCACATCATCTTAATTAGTATAGTTTCATAATTATTGATATCTGGTAAAGCAAGGCACCACACTCTTCTTTTTTTTAGCAGTATCTTGACTCTCCTTGGCCTTTGTTCTTACATATGTATTTAAAATTCACTAGTAACATTAAAATATTTTAAATGTTTCATGCTACTAATAACAGTATCTCTTCTTATAAATTCTCTTGGTTTTTGGTGAATATAAATGTACTTAATGGATTTTTGTGTCCAAAAAATTTATCACCCTGTTCTACTTTACTAATTCTGAGATTAATTGATTCTGTAGATGCTTTCAGTATTTTTTAAAGATTTTATTTATTTGAGAGAGAGAGAGAGAGAGCACAAGCAGGAGTGTGGGGCAGAGGGAAAGGGAGAAGCAGACTTCCCACTGAACAGGGAGCCTGACATGGGACTTGACCCAAGGACCCTAGGATCATGAGCTGAGCACAAGGCAGACATTTAACTGTCTTAGCCACCCAGGCACCCTTCTTTCAGCTTTTTATGTAGGTAACCACCTCAAGTACAAGATGACAGCTTTATCAAAATATTTTTTCTAATATATATATTTTCCAACTTTATACTCGTTTTTATTTTAAGTCTCTCTTATATACACAATATACCTGATTCTTCTCAAATCCAATCTGGTACTCTTATTTAATTCATTTTGATTATTATATATTTGAGTATTTCACTCACTCTCTCTTGTGTTTCCCTTTTACTTTCCCTTCTTAATAATTCACGTCTACCCTTACCAATTCTTTTCTAATGCATAAAGTTTTTCATAAAACTTTTTACTTCCCGTGGTACCCCCAAATCCAAGGATTGAATTTCTATTTTAGAAAGGATTAGACTCTATATTTTTATACATATCCCTACCTAAAAACTTCTCTAATAGTATCTAACATTATTTAGCACATCTTTTCTTCTCCTCTGATATACACACACACAACAGGCTTGGCTTGCTTTTCTTCTTGAAGTTTTTATTGAAATTCCACTTAGTTAACGTGCAGTGTAATATTAGGTTCAGGTGTACGATATTGTGATTCAACACTTCCATATATCACCTGATGTTCATCAGGGGCCACAAGTGCCGTCCAAGAGGCCCATAACCTTTGTCTTGCTTTATTTTTTTAAGATTTTATTTACTCATTTGAGAGAGAGAGACAGAGACAGAGACAGCAAGAGAGAGCATGAGCAGGGAGGAGAGGGAGAAACAGGCTCCTCACTCAGCAGAGAGCCTGATGCGGGGCTCGATCCCAGGACCCCAGGATCATGACCTGAGCCAAAGGCAGACACTTAAATGACTAAGCCACCAAGTGCCCCTAGCTTGCTTTAAATAACCACTGGACATATTGTAGTGCAGGAACTGATTCCCATTGTTTTTGTCAACTAATATTTTAACTTCAACTTTCATTTTAATTGTAAAATGCTGTTTTCTATTCAATAGTGAATGTAAATGTAATTTGCCAGGGTATTTTCAAAATCTGTGCTTGACACTGTTTCTAGCAGTCTACACTGTTACATTCACTTTTCTTGCTGCTGAAAGACATCCTTTAGAGAGTCTTTCAACAAGAGTCTTTGTGTAGCTATGCATCTTATTCTTTGTACTTTTCAAAATGTCTTTCTCTTTGGTTCTTAGGATGGTAGCTGAACTGAGTATATTATACCAAGGACTTTGGGCATCTTTTCATACTGAAAAGATATCCAATTTTTAAAAATTATTGTTCTTTTTATAAATCTTCTGGCTTCTATGTATAGTAGCTTATAATTTTCTCTGTGTCTTTATATTTAGCAACAATATTCTGCAGTTTTATTAAGTTGAATCTAACTATGAATTTAATTTTATTTATCATGTGATTTAGTTGTGAGTGGAGGACTCATGTCTTTCTTCAGCTTTGGAAACTGTCTTCAAAATCTCTTCAGGGGTACCTGGGTGGCTCAGTGGGTTAAAGCCTCTGCCTTCGGCTCGGGTCATGATTCTGGGGTCCTGGGATCAAGCTCCACATTGGGCTCTGTGCTCAGTGGGGAGCCTGCTTCCCCCCCTCTCTCTGCCTGCCTCTCTGCCCACTTGTGATCTTTCTCTGTCTCTCTCTCTCTGTGTCAAATAGATAAATAAAATCTTTAAAAAATTTAAAAAAAAATCTCTTCAAATGTTTCTCTGTCATTCTTTCTTCTTATTTTGTAAGTCCTATTAGACTTATAGCAGAATGTAGTTCTTTTTTTTTTTTTTAATTTGACAGAGAAGAGTACAAGCAGGGGGAGCAGCAGGCAGAGGGAGAGGGAGAAGGAGACTCCCTGCTAAGCAGGAAGCCAGGTGCAGGGCTCCATCCCAAGACCTTGGGATCATGACCTGAGCTGAAGGCAACTGCTTAACAAACTGAGCCACCCAGCCTCCCCATGAAATGCATTTCTATTGTCTCAACTTCGATCATTATGATATCTTTATTTATGTGCTGCAGTCTGAGTGAATTTCATGGCCATATAATCAATTTCATAAATTCCCTTTTCAAGTGTTTACAGTTTATCTCACCTACAAAACTGCTAGCTAAATAATGAGGTAGCATTTCTTGGATTTCTATTAGGATCCTTTTTATCTTAATCTTTCCCCCAAAGTTTACTGAGATACAATTGACATATTTATAAGTTTAAGGTATACAACATAATAATTTGATATAAGAATATATCATTAAATGATTACCACAATGAGTTTAGTTACCATCCATCACCTTACATAGTAGTAATTTTCCCCTTGTGATGGGAACTTTTAAGATCTAGTCCTTAGAAACATTTTTGTGTGTGTGTGTGGGGGGGGGGGTGTTGCTGCAGAGGAAGACAGAGAGAAAAAAATCTTAGGCAGGCTCCATGCCCAGCAAGGATCCCAATATGGGGCTTGATTCCACAATGCTAAGATCATGATCTGAGATGAAATCAAGAGTTGGACACTTAATCAACTGAGCCACACAGGCACCCCAATCCTTTACCTATTTTTAAAAGAGGAATTTTCTATAATTTATAGGCATTAGGCCTTTATGAAATGGATCCAGGCAAAGGATGGAGAGGAGAATTGAGGAAACCAAAGGAGGATTAATTGTTTTATTCAAAAGTAAAGGCATATAAGGAAAAAAGATAAGAGATACAGAGGGAATCTTTGACAAATGAGGACAGGAATAGAGCAAGGGAGGGTGAAGAGAGGGTCAGATGATGAGAGTAATTTATGTGAAGAGAGAGAGGAGTGAGCATAAGTTTTGGGGAGACATGTATAAAGCAGCATTTTTTGAAATATAATTGACTTATTGAAAAAGCTGAACTGTATAAATTACAATCAGAAAAAAAAATGTTAGTCTTTCTCTTTGTTGAAATTATGAGGATATTCCAATTTTCCCCACTTGAGTTTGGAAGTCACTAAAATATTTATAGATATAAATAAGAAAGAGAAACAAAAAAAATCTCTATAACTGGTATATCTTATATTGGATAATGCGACTTATGTCTATAGGCAAGAAGACTTTCTTATACACAATGCAGATTTGGATAGGATCAGCCCCAGGTTGTAGTGGAAAATTTTAAGCCACCCCACATTGGGGTTCTGGCTTTGTATAAAATTCACTGCATAGGGGCACCTGGGTGTCTCAGTGGGTTAAAGCCTCTGCCTTCGGCTCAGGTCATGATCCCAGGGTCCTAGGATTGAGCCCCCGCATTGGGCTCTCTGCTCTGTGGGGAGCCTGCTTCCCCTCTCTCTCTGCCTGCCTCTCTGCCTACTTGTGACCTCTGTTAAATAAATAAATAAAATCTTTTAAAAAAAAATTCACTGCATAGAGGCAGTGACTGGAACATGAACTCCCTACATGCCACAAAATCCTGAGTGAAAAAGGAGAGTAAGATTCTGAGTGATACTTTTAGTTCCTTATCCCAAATTTATCACTCATATAAGTCACAATAGTGATATCCAGGAGTAAAGTATGTGAGGAGAGTGGAGAGACTGTATGGTGTGGTTTTCTTTAAATTAGTGTTCCACTATATGGAAGAATATCAGGTAGGAAAATAAGCGTTTCTTTCCTATTATGGAGCACTTCCTACAACACAACTACACTGACTTTCCAGGGTGATTTCACAGGTTTTCTGGTCGTTCTTGAGTAACACAAGTTCAGCTTAGTAGATATAACCCTCTTGTTTAGCTTAATATTTTCCCCATGACTTTGGATATTGGGGTTTTAGGAAGTTACTTAGAGTTGAAGAAACTGAATATACTGAAGGATTTACATCATGTTTATGATGTGAAGGCAACACTAGCATAGACTGGGTTTCTGAAATCATCTACATAATGTCAGTAGGGGCTTCAAAAAATATATAGTGCATATATATTTCTTCTATATATATCTATATAGAAATATATAGATAAGGGCGCCTGGGTGGCTCAGTGGGTTAAAGCCTCTGCCTTCAGCTCAGGTCATGATCTCAGGGTCCTGGGATCAAGCCCCACATTGGGCTCTCTGCTCAGTGGGGAGCCTGCTTCCCCCTCTCTTTCTCTCTGCCTGCCTCTCTGCCTACTTGTGATCTCTGTCTGTCAAATAAATAAAGAAAATCTTTAAAAAAAAAAAGAAATATATAGACATATTCTATATATAGAAATATATGAGCCCATGTATTTCTGCAAAGACTTATGAGGGAAGCAAGTACAAAATAATTAGGCATGGAGAGAGAGATAAGGGAGAGAAAGATATAGATAGAGAAATGCCCTATATACAAAGAATCTACAAAACTAATGTTGAGAATAGTAGCCCAAAAAACCAGATAGAGGATTAAAATGGAAAACATTTAGAAAAGATTTAAATTGAGTATAGTTGGGAGCTAAAAGAGACAAAGGAATACTATAAAAGAATTATATATATATATATATATGTATATATACATACACACACACACACACACACATATTTGCAATACCAAGCCTTGACAACATTATGCCAAGTGAAATATATATATATATATATATTTAATTCTTTTATATTATTCCTTTATATATATGTGTGTGTGTGTGTGTGTGTGTGTGTGTGTGTGTGTGTGTAGAGAGAGAGAGAGAAAGAGAACACAAAATCAAGAGCCCCAAATAAACCTGTGTATATAGGGTCAACTGATATTTGACAAGGCAGTCAAGAATACTCACTAGAGAAAAGACAGTTTTTTCAGTAAATAGTACTAGGAAAATTGGATATTTACATGAAAAGAATGAAACTAGATTCCTACCTTACCTAATTCATATAAATTAATTCAAAATGGATGAAAGATTTAAATGCAAGACCTGAAAACATAATACTCCTAGAAGAAAACAGAGGGAAAAAGCATCTTAACATGGGTGTCACCAGTGATTATTTAGATATGACCCTTAAAGCAGAAACAACACAATAAAACATATACAAGTGGGATTACATTAAACTGAAAAGCTTCTTCACAGCAAAAGTAATAATCGACAAAAGAAAAGGCAAACTAAAGAATGGGAGAAATATTTGTAAACTACACATCTGATAAGAAGTTAATATCCAAAAAAAAAAAGAAGTTAATATCCACAATATATAAGGAACTTGTAAAACATAATAGCAAAAAACACAAATAATCCAATTTAAAAATCGGTAAAGGATCTGCACAGACATTTTTCCAAAGAAGATACTCAAATGACCAACAGTATGAAAAGGTTCTCAATATCACTAGTTATTAGGGAAATGTAAATCAAAACTGCAATGAGATACCACTCATACCTGTTAGAATGGGTATCATCAAAAGAATGAGAGATGATAAATGCTAGTGAGGATGCAGTAGAAAGGGAATCCTGTTGCAATGTTGGTGGAAACATACATTGGTTCAGGTCCTATGGGAGACAGTATAAAGATTCCTCAAGAAATCAAATGTAGAACTGCCATATGATTCAGCAATTCCACTTCTGGGTATATATATGAAGAAAACAAAACAACTATGTGAAAGAGATATCTGTACCCCATTTTCATTGCAACATTATTTATAATAACTAGGACATGGAAACAACCTAAGTGTCCATCAGTGGATGGATGGATAAAGAAAACTCACACTGGAATACCTTTCAGCCATAAAAATGAAGGAAATCCTGTCATTTGTAATACCAAGGATGGGCCTTGACAGCATTATGCCAAGTGAAATAAATCAGACAGAGGAAGATGAAGACTGTACGTCTCACTTACATGTTGAACAGAAGAAATCAAACTCATAGAAACAGGGATCAGATTTGTGATTGCCAGAGGTGTGGGTGGGAAGGGGGGAATTGGATGCAGGGAGTCAAAAGGTACTAACTTTCATTTGTAAGAGAGATAAGCACTAGGGATATAATATACAACATGGTGACTACAGTTAATAATATTATATTGTATATTTAAAATTTCTAGGGGTGCCTGGGTGGCTCAGTCAGTTGGTTGTCCAACTTGATTTTGACTCAGGTCATGATCTCAGGGTCTTTAGGAGCCTGCTTAAGATCCTCTCTGTCCCTCTCGTTCTGCCTCTCCTGCGCTTCCCAACCTCACCACCTGCTCATGCATGCATTATCTCTCTTTACAAAAAACATAGTAAGGGATATAAGAAAATATCTGTATCACATATTATCAATAAAGCATTAAAATCCAGAATATATAAGGAACTCCTACAATTTAACAACAACAAAAAACAACACACTCAAAAATAGGCAGACAGTTCTTCAATGACAATTATAAATATAGAACAGACATTTCTGGTGAACCATGAGAGACTATGGACTCTGAAAAACAGGGTTTTGAAGGGGCGGAGGGGTGGGAGGTTGGGGGAACCTGGTGCTAGGTATTGGAGAGGGCACGGATTGCATGGAGCACTGGGTGTGGTGAAAAAATAATTAATACTGTTATGCTGAAAAAATAAAAAATAAATTTTAAAAATTAAAAAAAAAAAGAACAGACATTTCTCCAGAGAAGATATGTAAAGGACCAAAAACCATATGGCAATATGTTTATTATCATTAGTTATGGAAATGCAATGAGATACAAATACATACCCATGAGCATGGCTATTATTTTTTTTAAAAAAGTGATGGATATTAACTTACTGTGGTGACCATTTTGCAATCCATACATATGTCAAATCACTATGTTTTATACCTTAAGTTAATACAATGTTATATGTCAATTATATCTCAGTAAGCCTAGGAAAAAATTAAGTAACTAAATCAAGTTTAAAAAATGGTAATTAACATGTATTGGCAAGGGTGTGGAGAAATTGTAATCCTTGTGCTTCATAGGTGGGAACATAAAATGGGGCAGCAGCTGTGGCAAACAGTTTGATGACACCTCAAAAATTTAAATATATTGGGCACCTGGGTGGCTCAGTAGGTTAAGCCCTCTGCCTTCGGCTCAGGTCATGATCCTGGGGTCCTGGGATCAAGCCCCGCATCGGGCTCTCTGCTCAGCAGGGAGCCTGCTTCCCCCTCTCTCTCTCTGCCTGCCTCTCTGCCTACTTGTGATTTCTCTCTCTCTCTGTGTCAAATAAATAAATAAAATCTTTTAAAAAAATCTTTAAAAATAATTAATTAATTAATTAAATATAGAATTTACTACAGAGGGGCGCCTGGGTGGCTCAGTGGGTTAGGCCTCTGCCTTCGGCTTGGGTCATGATCTCAGGGTCCTAGGATCAAGCCCTGCATCGGGCTCTCTGCTCGGCGGGTAGCCTGCTTCTCCCTCTCTCTCTGTTTGCCCCTCTGCCTATTTGTGATCTCTCTCTCTCTGTCGAATAAATAAACTCTTTAAAAAAAAACAGAATTTACTACAGAATTACTATATGATCCAACAATTCTACTCCTGAATATACACCCAAAAAACTAAATGAAGGGAATCAAATAGATACTTGTGTACACCAATGTTCATGCAGAATTATTCACAATAACAAAAAAGTGAAAACAACCCAAGTGTCTTATCAACAGATGAATGAATACAAAACATGATACACACACACACACACACACACACACACACACACGAATATTATTCAGCCATAAAAAGGAAATTCTGATACATACTACAACATAGGTAAACTTTGAAAACATTATACTAGGGTGAAATAAGCCAGACACAAAAGGACAAATAAAGCATGATTCCACTTATGTGAAATATCTAAATAGGCAGATTCTTTGAAACAGAAAGTAGATTAGAGGTTACCAGGAATGAGGGGCAAACTAGGGAAAGAATAGGAGTTATCATTTGATGGATACAGAGCTTTTGTTTGGGGTGATCAAAAGGTTCTGAAAATGGATAATGGTGATGGTTGCATGACATGAACATAATGCCACTGCATTGTATAGTTAAAAATGGTTAAAATAAGAAACTTTATATTATGTATATCTTGCCACAATAAAAACTTTAGAAAGTTAAGGCAGAAAGACTGGAAAATAATACTTTAATACCATTATCCCTTTCAGACATGTCACAATTATATAATAGATACATAAACTTAGCCAAATCATTTCACTTCTCTAAACTTCACTTTCATCATGTATTGAATGGGGGTAATATTGCCCTGCCAACCCCACAGGGCTGATTCAAAGTTCATTTTCAGTTAGGGGGTGCCTGGGTGGCTCAGTCAGTTAAGTGTTTGCCTTTGCTCAGGCCATGGTCCTGGGGTCCTAGGATCAAGCCTCATGTTGGTCTTCCTGCTCAATGGGGTGTCTGCTTCAGCCCCTTCCTTTGTCCCTCTCCATCACTAGTGCTCTCTCTCTTTCTTTCTCTCAAGTAAATAAATAACATTTTTAAAAAAATCTAATGTGTCTAATGGGTCAACCATTAGATGCCTAATGATACATAATATGTGATTGGGGTACTTTTCTCCCTTTATATTTTATAATGAGCATGTGATGTAAATGTAGTTTTGCTAGTATTAATGAAAGGGGCATTGCCTGTGATGGCTATGAAAATAAATCCTCTGGAAAAGGGATTTTTGTTATCTAACTGCAAATATACCCTAGATTGAGTGATTGTTGAAATTATCAAGTCTCATGACAGAATTCAAAATTTCAAGTGATTTTGGTGTCTGATAGGCATTTTTTAAAAAAGATTTTATTCAATTCTTAGCGAGAGAGAGAGGAGGAGGAGTAGAGGGAGAGGGAGAGTCTCAAGTAGACTGTGCGCTGAGTATGGCGCCTGATGTGGGGCTTGATCTCACGACCTGAGATCATGACCAGAGCTGAAATCAAGAGTCAGATGGTTAACCAACTGTGCCACTCAGGCACCCCTCATAAGCATCTTAAAGTTAACATGTCCTAAAAAAGTTCTTTAACATTCCTCCTAAAGATACTCTTCACCCAAATCTCCTACATGATAGTAAATCAAACCACCATTTTCCCAGTTTCTTGAGCCAGAGACACTTCTGTCCTCCTCCTGCTAACCCCACAATACTAAATCCAGTCTATTCTGCTTCTAAAATAAATCTCATTTCTGCTTTCCCTTCATTCTCACTGACACTGTCACCACCTGAACTGCAGAAAATCTCTGAACTGGTCTCCCTACTTCCTCTCTAGGCTCTTTTTTTTCAATTCTACATTGAGTAACCAGGGTGACTCTCATAATATAGATTGGATTATGTAACCTTGTTTTAAAACTCTTCAATTGCTTCTAAATCATTTTGAAAAAAACCTAGACTTCTTAATGTGGCTCTGACAGTTCCTGTAAGGTCTAGCCTTTGCCTGCAATTCAGTCCCATCTGGGCTTCTCTTCCAGCACTTTCCTCCTACCAGCCACACTCATCTTCATTCCTTAGAGACGCCAAGCCCTTTATCATCTCAGGACTTTTGCACATACTGCAGCTTTGCCTGAAACATTGTCACTTCATCAGGTTTCAGTTTAAATGTCACTTCCCCAGAACAACCTACTATGACCCTATAATCTAAGTAGGTTCTTGATATTAGCACCTGTACACTGATTTTTGTACTTGTGTCTTGCCAACTTCTTAAACCCAATGTAATCTCAATGAGAAGTGGGATCATAACTGTTTTATTCACCACTCTATTCTAACACTACCACAGTGCCTGTGCATAGGAACATTCAGTAAATATTTGTTAAATGATTTAATAAGAAAGAAGTAACAATGTGGCACATAACTATGTGCTTCATGAATATGTGCAATTATGCACATACATATTTCTACACATAAATAACTACACGAGAGTGAAAATGTATTCATGTTTCAATCAGTTAGAGGGTATTGCTCAAATATTTTAGTTTCTACATAGACGATGATCATTTCACATCCATATAAGAAGAACACAAAAAATGCTGTCAGGGATTTCTGGGTGAGCTATCAATCATAAGTGGTTTTGCCCTTTTAGCTGTGCAGCTTGTAAATAATCCAATCAAGAACAGAGGGAAGTTATTTCCAGTGAGACTCTTAAAAATGTTCAATGCTGTGATGGCCTGGTCATATCATACATATCATCTATTAAATTGCTTTTCATGTTTATTTTTTTCAATAACCAGTACTTCCTCTGAGTTAACCCTTCATTTAAATTTAAATGTATGCACATGCAGGAATGCACACACATGGATCTGTATTTGTATCCACAGCCAAATTTTATTAAAAACCTAGAATTTTCAAAAAAATTGGAATTTTCTTTATGCTTTATAACTACATCTCAATCATTGAAAGTATAGAATATATCCTGCAGACAGATACCATGCTTAAGTAGCATTTAGGGAGCTAGGAAGTAGGGGCCTGGCATATAGATGAGTTTTAGAGGGAATTTGGGGGACACCCATTGTATGATATTTTTAATGCTTCACTGGCTAAGTGTCTGTTGTGGTCCAAATCAAAACTTCCATTATCTGATACTCTGTAAGCCTTTTACCCTGAATTGAGAACAGATAGCTACCCAGCCAAGTTAATTAGGTTTTTCATTAACTTTTTAGCCCTGGTATCACTTTGCTTTCAGTATGATGGAAAGTGTTTTCAAGTAACAAATTTAAGTAAGAATCATATAAACTTAATTTGGGAGGCTGCAGATACCCTTTGGCTAACTTTCATTAGATTGGGCTTCAATGAGTCAAAGGAGAAGGAAGAGTTAGAGCAGGATATGTTCTCCAATTGAAAGTAGCTTAAAATGTGCTATCAGAGCAATTCAGTGGTGATTTGGTTTATATAATTTAATTAAAAGGCAACAAACCTTTAGTACTCATCCTTTCATATTAACACCCTTGTGCTTGAAAGCTGCTCACACCAAATCACATCATCTTAACATAATTACCAGCTCACCATGAAAGGGAAGTGTGGCCTAAAGTTAGCTATGTCCACAGAATATTATTCCAAGAAAAGCCTTTGCCCATCACCTAGTCCAAATGTTTTCAAAGACTTTTAAAAGAGAAATTCTTTCCTCAAACATTACTTAAAATGGAAGCCATAAATGTAAAATAGATGTTAATGGTAATGATTATAATAATAGCAAACACCTGACTAGTGCTAGCTATATGCCAGGAATTGTTCTAAATTCTGCAGCATGCACTAATTCATTTAACCTCACAAGAACTCTCTATCAGCATCCTTACAGATGAGGAGAAAACAGAAGAAGGTTAATAAAATGCTACCAAATGGTAAAGCCATTGCTTCTCTATAACAAAGGGAGAGCTCTTTGAGTTAGGAGGGGAAGAACTGAGTCCATGTTTGATAAACTCTAGAGGGACATCTCCAATGCTCTGTTGCCCCATAATCCTACCCTCGGGAATTCACCAGATGGCTAAGCAACCAACATCAAACAAAAAAGATCAAAATGTATTAATACACTATCCAGGACTCCCAGAAGAATAAGGGCTTCACCAGCCAGAATTTGGTAAGTGACAATGTAATCAGAGAAAAGGCAGGCTTAATGGAGGAAAGTATGCATTACTTAGGGAAGGACTACATTTCTAAGGAGTCATCAGTCAATTGGTTGGAGATGAACCCTAACTAGCATTGGCAAATGTCAAAAAAGGGAAAATGCATTCATTACTCAATTGATCACAGCATGTCATAAGGACCACGTATCAACCTAACACCCACAAGGTATCTGGGAATCAGTAAAGGGCATCCAGAACTGCATGTCCATATGGACCAGGAAAACTGTGGAAAGGTTAGTGGGAATACTTTGGGTGGCTATCTTTTGGATGAAAAGAAATTAACACCAAGCAGACATCACAGGGTAGGGGACCCTTCTCATCACAGGTCCTTATCCACATTCTCTTTTATCCCTCCAAAGAAAGAGCAGGTTTCTTTACAGATGATGAGATCCTGGGGTCCAGGAAAGTGAAGCTCCTTATCCGAAGTTTACATTCAAGTTAAACTTCAACCCAGGAATACTACTCCCAAATGTGGGTTTATTTTGTTGTTTTAAGTGTTGGTACTTTGAAAATACCTTCTGAAATAGACTCTGGGGGCCACCCGGGTGGCTCAGTTAAGCATCTGCCTTTAGCTCAGTTCATGATCCCCAGATCCTGGGATCTATCATGGGATCCTGGGATTGAGCCCCACACTGGGCTCCAGCCCCACGTTGGGTTCCCTGCTCCCTCTACCTCTGCCCCTCCCCACTGCTCATGCTCCAACTCTCTCTTGCTCTCTTTCAAATAAATGAATAATAAATAAATATATTTTTCTTTTTTTAAATTTAAATTCAACTAATTAACATATTAATGTATTATTGGTTTCAGAGTTAGAGGTCAGTGATTAATCAGTCTTTTTTAAAAAAAAGATTTATTTATTTATCTGACAGAGAGAGAGAGATTGAGAGAGAGAGAGAGAGAGATCACAAGTAGGCAGAGAGGCAGGCAGAGAGAGAGAGAAGGAAGCAGGCCCCCTGCCGAGCAGAAAGCCTGATGCAGGGCTCTATCCCAGGACCCTGAGACCACGACCTGAGGTGAAGGCAGAGGCTTCAACCCACTGAGCCACCCAGGCATCCCTAATCAGTCTTATATAATACCCAGGGCTCATTACATCATGTGCCCTCCTTAATGTCTATCATAAATAAAACTTTAAAAACAATGAAAGAGACTCTGGGAGTAAGTGGAAAGGTTCGCAGAGCTGGTAGGTATTATTTTATTTTAATAAGTGATTTTGATACCAGGGTTTTCATTTGTTTAAACCATACGGGCACCTGGGTGGCTCAGTGGGTTAGGGCCTCTACCATCAGCTCAGGTCATGGTCCCAGGGTTCTGGGATGGAGCCCCACATTGGGCTCCCTGCTAAGCCGGGACCCTGCTTCCTCCTCTCTCTCTCTGCCTGCCTCTCTGTCTACTTATAGTCTCTGTATGTCAAACAAATAAAATCTTTTAAAAAAAGAAAAAGAAAAAGAAACCATGGCTTTGTCCATGTCTAATAATATAAATGACAGTATTTAGATTATTTCTTTTTTTTTTAAATTTTATTTATTTATTTGACACAGAAAGAGAGAGATCACAAGTAGGCAGAGAGGCAGGCAGAGGGAGAAGGGGAAGCAGGCTCCCTGCTGAGCAGAGAGCCTGATGCGGGGCTCGATCCCAGGACCCTGAGATCATGACCTGAGCCGAAGGCAGAGGCTTAACCCACTGAGCCACCCAGGTGCCCCAGTATTTAGATTATTTCTGTTACACCTAAAATTCAACTTCACTTGCAAAGGAAAACCATCATTGGAGAACTATAGCAATTATCTTTCTTAGCACTGATTAACTGATCTCATTTACATTGCTACTGTTTTTTTTTTTTGAAAATCAAGAAAAACAGATTTTTAAAATGTGTCAAAAGCAAACACAATTTTAGATAAAAGTCATTGAACTATTACTGAAGAAGATATTTGTTTATTTTAAAAAATCATTAAAAGAGAGAAATCTTAATTTCTTCACTGTCTGAAAAACAAGAAACAGATAGGCTAATTTGATAACATCTCCCTCTAGAATAACAGGGTGAGACCAAAGACTCAGTGCAATTTTGCAAGTTAGAAATGTTGTATCTAAAAAAAAAAAAAAAAAAAAAAGGAAAAAAAAGGAAATGTTGTATCTATTGTATCCCCCTCAAAATACCAAAAAATTTCTTATATGCATGCTGAATAAAAGTAGAATGAGGGCCATAAGCATTTGTACAAGTGTATAAGTAAATATATATATATATATATAATTTTTACTTTTTAAATTTTAAGATATATGTATACATAAGAGTGCATAAAACATATGTAAAGTTCAAAGATAATTACAAAGTAAGCATGCAAGTAAATCAGATGAAGAAAGAAAACATTGGCAGTGCCCCAGAAACCTCTTTTGTTTCTCTCCCCATCATATTCTATTACCACTCTCCTGGAGGTAACCATTATACTTAATTTTACGATAATCATCTGGATTCAAGTCTTTCTTTCTACTTTTACTATCTGTGTATGCATTCCCAAACAGTATAGCTTATTTTTGCCTGGTTTTGAACTTTTGTAATTGAAATATTGTTTTTTTTCTGAGCTTGCTTATTTCCCTCGATGCTATATTTGTTAAATTTATTCAAATTATTGGCTGTACCATTAATACAACTGAACCCCAAACCTTAGAACCTTTCAAAAACAAAGTTTTGTTTCTCACTCACATTATATACACTTTGCAGTTTAGTTGCCTGTCTGCTTTATGTCTTCTCCATGATAGGACCCATGCTGAAAAAGCAGACCTTGCATAAACCATTACTGGTCTCATAAAAAAGTAAAAGAGGAAGATGGAAGTCCACACAGTGACTCTCAATGCTTCTGCTTGTGGCAATTGTCACTTGCATTCACATTTTTTGGAAAAACACATAGCCTAGTCTGACAGAAATAGGATGGGAAGTAACATCCACCCATTCGAACACATCCAGTAGGGAGCAGTAGAATATAATATCTTCATCCATCCATAGAAACAACCTACAGTGAACCTTTACTGTGAATGGATTTGAATTGTTTCTCCTTTGGGGCTATCATGAACAATGCTGCTACAAACCTTCTTGTATATGAAGTTTCTCTAAAGTATAGGCCTAAGGTTATAGTTGCTAAATCATACATCTGCATAACTTCAACTAAATAATGCCAAACCATTTTCCAAAGTGAGTATACTAAATTATTCTCCAACATTATTATATGAGTTCCTATTTTTCCACATCCTTACTAACACTTGGTATTGTCTTTATGAGTAATAGTATCTCAGTTTTATTTAAATTGCATTCCCATGATCATAAATGAGCTTGGGATGGCACGTGGGTGGCTCAGTGGGTTAAGCCTCTGCCTTCAGGTCAGGTGGTGATCCCAGGGTCCTGGGATCCAGCCCTGCATCGGGCTCTCCGCTCAGCGGGGAGCCTGCTTCCCCCTGCCTCTCTGCCTACTTGTGATCTCTCTCTGTCTATCAAATAGAAGCGCCCCTGCCTGCTTCCTCCTCTCTCTGCCTGCCTTTCTGCCTACTTGTGATCTCTGTCTGTCAAATAAATAAATAAATAATCTTTAAAAAATCATAAATGAGCTTGGGCATCTTATGTTGTATAGCATCTTAGCATTTGTATATCCCTATTTTTTGAAACTGCACACATTTTAGATTGTATTTGAGATTTACAGAAAATGTGAAAAAATAGTACAGAGAGTTCTCTTATGCCCTTCAAATTTTTACTCAACATCAAAAACTGAATAATCCTTTCATTAGCTGTTGTCAGCACAGGTGCTACAGAGACTCGAGTCACCATGGAACACCAGACGAGATTTATTCTGGCAAGAACACAGTAGCACTGTACTTAGTTGACAAACATGATCCCATAGAAATGGTTCTCCCTGCCACCTTACAGATAAAAATTTGGCAATCTGTACGGTTATAGGAAAAGACACTTAACTGGATTTCAAGCAGGAAGTTAGGTAGCAAATGAATACATGTCAGCTATAAATAGCTTCTGACCTCAGCATTAGTCCCAAGTATGGGAATCATTTTTTGAAATTTAAATTATATTGCATGAATGTAAATTCCCCCTTTCGAAAATGATTGTTCTGATTGATTCTACCATAGGATCTAAAATATCCGCATCACTTTTCCAATATAAGGGGATCTTAGATTTTCATTTTATAAGATAGTTTACTCTGTGCCTTTTTTTTAACATACAAACATCTAATTGAATTAACAGTTAATAATGGGAGAGCTAGGATTTCATCCCAGGTAGTTAGTCTTCAGAGTCCCTGCTCAGTATCATTTCATGACAGCACCTCTTAGTAACTCTATCTCCTCACAGACATTCTGATTCTAAATTGAGGACACTTATGCCTACATCACACTGTTTTGTTTAAAGGATTTGGACTCTTAGCTGGATTTTCATGAAGCAATTAATATTTTTATGTTTAAATAAGTGATTCTTTCATGACGTTGAAAATAAATTTGAGAAGCCTATGCTTTCATCCCTGCCCCAGTTCATTTGTTTCCCCACAATGCCCCTAGCCATTGTCTATTTATCTGTGTAGTGTTTCTTTGTACAAATATAATAAAATATGAATACATATTCTCATTTCACCTCATTACAAAAAAGAGGGACTACAATAAACACTGCTCTAACCCTTGCCTTTTTTGCATCATATGTTAAAGATCTTTCAGTATTACCACACAGAGTGTTTTGTCATCTTCTCCAGCTTCATTGTGTATGTACCAGAACCTATGTAACCAGTGCCATTTTAAAGAAGATTTTATTTATTTACCTGAGAGATAGTGAGAGCAAGAGAGAGAGCATGCACACACAGAGGGAGCGGGAGAAGCTGACTCCCCACTGAGCAGAGAGCCCAATGCAGGGCTCGATTCCAGGACCCTGAGATCATGACCTGAGCAGAAGGCAGACGCCTAACTGACTGAGCTGTCCAGGTGCCCCATAACCAGTCCCTTTTTGAAGGCCATGTGTTGTTTTCATCTTCTGTCATTGTTAAAAAATAAAGCTGCAAAGGGTTACTGAATGTACAAATGAATAAAGAAACCCTATACATAAATTTATGAGAGAAATGTAGGCTTTTGTTTGATGACTCTTCAATGTACTGCTGTATAAATCAACCCTGGAAGGCATCTAAAACACACACAAAATGTTCAAGACCTAAAGTTACCCCACCACATTCTTACCGGCCTCCAACACAATGGCTACTGTCTCTGAAGCCTGTTCTCAGGGAAGAGTCATTTAGTAGTTTCACATACTTCCAGATGCTCAAATGGTAACTCTTTCCTTTCTGGAAAAGGCAATGTTTTTTCCAAAGGCATGATTCCTAAAAATGTGATCTCAGGCAGGTTGATAAAAGGTAGGGAATATGATTTGGGGTAAATTAAGGGGCTTCCTACTATCATTATAATCACCTCTACAGAAAAGCACACTGTAATTATAGAAGACTGATCTAATCTTTAGTGGTCAGAATTCACTTATGTTATAGGAATTAAATGATTTCAGATTTTGAAATTACTTCAGTGTAAAAGGGGCCTGTGTTTTGTCTTTGACCACACCCCAAAAGATACAAACTGGGTCCCAAGTGATTATTAAGTCCCAATTTTATCCATGAGATTCTATTCCCTGAGACTGATAATGTTTTTTTGTTTGTATGTTTGCTTATGTATTTGTTTGTTTTTTTCAGCTGGGGTTTAACTAACTTTGGGGACACGAAAGGGCAAAAAAGGGGGAAAACAAAGCAATTTGTGGAGTTTCTCTCAAGAAAATATAATTAACAGTTTTCTCTTTCTTCAGGTCCTTTTGGTCCTGTCAGACATATTCCTGAGCAGCTAGGTATCACAAGCTTAGGATGGTGATCCAAGAGGGAAAAGAGGACAGTAATGAAGAACATGGCTTTGGGCACCCACTGCCTCGATACAAAGCCCAGTTCCATCACTGACTATCTGACCTTGAACAGGGCACTCTCTGTGCCCTTGTTGCCTGCTATTTTAAAAAAATAAAGTTAGTAACTACCTAATGGGGTTGTTGTGTCGGTGAAATGATATGATATATGGAAAGTACTTAGTACAGATTATGAGTTCAGTAAATGTTCACCATTTTATTTTATTACATCTTCACTAGACTGTGAAGTCCTTGAAGGAAGGCAAGAACTATAAATTTATCTCTGTATTGCCCACTTCTTAACTGAGTACTGGGTACATAATAAGTGACAAATTAATGCTGACTACATGTATGAATGAATAAAGAAATGAATGAACTAAAGGACACCAAGTCCTCCTTCAGACAAGTGGAGGTCTTCCTGATATAACACCCATCACCCAGATGATAAGGGAGATGAATATTTGGTAGACCCATCTGAGAAAACACCATCCCTTTGCTTCTGTTTGGCCAGTAAATATCATACTTTATGACTAGACATCCAGTTCTGGGGACTATATATGCTTCAGGTAGCACTGTGAATTAAAATTGTGAATCAAAATTGTCCTAAGACATTAATCATGCTCTTTTATTTTTTTCTGCTTATGAAATAGATATACTGATCCATGTACCCTATGGCTACTCAAGTATACTTTAAAGGAAATGCTTTACTCACCTTCAAATCTTCAGTATATCCCAGACCTGATTAAGAATTTCACCCACAGCCTCAGATTCTCCCTTCTCTGAATTTCTACTGTACTTTCTTTTTTTTTCCTTTATTTTTTTTTTTACTATAGTTGACACCCAATGTTACTGTAGTTTCAGGTGTACAACATAGTGATTCAACTTCTGTACACATTATGCTGTGCTTACTATAAGTGTAATTACCATCTGTCAGGCCCACCTACTTACTCTCTTTGGACATCTTCCCAGCTCCATGTTACATTTCTCCCATCAGGACTGCATAACATACAAACAATCTGCAGCTTTACAAAGACAATCATGATTTCATGTAAGTTTGTTCTTACACATATGTGTGCACAATACATATTTTCATAAATATATGTAATATATGAATATATTATACATAAAGAAGATGCATATTTTCATATATGTAATATATACATATAGATATATGTGTATAGATATACACTTTGTTTTCTGCCTTTTAAAGCTTTTAATGTAATACATTCACAAATTTAGGAAGAAAAAAATCTTTTGTTGGATTCTGCATCAAGTCACAATGTTCAGTTCAGAAAATACAGTCATTCTAGGGATCATACTTAATTGTTACCCTGTCACCTTCTTCCCTCTCCTCCATAAAACCCTGATGATTTAGTTTAGCAACATATTGTATATATGTCTTTTAACATAAGCTACTTCAAACTAATTTTAGTAGCAGGTGGGTATAATTATCAGATAATTAAATAGCTGAAAGATAAAAGATATAGATAGATGATAGATCATGATAGATGATAGATAATAGACAGAGAGGCAGACTCTTCTTATGTCTAACACAGATGAGGGGGGCAGATAGTTGATAGTATTTAAAAAGGCAAAAAATGGCATTTGTACATTAGTCACCGTTGTATGGAGCTCAATTTAAAAAATCAAGTGTGTTCATTGTTTCCCAGAAGTAAACCATCAGCAACAGCCTGAATCTTTTAAAATCAAATGCCTGCTTGACATTTTCACTTGAATGTTTTACAAACATCAAAAATTTAACATCCTCTGAATGGATGTCTTGCTTGTTCCCCATCTCATACTGGTCATCATCATCTAAGTAAATGGCATCATATCCCTCCAAGTGAGAAATCTGAGTTATCACCAATTCTGCCATGTCTCCTACCTCAACATCCAATCTATTTATTAATGACCTGTGATTCTACCATCAAAATATATCATGAACCATCAATTTCTCTCTTCCTCCACTGACACTGCTCTCATCCAGACCACTATCATTTCTCTGCCACAGCATTCCTGTGTCCCTGTTTTCTAGTCTTACTTTCCCCCAGAAATACTGATGTCATGGAACAAAAATAATTTCAAAATATTAATCAGTTCATGTCACTCCTTTGATTTAATTCCTTCAGTTTCTCCCCAGTGGACTTATAATTAAAGTTAAACTCTACTAAGGCTTAGAATTCTCTGCAGCATGTTGCCTCTACCAACTTTCCAACCTCATCTGCTGTCCCTTTCCCTTTGCTCACTCTATTCCATCACTTCTGTGACACTTTTTCTACCCACATCTTTATAACTAAACATGCTTATACTGCTATTCATTGACGATTTACTTTTAGATAATATCTATCAACTTCCTCTTATACAACATGCACAGCTCTCTTATACTATTTTTACTTCCTGTAAAGTACCAAGCACTTTCCTGCCTCTAATCCTTTATAAAAGGTTCTGTTTCTTCTGTCAGGGAGGCCTCTTCCCCTACTACCATTGAAGAATTTTTTCTTCAATCTCTTAAAATTTATTGTAAATCACTTTACTGGCTAATACATGAACCATCTTTGTGCTATTTGCAATTTTAAAAACCATTTTAATTTGATTAATTAACATGTGATGTATTATTGGTTTCAGGTCTGTGATTCAACAGTCTTATATAATATCCAGTGCTCATTACATCACATACCCTCCTTAATGTCCATCACCCAGTTACCCCATCCTTCAATCCCCCTCCCCTCCAGCAACCCTCAGTTTGTTTCCTATGATTAAGAGTCTCTTATGGTTTGTCTCCCTCTCTGGTTTCATCTTATCTTATTTTTTCCTGTCTTCCCCAATGATCCTTTGTTTTGTTTCTTAAATTCCACGTATCAATGAGATCACATGATAATTGTTTTTCTCTGACTGACTTATTTCACTAAGCAGAATACACTCTAGTTACCTCCACATCAGCTTCTTAATTTTTTTTTAATTTAATTTTATTTTTTAGGGTTCCAAGATTCATTTTTTATGCACCACACCCAGTGCTCCATGCAATATGTGTCCTCCATAATACCTACCACCAGGTTCACCCCCCACTCCCCAAAACCCTCAGTTTCTCAGAGTCCACCATCTGTCATGGTTTGTCATCCCCTCCAGTTTCCCCCAACTCATTTCTCTTCTCTATCACTTCTTCAAAGAGATCTTCTCTAATGACTTGCTCTATAAGAAGCCTGTCTCTTGTTTTTTCATCTTAACTCCTTGTCTCTCTCCTTCATTGCATTTAATACAATTGGCAATTTTTACATCTGTATTGTCATTTTATTGTTTTTTTTATCATTCTCCTTGACTTGAATATAAACTTAATGAAGTAAACACATAGTTCTCATTTTCCATTACATCTCCACCATTTATCACTGTGTTTGCCACACATTGCAAGTGGTCAAATATTTTTCAGTAAGTGAATTTCAATAAGTGAGAGCAATGGAAAAAAAATTTTAAAAGTCTGATTTTGACATCTCCCATTGCAATGGAAAACCAAACAAACAAAAAAGAATTTTAAAATCTATGTAGTCTTTATATTTATGAAAATTGCACAGCTATACCAGTATTTCATAACACTTACCCTAATTCTAATTAACTTACAGCTTAGTATATTTAATACTGTTCACAAAAAGAAAAACAAAGATTTACAAGGACTAAAGGGTCAGGGGAAAAAAAAGAATTCAAAGGATCCAAGAAGAAAAGTTTTATTTTATATCTAAAAGCAATTCTTCAAAAAATTAAAAATTATACTTATTTAAGAGTAAGTTTTTAGAGATGGAGGTTTACACCAAAAATAAATTTCATAAGGAATAGGTTTGCTTTTAGTTATAAGCAACTTTAATTTTCCTAAACAATGACAAGGGTAGTTTTTATATCAAAAAATAAGTTTATGTTGGGTCCTTAATGTCAAAAACAAAAAACACAATAGTACCATCAATATGATCAAGAAGCATTTGTTAACATGACCAGTTGAACATTAAGATGTTCTATAAATGAAATTTCTGGCTAATGGTCCATTACTTGCTACAACAACTTCAAAAGAGTGCTTGCTTTCTGAAGAAACAGCACACATGCTTGACATCTTATTGCTTTCTATTCATGAGTCAGATTCTAGAGGTCAGGCAACACTCCCATGCAGAACTTTTAAGTAAAAATCTCCCACTGATTTCAAAGTCACCTTCACACAAAGAAAAATTCCATGCAGCATAGGAGAAAGGACAATGCAAAAAGGGCAAAATATAAATCTGTATCTATTAATTATCTGCCTACATACCTACCTGTCTGAGAAGTAAAAGAAATGTGGCATTCACTTTTTTCTGTTTTTACCTCTCTAAGAATTGTGTTCTTAAAAGTATTGTATTTACATCATTTAAAACTCCAATAGATCTCTAAGGCTTATTACCAAAAAGAGTGCACCCCCTGCTCCTCCCCTTCACATCCCAGATTCCTTTCCCCACAGGAATATTTATCTATTCTAGCTGTTTCTTTTGGTATTTACCCCCATGATTGGAAATAACATGCTTAAAACACTTCTTTGATTTTCAGTTTTATATACTTTCCATCATCTTCCTGCTATGGAAGACAAGGGCTCATCACTCTTAAACTGACCCCCGCCACACACACACACTCCTCCTTGTAATATCCTCACCATAGATTTATATAATTAATTTGGGTTAAATCAGTATTCAGGGCTGGAATTATATAACTAATTAGAACTACATAACTACTATTAAAATCCTAGGGATGCAGGGTGCTATAATTACTTAGTTCTCCTTCACAAGTTTTAGCTCTCTCCTCTTTCATGACCTACCATTCATTTATCTGCTTTCTAGCTCCCAAAATTGTGTTAACTTCTCATCTGCTCTTCTACTCCCTTTTTCCTTGTGGATTTATGTCTTTTTATCCTATTAGTGAAGTTTAGGAGAGAAAAGAAATGAATGCATGATCACTCTGCCATGTTTAACTGGAAGTGGGCATTGAATTTTTTGATAGACCAAGGATAAACTGTAGACAAAATCATTTCATGCCCCACCACCATTCTGAAATGAATTTGTCAATTACTGTCTGAGATCAAATGGTTCTAATAATGGTAAAGTTGTGAGTTAAAAATCTTTGTAAAGGTCAGTTATGTCTACTCTGTTCTTGGGTCACAGCCATAGCTTAGCCTTCATCCCTCAAAGAGCTCATAAATGTATCCTAGGGACTATAGCAGGACCAGGGGAAGAATTATATATAGTTCCTTTTATTTCTATCCTGAAGACCAGAGAATTTACTCACAAATACTCTTCATGGAAAATGGCTATAATACCGATTACTAAGCAGGTAGCATGTCCTTAAACAACAGCCTGAGATTCCTCTTGTCTTACTGCCATTCTTGAGTGCTCCATTCCCCTGAACATGTGAAGTCCTAGGATCAGCCTGAGAATACAACTAACCCTCTAAGTACTTGAGAGTTCATGTGTGTGTGTGTGTGTGTGTGTTGGGTGCTATGGCTAAATGCTCAGCTATGACAGCAAGACAAAAACTGAGGCTTAAGGGCAATATTGTTACTTCCTTATTGTCCTGCCAAGTTACAAGAGTTAAATAGAAAAAATAGAGGACTGGGTTGGAAGAGAGTTGGGGCCCATTTAAAGTTTTGACTTGACATTGTAGATTTTAGCCTACCTGCTATGCACATTGATGTTTTCAGTTGCTTTGAGTAAGATGCATGGAGTCATGCAACTAGAGTTGATGTTGCTGATGATGTAGATGCTATGCTCTTCCACACTCCACACCCTCCTCAGAGCTTTTTGTCTACATTGGCATTCATTGCTTAAATAACTTTGACATAATTAAAAATCAATAATGTTTAACTCTTCTAAACTGAATATACATCAGCAGCACTTCTCTGTAAATCAGCTACTATTTAATTAAAACACAGTAAATGTCTCATCATATCTAATTAAAATGCTTTTTGAAGGCAGGTAATTTACATTGCAATTATCCCTCTCCTAATAGTAAGACAATAATCTGCATCAGTCTGAAGACTCTACGAACACAACTAGTAGGGTATATAAATGAGTTATGAAATTGTTTTCACAAATAATCTTTAGAATTTTGCTTTGATTGTCCCCAGCCCTTCACTGAAACAGCTGTCAAAAATCATTGTTGACCCTCAAGTCCTCAACATTAATAGTACTGCCTTGGTCCTTATGTAGACATTGCCAACCATTTTCATTCTTGAAACTCTCTTTTCCCTTGTCTTCCCATAATTCACCTGCCCTTCCCATCAGTGTGATCACAACCGTTCAGTGTGCCTGCACCCTCGCCCCAGGAATCCTCCTTCTCAACACACATTTTCTGTGTAATTTTCCCTAGCTTTGTTCTTTATTCACTCATACTTAAAGTTCAAGCCCATGTTATCTCACATCTAGGATACTGCATTAGACTCCTATCTGGCTCTCTGTCACCACTTCTTCCCTACATGTTATCACAATTACTTTTCCAAAATATAAACCTGCTCATATCACACCTTTCCTCAGAAATGCTTACCATGCTCTCCAACACTTATAAAACCCACAATTCTTCATATTCTGTAAAATGATCCCAACACACACTCTCAGTTGTATCTAATATTGACCTTCTCTATCCATCCCAGTCACTCAACCCAAGGAGCTGCAGTCCAAACATACCATCCACTCTTTTAACCTTGCTTTTGCTCATATCTCTTCTAATCCCTAATGCTTTACCATCTTTTTTGGCTCACACGTTTCTAGACTTTAAAGATCTTATTCAAAATCAACCTGATTAAAGAACAACTCCCAAGTCAAAACTCATCTAATTTTCAGTCCTTTTGCCCACCCTTGATGTTTTGTGAAAAGTGATATGAAAGAGTAAGGTATGATAAAACTTATGTTTAAGCATGTGCTCGAATTCTAATGAAGTGTACACTCCTGGGTGACAAAGATAATTTTTGTCTTCTTTTTTTCTCTCTTCTTCTTTATTTAACATGTAACTATCTTTTCATTAATAGAGATACTCAGTTTTGGAAGATCCCTTTGGCACAAAAATGAATTGTTACAAATAAATCAAGACAAAAAGCTAGCAAAACAACTTTCTGGTGGTGTACACCCAGTAATTGTTCCTGGAGCTACCAAATGAAAATTGTGTAATACTTTGTTTACATGAAGCAAGCATTGATCCACCTGTTGTCATGTTATGTATTTGGAGGTTTTTTTTGATCATGAAGATAGTTTTTTTTTAATTTTTATATTTCTTCTCCCTTGGTTCCTGCCTACTTAGAGGTTGTACTTCTACCTGTGCTCCAAGAAAAAAATGAAGTACTAACTCTTGTTTAAGGTTTTAGTTTCACTAGAGTCATGGTGCATCCAGCTAAACTCATATGCCACTATTTTTAAAACAACTTACTGAGATCTAATTCACATACTATACAAACACCCATTTAAAGTGTATAATTTGGGCACCTAGGTGGCTCAATCAGTTAAGCATCTGCCTTTTGATTCAGGTCATGATCCCTGAGTCCTGGGAAAGAGTCCCACATCAGGCTCCCTGCTCAGCAGGGAGTCTGCTTCTCCTTCTTCCCACTCACGCTCTCTCTCAAATAAGTAAATAAAATATTTAAAAAAATAAAACTAAAATGTATAACTTAATATTTTTAGTATATTCAGAGTTTTTCAACCATCAACACAATGAATTTTAGCACATTTTCATCACCCCAAAAGGAACCCCATATTAACAGTCACTCTTCTTTCCCCAACTCCCACAGACCTAGGCAACCATGAATGTAATTTCTGTCTAGAGTTCATTGTTTTGGACATTTCATATAACTGAAATCATAAAATATGTGTCTATTTGTGTCTGGCTCCTTTTGTTTAGCATAATGCTTTTAAGGTTCATCTGTGCTGTAACATATATCAGTACTTCATTATTTTTATGATTGAATAATATTTCATCCTATGGATATATCACAGTTTATTTACCCATTTATTAGTTTATAAAAATTTAAGTTGTTTCCACATTTTGTGATGAATAATGCTGCTATGAACATTTGTAAATGAGTATTTTTGAGAAATATACGTTTTCTTTTCTTTTAGTATGTATCTAGGAGTGAAATCTCTGAGTCGCAATGTAACTATATATTGAACCTTTTTTTCCCAGAGCACTGCACCATGTTATATATATTCTCAACAGCAGTGTACAGAGTTCCAGTGTGTCTGGATCCTTGCCAACATTTTCTATTATATGTGTCTTTTATTATAGCTACCCTAGTGGGTATAAAAGGATATTTCATTGTGGTTTTGATTTGCATTTTCCTAATGACTAGTGATGCTAAACATCTTTTCATGTGTTTCTTGACAATATTCATATCTATTTAGAGAAATGTCTCTTTAAATCCTTTACCCTTTTATTAATTAGGTCATGTGTCTTTGTATTGTTGGGCTGTAAGAGTTCTTTATATATTCTGGATAAAATTTCCTTCTCTGATACATGATTGGCAAATATTTTCTTCCATTCAGGACATTGTCTTCTTACAAAGGACACAGTGAAGAAAGTTTCAAATACACACAGTGTGTGTGTGTGTGTGTGTGTGTGTGTGTTTAATAATCAAAACTCACAAAGATTTACTAGCACATTTTGTTCTAAGAGTTGTATAATTTTAACTCATACATTTAGGTCTATGATCCATTTGTAGTTAATTTTAGTATGTGGCTTAAGAAAGGAGTCCAACTTTAACTCATTTGCATGTGGATATCCAGCACCATTTTTAGAAAAAAGATTATCTTTTCCTGCATTGAATTGTCTCAAGACCCTTGTCAAAAATCAATTGCCCATAAAAACCTGGATTTAATTCTGAACTCTCTAGTCCACTGATCTATTCTTGTGCCAATCCCACTGTTTTTATTACTGTAACTTTCAGGTACATTTCAAAATCAGGAAGTGTGTGCCCTCCAACATTGTTGTTTCTTTTTTTTTCTAAGATTTTATTTATTTATTTCACATAGAGATCACCAGTAAGCAGAGAGGCAGGCAGAGAGAGAGAGGGAAGCAGGCTCCCCACTGAGCAGAGAGCCTGATGCAGGGCTCAATCTCAGGACCCTGAGATCATGACCTGAGACGAAGGCAGAGGCTTAACCCACTGAGCCACCCAGGTGCCCCCAACTTGTTTCTTAAGGTTGTTTTGTCTATTCTGAATCTCTGACATTTTCACAAATTTTTTATTAAAAAACTACCAATTTCTGAAAAAATGAAAGTTGGAATTTGAAAATAAAGTGCATTGTATCTGTAGGTTTGGAAAGCACTGCCATCTTAAAAAATATTAGTTCTTCTGATCCATGAACATGGGCTTTCTGTGTATCTAGGTCTTCTTTAAATTCTTACAACAATGTTTATATTTTTCAAAGTAGAAGTTCACACTTATTTTGTTAAGATTATTTTGAGGTATTAGTTATTTTTGATACTATTTTAAATGAAATTTTTCTTGGTTTCATTTTTAGATTTTTGATAGCTAGTGTATAGAATCCCAATTTATTTTTATATAGTGGTCTTATTCCCTATAAACTTGTTGAACTCATTTATTAGTTCTAGTAGATTTGTGATACATTCTTTATGATTTTCAATTTACAATCATGTCATTTATAAGTATAGATAGTTTTATTTCTTATTTTCTGATCTGAGTACCTTTCATTTCTGTTTATGACTTGCCATGGCCCAAACCTATAGTACAATGTTTAGTAGAAATGGTGAGAGTGGACATCCTTGTCTTGCTCCTCCTTTCCTGGAAAATGCTAACTCTCTCAACCTTAAGTATGATATTAATTGTGGGTTTTCCATAAATAGTCTATAGCAGTTTAATGGAAGTTATCTTCTAATCTCAGTTTATCAAGTGTATCCACTGCTTTTAGTTGGTTATAGTCCTTTATTCTATTAATATGTTGTATTACATTGGTTAATTACATTGATTAATTTCATAGGGTACACCAACCTTGCATCATGCCACATGATCATGTTATATAATTATTTTTATATATTTTAATTTCAGGCTGCTAGTATTTTGTTTAGAGCTTTTTCATGTATATTCAAAAGGAATATTGGTCTTTTGATTTCTTTTCTTATGCCTTTGTCTGTTTTGGGAATCAGGGCAATAGAATAAGTTTGAAAGGATTCTCTTCATTCATCCATTTAGTGAAGGACTGGTGTTAATTTTTCTTTAAACATTTAATAGAATGCATTAGCAAAGCCATCTTGTCCTATGCTTCTCTTTGTAAGAAGTTTTAAAATACTAACTCAATCTCTTTACTTTCATAGGTATCCCTCCTTTTGTCACCTCCTCGATGTCACTGATTACATCTTTGTATCTTGTGGACTCATTAATATAGACTTATACTAATTTTTATATATTTATACTTTAATGTCTATAGAGGAATAAAAAGTAGGGCTATAAACCAAAATTATAATATAGTTTTTCTATTTATCCATATTTGTAGCTTTATTAGAGAACTTTTCATATGGTTTCAAGTTACCATATTGCAACCTTTCATTTCATTTCAACTTGAAGGACTCCTTAGCATTTCTTGTAAGGCTGGCCTAGTGAAAATGAATTTCTTCCCTTTTTGCTTATTTTGGAATGCCTTAAGTTCTCTCTTATTTTGAAAGGACAGTTTTTCTGGATATAGATCTCTCTGTTGGCAGTTTTCTTTCTTTCAGCATTTTAAAGATATCATTCAGCTACCTCCTGTCCTCCAAAGTTTCTGTTGAGAAATCAGCTCATAATCTTATTGAGAATCCCCTATATATGACAACTCTTCTCTTATTGCTTTCATGATTCTTTTCTTCCATTTTAGACAGTTTTATTACAGTGTGTCCTACCAGGGCACCTGGCTGTCTTGGTAAAGCATGGGACTCTCGATTTGGGGTTGTTAAGTTGGAGCCCCAGTTTTGCTGTAATATTTACTTAAAAATAATTTTTTTAAAAAAGTATATCTAACTGTGAGTCTTTTTGTATTTATTGAATTAGGATCTGTTGAACATCTTAAGTTTGCATAACTATCTCTTTCCTCAAATTTGGAACAAGTTTGTCCATAATTTCTTCAAATAATTTCATTGCTCCCTTTTTCCCTTCTCTTTCTGAGATTTCCATAATGTAGATAATGGACACATTTGATAATGTCTCATAAACCTCTTAAGGTTCTCCTCACCTTGCTTCATTCTCTTTTTCTTTTTGCTCTCCAAACTTGATAATTTCAAATGAACTATCATCAAATTTCTTGATTCTTTCCTCTGCCTGTTTGAATCCTCTGATGAACCCCTTTAATGAAAATTTCATTTCAATTATTGTATTTTTCAGCTCCAGAGTTTCTGTTTGCATCCTTTTCATAATTTCTATCCCTTTGTTAACATTATAATTTTTTTCATATATAATTTTCCCAATGCTTACATTTCCTTATTGCTTTGTATGCATCATAATCTTTGGTTGAAAACTGGGCATTTGAAAAAAAGTGTCTTTTCCCCTGGTCTTTGCAGATTGGCTGTGTTGGGGAAGAATTTCACTAATTGGCCTAGCATGAAGGCTTAATGTCTTCTTGGGATTTTTATGGCCATATATCTTCTCTGGTCCTGGGTGTGTGTGTGTGTGTATGTGTGTGTCCATTTGTCCCATGTACAAGGTTGCTTCTAAATGATTTAATTTAGAGTCTTATTTAAGAGTCTACCTCTAAGGTAGAGTTTTATCCCTCTAAGTGTCTTACTTCTGTTTCTTCTTGGGATCTATGATATTATACTATATTCCCCTGTTCCTAATCTCTTGCCCCGTGGTATCCACAGGTCTCCAATCTTCCTGCAATTTTAATGTGGCACAGCATATACCACTGCCTTCTGCAGCTTCCAACTTGAGATCCAAACTATGCCACCATCATTCCTGTCTGAAACCTCCATTAGGTGATTCAGAAACCAGTGCTTTAGGCAGTCTTCAAATAGACAAAAATGTTGCAAACGAGTTTTGCTCTTTTTCTTCTATTCTGAGAGAAAGAACCAAAAATTGAACTTCTTCCTCCTGACCATGCCATGTAGGGAAGGAGCAGGATAAGAGCAAGCAAAAATGCCACAAATTTTCCAACTGTTTTACATGTAGCTTTTTCTTGATTATTTGTTTGGTTATTGCAGATCTTTGGCTGGTATTCAGAGCTCTTACAAAGCTATCTTAGTCAGCCTGTAGCTGTTCACTTGATGCTTTTGGGAAACAAGGGCCTGCAGCCTCAGTCTGCCCACCTTGCTCGCACTGTTGTCTATGTCTGAGCCTTAGGTTTGTCACATAAAAACAGGAAGAATAGCACCTTATTACACAGATTTACATAAGGTAATGATAGTCCACGTTTATTAGATTTTAAATATGTTTATGTATATGCACATTTACAATATGATTACATATATGCATAATCCCATTCATTGTACACTCCAAGTATATGAGATAGGTTCTCTTATTATCACTTTTAAGAGATTGAGAAAAACTGGGCTTTAAATAATATGCATAACTGCTCAAGATCACAAAGACCTTGGAACCAAGATTTGAATCTGGGTCTACCAGAGTTGATAAAATTCATGACCTTAAAACTATGGATACTATAATATGCATTGATGAGATGCTAGTTAATCTCCTTCCTTCCTCTACTTGCTTTCTATGCTAAGGAATGGCCACAAGGTTGTCAAAATACTCCACAATTTCTTTGGAACTGGAAGCTACACACACACACACACACACACACACACACACATTCATCCACTTAAAATGTCTCAGTAATGGGAGCTGCCAGAATATAAGATTGCTCTAGAGAAAGAGAAAGATTGTGATTACTTATTGCCTACCCTAACATAAACTGTCCCAACAAAAGCAGAAGTGAAAATCAGGTTAAGAAACTATGGAAGGCAGCTTCCAAACACAGAATCTGTATCAATAGAGAAGACCACCAGGGAGCCAATCAGATAGTATGCCTGGGAGCCTGTGGTGGGAGAAAGTACAGCAAGGTTGAAATTGATGTTTTTACCTACCAAGTCTATTTGAGGAGGAAGAATGTGAAATGGATCAATTTTAAAGCTGCAGAAATCATAAGGGCAATTTAAAACACAATTTCCTTTCTACCAATTTTACTAATTGTTTACACTTTTCAACAAGTCTCTTTTTACTCCCAAGTGTTTGAATGCTTTTGCCTGTAAATAGGCACCTCAAAAGCAATTATTAGACTCAAAATATATATGATGTATTAGGAGTCACTGTTGCTTTTTGTTTTCCAAGGAGACATCAAATATAAGTACACACAGACAAACCATGTCAACACTCATATTGCTGAAATTCTTTCATATACACCCCTCAGTATGGTATTGGAAAATTTATGACAACTACCATTTTCACATGTCCCTTTTGGCTTTTCAATTCAACATCAGTAGCTTTTTTTTCACTGATGATACCTAATAGTAGTAATGGCTCTTTCAAATTTGCAGAGCAGAAAATAAAATGAGACTCTATGACCTTTCTGGAACATCAAAAAGATTTAAAATGTCTCTCATCTTTTATTGGTGACAAAATACTTAAATTCTTATTAATTCTCAAGGCTGAGTAAAATCAAGCATGTCCATTTCTTTTTTAAAAATATTTATTTATTTATTTGACAGAGAGAAAGATCACAAGTAGGCAGAGAGGCAGGCAGAGAGAGAGGGGGAAGCAGGCTCCCTGCTGAGCAGAGAGCCTGATGCGGGGCTCCATCCCAGGACCCTGGGATCATGATGTGAGCTGAAGGCACAGGCTTAACCCACTGAGCCACCCAGGCACCCCAAGCATGTCCATTTCTATTGCTTTTTCAAAATGAGATGTACGGACTACAAACATTAGAATCAAGTGTTTGATAGGCCACATCTTAGACCTGTGGAATCAATCTGGAGTGAGGCCATGGGGTCGATATTTTTACAAAGCTCCCCCAGAAGAGTCTCATCCACTTAAGTTTGAAAATTATCACGTGAAACCCTTTGAATAAACCACTATGTGACATAGAAAATCAGTTTTCTTCCCAGCCCCATTCTCAAAAAGAATGCATTCAATGGTAAATAGAATTACAACTTACTGAGTACTTCCTATATGCTGGGTACTGTTTTATGATCTCTATATGAATTACCTCATTTATTCCTCAAAACAACAGTAAGGACTACCATTATTCTCATTGTACAGTGATAATACTGAGGATCCAGTTCTTTAAGTAAATTTCCCAAGGTCACAGTCCTAGTAAGAGATAGAAATAATATTTGAACATAACTGGTTGATTGAGCACACTATCTTTACCACAATTTATTTTGCATTCAAATATCTAAATATTTGAAGGAGACATGAAAGTAGAAATCTCCAGGACATGAAAACATTCAAAATTTAATATGTTCAAAGGAAAGTAAATCTTAGATGCTTATATGATTTGAAACAAAATCCTATTTGGTAGTTATGGGTACAGGAGATAAGGAGCTGACATCTAATTCATCTACACTAACAAAAATAAACCTGTCTTAGGAAATAAATTGCTGAGAGGACTGACAAGGCAGGAACTGACAGGCGCCAATTAAATCACAGTAGACCCTTCATTTACATGAACTTAACATTTGCACTGTTGTCTCTTTACAGGCAGGCAGGTCTATGGTATGTATTAATTTGTAATGAAGATGGTGAATAATTCTCATAGGGTTATGAATATTAGATAATAATGTATGTAAAGTATGATTTACTGGGAAGCAGGTATGTGGGAGCAAATCACATAGGCAGTGAGTGAATTTAACCAACAGCCTGGGATCCATACTACATTTAGCAGCAGTCAAGAATTTAAGGAAACCTGAAGGTCTTATAATCCATTTCTTATGGCTATCAAAGTTATTTTCATAGAAATCATGAAAAAAAAGACTGTGCTGAAAACTAGCTCATGAGAGAGTCTCCACTATGACTGTGGTTTCAATTCTATTTCAAATACAATATAAAAGTTGAATATTTAAAAAGCAAAATGGAGGGCATTTCAAGGGATACAGCACCACTAGAAAACTTTCTAGTGGCCTTAAATCTACCATGAGGAAATGAGATTAGGCCAGCAGGGCAGAACAAAGAGCAGAGGTATAAAAATGGAAGGTAGCAGAACCTTGGCGGAAGGAAAGCTGAGCATCTACTATGGATCAGTACCTACACTGAGACACTACATTTATCTTATTTAATACTCATATGGACATTTTGAAGTAAGCATAATTTTAATTTTCATTTTATAGATGAGGAAACTGAAATAATAGGTCCAAAGTCAGAAAGACAGGTGGTGAAAGGGTGCCTGGCTTGTTGAGTTGGTGAAACATGTGACTCTTGATCTCAAGGTTGTGAGTTCAAACCCTACTGGTTGGGTGTAGAGATTATTTAAAAATAAATAAATAAATAAAATCTTAGGAAAAAAAAAAAAGGAAAGGCAGACGGTGACAAAACACATTTAAAATTGCCTATCTCATTCTAAAACCCCTGATCTTTCCATTATGCTATTTTACCTCTGTGGAAGTCCAAAGATGTTTGGTACCAGATTTTGCTAACTCTTAATCTCATTAGGGGTGTTACAAGTATATACTATAATTTTAGATAGTAACAGGTTCAGTGAAGAAAATGAAACTGAATACTGTGATAGCAACTGCAGGATTGAGATGAGGGTTATCACACAATGACAACCTCTCTGAGGAATTAATATTTGAACTAAAGCAATTCATTAGAAGGGGTCAGCTAAGGGAAGATCTAGGAGAAAGCAACGGAAGGGCAACCTTACTAGTTTTGAAAATTAGTAACATTAGGTCACTGTTTGGCTAGTAATTGAATATGGAAGAGAGTGATAAGAGACAAAGACATATTATACTGTAATGTAAACTATAAGAAGGAATTTGGATTTTATAATGTGATGGGAAACCAAAGGAGAATTTTAAGTAAGGAAGTGTTATGATTTCACTCACATTGAAAAGTTAAAATTCTTCTGGATTTCATATGGAGGATAGACAAAGAGGCAACTATGGAAACAGGAAAATCGGTTGGAAAACAATCATACAGATGAGAGGTGATGATGGTCTGGAGTAGTGTAGGTAACTGTAAAATTGATAAACTGTAGTTGTATTTGGAAAGCATTTTCAAATTAGAGTTAATAAAAGCTGCTGATAGATTAGATATAACAAATGGGATGAAAAGTTAAATCAAGATTCTTAAATATGAGGCTTGAGAATTTGAGGAAATGTTAGTTTCATTAAGTTCGATGGGGAAGACTGTGGAGGAGATGGCAATGTGGGAGGTGGTAGGAGAAGCAGTGAAGAGATGGAAACATTTTTGGATATGTCAAGTTTAAGGTGTTTATTCCTAATGAAGATGTCAAGCAAGGAGCTGCACATAGGGATCTAGAATTCAACCTTTTTCAATACCTTTATAGATCAATTCACCTATCCTCCCCATGTACCCTCAAGCCAATGGGCCAGATAAAAGGGGACAAAAGATGGTTAGCCTAACAACCATTATACTACTCCATGTACCAGAGGGTTAATGAGATGCTCCACGTATCACCATGAAATGCTTTTATGACATTATAGTTCATGCTACTGCCAAAAGCATGCCACTGAAGAGCAAGTAGAACCTTCAACATCAATATTTTTCTATACATGGATAGGCTAATCCTGACCTGGCCATTATTTAAAAAAGCCTAGTATACCTATTGCCAAATTGAGGTAGCAACTCAATTTAACAGACCTTCAGAAGTATCTGTCCATTAGAATAAATGTAGATGGCTTTCATCCTTTATTCTTGACATTATGTTAGGATGAAAAAACTGCAATTACTAACATTTGATAATTTTTTACTAACAGAACAATGATTGAAGGTGGCTAAAAACAATTTAAAAAATGAAGTCCATTTTACTTGGTAATGGCAGAAAAAATTGGAAGCTATATTCCTCTACTCAAACCACATGAAGACCTGACCTCTCCCCAAATTAGGATTAAGTTTTGGAGTGTTGGTAAAGAAGTTAGAAAGTAATCCTCTCACACTATTAAATCTATAATGCAAGCAGGAGATAAAGAAGCTCATCTATTTCTTAGTCACAGGTAGCTCCTTTGTGGAGGAAGTCAGGCTGAAATATATATTGTGAGGAGAGAGGAGGAAAAAAGCATAGTAGGAGACCAAAGTCAAAGATTATAGATGGTAGGTGCCTTCTAATAATATCAAGCCCAGGCAAGCTACCAAGTCACCTTCTTCTTTCTTACCAAAAGACCTAACCCATGCCTTTCAGTGATCAGTATATGGTGTCTCCTCCAAGCCAAGGAATTTTATAAAAAATAACTTTTTAAAATTTTAGAACAATTTTAGATTTATGAAAAAATTGTGGCAGCAGTACAAATAATTCCTTTATAACCTACATCCAGTTCCATTATTGTTAACATGCTAGTGTGGTACCTTTATTATAATTAATGAATCAATATTAACAAATTTTATAACTACAGTCTACACTTTCTTCAGATTCCCTTTCTTTTTACTCAATGTCCTTTATCTATTTCAGGATCTCATTCTGATTAAAATATTTTTTAGTCATCCTGTTTCCTTATGCTCCTTCAGGCTATAACAGAAACAGACTGTTTCTTATATTTTCATTGTTTTGATGACCTTGAAGGATGTGAAGATTATCAGTAAGGTATTTTGTAAGGATGTCCCTTAATTAGACTATATATGAAAATTTCATGATGATCAGTCTGTAATTTTAAAAATGGAAAGAATAATGAACACTCAAATAAAGTGTTATTTTTGTCACATCATATCAAAGGTACATATTATCAACATGATTGATCACTACTGATGTTGACTTGAGCACTTGACGGAGGTAGTGTTTGTCAGGTTTCTCCACTATGAAATTCCTCTTTCTCTACTTCCATAGTGTACTCTTTGGAAGACATTCACTATGTGCAGTCCAGTCAATTTGTGTAACTTAGTTGAAAACTATATCCATGCAAGTTCTGCATGCAAAGCTTTGTATCAACATTATTCTTAATTGATAAAAATGAAAGCAGCCAAGATGCTCTTCAATAGGTAAATAGATAAACAGCTGCACATCCTTATAAGGTAATATCACTCACCAGTAAAAGAAATGAGATATCAAGCCATGATATGGCATAGATGAACCTAAAATGCATATTACTAAGTGAGAGAAGCCAGGCTAAAAAAGCTACATACTATACGATCCCAATGATATGGCATTCGGAAACAAGCAAAACTATATTGATGGAAAAAGTAGCTGTCAGGGGCTCAAGGGGAGAAGGCAAGTATGATAGATGAAGCATAGGGGATTTTTGTTAAGATAGTCAAAGTCTCGGGGCGCCTGGGTGGCTCAGTGAGTTAAGCCTCTGCCTTTGGCTCGGGTCATGGTCCCAGGGTCCTGGGATCGAGCCCCACATCGGGCTCTCTGCGCTGCGGGGAGCCTGCTTCCTCCTCTCTCTCTGCCTGCCTCTCTGCCTACTTGTGATCTCTGTCGGATAAATAAAGAAAAAATCTTTAAAAAAAAAAAAAGATAGTGAAATTGTAATGGTGGATTCATGACATCATACATTTGTCAAAACCCACAAATCTTTATAGCACAAAGAGTAAAACTTAATATATGCAAAATTTAAAACATTAACTAAGAGATCAGAAGATTCTAGGATGAAATTCAGAATGTGACACATCAATCTGACTGTATTATAAGTGCAGGAAAAAATATCATTAAAGGGAGGTAGGGGAAATGTTGCTGACTAAAGTAACTTAGGAAAGGAGTGGAGACTATAAGACTAATGGCAAAAGAAATTGTCCATAAATACTGAATTACATTGATAAGGTTTTTTTCTTCACATGAGGGCATAGGTTAGCAATTCTGACACTGCTATATATGTGTACTGGAGGTGAAAAATTTAAAAATGGATGGCAGCTGGTCAGAGCTACATTTCCCACTGTTGATATGAGAGGTACAGATAAGCAAAGGGAGGAGGTTAGAATGATTAATTGTGACAATAGATTAGAGTAAAAAAATATCAGTATGAACTCATTTACTTAATATAGACACAAATGGTTACATATAAAAATGTTTATAAATATGTGTATATAGATTGGTTATTTTATATATGTGTATTTCCTATCAGTTAAAATGGTCTAAAAGTACTGAAACTCTAGTAGCAATGAGTACATCTATTGCCCAGATATGTGTTTCTAATTCTATTCTCTAAACAAATAAACCAGATCTCCATAGAGACATGGCCTATTTTAAGCATTTTTTTTTTAACCTTTAGATGCACAGAATCAGAATAATAAAAATCCATGTTTCATTATTAATAAATTCTTGGTTTATTGGTTCATCAATGAACCTCTTTTTTTTCTAAATCTGATTGTGCCTCCTACTAGTTGTGTATCCTTAGGCAAGAAACAATCACTTCTAATTTCAGTTTTCTAATCAGTAAAATAAGAATACTGAAAGCAGTTAACTTACATAGTTGAATATCACAATACATATGCAATATTGAATAGAGAACCTGGCATGTAACAAGCATTCTGTAATTATAAGCCTTCCATAAGTTTTCTAAATAGGACATAAAGGGAAATTTTGAGGCATACAGAAAACTGAAGAAAATTAACTTGTTTTTCAGAGGGCAAGTGTTTTCAATGTCTTTGCTCATTCTGAACACTATGACCCCCGTATCAGGCTAGAAGCAAATATTGAGTGAGCAGCAGAACTAGGCACTGGATGTGGCTGGTGGTGAGGGAGGCAATAAATTGGGTGTTGAGAGGCCTAACTAAATAGAATTTAACTTTGCTCTCTTCTCTTCTTGAGCGTATCTTGAAGAGCATTGGGATTAGGTGAGATTTATGGAATGAGGAAGCATAATGATATATTCATGTGGGAATGTAGTTTATATTATCATACAAAGGACAAAGAGCTATGTGGAGAAAAAACTTTTACGGCAAAGGAAAGCAGAAGAATCATGGAATAAATAGCAGAGAGGGAAAATCCCAGTTACCTGTTCTGATGAAAATATATATAGATATATCTATATCTATATATATATATATCTGACATAGCCTAACAGAAGAATTTTGGTAACTGAGAAAACCATTTGGTTGATGGTCTGAGGTGTTTACTTTCCAAATAATGGATTTGGCAAAATGAAGAAACAGCTTTAATCTGAATTTAAAATTTCATAATAAAACTTTCTCAGAGATATTTCTTTTGAAAAAAATTCCAAAGAAGTCTCAATAGAGTAAGATGGTAGAATAGGAAGCCTTGGTTCTCATTCTCCCTCAGAAACACTGAATTCTCAATATACAGAATAAAATATGACAACTCCAGAAAACACTTAAGTTGCAGTACCTCCAGTAAGCACAAAACTGAGAACAGCTCCATCAAGCAGGAAAGAAGAACTGTTTTACTTTATCTGTGACAGCCCCCCCCCCCAAGCTGGCACAGCTTATCTTGGCATACAGCTTCTTCTTTTGAGGATGAGGGAAAGAGAAGACTGGCATCTGTATCCCTCAGAGGGCTGCCTAAGAGACTAATCTCATTCTTATTTGACTCAGGGTCCCAACAAGACCAGCACAATTTAAATGCCATAGGACCACTGAAAGAAAAGGAGAGGGTAGGCAGTCCGCTATAAAACCAGAGTGGCTGCAGTGCCACAGACAGAGGCTGGCATAATTTGACACAGTCAGAATATACCCAATTCATGGCTTCTCCTTTAGAAGAGAGAGAAAAGTGGAGCTTGAGTCTAGCACTCCATATTTTCAGGGAGCAATCAAAAGGAGTTGCCTGTCTTTCCTGATTTAGGGAATTAGTGGGAAGTCAGCATACTTTGGATTCCTGGGGGCCACTCACAAAGAACAAAGGAGAGCCAGGTGGCTTGCTGCTATAGTACTAAAAAGCCTTCAGTACCACAGACAGACAAGAAAGAGCAAGGAATTATGAGCTCCTGAGAAAACAAAACAAACAAAAACAGCAAACCTTTCCAAATATGAAGTTACACACATAAACCCAGAAAAGCCTCATTCCTGCAAAAAGTTTCAAGGAGCTCCAGAATCTTAAGCAAGACTGATTGGGGTAAAAGTCTTCCTCTGTATTAAGCTAGTCTGTATAGACTGGGGAGATAACTGTTTATTCAAACATAAAAAACTCAGCAAAACAAAAACAGACCAAAAAAATGTAAAGCACATGAAGAAACAGGGAAATATGGCCCAGTCAAAAGAACAAAATAAATCTCCAGATAGCAACTTTAAAGAAAATAAATCTACAAATTATTCGACAAATAATTCAAAAGAATTGTCCTAAAGAAGCACAATGACCTATAAGAGATAGATAGCTTAAAAAAAAAAAAAGGAAAATAGTGCATGAACAAAAAGAATATCAACAAAGAGAAATAAATTAATCTTTAAAAAACCTGAGGCTGAAGAATAATTGAATTGAAAAATTCACTAAAGAGATTCAATAGCAGACTTGATTGAGCAAAAGAATCAGTAAACTTGAAGACAGATCATTTGAAATTAAGGCAAAAGGAAAAAAAGCATGAAAAAGCAAATAAAACTAAGAGACTTACAGGAAACTGTCAAGCAGGAAAATGTACACATTATGAAAATTCTAGGAGAAGAATGAAACTGAGAAAGTGAGTGAGTTTTTTTGAAGAAATAATGATTGAAACATTCCAAATCTGAGGAAGGAAGTGAACTTCCTAATACAAGAAGCTCAAATGATTCCAACCTGAATGTATTCAGAGAGGCCCACACCAAGACACCTTATAATCAAACTGCAAAAAGTCATAGAAAAAGAGATAATCTTGAAAGGAGCAAGAGAAAAAAGCAATTCATCACATTCAAGGGGGCTCCCATTAGATTATTAGTGAATTTTTCAGCAGAAACACTACAGGCCAAAAGAGAATGGGATGACATATTCAAAGAGTCGAATGAAAAAACCCAACCAAGTATATTGTATCTATAAAATTGTCCTTCAAGGGAAATAAAGACTTTCCCAAATAAACAGAAGCTGTAGGTGTTCAATACCACTAGACTTGTCTTATAAGAAATGCTAAAGGGAGTGCTCACTTCAGCAGCACATATACTAAAGAAATGCTAAAGGGAATCTTACAAATTGAAATGAAAGACTACAGTCATATGAAAGCCTATGAAAATATAAAACTTAATGGTAAAGGTAAATATACACAGAAGTATAGAATACTATAATGGGGTGGAGCACAAAGCATTTTTAACTCAAGTATAGAAGTTAAAAGCATAATATATAACAAATCAAAGCATAAAAATAATTATGGTTAGAAGTTAAAAGCATAAAATATAAGCATAAAAAAAGCACAAAAATATGATGTTAATGAATACAGAATATATGAAGATATTTATGACATGGATAACAAAGGAGAATCACAGTATAAAAAGAATTGAGTTTTTTTAATACAATTAAAATTAAATTGTTATCAACATAAAATAGACTATTATAACTCTAGGTAGTTTTATGTAATCCTTATGGTAGCTACAAAGAAAATACCTATCAAAGATACATAAAAGAAAATGAGAAAAGAATCAGAGTATGTCAATACAAAAAAAAAGTCAAACATGGTTAGCAAGATGGTGGAAGAGTAGTAGACTGAAATAGCATTAGGTCCCAGAAGTTCAACTAAATAGTTATCAAACCATTTCAAACACCTACAAACTCAACAGGAGATAGAAGAGAAGAAGAACAGCAATTCTAGGAACAGAAAATTGACCAATTTCGGAAGATAGGGTGTGCAGAGAAGTGAGTCTGAAGTGACAGGAAGATAGACCACATGGGGAGGGCCGGCTGACAGCAAGCAGTGGAGCAGTGGAGCACAAAACCAGAAGTCCACTCCACTGAGGGACATTGCTCCAGAGGCTAAATGGGAGTGGAGCCCTCATGGGGACAGTGTGGTATCAGGTCCCACAGGGTCACAGAAAGACTGGGGGTGCCTGAATGTGGCTGAGCTGCCAGGTATTGGAGCAGGGAAGTTGGGTACAGAGATGGAGCTGGAGCTGAGGAGTGAGCTCTCAGCTCACTTAAGGGGTTACCTTAAGCTGTGATCCAAGGCACAATCAGGCCACTGCTCTTCGAGCAGGGACCCCATAGGTGGCAGATCCAGAGAGACTCCCTCCTTCCTCCTCTAGGAGGAGCAGCAAGGGAGCACATGGCAGGAATTTGCTGGGTGTGGAGACTACAAACAGGCCCTGTGCCAGAGATAGAAATGCTCAGTCACAGGCTGGGTGAGTTAAGAGTGCTGCCAGAGGCAGGAAGATGGGAGGCATTGACTGCTTTTCTCTGAGGGTACGCTAATAAGTGGGCCCCTGAACTCTCGGCTCCTATAGGCCAGAGATTGGGAGGCTTCCATTTTCACTCCCATCCTCCAAAGCTGTATGGAAAGCATTCAGGGAACAAAAGCTCCAGAGAATGTACCCTACCAGATTACTCAGCCTGGCCCCTGGCAAGGGTGGTACAATTCCACCTCAGGCAAAGACATTTGAGAGTCACAGCAACAGGTCCCTCCCCTAGAAGATCAGCAAGAACATCCAGCCAAGACCAAGTTCACTGATCAATAAGAACTGTGAACTACAGAGCTAGGGGAAAGCAACACATAGAATTCATGGCATTTTCCCCATGATCCTTTAGTCCTGCAAGGTGAAATTTTTTTTTAATTTTATTTTTTCTTTTATTTCTTTAACTTTTCCTCCTTCCTCTTTTAACGTTTTTTTAAATACTTTATCTTAACAATACCTTTTCTTTAAAAAAATCTTTTTAAATATTCATTGTTATAGTCATATTTTAACCCTTCATTGTATTTAAACTTATTGTCTTTGTATACATATCAGTTTTTTTCTTTAAAATTTTGAGATACAATTTTTTCTAATAGATCAAAATATACCCTTAATCTAGCACATAGTTTTGTTCTAGTCTCCAGTCAGATCACATTCTCTCCTCTTCTTTTTTCTTTTTTCAACCAACTTATCTTATCAATTCCTTTTTTAGAAACTTTTTAAAAATTTTCATCTTTACAGTCATATTCCATTCCTTCATCATGTTTACCCTTATTTTTGTGTGTGTGTGTATATGTATATATATATATATATATATTTTTCTTTCTTTAAAATTTTGAGAGACAATTTCTTCTAAGAGACCAGAATTTACCCAAAATCAAGTGGGTGGTACTGCTCTATTCATCAGTCTAATATGAATATAAATTTCCCCCCTCCTTTCTTCTCCCCCCAGTTTTAGGTCTCTTCTAATTTGGTTAGCATATATTTTGGGGGGGACTTTGCCACCCTTTATTTTTAGCATTTTATTCTCTCATTCATATATTCATATCTGGATAAAATGACAAGGTGGAAAAACTCACCACAAAAGAAAGAACAAGAGACAGTACCAATGACTAGGGACCTAATCAATATGGACTTTGGGAATATGTCAGAATTAGAGTTCAGAATGAAGATTATCAAGGTGCTAGCTGGGCTCAAAAAGGCATGGAAAATATTAGAGAATCCCTTTCTGGAGAAAAGAAAGTAAAATATAACCTAGTTGAAATCAATAAAAGCTATTAATGAGTTGCAATCCCAAATGGGGGCTCTTACTGCTAGGATAAAATAGGCAGAAGAGAGAATCAGTATTATAGAAGATCAAATGATAGAAAATAAAGAAGCTGAGCAAAAGAGACAACTACTGGACCATGAGGGGAGAATTCAAGTTATAAGTGATACCATAAGACAAAACACTATTAGAATAGTTGGGATCCCAGAATAAGAAGAGAGAGAGGGACAGAAGGTATACTGGAGCAAATTATACTAGAGAATCTCCCTAATACAGCAAAGGGGAAAAGCATCAAAATACAGGAGGCACAGAGAGCCCCCTTCAAAATTAATAAAAATAGGTCCACACCCCATCATCTAATAGTACAACTTGCAAGTCTTAGTGACAAAGAAAAATTCCTGAAAGCAGCTCAGGACAAGATTTATAACATACAGTGGTAGAAATATTAGATTGGCAGCAGTACTATCCAAAGAGTCTTGGCAGGCCAGAAAGAACTGGCATGATATATTCAGAGCACTAAACGAGAAAAATATGCAGTCAAGAATACTATATCCAGCTAGGCTGTCATTGAAAATAGCAGGAGATAACAATCTTCCAGGACAAACAAAAATTAAAAGAACTGCAAAACCATCCCTGCAGGAAATATTGAAAGGGGTCCTCTAAGCAAAGAGAGAGCCTAAAAGTAGTAGACCAGAAAGGAATAGAGACAATACACAGTAACAGCCATCTTACAGGCACTAAATTCTTATCTTTCAGTAGTTACCCTGAATGTAAATGGGCTTAATGTCTCAATCAAAAGACACAGGGTATCAGAATGGATTAAAAAACAAGACTCATTGATATGCTGTCTATGAAAAACTCATTTTAGACCCAAAGACACCTCCAGATTTAAAGTGAGGGGGTGGAAAACAATTTACCATGCTAATGGACATCAAAAGAAAGTTGGGGTGGCAATTCTTAAATCAGATAAATTAGATGTTAAGCCAAAGACCATCATAAGAGATGAGGAAAGACACTATATCATACTTAAAGGGTATGTCTAACAAGAAGATATAAAAATTTTGAATATCTATGTGCCTAACATGGGAACAGCCAATTATATAAACCAGTTAATAACAAAATCAAAGAAACACATCAACAATAATACAATAATAGTACGGGACTTTAACACACCCCTTTCTGATTTGGACAGATCATCTAGGCAAAAGATAAACAAGGAAATAAAGGCTTTAAATGACACATTGGACTAGGTGGTCATCAAGATGTACTTAGAACATTCCATCCCAAAACAACAGAATACACACTCTTCTTTATTGCACATGGAACATACTCCAGAATAGATGATATCCTGGATCACAAATCAGGTCTTCACTGGTACCAAAACACTGGAATCATTACCTGCATATTTTCAGACCACAATTCTCTGAAGCTAGAACTCAATCACAAAAGGAGAGTTGGAAAAAACTCAAATACATGGAGGCTAATGAACATCCCACTAAAGAATGAAAGGGTCAACCAGGAAATTAAAGAAGAATTGAAAAATTCACGGAAACAAATGAAAATGAAAACACAACTGTTCAAAATCTTTAGGACACAGCAAAGGTGTCCTGAGAGGAAAGTATATAGCAATACAAGCCTTTCTCAAGAAACAAGAAAGGTCTCAAGTATACAACCTAACCCTACACCTAAAGGAGCTGGAGAAAGAACAGCAAAGAAAGCCTAAACCCAGGAGGAGAAGAGAAATCATAAAGATCAAAGGAGAAATCAATTAAATAGAAGCCAAAAGAATGGTAGAACAAATCAATGAAACCAGGAGCTGGTTCTTTGAAAGAATAAGCTTGATAACCCCTGGTCAGATTTATCAAAAAGAAAAGAGAAAGGAACCAAACAAATAAAATTGAATGAAAGAGGAGAGATCACAACCAACACCAAAGAAATAGAAACAATTATAAAAACACATTATGAGCAACAATATGCCAGCAAACTTGACCATCTGGAAGAAATGGATGCATTCCTAGAGATATATAAACTACCAAAACTGAACCAGGATCCATAACAAGTAAGGAGATTGAAGCAGTTATCAAAAAATCTCCCAACAAACAAGAGCCCAGGGCCAGATGGCTTCCCAGGGGAATTCCACCAAACATTTAAAGAAGAAGTAGTACCTATTCTCCTGAAATGGTTCCAAAAAATAGAAATGGAAGCAAAACTTCTAAAGTCATTTTATGAGGCCAGCATTACTTTGATCCCCAAACCAGACAGACCCCACCAAAAAGGAAAACTACAGAGCAATATCCTTGATGAACATGGATGCAAAAATTCTCACCAAAATACTAGCCAACAGGATCCAATAGCATATTAAAAGCATTATTCACTACGACCAAGTGGGATTTATTCCTGGGGTGCAAGGATGGTTCAACATCTGCAAATCAATCAATGTGATACAATACATTAATAAAAGAAAGAACAAGAACCATATGATATTCTCATATCATATAGGAAACGATAGATGTTGGCGAGGTTACAGAGAAAGGGGAACCCTCCTATACTGTTGGTGGGAATGCAAGCTGTTGCAGCCACTCTGGAAGACAGTATGGAGGCCCCTCAAAATATTGAAAATAGAGCTATCCCATGACCTAGCAATCATACTACTGGGTATTTACCTTAAAGATAAAAATGTAGTGATCTGAAGGGGCACATGCACCTGAATGTTTATAGCAGCAATGTCCACAATAGCCAAACTATGGAAAGAACCTAGATGTCCATCAGCAGATGACATTGTGTTGCTGATAGGGAGGGGTATAGGGAGGTGTGGCTGGGTTATGGACACTGGAGAGGGTATGTGCTATGGTGAGTGCTGTGAAATGTGTAAGCCTGATGACTCACAGAACTGTACCTCTGGGGCAAATAATATGCTATATGTTAATAAAAAGAATTTAAAAATATTTGAAAAGTAAATAAAACACAAAGGAAAGCAGCAACAATGGAAAAGAAAGACAAAATTGTTATAAGACAAAAGGAAAACAATAAACAAAATATGATAATAAGCCCTTCCCTATCAGGTTTCACTTTAAATATAAATGGATTAAACTCCTCAATCTAAAGATGGAGAATAGTTAAATGGACTTAAAAAAAATCTATGCAACTATATTCTGTCTACAAGAAATTCACTGAAGATGATACACATAGGCTGAATGTGAAATTATGTAAAAAGATCTTCCATGCAAGTAGTAACCAAAAGAGCAGGGATGTCCATTTTTATATCAGACAAAATATATGTTAAGTCAGAAATTGTCATAAGAGACAAAGAATGACTTTAAATAATGATAAAGGATCAATTCACCAGGAAGACATAATAATTATATGCACCTAAAAAAAGAATACCCAAATATATGGAGCAAACATTGAAAGAAAGGGAGAAATAAATTGAAACACAATAGTAGTAGGAGACATCAATATCTCACTTTCAATAATGGATAGAACAACTGAAAAGATTAATAAGGAAAGAAGGAACTTGGAATAAAAACTATAGACCAATTGGGCCTAATAGACATATATTGATCATTGCACCTGAAATCTGTAGAACACAGATTTTCTCATGTGCACACAAAACATTCTCCAAGATAGATTGCATATTAGAACAGAAGAATAGAAAAAGTCAATAAAACTAAGAGTTGACTTTTTGAAAAGATAAACAAAATTGACAAACCCTATGCTAAACTAACAAAAAGAGGGAGAAGACTCAAGAAAAAAAAAGAAATGAAAAAGAAGACATTACAACATATGTCATAGAAATAAAAAGGACTATAGAAGACTATGATGGACAATCATACACCAATGAATTGCATAACCTAAAGGAATGGATAAATTCTGGAATTATACAAGTTTACCAAGACTGAATCACAAAGAAATAGAAACTCTGAACAGATCTATAACTGGAAAAGAGACTAAAACAGTAATCAGAAACGTCCCAACAAAGAAAATTCAGGATCAGATGTTTCACTGGAAGATCCTACCAGACATTAATTTATTTTTTAAAGATTTTATTGATTGATTGATTGATTTGCCAGAGAGAGAGAGAGAGAGAGAGAGAGCAAGCAGGGGAAGCGGCAGGTAAAAGGGAGAAGTAGGCTCCTCACTGAGCAAGGAGGCTGATGTGGGGCTCATTCCCAGGGCCCTGGGATCATGACCAGAGCCAAAGGCAGATGCTTAATTAAGTGTACCATCCAGGCATCCCACTACCAAGCATTTTTAAAAAAAAGTATTAGCACAACACTTCTCAAATATTTCTGAGAAATAGAAGAGGAGAGAGTACTTCCAAACTCATTTTATAAGGCCAACATTACTGTAATACCAAAGCCAGACAAAGATATTATAAGAAAACTACAAACCCCTGTCTCTGGTGAATATATATGAAAAAATCCTAAAGAGAACACTAACAAACCAAATTCAACAGCACATTAAAAGGATTATATAACATGACCACATGGGATTTATCCCTGGGAAACAGGATGCTTCAACAGATGAAAATCAATGTAATACATGACATCAGTGGAATGAAGGATAAAAATCTTATAATCATTTCAATTGATAAAAAATGCATTTGACAAAATTTAATACCCTTTCATAATAACACTCACCAAACTAAGAATAGAAGGCATTTCTTTCAACATAATAAAGACCATGCATGAAAAACCCATACCTTACATTATATTCAATGGTTAAAGACTGAAATCTTTTCCACTAAGAACAGAAACAAAGCAAGGGTTCCCACTATTGCCACTTCTATTGAACTTAGTACTGGAATCGTGGCCAAAGCAATTAGTCAAGAAGGGGTAATGTTATATATAGAAACCTAAAGATTACAAAACAAATAAACAACAACAAAACCCTGTTAGAACTAACAAATGAATTCAGCAAAATAACAGGATTCAAAATCAACACACAAAAAATAAGTTGCATTTCTTTTCTTTTTTTTTTAAGATTTTTATTTATCTATTTGATAGACAGAGAGAGATCACAAGTAGGCAGAGAGGCAGGGGGAAGCAGGCTCCCCGCTGAGCAGAGAGCCTGATGTGGGGCTCGATCCCAGGACACTGAGATCATGACCTGAGCCGAAGGCAGAGGCTTAAACCACTGAGCCACCCAGGTGCCCCAAGTTGCATTTCTATACATTAACAATGAACAAGCCAAAAAATAAATTAAGGAAATAATTCCATTTACAATAGCATCAAAAAGAATAAAACACCTTGAAATAAACTTAACCAAGGAGGCAAAAGACCTGTACAGTGAAAAAATCAAGGTATTGCTGAAAGAAACTAAAGAAGGTACAAATAGATAGAAATATATATTTGTTCATGAATTAGAAGACTTAATATTGTTAAAATGCCCACACTACCCAAAGTGATCTACAGATTCACAGCAGACCTTATCACAATTCCAATGACAGGGACACCTGGGAGGCTTAGTTGGTTAATCATCTGCCTTTGGCTCAGGTCATGATTCCAGGGTCTTGGGATCGAGTCCTACATCAGGCTGCTTGCTCAGCAGGGAACCTGCTTCTCCCTCTGCCTACCTCTCCCCCTGCTTGTGCTCTCTATCTCTGACAAATACATAAATAAAATCTTTTTAAAAATCCCAGTGACATATTTTGTAGAAATAGGAAAAAAATTCATATCAAATCTCAAAAGACCCCAAATATCCAAAGTAATCCTGAGAGAGAACAATAAAATTGGAGACTGTACATTTCATCATTCAAAACATACTACAAACCTATAATAATCAAAACAGCATGGTATAAATGGAATATGATTTAGAAGAAGAGATCATATTTGTGGTTACCAGAGGAGAAGGTGGGGGGGGGGGAAATTGCATGAAGGCAGTTAAAATGTACAAACTTATTGTTATAAATAAGTACTAGGAATATAATTTACAATATGATGATCATATTAACATTGCTGTATGATATATATGAAAGTAGTTAAAGTAAATCCTTAATGTTTTCATAACAAGGAAATTTTTTTTCTTTTATTTTGTATCTATATGAGATGATGGGTGTTAACTTATTAGGTTAATCACTTCATGATACATGTAAGTCAAATCATTATACTGTACACCTTAAATTTGTACAGCGGTGTATGTCAATCATATCTCAATAAAACAAGAAAAAATAGTATGTTGTTGACATAAAGACAGTCATGTAAATCAATAGAACATAATAGACAGTCCATAATAGAGAGTCCAGAATAGAGAATCAAGAAATAAACCCTCATGTATATGGTTAAATGATGTTTTACAAGGGTGCCAAGATGATATACAATGGGGAAAGCACGAATGGTGCTGAGATACTGGATGTCTTCATACAAAAGAATGAGATGGATCTTATTTTCTACCACACAAAGAATTAACTCGAGATGGATGAAAGACTAAAACATAAAACATGAAACTATAACACTCCTAGAAAGAAAACATAGCGGGAAATCTTCATGACATTGGATTTGGCAATGATTTCTTGGGTGTGGCACCAACCGAGTGAAAAGCAACCTACAAAAGGGGAGAAAATATTTGCAAAACATGTATCAGGAAATAGGTAAATGTCCAGAAAATTCAAGAACTTCCATAACTCAATAACAAAGAAAAAATCCAAATAGCCCAATTGAAAAATGGGCAAAGGATGGGGCACCTGGGTGGCTCAGTCAGTTAAATGTCTGACTCTTGGTTTCAGCTCAGGTCATGATCTAGGGTTCCTGAGATCGAGCCCCAGGTTGGGCTTCCCACTCAGCAGAGAGTCTGCTTTCCCTTTTTCTCTCTCTCTCTGTCTCTCCCCATGCTCATGTACTCTCTCTCTTTCTAAAATAAAGAAGTAAATCTTTTTTTTAAAAAAATGGGCAAAGGAGGGGCACCTTGGTGGCTCAGTCATTAAGTGTCTGCCTTTGGCTCAGGTCATGATCCCAGAATCCTGGGATTGAGTCCTGCATTGGGCTCCCTGCTCCGTGGGGAACTTCTCCCTCTCCCACTTCCTCTGCTGTGTTCCCTCTCTCACTGTGTCTTTCTCTGTCAAATAAATGAAATCTTTAAAGAAAATGGGCAAAAGACTTGAATAAATACTTCTCCAAAGGTATACAAACAGCCAACAAGCATATGAAATAATGTTTAATATCACTAACGATCAGGAAAGTGAAAATATCATACCTATTAGGATGACCACTCTGAGTTTTTATTTTAATTCCAGTTAGTTAACATACAGTGTTATATCACTTTCGGTTGTGCAATATAGTGATTCAACACATCCATACATCACCCAGTACTCATCCTGACAAGTGCTCTCCTTAATCCCTATCACCTATTTCAGTGAAACCCCCACCCACCTCCCCTCTGATAACCATCAGTTTGTTCTCTGCAGTTATAAGTCTGTTTCTTCAAAACAGATGAACATAGGAAAGGGGGGAAAAAGAGAGAGGGAAGCAAACCATAAGAAACTCTAACTATAGAGAACAAACTGATGTTTGATAGAAGGAGGTGGGTGGGGGATGGGCTAAATGGATGATAGGGATTAAGGAGGACACTTTTTTTTATTTTTATTTTTTTTGTTTAAATTCAATTATCCAACATATAGTACATCATTAGTTTCAGATGTAGTGTTAAACAGTTCATCAGTTGAGTACAAAACCCAGTGCTCATCACATCACTTGCCCTCCTTAATGTCCTCTCTCTCTCTCTCTCTCTCTCTGTATGTGTATACATATACACACACATACATACATACATAGCTAATAGATAGATAGATATGTGCCACATATTCTTTTTCCATTCATCTGTCGATAGACATCTGGTTCTTTCCATAGTTTGGCTATTGTGGACATTGATGCTATAACCAGTGGGGTGCAGGTGCCCATTCAGATTAATACATTTGTATCTTTAGGGTAAATACCTAGTAATGAGATTTCTGGGTCAGAGGGTAGCTCTATTATTAACTTCTTGAGGAACCTCCACACTGTTTTCCAGAGTGGCTATACTGGCTTGCATTCCCACCAACGGTGTAAGAGGGTTCTCCTTTCTCCACATCCTTGCCAACATTTGTTGTTTCTTGACTTGTCAGTTTTAGCCATTCTGACTGGTGTGAGGTGGTATTTTCATTGTGGTTTTGATTTGTATTTAAACTGGACACTTGTGATGTGCACTAGGTGTTATATGTAAGTGATGAATCACTAAATTTTACACCTGAAACCAACTTAACTAAATATGTTTAATAGAATTTAAATAAGATACTGAAATTTTTAAAAAGCCCGTTTCTTGGTTTATTTCTGTCTTTCCTCCTTGCTCATTTGTTTCTCAAATTCCACATATGAGTAAAATCATATGGTATTACTTTGTCTCTGACTTATTTCACTTAGCATTATTATCCAGTCACAAAAAACGAATGAAATCTTGGCATTTTCAATGAACTGGATGAAACTAGAGTATAATGCTAAGGATGACCACTTTTTAAAGTTTTTATTTTTATTCCAGCTAACGCAGTGTTATATTAGTTTCAGGTGTAAATATAGTGATTCAGTAATTCTATATATCACCTGGAGCTCATTATGACAAGTGCACTCCTTAATCCCCATGACCTATTTAACTCATCCCACATTGCCCTCCCCTCTGGTAGCCATCAATTTGTTCTCTATAATTAGTCTGTCTCTTGATTTGTCTTTCTTTTTCTCCCTTGACTTCCTTAAATTCCACTTATGAGTGAAATCATATGATATTTACCTTTCTCTGACTTATTTCACTTAATGTTATTCTCTCTAGCTCCATCTATGTTGCTGCAAATGCCAAGATTTCAATCTTTTTATGGCTGAATAATATTCTATTGTATACATATATACCACTTATTTATCTATTCAGCAATGGATGGACACATAGGCTGCTTCCATAATTTGGCTATTGTAGATAATGCTGCTATAAATGTGGGAGTGCATATATCCCTTTAAAATAGAGTTTTTGTATTCTTTGGGTAAATATCCAGTAGTGTAATTACTAAATCAGAGGCTAGTTCTATTTTTAACTATTTGAGGAAACTTCATAGTGTTTTCCACAATGGCTGCACCAGTTTACATTCCCACCTACAGTGTAAAAGGGTTCCTTTTTCTTCGCATCCTCTCCAACACCTGTTACTTCTTATGTTGTTGATTTTAGCCATTCTGACAGGTGTGAGGTGATAGCTCATTGTAGTTCTGATTTGCATTTCCCTGATGATAAGTGATGTTGAGTATATTCTCATGTGTCTGTTGGCCATCTGTAAGTCTTTGGAGAAATGTCTGTTCATGTCTTCTGCCTATTTTTTAATTGAATTATTTGTGGGGGTTTTGGTGTAGAGTTGTGTAAGCTCTTTATATATTTCGGCTACCAACATTTTATCAGATACATTATTTGCAAGTACCTTTTCCCATTCTGTAGGTTATCTTTTAATTTTGTTGATTATTTCCTTCACCATACAGAAGATGTTTCTTGTGATGAAGTCCCAATAGTTTAATTTTTCTTTTGTTCCCCTTGCCACCTGGGTGGCTCAGTTAATTAACTGTCTGCCTTCAGCTTGGGTCATGATCACAGGGTCCTGGGATTGAGCCCCATATTGGGCTCCCTGCTTGGTGGAGAGCCTGCTTCTCCCTCTCACTCTGCTTCTCCCCCTGCTTGTGCTTGCTTGAGTGCTCTCGTTCTCTGTGTGTCAAACAAACAAACAAACAAACAAATAAAATTAATAATAAAAAGTTGTGTTCTAGGATTTTTATGGTTTCTTACCTCACATTTAGGTCATTCATCCATTTTTAATTTATTCTTGAGATTGGTTTAAGAAAGGGGTCTAGTTTTATTATTTTGCATGTTGCTGTCAGTTTTTCCAACATCATTTGTTGAAGAGACTTTTTCCCACTGCAAATTCTTTCCTGCTTCATCAAAGATTAATTAACCATATACTTGTTGAGTTCATTTCTGGGTTTTCTACTCTGATCCACAGATCCACGTAGATCCCTTGATGTACGTGTCTATTTTTGCACCAGTACCATACTGTCTTGATGACTATAGCTGTATAATATAGCTTGAAGTCCAGATTATAATGCTTCCAGCTTTTCTTTTCTTTTTCAATATTGCTTTGGCTATTCAGGAAATTTTTTGGTCCCATTAAAATTTCTGGGTTGTTTGCTCTAGCTCTGTGAAAAGTGCTATTGGTACTTTGATGGGAATTGCATTAAATGCATAAATTGTTTTGTGTAGTGTAGACATTTTAATAATATTTGTTTTTCTGATCCATAAGCATGGAATGTCTTTTCATTTCTGTCTTCCTCAGTTTCTTTCATCAGTGTTTTATAGTTTTCAGAGTACAGCTCTTTCACCTCTTTGGTCAGGTTTATTTCTAGGTACCTCAATTGTGGTGTAATTATAAATGGGATATTTTTCTTAATTTCTCTTTCTGCTGCTTCTTTATTGATATATAGAAATGTAACAGGTACCCGTACATTGATTTTGTATCCTGAATTTGTGTAATAGTTCTAGCAATTTTTGGTGGAATCTTTTGGGTTTTATACGTAGATTATCATGTCATCTGCAAATAATGAATGTTTTATTTCTTCCTTGCAGTTTTGGACTCTTTTTATTTCTTTTTGTCAGATTGCTGTGGCTACGATTTCTAGTACTATGCTGCATAAAAGTGGTGAGAGTGCACATTTGTGCCTTGTTCCTGAACTTAAGAGAAGAGCTCTTGGTTTTCCCTATATCATGATCATTAAAAAACAAAACAAAAACAGGAAATAATAAGTGTTGGGTAGGACATTTAGTAATTAGAAACTTGCACACTGTTTGTTGGATTGTAAAATAGTATAGCCTCTGTGGAAAACAGTATGGAGTTTCCTCAAAAAATTAAAATAGAACTACCATATGATACACTTCTAGATATATATCCAAAGGAAGTAAATCAGGATTTCAAAGAGTATTTTTTTTTTTTTTGCACAGCCATAATCATTTGTAGCAGCATTATTTCCAATAGCCAAGATGTGGGGAAAATATAAATGTCCATAAATGGATGAATTGATAAAGAAAATGTGGAATGCACACAAAATGGAATGTTATTAGGCCTTTAAAAAGAAGGAAATCCTGGGGCACTTGGGTGGCTCTGTGGGTTAAAAGCCTCTGCCTTCGGCTCAAGTCATGGTCCCAGGGTACTGGGATGGAGCCCTGCATCAGGCTCCCTGCTCAGCAGGGAGCCTGCCTCCTCCTCTCTCTCTCTCTCTCTCTCTCTGCCTGTCTCTCTGCCTACTTGTAATCTGTCTGTCAAACACATAAATAAAATTTTTTAAAAAGAAGGAAAAAAAAGAATGAAATCCTGTCATATACTACAACATGGATAAAACTTGGAGAATTTCTTGCTAGGCAAAAAAAGCTAAACACACAAAAAACAAATTCTGCATGATTTTACTTATATGAGATCATATAATCAAACTCACAGAAACAGAAAGTAGGTTGGTGGTTGCCAGGGCCTGTGGGAAGGGTGAAATGGAAAGCTGTTATTCAATGGGTCTTAGTTATGCAAGGGGAAAAAAAGTTCTAAAGATCTCCTATACAATAATATGCATACATTTAGCAATATTGGAATGTACTCTTAAAAATTAAGATGTTAAAAAAGTTTCAGTAACACTGGAAGGAAAATAAAAACTTTTTGATACTCACAAAAAGAGAGAAGCACTGCTGTCAACATTAGCCTTGTAAACTCTTAAGTAAAATTTGTGGTTTTTCTTAAAAATTCCATAAAGATATTAACTAAAAAATTATAAGAGAAACCCTTGGTTGAGTTGCTTCAGAATCTTTCCTAAATTCCATGTTTAAGTGTTGCAAAGTAATTGATGATGGTAAACAAAACTCAGACCAGTTTTCCAACATATGGGCTCCACGTGTGTATTCCTAAGACAGAAGGCTTTAATTTTCTTGGCGTTTTGTTATTGTTTAGCTGGCTTTTCAGGATAAGAGCAAGAGCTGTGTAGACACTTTGTGGGCTCTCATGAAACATAATTAGATAGCAATAGTTCCATAAAATCTTTCTTTATTACATTCACCACAGTGAGCACATTATACAATTGTTGCACCCTACAACATACTTCTCACAATTTCTTACCAATGAGTCAATGTTCAATCCAGGCACTCTTTAAAAATGCACTACATTCTCCAGAGAAGGGATATGCAAATGAAATGCCATTAAATCTAAAGTAGAATATTTACCAGCCAAAGCAGTGAAATAGAGTTATCATAACAGTAAACTCTAGTGTATTCCATGGCTTGAAATGATAATTATTTTCTATGTACTTTTATTCTTACAAGAGAAAGTCATGCTTAATGCCCGAACCACACTGAAAATAAAACATTTGATTGTCTCATTTTGCCCCCAAAGTCCAGAGAGAATAGACCACTTGGGGCTGTCTGATGATGTCCTTGAAAGATCCTTTCAAGGGGTGTTCAGCAAGATATATATTTCCCCTCTATCCTAAGGAACAGCAATTATCAACCATTTGTTGTCTGACATCCTAAGGTCAGGAGAGAGAAAACACTGTGTATATAACTTTGGCAAATTACATACCTTTGATACCATTTGGCAAGGATATTATCCTACAAACACAGAGAGAAAAATAAGTTTTGTATCATGTACCTCCTGGAAAACCATACATGTTTGTCTTTGATGCAATAATTTCTGCAGCTTTACCCTAGTTCCTAGCTGCCATCCCTTCTCAGTTCCTACTTCATTCCATGATGCCTTTTGGTCATCCAGAATTAGCACTCTACAACTTGACAATGGTGTTCAAAGATCCCCCTATAGCCCTGTAAATTGCTTTATCGCCCTTGACAATGCTTCCCACCCAAAAATTCCTTCTCTTTCCTCCATCCCATCCCATTTAAATTCTAAAGGTCCCAGGTTTTGAGTCCACCTAATAATGAAGAGCAAAACTTCCCATTGTGTGAGTTCATTTTAAAAGGTGACCTTTTTAGGATTTGGGGATGTCAGAAGGATATGGGAGGCCTTTTGGTAGTGACTGGAATTCATATCATATCACATCAGAGAGGCCTGCTGCTATGATAAACCTTGGTAATAAAATTAAGAGCTGATTCATAGCAACTACCCATTAGTTTTGAGCTGTCACAGTTTCAAACCTGTAGCTTTCTCTGGTCTTCAGATAGGTCTGTAGCATCACCAAATTAATAAGTGTCTACCACGATGTCATCTTTACAAAGTGCCAGTTTTAACTAGTACTATAGGTCTACTAACCCTGTCCTTTTGCCCTCAATATAATACATCTTATCTGGAACTCTTCTGATTCCAAAGTTAAGGACCCAAACATGCAGTAGCACTTCATTTAAGAAACACCACTCTACAGTTTTGATCATTATATTTTGCTTTACACCAAAGAATTATACTCTAAATAGAGCCAAAAGCCCAAGAGGAGCCAAAACACATACATACTAATAATATTCATGCTTTTAGTTTGGGAGATAATATTGCTTCCCTTTACTGACAGTTCTTAAATTGTCTATTCTCTTAAGCAAATCAACAATGATACCTAAAAGCTCAGGATTAGTGTTTCTTTACAAGGTGATGACATCCTAACAAACACAGACCTTTTCTCATTTCTTCCTTCTATTCCTTGGCAATGTAGCCTTGATGGCAACAGAGTCTAATTTTTCTCCAAAGAATAGACAAGAGTACTAGGCAAGGTAGTTTTAAAGATATTTCTATTATACCAGGAAAGAAGGAAAGGATGGATGGATGTGTAAATGGATTTTAACTTTTGGTGGTAAGAAACTACACAAACAGGAACTGAATAGGTAAGCCACTTACTGCTTAGTAGTTAAGTTTTATGAGCATCTCCTTAATTCTAGAAACTTCTTCAATACACAAGAGTTTTCTATTATAGCATGCTATATTCCTTGCTCTATAAGGATGAGAGTCATGCCTGTCATCACTATACTTTATATCCCTATAGAATAACATGTTTCCTGGCCTATAGGTGTTCAATATTTCTTTAATGAGGAAATTGAGACACATTTATTTTCTTGACACATTCATTTGTCTTTCTAGACTCCTTGAATCCAAGGACGATATCTATAGTCCAAGTCACCCAAAAGTGTCTGGCATGTGTTTATTTTTGCCTGATCAATGAACAAATGGATTTTAATCACATATTCCTTATATCTATCCCAGGTCCAGGTTTAATTAGCTATCCAAAATGTCATCCTGAATTCCATTCTGTTTCCATGTGTAGTCTTGTGTTTTAGAGCTTTACATTTCTTGGGTCTCTAAAGTAATAAATACCTTCAGACAAAATATATGGTTTTCTTTGTTTGTTTTTTGCCTCAGTTAATGCAAAAATATTCTGGTATGAGGGCCCTCATCTCAGACTTATGTGAATCTCTGACTTTTACACAAGGTAATACTTTGAATTCACATTTATACTATTCCAATTTATTTTTCAGCTAATCCCATTCCCACTTTGTCTTTTTTCTAGTTACATGTTATTTTCTTTCCTAAGATACTTCAGTCACAATTTGCTTTTATTATTTGTCTGTTTGTGCTCTGGCCTTTGCTGAATTAGACCTCTGATCCTTGACTTAGCTAGCTATAGTACTCCAGAACATACATATTTTTTTTTAAATAAAATATCTGAGGAGTCAAGATGGTGGAGAAGTAGCAGGCTGAGGCTACATCAGGTAGCAGGAGATCAGCTAGATAGCTTATCTAAACATTGCAAACACCTACAAATCCAATGGGAGATCGAAGAGAAGAAGAACAGCAATTCTAGAAACAGAAAATCAACCACTTTCTGACAGGTAGGACTGGCGGAGAAGTGAATCCAAAGCAGTGGGAAGACAGACTGCAGAGGGAGGGGCCGGCTCCCTGCAAGTGGCCGAGCACTGGAGCACAAAATCAGGATGTTTTTTTTTTAAAGATTTTATTTATTTATTTATTTGACAGACAGAGATCACAAGTAGGCAGAGACACAGGCAGAGAGAGAGAAGAGGAAGCAGGCTCCCCACGGAGTAGAGAGCCCGATGTGGGGTTCGATCCCAGGACCCTGGGACCATGACCTGAGCCGAAAGCAGAGGCTTTAACACACTGAGCCACCCAGGTGCCCCAAAATCAACACTTTTAAAAGTCTGTTCCACTGAGGGACATCGCTCCAGAGGCTAAACCGGGGTGAAGCCCACGCAGGATCAGCTTGGCCCCAGGTCCCACAAGGATCGGGGGTGTCTGAGTGTCGCAGACCCTGCAGGTATTAGAATGGGGAAGCCGGCTACAGAGACAGAGCCGAGGAGTGAGCTCATAGCTCGGGGTTACCTTGAACCAGTCACAGCCTGGGTGAGCTCCGAGCGTGGCCGGAGGCCAGGGAGACAGGAGTTATTGGGTCTATTCTCTGAGGGCGCACTGAGGAGTGGGGCCTCAAGCTCTCGGCTCCTCTGGGTGGAGGGAGACTGGGGGCTGCCATTTTCATTCCCATCCTCTGGAACTCTACAGAAAGTGTTCAGGGAACAAAAGCTTCGGAAAGCGAACCCAAAGGGATTACTCAACCCGGCCCCTGGTAAGGGCAGTGCAATTTGCCTGGGGCAAAGATACTTGAGAATCACTACAACAGGCCCCTCCCCCAGAAGATCAACAAAAAATCCAGCCAGGACCAAGTTCACCTACCAAGGAATGCAGGTTCAATACCAAGGAGAGCAGCAGAATTCCAGAGGAGGAGAAAGCAAAGCACTGAACTCATGGCTTTCTCCCCATGATTCATTAGTCTTGCAGTTAATTTAATTTGGGGTTTTTTAAATTTTTTTTCTCTTCTTCTGCTAAATTTTTTTTAACTTTTACCCTTTTCTTTTTTAACATTTTTAACTAGTTTATCTAATATATATATTTTTCTTTTTTATATTTTTTATATTTTTTCTTTATTCATTTTCTTTTTTAATTGTTTCTTTTTTTTTTTTTGAACTTCTTTTTATCCCCTTTCTTCCCCCTCACGATTTGGGGTCTCTTCTGATTTGGTTAAAGTGTATTTTCCTGGGGTCTTTGCCACCCTTTTAGTGTTTTACTTGCTCCTTCATATACTCTTATCTGGACAAAATGATAAGGCTGAAAAATTCACCACAAAAAAAAAAAAAAAAGAAGAACAAGGGGCAGTACCAAAGGCTAGGGACCTAATCAATACAGACATTGGTAATATGTCAGATATAGAGTTCAGAATGACGATTCTCAAGGTTCTAGCCAGGCTCGAAAAAGGCATGGAAGATATTAGAAAAACCCTCTTGGGAGATATAAAAGCCCTTTCTGGAGAAATAAAAGAACTAAAATCTAACCAAGTTGAAATAAAAAAAGTTATTAATGGGGTGCAATAAAAAAATGGAGGCTCTCAAGGCTAGGATAAATGAGGCAGAAGAAAGAATTAGTGATATAGAAGACCAAATGACAGAGAATAAAGAAGCTGAGCAAAAGAGGGACAAACAGCTACTGGACCATGAGGGGAGGATTTGAGAGATAAGTGACACCATAAGATGAAACAACATTAGAATAATTGGGATTCCAGAAGAAGAAGAAAGAGGGGAGCAGAAGGTTTATTGGAGAGAATTTCCCTAATATGGCAAAGGGAACAAGCATCAAAATCCAGGAGGCACAGAAAACCCCCCTCAAAATCAACAAGAATAGGTCCACACCCCATCACCTAATAGTAAAATTTACAAATCTTAGTGACAAAGAGAAAATCCTGAAAGCAGCCCGGGAAAAGAAGTCTGTAACATAAAATGGTAAAAATATTAGATTGGCAGCAGACTTATCCACAAAGACCTGGCAGGTCAGAAAGAACTGGCATGATATATTCAGAGCACTGAATGAGAAAAACATGCAGCCAAGAATACTATATCCAGCTAGGCTATCATTGAAAATAGGAGGAGAGATAAAAAGCTTCCAGGACAAATAAAAACTGAAAGAATTTGCAAACATCAAACCAGCTCTACAGGAAATATTGAAAGGGGTCCGCTAAGCAAAGAGAGAACCTAAAAGTAGTAGATCAGAAAGGAACAGAGACAATATACAGTAACAGTCACCTTATAGGCAATACAATGGGACTAAATTCATATCTCTCAATAGTTACCCTGAACGTTAATGTGCTAAATGTCCCAATCAAAAGACACAGGGTATCAGAATTGATTAAAAAAAAAAAACCCATCTATATGTTGCCTACAAGAAACTAATTTCAGACCTGAAGACACCTCGAGATTTAAAGTGAGGAGTGGAAAACTATTTACCATGCTAATGGACATCAGAAGAAAGCAGGGGTGGCAATCCTTAGATCAATTAGATTTTTTTAAAGGTTTTTTTTTAAATTTATTTATTTGGCAGACAGAAATCACAAGTAGGCAGAGAGGCCGGCAGAGAGAGAGGGGGATGCAGGCTCCCTGCTGAGCAGAGAGCCTGATGTGGGGCTCGATCCCAGGACCCTGAGATTATGACCTGAGCCGAAGGCAGAGGCTTTAACCCACTGAGCCACCCAGGTGCCCCAGATCAATTAGATTTTAAGCCAAAGACTGTAATAAGAGATGAGGAAGGACACTATATCATACTCAAAGGATCTGTCCAACAAGAAGATCTAACAATTTTAAATATCTATGCCCCTAATGTGGGAGCAGCCAACTATAAAAACCAATTAATAACAAAATCAAAGAAACACATCAACAATAATACAATAATAGTATGGGACTGGGGCGCCTGGGTGGCTCAGTGGGTTAAAGCCTCTGCCTTCAGCTCGGGTCATGATCCCAGGGTCCTGGGATCAAGCCCCACATCGGGCTCTCTGCTCAGCAGGGAACCTGCTTCCCTTCCTCTCTCTGCCTGCCTTTCTGCCTACTTGTGATCTCTGTCTTTCAAATAAATAAATAAAATCTTTAAAAAAAAATAGTATGGGACTTTAACACTCCCCTCACTGAAATGGACAGATCATCCAAGCAAAAGACCAACAAGGAAATAAAGGCCTTAAATGACACACTGGACCAGATGGACATCACAGATATATTAAGAACATTCCATTCCAAAGCAACAGAATACGCATTCTTCTCTGGTGCACATGGAACATTCTCCAGAATAGATCACATCCTGGGTCCTAAATCAGGTCTCAACCAGTATCAAAGGATTGGGATCATTCCCTGCATATTTTCAGACCACAGTGCTCTGAAGCTAGAACTCCATCACAAGAGGAAATTTGGAAAGAACCTAAATACATGGAGACTAAACAGCATCCTCCTAAGAATGAATGGGTCAACCAGGAAATTAAAGAATTGAAAAAAACAACTGTTCAAAATCTGTGGGACACAGTAAAGGCAGTCCTGAGAGGAAAATATATAGCAGTACAAGCCTTTCTCAAGAAACAAGAAAGGTCTCAAGTACACAACCTAAGCCTACACCTAAAGGAGCTGGAGAAAGAACAAGAATGAAACCCTAAACCCAGCAGGAGAAGAGAAATCATAAAGATCAGAGCAGAAATCAATGAAATAGAAACAACAACAACAAAAAAACCACGATAGAACAAATCAATGAAACTAGGAGCTGGTTCTTTAAAAGAATTAATAAGATTCTTGGCCAGACTTATCATAAAGAAAAGAGAAAGGACCCAAATAAATAAAATCATGAATGAAAGAGGAGAGATCACAACTAACACCAAAGAAATACAAACAATTATAAGAATATACTATGAGCAACTCTACGCAAACAAATTTGACAATCTGGAAGAAATGGATGCATTCTAGACACACATAAACTACCACAACTGAACCAGGAAGAAATAGAAAACCTGAACAGACCAATAACCAGTAAGGAGATTGAAACAGTCATTAAAAATCTCCAAACAAACAAAAGCCCAGGGCCAGAAGGCTTCCCAGGGGAATTAGACCAAACATTTAAAGAAGAACTAATTCCTATTCTCCTGAAACTGTTCAGAAAAATAGAAATGGAAGGAAAACTTCCAAACTCATTTTATGAGGCCAGCATCACCTTGATCCCAAAGCCAGACAAGGATCCCATCAAAAAAGAGAACTACAGATCAATATCCTTGATGAACACAGATGCGAAAATTCTCACTAAAATACTAGCCAATAGGATTCAACTGTACATTAAAAGGATTATTCACCATGACCAAGTGGGATTTATTCCAGTGTTGCAAGGTTGGTTCAACATCCGCAAATCAGTGTGATACAACACATTAATAAAAGAAAGAACAAGAACCATAGGATACTCTCAATAGATGATGAAAAATCATTTGACAAAGTACAGCATCCCTTCCTGATCAAATTCAAAGTGTAGGGATAGAGGGCACATACTTCAATATTATCAAAGCCATCTTTGAAAAACCCTCTGCTAATGTCATTCTCAATGGAGAAAAACTGAAAGCTTTTCTGCTAAGGTTCAGGAACACGGCAGGGATGTCCATTATCACCACTGCTATTCAACATAGTACTAGAAGTCCTAGCCTCAGCAATCAGACAACAAAAGGAAATTAAAGGCATCCAAATCAGCAAAGAAGAAGTCAAGCTATCACTCTTCACAGATGATATGATACTATATGTGGAAAACCCAAAAGACTCCACTCCAAAGCTGCTAGAATTTCTACAGGAATTCAGTAAAGTGTCAGGATATAAAATCAATGCACAGAAATCAGTTGCATTTCTCCACACCAACAACAAGACAGAAGAAAGAGAAATTAAGGAGTCAGTCCCATTTACAATTGCACCCAAACCTATAAGATACCTAGGAATAAACGTAACCAAAGAGGCTAAGAATCTATACTCAGAAAACTATAAAGTACTCATGAAAGAAATTGAGGAAGACACAAAGAAATGGAACAATATTCCATGCTCATGGATTGGAAGAACAAATATTGTGAAAATGTCTATGCAACCTAAAGCAATCTACACATTTAATGCAATTCCTATCAAAGTACCATCCATTTTTTTCAAAGAAATGGAATAAATAATCCTAAAATTTATATGGAACCAGAAAAGACCTCGAAGAGCCAAAGGAATACTGAAAAAGAAAGCCAATTTGGTGAGTGCTGTGAAGTGTGTAAACCTGGTGATTCACAGACCTGTACCCCTGGGGATAAAAATATATGTTTATAAAAAATAAAAAGTTTAAAAAAAAAAAGAAAAGAAAAAGAAAGCCAAAGTTGGTGGCATCACAATTCCGGACTTCAAGCTCTATTACAAAACTGTAATCATCAAGACAGCATGGTACTGGCACAAAAACAGACACATAGATCATTGGAACAGAATAGAAAGCCCAGAAATAGATCCTCAACTCTATGGTCAACTAATCTTCAACAAAGCAAGAAAGAATGTCCAATGGAAAAAAGACAGCCTCTTCAATAAATGGTGCTGGGAAAATTGGACAGCCACATGCAGAAAAATGAAATTGGAACATTTCCTTACAACACACACAAAAATAGACTCAAAATGGATAAAGGACCTCAATGTACGAAAGGAATCCATCAAAATCCTTAAGGAGAACACAGGCAGCAACCTCTTTGACCTAAGCCACAGCAACATCTTCCTAGGAACATCGCCAAAGGCAAGGGAAGCAAGGACAAAAATGAATTATTGGGATTTCATCAAGATCAAAAGCTTTTGCACAGCAAAGGAAACAGTTAACAAAACCAAAAGACAACTGACAGAATGGGAGAATATATCTGCAAACGACATCAGATAAAGGGCAAGTGTCCAAAATCTATAAAGAACTTAGCAAACTCAACACCCAAAGAACAAATAATCCAATCAAGAAGTGGGCAGAAGGCATGAACAGACATTTCTGCAAAAAAGACATCCAGATGGCCAACAGACACATGAAAAAGTGCTCCATATCACTCAGCATCAGGGAAATACAAATCAAAACCACAATGAGATATCACCTCACACCAGTCAGAATGGCTAAAATCAACAAGTCAGGAAATGACAGATGCTGGCGAGGATGCGGAGAAAGGGGAACCCTCCTACACTGTTGGTGGGAATGCAAGCTGCTGCAAACACTCTGGAAAACAGCATGGAGGTTCCTCAAAATGTTGAAAATAGAACTGCCCTATGACCCAGCAATTGCACTACTGGGTATTTACCCTAAAGATACAAATGTAGTGATCCAAAGGGGCATGTGCTCCCGAATGTTTATAGCAGCAATGTCCACAATAGCCAAACTATGGAAAGAACCTAGATGTCCATCAACAGATGAATGGATCAAGAAGATGTGGTATATATACACAATGGAATACTATGCAGCCATCAAAAGAAATGAAATCTTGCCATTTGCGACAACATGGATGGAACTAGAGGGTATCATGCTTAGCGAAGTAAGTCAATTGGAGAAAGACAACTATCATATGATCTCCCTGATATGAGGAAGTGGAGATGCAACATGGGGGGTTAAGGGGGTAGGAGAAGAATGAATGAAAGAAGATGGGATTGGGAGGGAGACAAACCATAAGTGACTCTTAATCTCACAAAACAAACTGAGGGTTGCTGGGGGAAGGGGGTTTGGGAGAGGGGGTGGATTTATGGACATTGGGGAGGGTATGTGCTATGGTGAGTGCTGTGAAGTGTGTAAACCTGGCAATTCACAGACCTGTACCCCTGGGAATAAAAATACATGATAAGTTTATAAAAAATAAAAAATAATAATAAAAAACAAAAATAAAATATCCACTATAACATGCAGCAGTAAACTTTGCTGCCTTTAAATTGTCAGCAATTTTTACTTAATTCATATGTTTCCATAACAGAATCAGGAAAAAAAAAAAGCCCCAGATAATTTTAAGACAATTAAGTCAATGGTTTGGAATATTATTTGTAGATTCATTGGACACAGTGGATTGGGTCATGGAGATGGAAATAATGTACAGTTTTAAACAGAGCTTGCAAATGCCTAAGAACACCAAGCATTGTCTTTAAATGGAATACATGACATGATATGGCTGGTTTCCTCATTTTGTCTCCCCATCTCATGTCTGCCAGGACTTTTCCCAAACCCTCTCCACTAATACATTAAAAATTGAGATTTATGGAGTGAAATCATCTAGAGGATTAAGATATTACACTATAATCATGCCCATACAATTTAGTTAGCCAGAAGTAGAGGAGGTATGACAAGATTTTCTGAGACAAGCAGGGAAAAGTTAGGGTACCTCTTAAAGACAGATATGTTGCACTCTTCAGGAAAAACTTCACCTGTGGTCTTTCTGTTGGCCTTGTCTTACAACCCAGAGTTCATGTGGCCCTGTTTCCCCATTTGTTCATGACTCAGGTTTGATCTCTAAGCTCTCTGGGGAACATACATTTATTCAATATTTCTCTGCCGTAGCTCTGAGACTGCATGCATGCAGCAACAGCATTAGTAAGCAGAATAAATATGTAAGCCATTTCTGTATATTAACTCTAAGTTGAAAAATATATGCTTTTATAATGAACAAAACAAAAAACAAAACAAAAATTTCTAAGAAGGCTCACTAAAGTCACTACAGTTGTCTATCCCTCTGTATTTTTTCAATTAACACATACCAAAACACAATTAGTATTATGAGCTTATGAGTGTTTATAGTAAAAGGTATCCTAAGAAATGGAGAACAGTAGGGATTGCCCATTTTAAATGATTTCTGTTAATACAACTAAAACACAATGACTAAAAATTCCCACACTCCATTAATGTTCTACTTACTAGAATAGTATTTCAAATAAGTACATCCTGCTACAAACCCTTGAACCATTCTTTATTTTTTGATATAGCAAGATTTGAGCTCCATATGCAGAGAAACAAAGGATATAGATAGATATCTATAAGGATATAGATAAATAATCTGTAGGCTTAGATTTACTATCAAAACTCTCTTCCAAAATAGTAAAATGTGCCAGTCCAGTGGCAGAAAATAAATTTCATTTTGCTTGGTAATACCAGTCAAAGGCCATTCACTGCTTGGAGTACCATTCAGAAAATGATCTAAGGTACTATCCTTGCTCACCAGGTGAAGAATGCCATAATCAGTTAGCAATGTATCATGGTCTGGGAATGGGAAACAGAGAAATGCCTGCCACATATTTAGCATTGTAGACCATATTTTACCTTGTGTCTGAATTGCTACAATAGTTTCTGAGCTGGCACCATTGCTCCAACCAATTCATCTTTTAAATTAGTCATCTTCCAACTCTGGATTGGCTATTATACAGCTCTCAACCAAATTATTTCAACGGATTCTGTGATGCCATCAGAATTTGAGCTCATCCTATGCATCTAATCTTATATTATCACTCCTCCACCTAGTATCTCTAACACTTGCCAGCATGATCATCAGGCTCTTTAACATACTACACTCATTATTCCTTCCTTTGGCAAGTACTAGTACTTCCCACGTGAAATACCCCCTCTTTTCTATTGATTGTAATCCAAACTTTCTATTCTAATTAGATTCTTTATGCAGTTTATCCAATTAATAGAAATAAAACAGTGGGGAATTTACTGTAGGGAAATATGTACACTAAAATTAACATTGTAACTTGGAAGGCTCTAACAACTGAGGAAGCTCTAGAAATTGGCAGTTCTCTCCATTTATCTATTTATCTCTCATGAGTTATAATGGTCTCTCTATGTCTCACATCTACTTTCAACATCATCCTGCTGATTTACTCTTTTTTGTTTTTTCTGTCAAATAGGCTTTTCTGTTTCCTCAGAGTTTCTGCCCCCTTACATTTTCTGTTCCTTATATGTTTGCCCTGGAAATGGCCATTATGACCTCGGCCGTTATGACCTCCTTTGCTGTCCTATAGATCAAAACCTCTACTACTAATAATATCAATCTCTCTGTATTGCTTAAGTGAAAATTCAGAGTCCAGGGATCTGGTTGACCCAGCCCATCTTTTTGTATTAGCCCACAATAAAATAAGTCACTCAACAGTCTATGGTTTCATCGTGGATCAGAAAGCCAACCAAGTGGCCAAGTAAGGTGAGGGACAGAGGGGGCATAAAGTACAAAATATTGCTGGGCTAGTTCCTCTTACAGGCTATGAGGGCAAGCAGACAATGAGACTAAAACTGCCAACTCTTCTTCCTTTCCCATCTAGCTCCAGTCCCTTTTCTTCTATGAAGGTTCTATGAACCCTTTTCATCTTTCTTGTAGAGATGAGAGGGTAATCTCCCTTCTGAGAATTTCTATACAATGGAGAGTCAATATCACTTATTAGGTTTTAGAATATGTACTTACAGATTATTCTTAATTTTAATAGATCCATAGTTTAATCAGACATTAAGTACAAGAGCCATGTCATAGTTTTTGTTTGATTTCAATTTGATTTTGTAATTATTCATAATAGCTAACACAATGTTGGCTACTCAGCAAATAGCTAATACATTTATTAATAGTAAAACTGTGGAATTTACAATGGGATTATATTCTAAGAATAAGGGAAAAAAGAAGCATTCTCATCTCAAAGCAATTGCATAAGTCAAGATATTGAGCAGATGGGTGTATAATTAATTATTCTATAGGTAGATTTTACTATTCATTTTTTCTTTCCTAGGAAATTACAAGAGTCAGTTTAAAGAAACCTGAAAAATTCCATTTGAAGAGATTTCCCCTGGGGTTAATTTATGCCAGATTATGTGAAATGATTTGTGTTTTCATTTAGACAGCCTAATTCCAAAGGTAGTGACATGATTATTTTAGTGACATAAAAAAAGATCCAATAGTTTTCATAGTAGAAAGTTCTTATCTATTATATAGCTTAAGTATAGAATCAGTATGTTACATGATAAAAAGAGGAATTATTTTTTTAATTGTATTCACTTACTTAAATTCAATTACTTAACATATAGTGTATTATTAGTTTCAGTTAGAGTTCAGTGATTCATTTACTTAAATTCAATTAATTAACATATAGTGTATTATTAGTTTCAGAGTTAGAGTTCAGTAATTCATCAGTGCTCATTACATGATGTGCCCTCCTTAATGCCCATCACCCAGTTACCCCATTTCCACCCACCTCCCTCCCAGCAACCCTCAGTTTGTTTCCTATAGTTGAGTTTCTAAAGGTTTCTCTCCCTTGTAATTTCATCTTATTTTCCCTCCCTTTCCTTATGATCCTCTGTTTTGTTTCTTAAGTTCCACATATGAGTGGAATAATATATTTGTCTTTCTCTGACTTATTTTGCTTAACATAATACCATCTAGCTCAAGCCACATCATTGCAAATGGTAATATTTCACTTTTGATGGCTGAGTAATATTCCATTGTATATAGTATTCCTCTGTGTGTGTCTCTGTGTGTGTATACACATACGTACTATGCCATCTTTATCCATTTATCAAAAAAATTGCTAGATCTCATACAGGAATTCAGTGAAGTCCAGGATATAAAATTAATACACAAAAATCAATTGCATTTCTATACACTAACAATGAGACAGAAGAAAGAGAAACTAAGGAGTCATCCCATTTACAATTGCACCAAAGACCAAAAGATACCTAGGAATATACCTAACCAAAGAGGTAGAGGATCTGTGCTCTGAAAACTATAAAAGAGGCATTTGACTACCTAACTTATACTTTGTTAATGATGAAAAGCAGGAAAATTGCTCAAAATTTTGTCTCCAGACAAATACTTCTCTGTGTTCCAAGTAAGTATACCCAACTGTTTAATTTATATTCTTTTTAGATGTCTCAATGGCACCTCAAAAGTAAAAACAAATACCTGATACTCTTCTTTTGCCTCCACAACCTAGTCTTATTTAAGTGCCACTTAAACTTCCAAGATGGATATCACCATCTATTCAGATCAGCACTCTCTCTCCCTTACCACATATATTCAATCCATCACCAAGTCCACTTAAATATCTCTACAGTCCATCTACTAATTTCTATGTCTACCACTACCCTAACTTATTAATTGGTCTAATCCTCAGCTATTCTTCTCTCCTTCCAGACTGCTTTCCACACTCAGAACAAGTTGTTTGAAAGAAAATCTGATTATATCTTCCCTTTGCTAAAGTCTTTAGTGCCTTCCTGTAACATTTGGGATAAAGGCAAAATCTGTTAATATGCTCATGGAGACTTCCGATGACCTCATCCATACGTACACCTACCCCTCAGACTCTCATATTCACCACGCTCCCTCCTCACATAAGTATTACCACATGTTGATTCTCCCTTTGGTTAGTTAAGTTCTAATCATCTTTATTTCAGCTCAAATATAATTTCTGAACCACCAGACTGAGGTTTTGTCAAACTATTTCAAAGTATTACATGTATTTATATGGTCTTTCAGTTAATATCTGGTTGACTTAGTTTACCAAACTATAACTCCATAAGGGCAGGGGCCATGACTGTTTTGCTTTCCATAGTATCTTCAGTGTAGAGCGCAGTCCTGAACTGGCACATTTTAGGTGCTCAAAAATGTTTTAATAAGTGAACTGACAAACTGCTGTCTGAATTTGAGGTTTTACAGTGTGTCCTAAAGGGAGTTTCATTAATTCTAGTCATATCCATCAAGTGATTTTGTGAGTCTTATTTAGGTAGCAAACTTAAGGATTTAAGCAGAAGAGCTTTAGGACTTTGAAACAAATAAGGCTAATTTTAGACAACCATGTAGGTTTTTTTTTAAATTTATTTATTTGACAGACAGATCACAAGTGGGCAGAGAGGCAGGCAGAAACAGAGAGAGGGGGAAGCAGGCTCCCCGCTGAGCAGAGAGCCTGATGCAGGGCTCAATCCCAGAACCCTGGGATCATGACCTGAGCTGAAGGAAGAGGCTTTAACCCACTGGGCCACCCAGGCGCCCTATGATGGCTAATTTTATGTGTCAACTTGGCTACACCATAGTGCCCAAATATTTGGTCAAATATTATTCTGGATGTTTCTGAGAAGATGGTTTTTGGTTCAGATTAGCACTTAAATTTGTAGATTTCAATAAAGTAGATTATCTTCTATAATGTGAATAGGCCTCACCTAATTAGTTAAAGGCCTTCATAGAACAAAGACTGACATCCTTGAGTAAAAAAGAATTCTGCCAATGGACTGCATTTGCATTCAGGTTGCAGCTCTTCCCTGGGTCTCCAGTCTGCCCTCTCCACTACAGATTTTGGACTTGCCTCCACAATCATGTGAGCTGATTCCTTAAAATAATTTATCTGGAGAACCCTAACTAATATAGAAGGTAAAGTAAAATCAACAAAAAGTTCTATTTTAAGAAAAGTTGAATGCAGTAGAACCTTTTTTCCCTCAGAATTACATGAGCCTGCATTTGTTTTTATTTTTTTAACTGACATAAGTTGCTTATACAATGAAATCACATAATCTCATGAGATTTAATGTTGATATCAAAGAACACAAGCTTTATTAATATGTATTATATACCCCCTACATAATAAAGATGACCATATTTTATTAAACTTGGGAGAAATTCCCTCTAACTTCCCTCAGGTCATTTTTTTTTTCCCCAAGATTTATTTATTTATTTGAGAGAGAGAGCAAGAGAGAGTACAGCAAGGGGAGAGGGAGAGGGAGAGAACCCTCAAGCAGACTCCTCATTGAGTGCAGAGCCCGACAAGGGGCTTGATGAGAGGCTCAATCCCAGGACCCTGAGATCATGACCTCAGCAGAAACCAAGAGTCAGATGCTTAAACAACTGAGCTACCTCCCAGAGTTCTCCCAAGTCTTATGCCAGTTTCTGTTTCAACACTGATGTAGAAATACAGGAGAATGAAAGAAGAGCAGAAATAAGCAGAGTTAATCTACATAGTTTTACTATGTAGCAGAAATGTAACCCTACTACACCATTCTCCTAAGTGTTCCACATTTCAAACTCTGGTGCTCTTGGGTTCTTCATACTAGCTTTCCCTAGCCACCTACTACTCAGTATCTATAGTTAATTCAAATACCCAGACCTTTTCTTACCTGCTACTCTTTAGTTGTATCATATTCATTCTGTACTTGAACAGTTAGGATAAGAAACAAATTGAAGATCTTTACATTTTTCCCTACCAAATTTCATTTTAATAGTTTCAGTCTATAAGTTCAGACTCTTATGGTCTCTTGAGATTCTGAATCTGAGCTATCCTTCCACACACTTAATTATTGTGTCATGAATATCCCCACCCCAATCATTAATAAAAAGTACACAGAGTCATCTTAAAGGAAACCTCTCTCTCTAGGTTAATATCAACTCTTTCTCTTTCTCTAGGATCATTCAACCACTTAACTTATATTTTCATTTAGTTCTAATATCTCATTCCTATCCCAAAGCCTATCCACATCGTTAATCCAGTACCCTGCAATATTACATTTATTTATTCGTCTGTGGAACTGTGTAGATTGTATAGAAACTGACCTTATATCTTGTATTAGTCTCTAGTAATTAATTTCCCTCTCTCAATCAACAATTGCCATATTATCAACACATTAGTAAAAGAAGGGAAATCTTCACTTTAAACATCTAAGAATAAAATAGCAGCAATACTACCACTTACAATTTGCAAAATGTTTTCAATTATTATTATCCTCATCAACATCATAAGCATCCTCTTCATTTGACATGCAAATTACCGAACACTTTGTTATTATTACTGCCATTTAAAAAATGAGTAAACTGAAGTTCTTTAATAATTAGTTGACTTATCCAGAGTCACAAAGAAAATAAGTGGGAACAGAATACAGACCATCTGACTTAGAGTTTCTTTTTATTGTACATTAAACTGGATCACTAGGCAAAACATTTTGTAGATGAATACATAAGATTAATATGAGTTTTTAAGTGACAGATTAAGATAACATCAAGCGAGGGGCACCTGAATGGCTCAGTTGGTTAAGCTTTGCCTTTTGCTCAGGTCATGATCTCAGGGTCCTGGGATGAAGCCCTGCATTTGGCTTCCTGCTCGGCAGGGAGTTTTCTTCTCCCTCTCCCTCTGCCCTGTCCCCTTCTTGTACTCTTTCTCTCTCTCTCTTTTTCAAATAAATAAATAACATCTTTTAAAAAAAGATGCCATGAAGCCATTCAAAATTAATCTACCTTTTCCACAACTTTTACAAAAATGTATCTATTAAGCCTAAAACTTATACTAATAGAATATTAGTTTAAACCTCAATTGAAAGAAAATACATCATGGTCATTTCTGTATATACTGTCTTGTGACAAAAAAATATTTAAAAATCTAAAAAATAAATCTAAAATCTTTAAAACTGTTAAGTCCATGGGTATCTTAATCTTGCTTTGGAAATTCATCTTATTATTATCTTATTATCTTATTATTGCTTAAAAAGCAATCTAAATAATTGCTTTTTAAAGACAAAGGTCGATATTGAGTAAAAAGATGTTGTATTTTTAAGGTCCAAAGTCAACATGTACCCTTTGGGTGAGTCTTTAATACAGAGATTAAATTAATTTCCCTTTTACATTTCTGATCAAAATTTAGAAATGGCCTGGGTATCATTTTTCTGATTGCTTATAGAAACATTTTCAATTGCCACTACTGTCATATGCCAAATTGTATTTGATTTATGAAAGCTAAGCCTCAGGATATAGTTCAATTATATAGATTACAGAATACCAAAAATCTGGATAGTTAGAAAAACTCCCAGAGATTAATCCATTTAAAATAACTATTCTGGGTGTTATACACAACTAATGAATCATTGAAAACTACATCAAAAACTAAAGATGGGGCTCCTGGGTGGCTCCATGGTTAGGTGTCTGCCTTCAACTCAGATCATGATCCCAGGGTCCTGGGATCGAGCCCTGCTTTGGGATCCCTGTTTATTTCTCCCTCTCCCACTCCCACTGCTTGTGTTCCTCTCTTGCTGTGTCTCTCTCTGTCAAATAATACAAAAAAAAAAGGATGTACTATATGTTAGCTAACTGAACATAATATAAATAAAAGATAAAAATATGTTCATTTAATAAACAAGGTAAGATAATTTTGAGACAAAATAATAAAACAAAATAAAATAACTATTCTCCTTCAGTTTGACATAGAATGGGAAAAAACCTTGGTTATGTCTAGAGATGAGTACCAAATCATACTAAACTTTATATTTCACCAAATTAAGTGATAGCAAATCTAGACATGTCAAATGGATATGCATTGCAACTCTCTGATGAATCAGTCTGACATTTTGCCACTTTGTACACTGCCTGAACTCTGCAGGGAGGATGGCTAGCTAAGTATGCTTGAGTCTGCTGAGTTAATCTAAAATGCAAGATGAGGACAGAGGAAATAACTTACCACTGCCTCCATTAAACCACAATTACTAGTACCTTCATGGACCTTCTTTTCAATATTGACAATTTGTTTCTCTTAATCTCTCTTTCCAGTTTAAGATTCCTAACTCTCTTTAACTTCCACTTGGGAATATGCTTCTAATATCTTCCTATCTTGTTTACTCTATTGATTTCTAACTTCTCAATAACTTGGTATTTTGGCCCAACTCCTGATTATATTTTTGTTCTGTAGTTTAATATTGGTATTCTTTACCCTGGACTAGTTACTGTGGTCATGATGACTCTGCCATAGTTGCTTGGCAGAAGTCTCTTACTCTGATTAGCTGTTGTTTCAGCAAAAACTATTTTTTTTGAAACTCTTAAAACTTTTTTATTTATTAAAATAGAGTTTACACACAATATTACATTTGTGTTAGGTTACCACATTCCACAACTCTATACCTCTATGCTTACCACAACCGTAACTACTGTCACCATACAACACTACCAGCACAATCTCTTGATGCTAACTGATGGTTATTAAGTGAAAAGTACATTCACCTCAACTTGTTCAGGGAGAGGATGGAATCTCTTTAGGGTTGTAAACTCTAAAGTTATATTTGACATTAAGGAATTGCTGCCTGTTAGCATTTTATTTTATTCCATTTACTTAAACACATACAGTTGTAATATGAAAGAAAAACATTTGAGTTTGCACATTTTCCTTAGCTATATAATTAATGAAGTCAGCAACAAATGTTAGGCACAGATAACAAAAGGAAATTGTAAGAAATTTTTCATTGAACATCCTTAAAGTGGTTAGCAATTCATCCATCTTCTGAAAGGGTATGGACTGTGGCAAGAGTGAATTGATAATGTTATAAATTTCCTCCCAGCATTTTGGTTCTATTGTTATATTTGTTTTGTCAGTGGAAATAGTCTGGTGTATATAAATCAGATTGCCATTGCTGTCCATTTTGGTAAAGCATACACATTATAATTCATTTCTCATCACAAATTGAAGGTGTATAGAAAACAAAATCAATGAAAAAAACATTCAAGCAGATCTTCTACTTATAACTAAGTAAACAACCATTATTACAAAGAACAAAGTACTTGTACCCAAGAGATTCATGCAACAATACACAGCCAGAGTCAACTTTGGATTTTTAAGGAAAATCATATGAAGGACTGTTTCTGTCTTCTGCATAGATAGGAAAATAATTTGATGTTTCAAAATACAGAGTTCCCAAGATAACTATCCAGCAAAGTGTCAAAAGATAACTTCTTAATTATTTTTAACTTAGTCATTTTTACATGCGTTTATGGCTAAAAGGTTCAAGGACAAGTGATTGTGTCACATTCAGCTCTATTTTTATATCAGATAGATAACTAAATATAATGTTTATTGAATAACTAAATGATCATCCAACTGATAAAAAATAAAAACATAATCGAGTTATTAGTGAACTACCCTATCTTCATCACCCCAGGCATCCCGGTGAATATCCAAAACACTATTTGATAATGTTGCCACCACCAAGAACTTTCCCTAGTCACAAGAATACCTTTGTTCAGATGAGCAACTCTACTTAACAGTGTACATCACCAATTTAGTCTCCCTTCATTCACAATTAATTTAAGATTTCTAAGATTAGTCCTGAGTGACCCTTAGTACATTTCTTTTGGCTCCCACTTGAGTCCACTTGTCTCATACTTTTGATTGCCCCTCTTCATTTCATTCTAACATGGCCGTTGTAATCCTACAACACACAAAGCCTATGAAGTTTCACAGCCACTGAAACTTATAAAATATTGTAGGACTAAGCATTATCTTGAAGTCAGGCTATTTTTCAGAAGCATGTTCCTAGAGGTTAAAGTCTATTGTGTGAAAGTTCAAAGGGATTTTTTTCTTAAATTAATAGGTAGTAGTTGCGTCATTGTCTTTCCAAGTAGGCCTTTACCTTGCTCCCCTTAATTCTCCATGTGAACCCTAGGTTCCCTTGTTTGGTTCCTGCTTCCAGATTCTGTGGAACCAGAGGAGACACAACTTTTCTGTTTTTCTGTGTAATATACCTGTGCAAACCCTAACAGTGGGCAGCTTTTCCTATCCTTTGGCAATCTCTGCTAAGAATCCCCCTCTCCATTTTTTCTACTGATTGTTCTTCCTTTACAAAGGACACTGGAAGGATAACCGTGAGTGAATTGTGTCAGGGCTTCTTTTCACTCACCTGAAAGCAGGTGGTGTTTCCAGCTCTAAAATCCATAAGTCTGTGATTCCTTCAACCACACTCTCAGTCTTCATGAGAGTTGACAACTGCTATATTTCTCTGGAAAACTGCAAAAGAAATGACAAACTGAAGGTTACTAGGAGATGTGAATGGCTGCTTTTTCACCTCTCATGCTTTAGAACTTTTATCTTGAGCCTAAAAGCCATAAAGACAAAAGAGAACAATAATTGCACATAAAATGAGAGCCATAAAATCCAAGCTGAATTGTAGCTTCTAGCTCCCTCCGACCTTAGTTATACAACATATATCAGATGAAACTGTGCTTTGTGAGCCAGGAAGTAAGACAAATGTCCTGTCAGAAAGTTAGAATATTTGAAATTGTAACTGTCTCTGAAAATCCAACTTCATGAGAAATATAAGACATGCATTGTTTTCTCTATTTTTCTGATGAGAAAATGGAAGCCTAGAAGGAGGAGAGGTAGCCTAAGGCAAACAGATCCAAGGTGGTATAGAACATGGGCCCAGTCTCGTAGACCTGCGTTCTTTCAACTGTAAGTTTAGTTTGTGCTTCCTCTGAACACATCTTGAAAACTAGATAGCTAATGAACTTCCAAGTCACATCTCTACTTCCCATATTCATTAAAATTTCTAAAGCAGAATGCATAATTATATTATGGAAATAATTAACATTATGTGAGAAAAAAATCATTACTCTCAAAGTTTCAATCAGCAATAACTGTGCCTCAGATAAACTTCATGAGCTGTTATACTGCCACTGAGAAAGATAGATACATTCAAATTTGATGTCAGGGAAGAAGCTGATATAAAAACCACTTGAATCAGAGAAATTTGAGAGTGGACATGTTAATACAGAAATTTATTAGTTCCACAACTTTTGTATGATTTGAGTGACCTGAATTAACTGCATAGTTTCTTTTCAAAAACCCAACTTTACTCATGCATTCCACTTGACAAAATTTCTTGCACCATGATGAACACCTCTACTTATCCTTACATTCGATGATACATACATTCTGGTTGTTTGCAAACAACATGCAATTTTAATGTCTTTCACCAGAATTACTTTGTTGCCTAGGCAGAAGGGGGGACTATCACATTAAGAAAGAAAAAGGATAGAATGTTCTTGACCAAAGGCAGTACAAATCAATCCACAATGTTTAGCAGAACTGAACTACTAACAACTAACAACTAAGAGTTGATAGGGACTCAAATGGTCAACAAATCCTGTTGATGGTCACTTGTTCATACTTTGATCATGTGAATAACTCTTCTGCAGTCTGTCTGTAATGGTCTGCCAGTACATTTACACTCATCATCCTTTGAGACAGTCACACATGTCTCCAAGACCACTGTGGCTAGAGTCTGGAGTGTCACCTATGGCAGCAGCACAGGAAAAAGCGGACTAAGTGGAACACAGCTGTGAGCTTGACCTTATCAGCATCTTAAGCTTGTGCCTACATAGTACAGATCCATGGTAATCATTATGTCAGTAAAGAAATAGGAGAACAAAGCAAATTCTTTATATTTTTGTATCACACTTTGGATTGCAAATGGTAGATGAGGAAATGATGTGAGAAGTAGTGATAATAAGTGTTGATTATTATTTCAAGAAATGTATTGATGAAAAGAAGAAGAGGGGAGCAACACTCCCAGACAGAAGCAGAGTTAAGGGAAGGTTAGGGGAGTTAGGGTGGGAAAGATTAACATGCTCGGTGGCTAATGATGGATGGAAAGATCAGTGAAGCTGAAAGTACAAAAGAGAGACAGAGATTGATAATGTCTAATGGCTAACAGACACATAAAAAAGTGTTCCACATCACTCGGCATCAGAGAAATACAAATCAAAACCACAGTGAGATACCACTTCACACCAGTCAGAATGGCTAAAATTAACAAGTCAGGAAACGACAGATGTTGGCAAGGATGCGGAGAAAGGGGAACCTTTCTACACTGTTGGGAATGCAAGCTGGTGCAGCCACTCTGGAAAACAGTATGGAGGTTCCTCAAAAAGTTGAAAACAGAGCTACCCTATGACCCAGCAATTGCACTATTGGGCATTTACAACAGATGAATGGATAAAGATGTGGTGTATATACACAACGGAAAACTATGCAGCCATCAAAGTGAAATCTTGCCATTTGCAATGATGTGAATGGAAGTAGAGGGTATTATATTAAGCAAAATAAGACAGAGAAAGAAAATTATCGTATGATCTCTCTGATATGAGGAATCTGAGAGGCAGGGCAGGGGGTTGTGGGGAGAATGGCAGAAAAATGAAACAAGTTGGGACCAGGGAGGGAGACAAACCATAAGAGACTCAATCTCAGGAGACAAACTGAGGGTTGCTGGAGGGGATGGGAGTGGTGGGGATAAAGTAGCTGGATTATGGACATTGAGATGAGTATGTGCTATGGTGAGTGCTGTGAATTGCATAAGACTAATGATTCACAGACCTGTATCCCTGAAGCAAATAATACATTTTATGTTAATAAAATTAAAAAAGAAATTGTTGTGGGACACAACAAAGGCAGTCCTGAGAGGAAAATATATAGCGGTACAAGCCTTTCTCAAGAAACAAGAAAGGTCTCAGGTACACAATCTAACCCTACACCTAAAGGAGCTGGAGAAAGAACAAGAAAGAAACGCTAAGCCTAGCAGGAGAAGAGAAATCATAAAGATCAGAGCAGAAATCAATGAAATAGAAACCAAAAAACAATAGAACAAATCAATGAAAGTAGGAGCTGGTTCTTTGAAAGAATTAATAAAATTGATAAACCCCTGGCCAGACTTATCAAAAAGAAAAGAGAAAGGACCCAAATAAATAAAATCATGAATGAAAGAGGAGAGATCACAACTAACACCAAAGAAATACAAACTATTATAAGAACATACTATGAGCAACTCTATGGCAATAAATTTGACAATCTGGAAGAAATGGATGCATTCCTAGAAACATATAAACAACCACAACTGAACCAGGAAGAAATAGAAAGCCTGAACAGACCCATAACCAGTAAGGAGATTGAAACAGTCATTAAAAATCTCCAAACAAACAAAAGCCCAGGGCCAGACGGCTTCCCGGGGGAATTCTACCAAACATTTAAAGAAGAACTAATTCCTATTCTCCTGAAACTGTTCCAAAAAATAGAAATGGAAGGAAAACTTCCAAACTCATTTTATGAGGCCAGCATCACCTTGATCCCAAAACCAGACAAGGATCCCACCAAAAAAGAGAGCTATAGACCAATATCCTTGATGAACACAGATGCGAAAATACTCAACAAAATACTAGCCAATAGGATTCAACAGTACATTAAAAAGATTATTCACCACGACCAAGTGGGATTTATTCCAGGGCTGCAAGGTTGGTTCAACATCCGCAAATCAGTCAATGTGATACAACACATCAATAAAAGAAAGAACAAGAACCATATGATACTCTCAATAGATGCTGAAAAAGCATTTGACAAAGTACAAACATCCCTTCCTGATCAAAACTCTTCAAAGTGTAGGGATAGAGGGCACATACCTCAATATCATCAAAGCCATCTATGAAAAACCCACCACAAATATCATTCTCAATGGAGAAAAACTGAAAGCTTTTCCGCTAAGGTCAGGAACACGGCAGGGATGTCCATTATCACCACTGCTATTCAACATAGTACTAGAGGTCCTAGCCTCAGCAATCAGACAACAAAAGGAAATTAAAGGCATCCAAATCGGCAAAGAAGAAGTCAAATTATCACTCTTCGCAGATGATATGATACTATATGTGGAAAACCCAAAAGACTCCACTCCAAAACTGCTAGAATTTATACAGGAATTCAGTAAAGTGTCAGGATATAAAATCAATGCACAGAAATCAGTTGCATTTCTCTACACCAACAGCAAGACAGAAGAAAGGGAAATTAAGGAGTCAATCCCATTTACAATTGCACCCAAAACCATAAGATACCTAGGAATAAACCTAACCAAAGAGACACAGAATCTATACTCAGAAAACTATAAAGTACTCATGAAAGAAATTGAGGAAGACACAAAGAAATGGAAAAATGTTCCATGCTCCTGGATTGGAAGAATAAATATTGTGAAAATGTCTATGCTACCTAAAGCAATCTACACATTTAATGCAATTCCTATCAAAGTACCATCCATCTTTTTCAAAGAAATGGAACAAATAATTCTAAAATTTATATGGAACCAGAAAAGACCTCGAATAGCTAAAGGGATATTGAAAAAGAAAGCCAACATTGGTGGCATCACAATCCCGGACTTCAAGCTCTATTACAAAGCTGTCATCATCAAGACAGCATGGTACTGGCACAAAAACAGACCCATAGATCAATGGAACAGAATAGAGAGCCCAGAAATAGACTCTCAACTCTATGGTCAACTAATCTTCGACAAAGCAGGAAAGAATGTCCAATGGAAAAAAAGACAGCCTCTTCAATAAATGGTGCTGGGAAAATTGGACAGCCACATGCAGAAAAATGAAATTGGAACATTTCCTTACACCACACACGAAAATAGACTCAAAATGGATGAAGGACCTCAATGTGCGAAAGGAATCCATCAAAATCCTTGAGGAGAACACAGGCAGCAACCTCTTCGACCTCAGCCGCAGCAACATCTTCCTAGGAACAACGCAAAAGGCAAGGGAAGCAAGGGCAAAAATGAACTATTGGGATTTCATCAAGATCAAAAGCTTTTGCACAGCAAAGGAAACAGTTAACAAAATCAAAAGACAACTGACAGAATGGGAGAAGATATTTGCAAACGACATATCAGATAAAGGACTAGTGTCCAGAATCTATAAAGACCTTAGCAAACTCAACACCCAAAGAACAAATAATCCAATCAAGAAATGGGCAGAGGACATGAACAGACATTTCTGCAAAGAAGACATCCAGATGGCCAACAGACACATGAAAAAGTGCTCCATATCACTCGGCATCAGGGAAATACAAATCAAAACCACAATGAGATATCACCTCACACCAGTCAGAATGGCTAAAATCAACAAGTCAGGAAATGACAGATGCTGGCGAGGATGCGGAGAAAGGGGAACCCTCCTACACTGTTGGTGGGAATGCAAGCTGGTGCAACCTCTCTGGAAAACAGCATGGAGGTTCCTCAAAATGTTGAAAATAGAACTGCCCTATGACCCAGAAATTGCACTATTGGGTATTTACCCTAAAGATACAAATGTAGTGATCCAAAGGGGCACGTGTACTCGAATGTTTATAGCAGCAATGTCCACAATAGCCAAACTATGGAAAGAACCTAGATGTCCATCAACAGATGAATGCATCAAGAAGATGTGGTATATATACACAATGGAATACTATGCAGCCATCAAAAGAAATGAAATCTTGCCATTTGCGACAACATGGATGGAACTAGAGCGTATCATGCTTAGCGAAGTAAGTCAATTGGAGAAAGACAACTATCATATGATCTCCCTGATATGAGGAAGTGGTGATGCAACATGGAGGCTTAAGTGGGTAGAAGAAGAATAAATGAAACAAGATGGGATTGGGAGGGAGACAAACCATAAGTGACTCTTAATCTCACAAAACAAACTGAGGGTTGCTGGGGGGAGGGGGTTTGGGAGAAGGGGGTGGTATTATGGACATTGGGGAGGGTATGTGTTTTGGTGAGTGCTGTGAAGTGTGTAAACCTGGTGATTCACAGACCTGTACCCCTGGGGATAAAAATATATGTTTATAAAAAATAAAAAATTATATTAAAAAAAAAGAAAAAAAATAAATTAAAAATTCACTTATAAATTTTACAAATATCTCATCTGCACTTTACCACTGCCTTACACTAGATAGGGTGGCATTATTATGCCCCTCTTACAGAAGAGATAAGTAAAGCTAAAAAGAATTTGAGTAAAAGACCCAAAGACACACAACCACAAGTTCAGAGCCTAGAACCAGAGGCCAGCCTTGGGCCTCCATGGCTGTACTCCATCCACAGAACCACACTGCTATTGCCTTGACTTTGGAAAATACTGTCATGTAAGCGGGGAAAGCAAGATAGTCTGTGATTATCCTGAGCAGTGCTGAATGAAGACAGCAGCAAACTATGGACAGCGATGCGGTAGAAACTTCTGTATTGGTCAGGGTCCTGGCAAGAAAAGAAGTCCCAAAAATGGGTTTTTAAAGAAACTTTATAACATAGAGGCTATTTCCAGAGGCCAGAGCAGGGTTAAGGGAAGCTGTGACTAGCAGCAACAATAAGACTATCAACAAAGGAAAAGCAGCACCAGCCAAGACCTTAAAGTGTGATGAGTAATGTAGGGGACAGCTGGAAGCAGGAAGACAAAGAGCTGTGGAAGGAGAATGGCTTGGGAAGAAATGTCGTTAGAAGATATGACTGTAGCCAGAAAAAATGGCCGAGCAGGGAGGGGTCAGACTGGTCTCCCTTCTGCCCTCCTACCTCCTGCTGGAGCCTCCTAGTGACTGAGTCCCTTGCAAGTCAGAGAGCAAGGGAGCCCAGGTGATAGGTGCTAGAGAGGTCAGCCTTCGGGCCACAGAATCAGTAATAAAGACTGGATAACAGATCTGAAGGCAAACAAAATAAGCATCATACCCTCTACGGTTCATCTTTTTGTGTGACCTTTAATGAGCTGTTTCCACTTTGGATTGCTACACCAGGATTCACATAAAAGGAAACCCTTCCATATAACCAGTTTCCAAAGTCACCACAGCAAACTAGGCCACCCTTTGCTCCTGGTTCCATCTCCTTATTCAATTGTCCACCAATCTTGATGCCAATTCAGGTACTTGCCTTGAACCTTCAACCAAATAAGCATTCTGATCTCTCCCAGATTTTGAGATTGGTTTCCCTCCTGACTATACTCTCTCCCCTCCACTGTGGCTTTGCAACTGCTGAACCACTCTTACAGAACAGCTTTCCTGGTTTACATCTTCCCTTAAGACCTACATTTCCCTAGATTTCCTAGATGTGCAGCTGAAGCAGGGTCTAAACTGGTCCATGATGGCCTTCAAGGAAGAACCTAAGCTCTCTGACCTAAAGTATAAGACATACTCCAGGAATGACAAATGGAACGGTTTGAAGGCATATGACACTGTCATGCTGGCCGGTGCAATTCCAATCCACCAAATGTATGGTGAAACAAGGTTGATCACCTATGTTACTACATGGATGGTACCATCCACAGCCAGGACAGGCTACAAAATTTGTGAGCTACAGGCCCAGTGAAAACTAAAACTGCAGGAACACTTGTGAAAAAAATTAGTAAGAATTTCAAGGCAAAGTCTCCTAACTAGAGAGAACAAGCTGATGGTTACCAGAGCTGAGTTGGGAGGGGCAGGTGGGTGAAACTGGTGGTGGCGATTAAGGAGGGCACCAGAGGTTCTATGTAAGTCTTGAATCACTAAATTCTACGCCTGAAACTAATATAACATCGTATGTTAACTGACTGGAATTTAAATAAAATCTTAATTTAAAAAGTAAAAAAAAAAAAAAAAAGAAAAAAAGAAATTGTTGATGTCTAAGACTTTATGCTTATTTTATTCTTCCACACCCCTCCTCTTTCCCCATACCACTTTCATGCTATCTTTCCCATCTCATATATTTCCATCCCTCTAGTTTCTCAAGTCAAAAATCTAAAAGACATACAATCCATTAGGAAGTCCTATCAACTTCAACTGTAAAGTAAACAGTTTATGTGGAATCCAAACATTCCACATAGCTACTCACTTGTGTCCATTCTACCTACATCTCATAAGTAAATGCAATACCCTCTTAACTGTACTACATCTTTTTGCTTTTGCATTCTTTTATAATTTATTCCCTATATACAAACTAAAATTCTCTTGTGAAAATATTGTAACTCTGGATGCCTGGGTGGCTCAGTTGGTTAAGCATCTACCTTATGGTCAGGTCATGATGCTAGGGTCCTGGGATCAAGCCCCACATCAGGCTCTTTGCTCAGCAAGCAAGCTTGCATCTCCCTCTCCCTCTGCCTGTCATTCCCCCTGCTTGTGTGCTCTCTCTCTCTCTCTTTGTCAAACAAATAGCATCTTTTTAAATTTTTTTTAAATAAAGTATTATAACTCTGATGTCTTCCTAAGGCACGTAATAGAACTCATATTTCATGGTCTACAGAGTTCTATCTGACAAGATTGCTATTTACCTTTTCAATCTCATCTTCTATCATTCTCCCAAGTGTTCATTAGACTTGAACACATTGATCTCTTTCTGTCCCATTACTGTTAAGCTCATTTCAACCCCTGACTTATACATTTGTGATTTCCCCTAGCTCTTCACATGTTTAGCTCCTTGTGTATCAGCTCAAATGTCATTTCCTCAGACAGGCCGTTCTGGATAAGCATATCTAAAATAGACCAAACTCAAATCACTTTCTTGTATATCTCCTCCTTTTAAAATTTTCTTTATGAAGCTTACCTGTATCATACTGTATATTTATTCGCTTTCTTATTTACTATCTTTTTCCTTCAATTAGATGTAAGTTCCACAAGAGACAGATCTTTGCCTGTCTTGTTTGTTAATGTTTCCTCAGTTACTAGAACAGTGCCTAGCAAATATAAGTATCTATTGGCTGAATCAGTGAATGGATAATAAGTGAATAAAACAAGTTGGTTGAAAAAACTGAGACCGTATCATCTGTAGAATAGAAAGGAAAATATACATCTGAGACAGAAGAAACAGAAGTTAGAAAGGGTACATATAGGCTTGGAGATAGGAGACGGATACAATCATTATTTGAAGATGAGCCAAGGTCCTCTTCCAAGGGCAAGTGGGACACCTTGTCAGTTGCTTTCTGTATAGCAATATATAATCTGTTTACAACATATCCCTAAGTATATTCCTGGCACAGCTAACACTGCCATTAATTTTAGCTCTAAATTCTTTTATATCAGTGTTTCCTCACTTACTAATCACTCACTCCCTTTCTCTAATGTCATTCATACATTTTATGGTTGGAGAACATTTGCCTTAATGAAGATGAGAACAAGAGACCTGACCATAGAGATTCGTTCTCTGTTATCTGCTAACATCATACTATTTACCCCAAGCAGAAGACCTAGCCCTTTCTGCTTTGCATCTGTAAACATAGGTGAAATCATTTTTTTTTAATTTTGTCTTTGATACTTTATATAATCCTGAATCTATTCTGGACCTTAACTCCCATGAAAAATCCACACACTCATTGAACACATCCTTGATTATATATGTTACTACCATTAACAATACTGTATCAGTTCCCCTCATGTTTTAATCTAACAATTCCTGTTTCCTCTTCTTTTTCTTTCCTTCACAAAATTTATTAATTTTCAGAATACAATATCACATTTAAGCTATCTTTTTGTTTTCACAGTTTCTGGCCATGAGATCATACTTCCCTTTTTTCTAACTTTCTGAATATTGCTTTGATAGAGAAGCAGGACCTGAACATGACCTATGTCTCTTTTGCATTTTATTTTGGTCTCTTTAACCCCAGTTTCTATCACTTACACAGTACTAGAATACAGATTTTCAAACTCCAGTACATTACTATTATCATTATAATGCACTGGGCAAAGCAGATTTAGTTGTTTAAACACCTCTCCCCTGGATTTTTAATCTATTGATATTCTGCAAACAAACTGGTTACCACATCACCACATTCTGGGTTTTCAGGACTTAAAAGAGAAAAATGTATATGTATGAGTAGGTAGATAGATAATATTAGAGCAAATCTCACATCTCAGGGATTCCACAATGACCCACTTAGTCTCACACGACTCAAATACAGTTATACTCAAGGCTAAGATTTTTTTTTTCAGATTTTATTTATTTATTTATTTTAAAGAAAAAAGAGAGAGACAGTGAGCAGAGGAAAGGGCAGAGGGAGAGAGAGAATCTCAAGCAGACTCTCCACTGAGCACAGACCCCAATGAAGGGCTGGATCCCATGACCCTGAGATCATGACCTGAGCCAAAACCAAGAGTTAGATGCTGAATGGACTGAGCCACCCAGGTGCCCCTCATGGCTAAGATTTATTACAGCAAAGTGTACACTGAAGTAACAGCAAGGAAAAGATATCCATAAGTAAAGGGTAGAGAGGTAAAAATCAAGCTTCTTGTTCTCCCTTTTTGGGGATTAAACAATTGCTTTTTTGTTGTTGTTGTCCAACTGTAAAGTTCAGGGACATGTGGGAGATGTTCTCGCCAAGGGAAGTCCATTTGAGTCTTAGAGTTTACAGTTCTTAAAGAGAGTTGTTCATTTAGACACACAACTGTCATGTGGCCAGCCATGATATGGACCCCAAACCAGGAGTCAGGTGCACGTCATGAACCTTCATATTTAACTTAAATATACTGAACACTGTTTCGTCTTGACCCATTGCTTCATGAGTACATATAATATTACATAGTAACTTTGTAAATATTCTAGTTGTTTATTTCTCAGAGTTATTGCCATGGTTACAAAGATAAACAAGAATTGAATAAAACAGGTCTTTTTTTAATATTGTATATGTATATATATGTATATATATATATATCATACATATACTTAATACACATACACACACACACACACACACACACACGTCTTTGTGTTTCATGTATTTCACATTATTTAACCTTCATAGTAATCCTATGAAATGTCCATGACCGTTCACCCCTTTCACAGATAAGGCAACTGGGATATAGAAAGGTTAAAGTCTAAGTAACCAAATCACACAACCACTAGTTTTAAAGCTGAGATCTGATCTCATGATCCCCTCATTGCATGACAATTCAAGGTCAGCTGAGCCTAACATAAGCAAATGAGGAGAGGTCACAGGCATTCAGAAGCCTTCCTGAATCCGAAGGATTTTTGTTTTTGTTTTTCTTTTAATAGCAGCTCATGAAAGCCATTGAAGTTCAACTGGTATTGAGGGAAATGCTACTCTGTGTCATTTATGAAGGAACGGTATTGCTTTTCCCACAAAGACAACTAGCCTGTCCTTTACCCTTCGTGTAATTTGGCACACCCAGGGAAAACTCAAAAGTGGCACCTTGTGTTTTAAGTGCTGCCAAGTGCTGATTACAGCTCAGCACTGTCTATGCAGCTTTCTAAAATTGCCTTTAGGCTATGAATCAAGAGTGGGGCGACAGAGGAACAGAGAGCTAAGGGAACGGCGTACTCGCTCACGTGAGGAGGTGTGACTGAGTTATATACTGAACATATCCCTGCATGTTTACAGCAAATTATCTCCAGGCCTTTGGTTTAAGGCAGAAGTCACTTAGTTACAGTCAGGGCCAAACCTCACCACAGCTTGGTTTTGTAAATAAAGTTTTATTGGAACACAGCTGAGTCCATTTGTTTATATATGGTCTATGGCTGCTTTCATGCCACAATGAGAGAGTTACATAGCTGGGATAGAAACTATAGGTCCTGCAAAGTCTAAAATAATTACTCTCTGGACTCCACAGATAAAGTTTCACAGTCCCTGGTTTAAGGAACAAAATCTCTATGCCTATGGATCTCTGTGGGACTGCCCCAGCCCATAAACCAGACCTTTGAGAGGTTTCTTCTTGATTATAAGAACAAAACTTATGCTTTGCATCTTGTTAGCAAGCTCTCTTAATTGTTTTAATTTGCCTAGCAAACCTTTGCTAAAGGGTCTTTAGGGATATACTTCAGCCACTGGGGGGAAAAAAATTCTTTTATTTATTTTGCCTGTTATAAATTTCATTTGAGCCTTTAGAATAAAACTTTCCTTTTATCTTCTTTTTATTATTTTAAATAAGAAATGAAAATAGCTGGCCTCCTCCTCCACCAAATGAAAAATGAAACAATGTTATCAGTATATTCCAGGCTACATGTGAGATTTTCCCATTTTCCCCAAGATTCGGAAAGAAAAGTTGCTCTAACCAATAACTTTTCATACTTGTGTAAACTATGTGTTCCCTTCCAAATGCGTAGCACACTCACTGAGATCCACTGGGCACTTCTCCTCAGGGAAGTTCCACCATCCCTGGCCTTTATTTTACATGTTCTTATTTTACAACGGTACTAGTGCAACAGTATCTTCACCAAATTGGTTGGGGCTTGTCAGGTCCAAAGCCCACTAAGTCAGATGCAAGAATTAAAAAGTGTTTGGAGCACGTGGGTTGTTCAGTTGGTTAAGTCTCTGCCTTTGGCTCATGTCCTGATCCCAGGGTCCTGGGATTGAGTCCTGCATCAGACTCTGCTTCTCCCTCTGTTCCTCCCCGACTATGCTTCCCATTCTGCTTCTCCCTTTGCTCCTCTCCTGTTTGTGCTTGCTCTCTCGCAAAAAATTAAAATACTTTTTTTAAATAAATTTTTTTTAAATGAAATGGTCTACATATTCTTAATTCTGTGGGAACCCAAGACACTATTATTTTCATAAAATTCGTGATTTCTTTTTATTCTATGGTATATATCTTTCATATAAATGATACATTTCTTGGCCTGTCTTGGTCATTTTTAGCAGCCATAGCAATTGCCTATGTTCTGCAGAGCTTTTCACAAGGTTTTATTTCCTTAGGCATTCATCTTAGGAAGGTTAGAGCCTCTGCACCTAAAATCACTGCTTCCTGCCACTTCAAGAACTTAAAAGTTTTAGCTCCAGAAATCAATAAGGTGAGCAAAGTGACTTTATTTTAGGATCTTGTAGGAGAAAATAAGCATGCTCAAAGCCATAGTTTCTAATACTGATGACTTAAAATTCAGCCAAGTTACCACTCACTTGATTAGTAGCTGAAAAAAGAGTAGAAATCAAAACTAGGAATTGCCTCACAATGTAATCCCTCCATGTGTTAATTCTAGAAAATAACTAGATGGTTCAATACCTTTTTATAAGAGTACATGAAAGGAAACCCAATGGGGTACTAAAAGAATCTTCTTCAACAATGCTACTTTAATTGATCTACTTTACATCAAGAGAGGATTTCAAAAGGCTTCTCCCAGTATTCTATTAGTCTTAAATTGGTTCTCCTATCATAACAAAATCAAGAAGTTTGGTAAGACTGATATTTTTTCTAATTAGTTCTATTTATCTTTGTGATAGAGGTGATCAGCCTTGTCAAATTACCTGTCTTTACAAAACATAAGGCTACTTCTCTTGGTAACAAAGTTTCTTCTCTTGGTAACTCCTCACTTACAGAAAACACAGAGGCCCTCAAGAAATAGTGAACACAATCTGCCTGTATTGACCTAAAGCATCCCCAGAGAAAGGTAGTAGATATCAGGAGCCAAATGAATCTTGAGACTGAGCTCATCTATAACTAGATAACTAGATAATTTTGAAAACAACCCACTACTAACTGAGTACCAGAATCAATTCAAAGACCTACTGCCATATTGGCCAGTTTGATACAATTTGACTTTCCTTTACTCTCCAAACCAGCTTCTGCAAATGAGTTGTTGCTCTTCAGGGAAAAGAAAGGTCTCTTGGTATCAGTCTGAGTTCTTCTTTTTTCTTTCTTTCTTTTTTTTAAAGATTCAGTCTGAGTTCTTAATCAACCACCTACCTATTTTTCTCTGCCCAGAGCAACCCAAGTCCCATTATTGATAACAGGCACCATGAACACTTTTCATTTATGGAAACACAACCAATGTCCAGGCATGAGCATGTTAGAGTGATGAACAAACCTAACATCATGTCCTAACACATCCAAAAAGATAGGCTTTCTGTCCTTCCCAACCAAACCAAATGCAAAAATAAACACAAGATTTTGAATATAATCTATTTCTATAGCAACCAAACAAAACACAAACCATGGGGGATCATAATGTCAAGATAAGAAGGAAAGATGTATAAAGGACTTGAGAAAGCAAATATTAATTCTGAAAATGATTAAAAGCTATAACCATATTTGATCATTTTATTCATCTACATTTGTTTGTTTAAAATCTAAAATATGCAACATAGAAACCCATTTCAGTGTTCAAGTTAATGAGACAAACCAATTTAAATATTTTTACTGAGAATCTATCTGATGGTATTTAAACTATAACAGTCATAGTTTAGAGATTTTTATAAGGAAAACATGAAATTTCTAACATAAGCTTGATATTTTACTATTACAGATATGCCTAATGTGAATGATGGGTTTTCAAATTTTGTTTTATTATTATTATAACTATAATGAATGAATTCTAAGTTCATGGACTCCCATAAATTCTTTTTTTTTAAGATTTTGTTTATTTATTTGACAGAGATCACAAGTAGGCAGAGAGGCAGGCAGAGAGAGAAAGAGGAAAGCAGGCTCCCTGCTGAGCAGATCCCAGGACTCTGGGATCCCAGGACCCTGAGATCATGACCTGAACAGAGGCTTTAACCCACTGAGCCACCCAGGCACCCCTCCCATAAACCCTTATATCCTAAATATGTGACTCTGGCATGTGAAGTAAGCAAACATTTGTGTTGTGTGCATGTGTGTATGTGTGTACATGTGTACAAAGAGGGCCAGCCAGCCCTAACGTCTCCACTTTCAACAAAGAAATATTTCTGGAGTATGAAAATATGCCCACATGAAGGAGATGATATATGTTTAACTGAGTAGTACATTAGTGATGAAGAAATTCCTATGGGCTAGGGTCCACTGAATCTTGAGGGAAAGGTAAGATCTAGATAAGCAGAGGGGCAGAAATGAGTACTATATTTGCAGTGGACATTACTGTCTCTGAGCTAATGATTTCCTAAGTTGTGAAAACAATCAAATGGTCCTTAAATGAAAATTAGGTGTGTATCCATTTACAAATGTTAAATTAAAGGAAAAGAATAACAGATTTGTTTCATAGACACACTTCTAACAGCTATAAGGTGCCTTTGAGGCAAAAAGAAAATGTAATTTTCTTTATTGCTTTCCTCTTTTAAAGGCTATCTAATTCAAGCCCTGGCATGATTCAAGCTCTAATTTGTGACTTAATTCTTGGGAGTAATTATGAGCTGAATCTCATTCAAAATTCACAGTAACAGCAAAGCTCTGACACCAAATCAGAAAGCTGGAAGTTTAACACAAACTTTTCATTGCATTTAATCACAATTTTGGAGCTATGCAAATATTATGAATAATTCCTTAGCACACTGCACTTCATTCACAAGCTGGGAAATAAATTACAATATGCAGGGTTGAACCAAAAAGTAGGTCTACCTAGTATGATCCCTGGGTTTATACCATTTGTAGTCTTATAGATGCCACAGATTTCACAAGTTAGAGAAGCAATAAATAATAAATTTAATATCTTTCTAAATATAAGTTTAGCAAATCCTTTATTAAAATATAATTTAATGGATTTACACTTACAATATAGAAAATTGCCAAAAGCCATTATTCCTACCCTAACAATGTAAACAATCCAAGTGAGCCATAAAACTATAATACTCAAAATTCACTGAAGATCTGAGAACAAAAATAAAGCTAAATTAAATAATCTCCAGAAAGTGCCAAGTACTCACAAGTAGAGAAGAAACCTAGAGCTACATCTATCCCAAGCAGGCCAGAGGAGGCAGACGTAATCAAACACAGACTGGTAACAAGAAGCCAGCAAGACATAAAAACCGGGGTTGACAAAGTATAGGCATACATGATAGATCAACATGTCTTGCAAAAAGCAACAAACATTAAGTAAACTTGTAATCATGCCCTAGTCAGCCACCAACTCTTTGCCTTGGCCTTTACTGATCACACAAAGAAATATGCTAAAAGCTGAGGCAAGGCCAGAGGGCTGAGATCAGCCCTTCTAATGCACTTGCCTTTACTGACAAGTAAAGGCAGTATAGTGTGCTAGATTGCAGTAGCTCTATGAAGGCTGGCAGCAAATCAGCCAGATTGAGATTCCTTATTGTGGTGAATGCAAGGCAGGAGGTGGGGGGAGGGGAAACTGCAAAGCAAAGGGAACTTGACACACACCCAAAAGACTGTCAGCAAAGCTGTGAAGCATTAAGGGAACTCCAGACTCATACCACTGCTCATATTTCCAGCAATTCCGAGAAGAAAAACATCACCCCTTTATAAAAGCAATTAAATCCACTGGTGGTAAACTGAATCTAAATAAGATTGAAACAAAGTCAAAATACTTCAGAGAAACATCAAAAGGTGGCCAAGGAGTTCAAATGAACAAAAAGTTCCTCTAAAATAAATTTTATATGAAAGGATCTAATGGGAAAGGTAGACAACAGAGAGGGATTTGAGCTGGATAAATGGAAACTGTAAGCGTAAAATAAAAGAAAATAATAAAAATCAATGAGACTATTAATAGTGAAAACTACAGTATCAGAGAGGAAGAGTAAATGTGATGGCCCTAACAGCAAGCTGGGCACAGGCAGAGGAAAGTATCATTGAATTTGGATAAAGGTGAAACAAAAACAAACCAAGCAAATGAGATATGTAGGCTATTACAGGATATTAAGGACATAACGTATGTGTAATTAGAGGCTCCGAGGGAAGTAGAGAGAATGAGGCAAAACACATACATGAAGAGAAGCAGCCAAAACATTTTTTTAAAACAATAGATGGTGGATGCCTGGGTGGCTCAGTCTGTTAAGCCTCTGCCTTTGGCTCATGTCATGATCCCAGGGTCCTGGAATTGATTCCTGCATTGGGCTCTTGCACAGCAGGGAGCCTGCTTCTCCCTCTGTCTGCCTTTTCCCCAGCTTGTGATTTCCCCACCCAACCCTACCCTGATAAATACATAAATCAAATCTTTTAAAAATAAAAACAATAAATGATATCAAACCACAGAATTAAGAATATTAGCTAAGCTCATAAAGGATAAATACAAAGCTGACACATAAGCACTTCATAGCTAAACTGCTTAAAACCAAAGATAAAAAGAACTTCTTTCCCATCAATAGGAAAAAGACACATTGTATAAAGGGATACGATATGCAGAATGTTGGCTGACTTCTTGATACAAATGACCAAGCTTAGAACAAAATGGAGCAATATGTTTGCAAAGTCCTGAGGGAAAAAAGCTGTCAACCATGAATTCTATATTCAGCAAAAACGTCCTTCACATATGACAGCTAAGTAAATACACTTTAAGATAGACAAACGCTAAGATAATTCATCTTTACTAGACATACAATAAAAGAAATGCTAAAAGAAGTTTTTTAGGCTAGGTAGAAAGGAAACCTGGTGGAAATCCAGATCTGCAGGAAGGAATGAAAAAGAATAGAGTAGATGAGGATTATTACAAAAGATGTTTTTAGCTGTTTATTGTTTTCTGTTTTATATGCATGTATTACATTTCTTTAAAAGATGATTAACTCGGGCGCCTGGGTGGCTCAGTGGGTTAAGCCGCTGCCTTCAGCTCAGGTCATGATCTCGGGGTCCTGGGATTGAGTCCCACATCGGGCTCTCTGCTCAGCAGGGAGCCTGCTTCCCTCTCTCTCTCTCTCTCTCTGCCTGCCTCTCCATCTACTTGTGATTTCTCTCTGTCAAATAAATAGATAAATAAAATCTTTATAAAAAAAAGATGATTAACTCATTAAGATTAAAATGTTACGGGGCGCCTGGGTGGTTCAGTGGGTTAAGCCACTACCTTCGGCTCAGGTCATGATCTTGGGGTCCTGGGATCAAGTCCCGCATGGGGCTCTCTGCTCAGCAGGGGGCCTGCTTCCCCCTCTCTCTCTGCCTGCCTCTCTGCCTACTTGTGATCTCTCTCTCTGTGTCAAATAAATAAATAAAATCTTTAAAAAAAAAAGATTAAAATGTTACTATGCATGGGAGGTTTATAAAATAACATAAATATAAAAGATAAACTAGTAAAACTTTCAGGACACAAAAGAAGGAAAGTCTAAATGGCATTATCCTGTTGTAATGTACTTAGATTTTTCATGAAATGGCATAAAAGTATTTGAATATACTTGTAATAAATTAAAGATAGATACTGTAATCTTTCTAGCAACCCCTAAAATGATACAAAATGAAATGAATTTAATAGAGGAGATTAAAAAAAACATTATTTAAACTGTTGAGAAATGCTTAAGAAGGAAGGTAAAGAAGGACAGAGAAATAAAGAGTAGATAGGTTAAATAAAAAATAAATATCAAGGTAGTAAACTGAAACTCAAGCAAGATGATTATATTAACTGTGAATGAATTAACCACTGTAATTACAAACAGATAGTGAGATTCACTAAGAGAGTAAACACTAACTATATGGGGCTTACAGAAACATCCTTGAAATATAAAGAAACACACAGGACAAAAGTAAAAGAGTAGAAAAACTTACAGCCCAGGAACACTAAGCAAAACAAAGCTACTGTTCTATGTGAATATTGGACAAAAATGCACTTCAAGAGAAATAGCATTGCTAGAGATAAAAATGAACAGCTCATGAAAAAGAGCCAAATGATCAAGAATACACAAAAATGTATGCACCTAATAACAAACAGTGTTTTGAAATATGTGAAGCAGGGGCACCTGGGTGGCTCAGTGGGTTAAAGCCTCTGCCTTCAGCTCAGGTCATGATCCCAGAGTCCTAGGATCCAGCCCCGCATCAGCTCTCTACTCAGCAGGGAGCCTGCTTCCCTTCCTCTCTCTCTGCCTGCCCCTGCATACTTGTGATCTGTCAAATAAAATAAATAAAATCTTTAAAAATAAAATAAAATAAAATATGTGAATCAAAAATATATGAAACTAAAGAGAAAAGTAGATGAATTCAAAATTATAAGAAATTTGACACTTTTTTCATAAATTGGTATGATAATTAGATAAAATCAGTAACAATATAGAATATTTTAACATTGTTAAACATTGTTAACAATTTTAACAATCAATGGCATAAAAGAACATTAGAACTGATGCAAAATTCCAAATAGTTTCAACTATCCATAGTATGTTCAATTATATAGATCATATGAGAAGCCATAAACTATTTCTCAGTAATTTTAGAATGACTGAAAGGATAAAGAATAAATTCTGTGACCACAACATATTAAATTAGAAATCAACTGGAGTGATGTCAGCAGGACTGGCAAAGTAAGAACCCCTAGAAACTCTCTCCTTATAAAAATAACAAGGACATTGGGCAAAAAAAGTCAAATCAACATTCTTTTTATTTTTATATTAACATATAATGTATTATTTGCCCCAGGGCTACAGGTCTGTGAATCATCAGGCTTCAAACCAACATTTTTAAAAGCTGGGGAAATTAACAAAAGGTTTGCAAAAGCCCAGGGAGTGTTTATTCAAGAGAAGCAGCTGAATCTCAGTAAGAGCAGCAAGCCCTGTGGGGTTTTACACTGCCCAAGACCTATTTCCCTCCTCTCAGTCCTGAGGTAGCCTTAAAAACTAATACTCTAGGGGCACCTGGGTGGCTCAGTGGGTTAAGCCTCTGCTTTCAGCTCAGGTCATGATCCCGGGGTCCTGGGATTGAGCCCCACATCGGGCTCTCTGCTTCGGCAGGGAGCCTGCTTCCTCCTCTCTCTCTCTGCCTGCATCTCTCCTACGTGTGATCTCTGTCTGCCAAATAAATAAAATCTTAAAAAAAAAAACTAATACTCTAAAATCGTAGTGAAAATGAGCAGTCTAATAGCCACTGGAGGGGGCAGAATGGGGTACGACCTCTTCCAAAGGCTGATTTCCAGTTACTTGATATGATTGGACCTGTCTCATAGTTCCCTGACAAATCTCTCTCACAAGACTTTTCTTTATTTGATCTGACCCAGAGGTCACCTAGTGGAAACAGCCTTATTCCTGAGAATGTCTATCAAAGAAAGACAAGCAGTGATGATTGTTTAACCTACAGCACTGCCTGAGGTGGTGATAACAGTCGGAGCAAACAATAAGCTAACAGAATCCTAGAGGAGAACATAAGCAGTAACTGCTTCGATATCAGCCACAGCAACTTCTTTCAAGATATGTCTCCAAAGGCAAAGGATACAAATGTGAAGATGAACTTTTGGGACTTCATCAAGATCAAAAGCTTCTGCGCAGCAAAGGAAACAGTCAAGAAAACAAAGAGGCAACCCACGGAATGGGAGAAGATATTTGCAAATGACAGTACAGACAAAAGGTTGATATCCAGGATCTATAAAGAACTCCTCAAACTCAACACACACAAAACAGACAATCATATTTAAAAATGGGCAGAGGATATGAACAGACACTTCTCCAATGAAGACATACAAATGGCGGTCAGACACATGAAAAAATGTTCATCATCACTAGCCATCAGGGAGATTCAAATTAAACACATTGAGATACCACCTTACACCAGTTAGAATGGCCAAAATTAGCAAGACAGGAAACAACATGTGTTGGAGAGGATGTGGAGAAAGGGGAACCCTCTTACACTGTTTGTGGGAATGCAAGTCGGTGTGGCCACTTTGGAGAACAGTGTGGAGGCTCCTCAAGTAATTAAAAATAGAGCTTCCCTATGACCCTACCATTGCACTACTGGGTATTTACCCCAAAGATACAGATGTAGTGAAAAGAAGGGCCATCTGTACCCCAATGTTTATAGCAGCAATGGCCACAGTTGCCAAACTATAGAAAGAACCAAGATTCCCTTCAACAGACTAATGGATAAGGAAGATGTGGTCCATATACACTATGGAATATTATGCCTCCATCAGAAAGGATGAATACCCAACTTTTGTAGCAACATGGACGGGACTGGAGGAGATTATGCTGAGTGAAATAAGTCAAGCAGAGAGAGTCAACTATCATATGGTTTCACTTATTTGTGGAGCATAACAAATAGCATGGAGGACAAGGGGAGATGGAGAGGAGAAGGGAGTTGGGGTAAATTGGAAGGGGAGGTGAACCATGAGAGACTATGGACTCTGAAAAACAATCTGAGGGTTCTGAAGGGGCGGGTGGTGGGAGGTTGGGGGAACCAGGTGGTGGGTATTAGAGAGGGCATGGTTTGCATGGAGCACTGGGTGTGGTGCAAAAACAATGAATACTGTTACGCTGAAAAGAAATGAAAAAATATATATATAAAATAGGAAAATTTTTAAAAAAACAATAAGCTAACAGAAAATCTTAAGAAAAGATGGGGAATGAGTTGTTCATAAGCATGTTGAAAAGGCTTAAGCAGGGGTGCCTGGGTGGCTCATTCAGTAAAGTGTCTGTGTTCAGCTCATGTCATGATCTCAGGGTCCTGGGATTGAGCCTCCTCAGTGTCAGCCTCCCTGCTCAGCGGGGAGCCCGCTTCTCCTTCTGCCCCGCCCCCTGCTCATGCTTTCTCTCTCACTCTGTATTTTGCTCGCTCTCTCTCTCTCTCACAAATATGTAAACCAAATCTTAAAAAAAAAAAAAAAAAAAGCTTAAGCAAACTCCTTGGAATAGAGTAAGTGATGCATATATGTAAATTTGTGTGTTTGCTCAGGAAAGACCTGAGAAGGCCCTAAGCTCTCAGATTCAGCAGACCTTGAGTTAAGGCACAATCAGAAGTGCAGGACGAAGGTGGAATTGTCAACTGCCTTCCTTAGCATTGAAAGTGTGTCCCAACCCATACACAAAGCCTCCTGACAAAGACTTGAAGAATTATTGATTGCAAACACTTAAGGTAATATCTTTCTGATCATTATTGACCATTAAGCTCATCAAGCAGGGATTTCAGTAGTCACACTTGAAAAAGAATACAGACCTTTTTGAATTAGTTCAGAAAATTTCTAATCAACAATAGGAGTAAAAGACCAGCCAAAATAACAACAAATAGCAATGACAACAAAGACAGAGAAGATCTAGATCCAGAGTTTCCATATTCTTTAAAATGTACAATTTTCAACAACAACAAAAAATGATTATGTGATATGCAGAGAAACAAGAAGTATGTCCATGCATCGCTAGGAAAACAGTGAACAGAAACTATTTCTGAGGAAACCCCAAAGTTGGACTTACTAGACAAAGATTTTGTTTACTTATTTATTTTAGAGAGAAAGAGCAGGGAAAGGGGCCAAGTGAGAGAGAAAGAATGTTAAGCAGACTGCCCACCCAGTGTGAAGCCCAACACAGGGCTTGATCTCACAACCCCAAGATCATGACCTAAGCCAAAATCAGAGTCAGTCACTCAACTGACTGAACCACCCAGGTGCCCCTAGACAAAGATTTTAAATGAAGTATGCATATTCAAAGAGCTAAAGGAAATTATGCCTAAATACTTAAAGGGATTGTATGAGAATAATGTTTGACCAAATAGAAAATATCAATGAAGGCATAGAAATTATTATATTTTTTAAAGACACAGAAAGTCTGGAATCAAGAACAATTACAACAACAAAAAATCTACTAGAGGGATTTCTATTACTTTGCTAGGGTTGCCATTACAAAAATGCCACAGATTGGGTGGGCTAAACAATAGAAATTTATTTTTTCACAATTCTGGAGCCTAGAAGCCCAAAATTAAGTGTAAGCAAAGTTGGTCTTTTCAATTCATCCTCATACACTCTCTTCTTATAAAAACATCAGATATATTGGATCAGGATACTGCCTTATGATCTCATTTAATCTTAATTACCTCTCTAAAGATTCTATCTCCAAATACAATCACATTTTAAGGTAACAGAGATTAGGACTTCAATATATGAATTTAGAACAAGTCAGTTCATAATAGGGCTCAACAGAAGATCTAAGTTTGCAGAAAAAATAATCAAGAGTCTGAAGATAGTAAATTGAGCTTATAAAGTATAAGAAAAATGAACAGAGCATCAGATACTAGTAGAACACTATGGAATGTAATAATATACACATAGTAGGAGACCCAGAAACAGAAGACAGATAGAACAGGGTAGAAAGAATATTTAGAGAAATAATGATTGAAAAGAGTTTTAAGAAAAAATACCTATAAAACCAAAATTTGGTTACTTGAAAAGATCCATGAAATTGACAAAAGTTTCATTAGATGAAGTGAAAAAGAGAAAAAATTACTAGAATTAGGAATGAAAACAGGAACATCTACCAATCCTACAAAAATAGAAAGGATTATGAGAATAAAATGGTCAGCTGTATGATAATAAATCAGTAACCTAGATAAAATAAGTTCCAAGAAATATACAAACTACCAGAGCTGATTCAAGAATATACTGATAACTGAACAGACCTATAACAGGTGAAGGGATTGAGTCAGTAATTAAAAATTTCCAACAAAGAAAAGCATAGGAACAGGTGGCTTCACTGATAAATTCTACCAAAAATTTAAAAAGAACAAATGGAAAGGAAATACTTCCTAGATTGTGAGATCAGTATTACCCTGATACCCAATCTAGAGAAAGATATCACTTGAAAAGAAATATATAGATTAAAATTATTTATAATCATACATGCAAAAATCATTAACAAAAACGTTGAACCCAGCAGCATATTAGAGGGATTATATATCATGACTAATTAGAATTTGTCCCAGGAATGCAATAATAGATCAACATATAAAAAACAGTAATATAATATACCATATTAATAAAACAACAAAAAACTCATTATTATCTTAATACATGTAGAAAAAAACATTTCACAAATAATTCAACACCTTTTCATGATAAAGACACTCATCAAGCATAAATGGGAATTTCCCCTTCTTAATAAAGGACAGCTATCAATATCCCATAACTAATATCATACTTGATAGTGAAAGACTGACAGCATTCCCTGTGAGATCAGGAACAGTGCAAGATGTCTTCTCTCACCATTTTTATTAAAAATTGTATTGGAAGTTCTTGCCAGAGCAATGAAACAAGAAAAAGAAAAAAAGTTATGCAGATTAGAAAGGATGAAGAAAACTACTTCTATTTGCTGATTGTGCGATCACTATAAAGAGCTCTAAATATTCTACAAATAAAGAAATAATGAACAAGTTCACCATGGTTGTAGGATATATGATTACCACACAAAATTCAGTTTTATTTCTATATACTAGAAATGAACAATCTAAAGATGAACTAAGAAAACAATTCTATGTACATTAGAATCAATAAAAATAAAATACTCTTGAATAAATATAACCAAGAACAGATTTCTGTACTGAAAATTTCAAAGTTTATGAAGTAAATTAATGATGAATTAAATAAATGCAAAGATATTTCATAATCATTGACTGAAAGGGTTAATAATGTTATGATACCAATTGTCCCAAATTGATCTACACATTCAATACAATCTCTACCAAAATCCAGCTGTCCTTTCTGCAGAAATAGAAAAGCTGATAATTAAATTCACATGGAATTGTGAGGGACCACAAATAGCTAAAACAATCAAGAGAAAGAAAAAGAAAGTTGGAAGACTCACACTTCCCAATTTCAAAACTTATTATGAAGACAATATGATCAAACTAATATGGATCTAGTAAAAGATATACATACATACACAACTATATCTAGATCTAGAAATGTTATATATATCATCTTGTATATACCATATATATCATATATACATATATTTATAATGACATATATAAGATGATGATACATAAGTGGAACAGAATTAAGAGTTTAGTTCAGAACTAAACTCTCATATTAATGGTCAATTGATTTTTCAACAAGAATGTTAAAATATTAAATGAAAAAACAATCTTTTTAATAAATAGGGATAAAAATATAAAATCCACAGGTAAAATAATTAATCTGGACCCCTGCCTCATACTGTTTACAAACATTAACTCAAACTGGATAAAGGATTTAATGTGAGAACAAAATCTACAAAATTCTTAGAAGTAAACCTAGGTATAAATACCCATGACCTTGTATAGTCAATTTTTTAAATAGAACACCAAAAGCACAAGCAACAAAAGAAAATAGAGGTAAGTTAATTTAATCAATATTAAGTTTTTGCACTACAATGAGATACACTTCACACTTGTCAGAATTCCTAAAATTAACACAGAAAATAACAGGTGTTTGAAAGGATGCGGAAAAGGGGAACTCTCTTACAGTTGCAGCCACTCTGGAAAGCAATAATGGAGGTTCCTCAAAAAGCTGCAAATAGAACTACCCTAGGATCCAGCAAATGCAGTACTAGGTATTTACCCAAAGGATACAAAGCTACTGATTCAAAGGAATACATGCGCCCTGATGTTTATAGAAGCATCATCAACAATAGCTAAATTATGTAAAGAAACCAAATGTCCATCAATTGATAAATGTATAAAGAAGTGGTATATATAGATATAGATAGATAGATGATAGATAGATAGATAATGGTAGATATAGATAGATATAGATAGATATAGATAGGTAGATATAGATAGATATTACACAGCTATAAAAAAGAAAGTAATCTCACCATTTGCAATGACACGGATACATCTAGAGAGTAGTAAGTCAGAGAAAGACAAACACCATATGATTTCACTCATATTTGGAATTTAAGAAACAAAACAGATGAACATAAGGGGAAAAAAAAAGAGAGGCAAACCAGAAAACAGACTCTTAACTACAGAGAATAAACTGAGGGTTAATGGTTGGGAAGTGGACAGGGATGGGTTAAATGGGTAATGGGTATTAGGGGGGTCACCTGGGATGAGCACTGGGTGTTGTATGTAAGTGAAGAATCACTAGATCCTATACCCAGAACTAATGTTACACTATATGTTAGCTAACCGGAATTTAAATAAAAACATGAAAAAGAAAAAAGAAAGAAACCAATTTAAATAAATAAATAAATACATACATACATACAATTTTTTTTTTCTAAAGATTTTATTTATTTACCTGACAGAGATCAGAAGTAGGCAGAGACACAGGCAGAGAGGAGGCAGAGAGGAGGAAGCAGGCCCCCTGACAAGCAGAGAGCCTGATGTGGGGCTCGATCCCAGGACCCTGAGATCATGACCCGAGCCGAAGGCAGAGGATTAACCCACTGAGCCACCCAGGCACCCCCATCAATACAATTTTTTAAAAAAATTAAGTTTTTACATGTCAGAGGACACTGTCAAGAAAGTAAATAACAATAACTGGATAACTGGAAGAACTGAGAAAACATTGGCAAGTCATGTATGAGATAAGGGTTTAATAAGAATTCTTACAACCTGGGCGCCTGGGTGGCTCAGTCGGTTAAGCATGTCTTCAGCTCAGGTCATGATACCAGGTTCCTGGAATTGAGTCCCACATCAGGCCTCCTGCTCTGCAGGGAGTCTGCTTTTCCCTCTGCCTCTCTTCCCACTCATTCTCTCAATCTGTCTCTCAAATAGTAAATAAATAAAATCTTTTAAAAAAAAGAATTCTTACAACCCAACAGTGAAATATAAATGACTCAATCTTTAAAATGAGCAAAGAATGGCTCAAATAGATAATTCTCCAAGGAAAGTATACAAATGTCCCATAACACATGTGAAGACACTCATCATTAGATATTATGGAAATGTAACACAAAGTTACATGAGATTTCATACCCACTAGAATGAGTACAATATTTTAAAGACTATTTATTTATTTGAGAGAGAGAAAAAAAAGCAAGCACAAGCAGGAAGAATGGGAAGCAGAGGGAGAAGCAGGCCCCCAGTTGAGCAGGGAGCATGAAGCAGAACTCCATCCCAGGACCCTGGGATCATGATCTGAGCCAAAGGCAGACACCAAACTGACTGAGCCACCCAAGCGTAATTAGAACACCTATATTTTTTTTAAAAATGGAAAATGATCAATGTTAGCAAAGATGTGATGAAATTGGTACCCTAATAAATTGCTGTGGGAATGCAAAAAGGTGAAGCAACTATGAAAAACAGTTTGGTATTTTCTCAAAAATTTAAAATAGGTTTACCACCTAACATGGCACTTTTACTCCTATGTTTATACCCAAGAGAACTGGAAACATGTTCACACAAAAACTTGCATATATATGTTTCTAGCAACATTACTTGTAGCAATGCAGAATGACCCAAATGTCCAGAAACAGATGAAAGGAAAAACGAATATGGTATATCTATACAACTGAATGTTATTCAGCCACAAAAAGGAATTAAGAACTTAAAAAAGGAATTAAATACTGAGGCATTCTAAGACATAAATGAACCTTGAAAATATGCCAAGTGAAAGAAGTCATACACAAAACACCACTCATTTTGTGATTCCACTTACATGAAATTTCCCGCATTAGATAAATCCATGAAAGGAAGAAGGAAGGTTATTGGTTTTCAAGGATTGAGGAAAAGAGGTAGATGGCAAGTATAAGATTTCTTTTTGAAGTGCTGAAAATGTTCTAGACTTAGATGGTGGTGATGGTTGTACAGCATTGTGAATATAGTAAAAGCCACTGGATTATATACTTTAAATCGGTTAAAATGGTAAATTTTATTTATGTGAGTTCTATCAAAAAACACAAGAATATCTCAGTAGATATATAGATTATAGAATATCTCAATAGATACAGAAAAAGCATTTCACAAATTTGGACACGTTTCATGATTAAAAACAGTAATAACAAAAAAAAGAAATAGGGGCACCTGGGTGGCTCAGTGGGTTAAGCCTCTGCCTTCGGCTCAGGTCATGATCTCAGGGTCCTGGGATCGAGCCCCACATCGAGCTCTCTGCTCAGTGGGGAGCCTGCTTCCCCTCTCTCTCTGCCTGCCTCTCTGCCTACCTGTAATCTCTGTCAAATAAATAAATAAAATCTTAAAAAATAAAAAAAAAATAAAAAAGAAGATGAAGAATAGAGTGAACTTTAACCTGATAAAGTGTACCTATGAAAAACTCACTGGTAACACACTTAATGGGTGAAAGACTGAACATTTTCTACCTAAGATAAGGAACAGGACAAGGGTGTCTGCTTTCACCACTTCTATTGAGTATTAGAGGTTCTTGTCAGGGCAACAAGACAAGAAAAAGAAATAAAAGGCACCCAAATATTAAAGGAAGAAATAACAATATCTTTATTACCAGGCGACATTATCTTGTATATAGAAAATCTTAGGGAATTCTACATACACATACAAATAAAACTATTTTTTTTGTATTTTATTTATTTATTTATTTTTTAAATATAATTTTTTATTTTTTATAAACATATATTTTTATCCCCAGGGGTACAGACACAATGGAATACAAATAAAACTATTTTGAGCTAGCTAATAAATGAGTCGAGCAAGATTGCAAAATACAGTATCAATATTTAAAAAATCTATGGATATTTTTATAATCTAGAAATATACAATCTAAAAAGGAAAGTAAGAAGTAATTTTAGTCAAAATAGTATAAAAAGAATGAAATAAAGGTAAACTTAACAAATTTAACAAAATTAAGTGCTAGACTTACACACTAAAACTATAAAACATCACTGATAGAAAATAAGTAGAGGGACGCCTGGGTGGCTCAGTTGGTTGAGCCCCTGCCTTCGGCTCAGGTCATGATTCCAAGGTCCTGGGATCGAGTCCCACATCGGGCTCCTTGCTCGGCGGGGAGCCTGCTTCTCTCATCGCTGCCTCTGCCTGCCTCTCTGCCTGCTTGTGTGTACTCTCTCTATCTCTGGCAAATAAATAAAATCTTAAAAAAAAGAAAAGAAAAGAAGTAGAAATATATTCTGTATTCATGAATTGGAAAAGTTACTTATGGTAAAGGTTTCAATACACCCCAATTTGATGTATAGTTTCAAAATAATCCCTATAAAAATCCCTCTAAAAATCCCAGCTGCTTTTTTTTTTCAGCAATTAAACAGGCTGAATTTAAAATTCATATAGAAATTCAAGGGACCCTGAATAGTCAACACAATCATGAAAGGGAAGAATCAATTTGCGGGTTTCACACATCCTGGCTGTGATGTTACTTTCTCCTAGCATCTCTTTGGAATTGTGGAAGAGCAGAACATAATGAGAAACTTAGAGCTAAGTGAATTTAGCTCTGGAGGTACTAAAGGAGCTACCATTTCAATAAAAGTTGTGAAAGGCTGTATAGGGCTGCTGAAAAGGATAACCTAAACACTCAAATATCTATGAAAAGACTTCCCTGGCTCAATCTGAACAGAATCATAAATTGGGATGAAAGAATTTTCTATTTTAATTTCATTGGCATATTCATTTCTCTCTGGGGAGAAGACATTTTATTTTTATTTTTCATCATAATTTCTGTAGCATTTTAATAATTCAAGGTGGCTCATATTCAAAATGTACACAAATCATGGGCCTCTCCATATTGCTGTCAGTACATGCTTAAAGCTATGTTATCATGTGGTTCTCATTGTAAAATCTATGGTAAGGTAAATTGGACAATATAGTTTGGCAAAATGTGAGTAGGGAAAAAGAATCAATGATGGGTTTCGGTTTTTAAGGCATGGCCTTAAAATTAAGTCCTGGTTTGTTCCATTTTAGAGTCCTCTGGGAGCCAACTCAGTAGGACTAAAGAAGTTTATCTCCTGGCTTCATTCTCTGAGGGAAGAATCAAATCTTTGTTTTCACATAGGATTGACTACTAATCCAAACAGATTAAAAGTATTAATGCAATATAGAAAAAAAGGAACTCTCAGCAACACCATCTTGTCCATATGAGGTGTTTCTTTACATACCTCCCTTCCAGCTCTCTGCCACTGAGACCAAGGGTCTTGCTGATACTTACATTTACTAGCACTGATCATAATAGGTTGAAAGTCCAGGACTCCATTCTTAGCTCACAGTCTTTCATGTCTCATCTTCTTTGGACCTGACTCAATAAATAGAAATGAAGCCTACCCTTATCAGGTCCTGTCAGCTCTTTTAATTCCTTTATCCATGCAGCTAGCCAAAAGATGCCAACGTGCAACAATGTGGTTTCTGCCTTTAGGGATATGTGAAAATTCTGTTTAACCTTTTGCTAAGTTAAATACTTCAGCCCATCTTTAGCAGATATCTCAAAATTGGGGTATGCATCCCTGGTATACCTTTAAGGGGTACTACTGTGTATACATAGCTCTTCTTCGGGAACCTTATAAGAATGCGGGAGTTGGAAAAGATGCAATTGGCAAGGTATAAATCACATTCTTGGGATTTGTGGCCAAATGCCACCTGTATTAATTTCCTGGTGGTATATAGCAATGTACCACAAACAGGGTAGCTTATAAGGACAAATTTATTGTCTCAAAGTTCTAAGGACTAGAAGTCCAAAATCAAAGTGTTGGCAGGGTTGGTTCCTTCTCAGGGCTATGAGGGAGAATCTGTTCATGTCTCTCTCTTAGCCTTTGGTAGTCTCAGGTGTCTCTTGGTTTTTATATTTTTTATTTTTGTTATATTTGCATTTTTGTTTTCCCTGTTTTTACATCATCTATCTCCTCATCTGGCACTTTTATAAGGGCACCTTTGTATTGGATTAGGGGTCCACCTTATTCCAGTATTGACCTAATCTTAATTAACTATGTCTGCAATGATCCTATTTCTAAATAAGGCCAGCATTTAGGCATGGGTGTTAGGACTTCAACATATACATTTGGTGGACATAATTCAACCCATAACAGTCTGCCCTCTGGCCCCTCAAATTTCATGTCCTTCTCACATTCAGAATACATTGATCTAATGACAACATCCCCCCCTAAGACTTAACCCATTCCACCATTCAATCTAAGTCCAAATTTAGTATTATCTAAATAATGCATGGGTAATACTTGGGGTATGATTCATCCTAGGGCAAAAGGCCTCTCCATCTGTGAACCTGTGAAGGCAGACAACAAGTTATCTGCTTCCAAAATACAGTGGTGAGATAGGTATAGGCCAGACATTCACATTTCAAAATGGAAAAATCAGAAGGAAAAAGGGGGTAATGGGTCACAAGCAAGTCTGAAAACAGCAAGGCAAATTCCATTAGATTAAGATTAAATTAAATTAAATTCCATTAAATTCCATTAGATCAAGAGTAATCCTCATTGGGTTGGTTCTCTGTCCTCTGGGCCTACCATACCAAGGAGGTGGCCCTGCCATCTAGAACTGAGGTAGGAAGGTCCTATTCTGCAAATGCACACTCTGGGCCCTCAGTGGCATAAACAGCTACATTGGTCTTTGAACTGGAGTTCTCTGGAAAGCACGTTTTGTTTTGTTTTGTTTTGTTCATTTTTTTGTGATGTGAATAGGCTAAGAATTTTCGAACTCATCAAGTTTTGTTTCCTTTTTGCTTAACAATCTCTCTTCAATTTACCTATATCCTCTCAAATTTTTTGTAAGCTGCTAGGAGAACCCAGGCTGTACTGTTACCACTTGGCTTGGAAATCTCCTCCACTAGATACCCAAGTGTACCGCTTACAAGTGATAGTTTCAATCCAACAAAAAGCACTTCAGCCAAGAATTCTGTCACTTTATAATAAGGATTGCCTTTCTTCCAGTTTCCAATAATGTTTCTCATCTCCATCTAAGACCTGACAAGAAGCACCTTTAACATTCATACTTAGCAATATTCTACTCATGATTATGATCATGATCATGAAATAGACAGATACAGATTTTCTCAGATGAAAACCACTTTCTCCACTGCTCTCCTGTCTTTCTGAGCCCTCACCAGAATCTATTTTAATGTCCATATTTTTACCAACAATCTTTCTGAGGCTATCTAGGTTTTATCTATCAATCATCTAAAAACATTTCCAGCCCAGGGGCACCTGAGTGGCTCAGTCAGTTGAATGGCTGACTCTTGATCTTGGCTCAAGTCATAATCTCAGGTCCTGAACTCAAACCCTATGTCAGGCTCTGGCCTCACATCAAAGCCTGCTTGAAATTCTCTCTCCCTCTCCCTTTGCCCCTCCCCTTTTGCACATGGCACATGTACTCTCTGTCTCTCTCTCAAATAAATAAAATCTAAAAAAAAAAAAAGGAAGTTTATTATTTTAAAAAATGAAGTTAGCCCAATATTACCCAAGATGATTAGAGTAGGTCAACCTCTGACAGCCCCTGTGTAGTCCTCATAATTAAAGTGGCTCTAAAGTCATTAAGCATACATACCCTTGTCAGAGAGATGACAACCACAAAAGCAGCCAGTAGTAGGACAAAATCAAATCTTTCCTACATGGTTGGCAATTTCCTGCATTATCTAGTTTCTACCTCTTGCCATTTGATACACCACAAGTCACTAAAACATGTCACACTCTCTCTTGCCTAGAGGTTTTTATACTTATTCGTCTTGCTACTTGAAATACTCTACCTGAACCTTCTTTAGCCAGCATCTTTTTATTCTTTAAGATTCTCTTAAAAATTCCGTCCTTATGGATATACTTATGTACTCTATACTAGGCTAAGCTCCCTGGCTGTGTGCTCCTGTAACACTGTGTCATTTCCCTAGTATTACACACATCATATATTATCGTAATCACATATTTATGGCCTGTCTTTGCCAATAAACTACAAGCACCATGAGGTCAGACAATAAAAATTCCTGGTTCAATGATTTATACCCAATTTCTAACACCACGTCTGGCACATGGTCGGTGTTGAGTAAACAAATAAATGAATGATAGAGTCATATTTGCCTCCAGAACAGTCCTGTGTCAGCATTACTTTTCATGCTCTCAAAAAGAATTTCTGATGAACAATAACTTTGCACACCTAATCACTAGTTGATAGCTCAGAGTCAGTTTTTTTTTTTTAATTAGGCAACATTGTTACATATGATTAGTAGTAGTGTAGGTGTTTGTTTCCCCTAAGCAGTTTGTTCAGTGCCTTGGGACCCAAAGATAAGAACTCAAGAGAGAAGTTCACAAATTGCAAATCAAACCCACTTAACATCTAAATTTCCCTAAAGTACCATACATGGCATGCAGAATAATCACTCCATCTAAATGCTCCAAAACTTTAAGAGGTAACTTGAAGGCTAACTCCTGATGGGTCTCTAATGGCGATGAGCCAAGGTGAAACCAGAGAAAGACAAGCTGGCCCTGTAAGTTGCCACCTTTATCTTCCCACATGTGAGTAAATACTTTCCTTAAAACATCCATGTTAGAAAAAGGCTCAATAGCCCACTTCTTTTTCTATCTGAAAAATAGGATTTTTTTTTCTGGATCTTTTTTAAAATATGCAAACTGAAGATTTCTGAGATTTGAGAAAAAACTTCCCATTCATATTAACTCAGTTTCACATAAGTCTGACAAAAACCCCTGAGAGTTTCCCCTTCAGGTTTTAGGATATAAGAAGGGCTTTTTCTGCTTTCCACTTGAAAAAGCAATTTTAAACATTTATAATAATCTCCTTTACTGGTTTCTGATACAGATAAAGAATGTATCATAAAGTGCTTTGGAGGGAAATATTACTGTCATCACCATTCTTTTCATGTATAAAAAATAAATTTTTATTTCAGCAGCAGTATTTATCTACTAACTTCTGGATTTCCATAAATCTGGTTGTAACATTTTACTGTGGTGACCATACCTGGAAAGTTTGCCACCTACTTTATTCCTTTCCTCATAAAAGTATATTTTCTAAGAGCATAGCTTCTGATATTATTTTGCAGACACTAATTTTTATCTTTTTGAAGTGTTTTATAAAGTCAAAGTATTCTTAGAACCTGGAAGGATAGAATTAAGTTAGTGTCTTGCTATCTGTGGCTTACCTGGTTAGAACAAAGAGGGTATAAGATTTAGTGAAGAGGCAGAGACAAGGGAGGAGCTAGTAGACATTTTAGTCATTTGAAAAAGCAAAATAGGGACGCCTGGGTGGCTCAGTTGGTTGGACGACTGCCTTCGGCTCAGGTCATGGTCCCCGGGGTCCCGGGATTGAGTCCCACATCGGGCTCCCAGCTCCGTGGGGAGTCTGCTTCGCTCTCTGACCTTCTCCTCGCTCATGCTCTCTCTCACTGTCTCTCTCTCAAATAAATAAATAAAATCTTTAAAAAAAAAAGAAAAAAGAAAAAGAAAAAGAAATTTGAGCAATCTGATTTTTCTACACTGAATATTAAACACTCTGAATATCTCAGGACTTTAAAGATCAGGCATAAACACACCATCCACAAGGAAATCACAACAGTGCTCTTTTGCTTAAAAACAATGCTTTGACTCCTGTGGTTCATTTTAGTTGTGCTTATTCAACTTTACCTTCATGAGGGTTAAGATAAATATATAAGCTGTGAAGTGTGTAAGCCTGACAAGTCACAGACCTATACCCCCAGGGCAAATAATACATTATATGTTAATTTTAAAAAATTAATAAAAAAAAAGACAAATATCCAAATTACTACCAAAGTAAATAAGAAGCAGTACAAGAAAATAAAGAAAAGGAGGAAGGAAGCAAGATAAAAAAGACTAAGAAGAAGAGGCAAATTAAGGGAAGGAGAAAATAACCAGAAACTATTTTTTTCAGACCCTATGCTGAAGTGACAAGTGTTATGGAGAACTTCCTACTCTGATACCAGATTGCTTTTTGCAAACAAACAAACAAACAACCACAAAAATCCCCAAACCCCTTTCCTTTATTCAGACGCTGCTAGCTATCCTTAATTCCCTTTCCTCAACTTTTAACACTAGGCTATGGAAATCAATCTTATAGCTACAATGTATCTAATGGGAAATCATACAGTTTATGGTTATGCAGGGATTATTCTTGCTAAGATGTATTATACTGGTTACCTAGTCCCAAAACTAAACTACAGCAATATACTGTAACATACAATGCCAAATTCTGAAGGAATATTTATCTGAACCATTTGATCAATTTCATAATTTATCTCATCTGTACTTAAGAATTAACTTATCACCTATCTGCATTCTAAATTCATTAACTTTCTATAAAGTGGAGGTAAAGTGGCTAAGCCTCCTAACATGCTAATGTCAGAGGCTGTGCTCAATGTCTCCCAGGATGTGAAAGAAACAAATTTTATGTGAAGATTTATCATCTTGCCCAGATAGGAAACAATCAATAAAATGAAAATGCAACCTATACTTTGGGAAAAATATTTACAAACCTTATATTTGATAAAGGGCAAATATCCAAAATGCATAAGGAACCCAACTCAATAGCACAAACAAATAAACAAATACCCAATAAGAGGCAATGATCTTGAATAGACATTTGTCCAAAAGGAAAATACAAATGGCCAAAAGGTATATGAAAATGTGCTCAGGATCACTCATCATCAGGGAAGTGCAAATCGTAAGCACAATGGGATATCAGCTCACACCTGTTAAGATGTTAACCATCAATAAAAACAAGTGCTGGTGAGGGTGTAAAGAAAAGGGAAACCTTATACACTATTGATGGTAATGTGATGGTAATGACACTATGGGAAATAGTATGGAGGATCCTCAAAATTTCAAAAGTAGAATTACCATATGATCCAGCAATCCTACTTCTAAGTATATATCTGAAGAAAATGAAATCAATATCTGGAAGAGATATCTGTGCTCCCATGTTCATTGCAACATAATTTACAATAGTCAAGACATGAAAACAACTTAAACATCCATTGACAGATGAATAAATAAAGAAAATATCATATTCATATGTGTATATATATACACACACACACATATATATATATACACACACACATACACACACACACACAATGGAATAGTATTCAGCATTAAAAAAGAGGGAAATTCTGCCGTAAGTGACAACATGGATGAAACTGGAAGGAATTGTGCTAAATGAAATAAATCACTCACAGGACAAACACTGTTTACTTCCACTTATCTGAGGTATCTAAAATAGTCAAAGTCATAGAAACAGAAAACAGAATGGTGTTTGCCAGGAGCTGGGGGAAGGAGTTGATGGAGAATTGTTATTCAATAGGTATAACATTTCAGTTGCACAAGATGAACAAGTTCTAGAGATCTGTACAGTATAGTGAATATAGTTAATAATACTGCATTGTCCATGTAAAAATGAAGATCTCACGTTACGTGTTTTTACCACCATAAGGAAGAGAGTAACTCAAGTAAATTATCTATAAAGGAGCTGAGAGGCAAAATTCCACAGGATAAATGATCTTTTCTTTGAGATAAAGAAAGCAGTGTGATTCTCTGGATGCATACTAAAATTTTTAAATTATCTTCCCTGGATGGGCAGTAAGTAGGCATTACAATATTCTTCCCTTCCCTATCTAATGCAAATCACTAGTTCCCCAAGATCTTCATTGTCAGGTTTGCCTTATCTGGTCCTGCCCCCTCTTACCAGTGCCCTGGCTCCAACTTCTTTCTTCCCTAAGCTTCCTTATGTGAAGGAGGAAGGAGTGAGAAGGAAAAATTGCATGTGTGTGTGTGTCTTCTTTTCTTAAGAATCCTGACATTAACATAGTAAACCTCAAAGAAACTCTCAATGGCTTGCTATTGACTGTCTAGCCATATTCTGACTATTTTATCATTTTAAGTCATTTACAATCTGCTCCAACTGACCCTTAAGTAGGAATCATTTATCTTCAATTTCATACTGGTTTCTGCTTAAACCAAACTGTTCCACACATTGTACACTCAATGCACTAAGCTCTTTCCTACTCCTGATATCTCACTCCATCCTAACATTAGTACTTCTTCTAAGAAGCCTTTCCCAACTGCAGCATCTCACCTTGATATTGTCATCCACTGAACTTTCTGGGTTATACCACACATATATGTTGTTAATACATATATGGCATGCTTTAACATTTTTTTCTCCTTCGAATAATATTTTAATCTTTTTGGAAGAAAAAAACACTTCATGTCCTCTCATGCTGCTAACAATATGTTGGACATATAGAAAGAACTTAGTAAACACCTACTGGAATGACCTAGTATTTTATTGCCATTATATAAATTTTATACAGCTATGCCACTGCCATTCTTGCGTTTCTGTAATCAGATTGCAGGTGTTTATTTTGACCAAAGTTATAGTTGCAAGCTCTCTTGTATATTGGCTCTGCTGCCAAGGGTAGACGTCTAATTACATATTGTTAATTCACAAACTAAGTTTGTTCTCACACACATACTCTCTTCTCTTCCTCCAAAGAAAATTGAGAAACCTTGTGGTACAAAAACTAGGCCTACTCAAGTGTCAAACTTTTAATTGTTCATACATATGGAAGTTCAAATTGAATATCATATTTTGATGAAATAGAGAAAAACACCTGGAAAATAATGTATCCTTAGCTGGCATGATGAAAGAGTGATGTGTATCATTTAATTTGCTATTAGAGCTCTGGAAAATATAACCATTTAGAAGAGCTTTATTGATTTTGTAAATGTGCTAACGCTTTGATGCAGTACTGAATCAGTAGCTGCCATGCATGAATTTTATTTCCTTATTTTCATTTCAATGAATAATTTCCATTGAGTAGTAACTAATGGAATCATAAAGAGGGGTCATTAGATATTAGTTCAACAAATGGCATTTGATGTAATAGACTTCTGAACACATTGGCAGGGAGAACTATTATTTCAAAAAAATACTAATGTAAATTTTTTCTAGTTGTCAAAAATATCTCTGTATATGCATAGAACACCACAGCTTTAAACAGGCTAGTGCATGATAATAACTTTCAAATGGTATGAGAAAATGCTTTTAAAATCTATCTTCTTTTGTTTATTTTAAAGATAAATTTTGTGTTCTTTTTGTTCCCAGAAATAAATGAAGATGTTATTTGCCAATAAAGTTTTATAACAAGTTTCAGTTGCTCTATGAGGCTGAAATATGTCATTAAGTAGAGATGGAACTATCAATTCTAGTTATATCATGTAACAACTTTGTTATATTTGGATGAAAATAAGGGAGAAAAGGAATTCAATCAAAGTCTTTATAGCCAAAATATAATGTATGATTAGTGAAATGGCCCATGTAATAGAAAACAAAAGCAAGCCTGCTTTGTTATAAACATTCAGATAATTCAGAAAAAGCACTATTTTCTTTAAATTTCCCCAATAAATGGTACTTAAATTAACAATAATTGAACCTTACTATCCCCATAGTAGTATGACAGATGCTAAGAATACAAAAAGGTATAAACATCTTCCCCCACTTAACTCACAGTCTAGCAGAGAGAAATGTTTAAACAAAATTTGCTATGAAAGTTATATGGAGCAGTTCAGTTTCTGGTAATCAAGTAGATTATACAACTTTAAATCTCTCTTTCTACAAAACAAGTGGAGTGTTGGATAAAGTAGAACTTTCCAGAATTTGCTAAGAAGTTTATCTTTAGATTCAAGATAAATGTGAAGTTTCGATCAGAGTTTAGAACTAAAACAGGAAGAATCATAATGAAGCTAAAGAAACTCAAAGGCAAAGATCTTAAAAGCAACTAATAAGAAAAGTTATATTAAATTCAGTTTTGTTCCTTGGACTGATAGTAGACTTCTGAAAACAAGGAATAGCCTTATGTGTTAGCAAAAATAGATATTAATCTGTAATTTTATATAAAGATAATCCAATATCAAAAAACTAGGGCAAAAATGATGCATTCAAACAACAAAAAGAGTGAACAATGAGTAAAAAAAAAGTAGTAAATGTAGATAAATCTGAAGAAATAATGTTTGCTTAGACAACAGCAAAAATCATAATGACAAACTTGAGAGGATATAAAAACAATGTGGAACTAAAATATTGGATGTAACATGAAAGAAATGAGACAAGTGGTCTAAGTTAAATCAGCCTAAGGATCTTGTATTGTTCAAAATAGTAGAAGTACTGGTTAATATTACATCATGTTAATTGAAGTATGCATGTAAAACGTTTAATGGTAATGAGTAAAAAGAAATAAAATACAAATATATAAATTTCAAATGAGTAGTAGGAGCAAAAAGGGAACAAAGATATTATATGCCCTTCATTAAGTGCTTGCAATGTGAAAACACTAATATTAAATAATATAGCACTTAACTCTAAGTAAGTCAAAGCCTTAAAAAAAAAGTAGAATTTGATTGGATTCTTGAAAGAAATAAGTATTTACATGGAAGAACATGAAAAGTTAGATTAAAAAGAAATCCATAAAGGAATAAAGTATGATAAGGGAGCATAAGTCAGCTAAGGACAAAGCACAAGGTGACACCCTGCAACCTCCCCAGACACACACACACACTCCCAGTAGAATATGCTTGACCTTACTTCAGGAAACTTCTAGCTATCTTAAAGTTAATGCCTTGGTAGAAGGAAAAGCAACCTTAACTTGACAATAGCAAGGCCTCCAGTATCTAGTGAATCTTCTTTAACATATGAAAATCCTTTTGAAACCTCCTTTATCTTTACCCCCACAACTCCCAAGTATATAATCAGCCACCCCCTCACAATCCCAGTGCAGCAGCTCTTTCTGCCCATGGGTCCTGTCCCCATGCTTCAATAAATCCACCATTTTTCTCTAAAGACATCTCAAGAATTCTTTCTTGGGTGTTGGCTCCAGACCTCACCTCACCAAACCCCACCAATATTCTAAAATCATATCAGAGTATATTTAGAGAACAGCTATTATTAAGATCAATCTAAAACATTCAGGGACTAGGGTGGAGGGAAGAGAGCAGTAGTTAGGGAGTTATTCTAGATAAAGATATAAGGTCAGGGATTAAAAATTAAAACACTTTGTTAATATTAACAAGTCATATTTGTATCCTAAGATACAAACGTGGTGCTCCGAAGGGGCATGTGCACCTGAATGTTTATAGCAGCATTGTCCACAATAGCCAAACTATGGAAAGAACCTAGATGTCCATCAACAGATGAATGGATAAAGAAGATGTGGTATATACACACAATGGAATACTATGCAGCCATCAAAAGAAATGAAATCTTGCCATTTGTGATGACGTGGATGGAACTAGAGGGTATTATGCTTAGAGAAATAAGACAATTGGAGAAAAACAACTATCATAGGATCTCCCTGATATGAGGAAGTGGAAATGCAATGTGGGGAGGTTGGGGGGTAGGAAAAAAAATGAAAGAAGATGGGATTGGGAGGGAGACAAACCATAAAAGAATCAATCTCAAAAAGTGACTGAGGGTTGCTGGGGGGAGGGGGGACAGGAGAGGGTGGTGGGGATATGGACACTGGGGAGGGTTATGTGCTATGATGAGAGCTATGAAATGTGTAAACCTGGCAATTCACAGACCTATACCCCTGGGGATAAAAATACGTTATATGTTTATTAAAAATAAATAAATAAGTAATTTTTTAAAAAATTAAAAAAAAATCTTGTCCTTTAGAACAAGAATCACCATAATTTTTATTACTGCTCTTACCAGAAAAATATAAGCATGTGTCTTCCATAAACATGCATATTTATTTCAAAACATTATTGCTGTTCTATTCTACTAAACATTATGTATATTAAAATTTGATAATAATAGGCTCTCAGTTAGCCAAAAAATTTTGATAAGAATAGAAATTTTTAAAAGTGAAATAACTTAATAATACAAATTATTTTGATAATTGACACAATTATTATTACCATTTTTCATGTTCTAAATATTTAGCTTTTAAATGGCTTGGTAATCATTATGACTTTATATTATTATATTACTATCTCAAGGTGAAACAAGCACCTAACCCAAGTTCATTGTTTATAACAGCAGATGTAAGTCATATTTGAAATGTTCTTCTTGAAAATATGGAACATTTTTAGCTGACTTCTTTTCACATTTGATTACATTGTCATTGTTTTTATATGCTTAATAGTGTTTATATATATTATTACATATTATTATTACTTTGTACGATGGACAAATATCTTGTACCATGAGTAGAATTGTAAACTCTGCCATGTTTTGCTTGTTCATTTAAATTTACATTAGCATTGTCTTAAATCCAATAATTTTTTCTAAGAATGTTAAGATGCTTTTCCATTTTGTAAAGTTGAATTCATTTAAAGCTAAATTATATTATCTGTAAATCCAGTTAACTAGACACATGCAAACAGTAACATACCATGATATGTCAAAAGCAACAAGGGACTAAGGGCATTGCAGTCAATTCTAAATAAATTGTGATGTTCATAAAACACTATATAGCAGTGAAAATTAATAGAATTACAAATGTCAGTAAAAATGAAACTCAAAAATATAGTATTAAGCAAAATAATTTGTAGCATATGTACATATAATTTATGTATAGCTTAAAAGAACAAAAAGTACAATATATTACTCATATATTCATATATATGTAATAAAATATAAGTGTAAGGTTTTATAAGTGAGATAAACACGACACCAGGTGAAGTGGGTGCAAGGCAAGGTTTATTAAAGGCACTCTCAGGTGAAGTTTCATGGCTCAGGACAAGGGGAGCCAAGAAAGTTGTGCCAGGAGGAGGTGGGCACCCTCGGGTGAGGTTCCGTGACTCTGGAAAGCAGAGTGGGGTAAGTTGCACTGGGAGGGAGTTGGTGGGGGTCTTTTATCTGTTTCCTGCATAGGTATTGGGTTACCTATGGAGACGTGACCTAGGCATACACCCTTTTGGCGGGAGAGTCAAGGGTGAATGAAAGAGGGGGAGGAGGCTGGAAGATGGCAGGACCCGGCAGTCATTTCTATTGTTCCTCCTGTACTCCTGGAGTTCGCTGACCCAACAATAAGGAAATACATGGGAATGATAAACATCCTATTTATAACAGTAGCTCCCTCTGAGAGAAAATGGAGGAGAGGCCACCAAAGAGAGAACAAAAGGTACTTTCAGTGTTTTGGTAATGTTTTATGGCTTAAGCTCAATATTAAATATCCTGTTGTTCATTGTATTATTTTTTACACATTTTCAAAATATGTTTAATATTTTTTTTGAAAATTTATTTTTAAAAAGGAAAGGAACAGATAAAACAGACTGACAGAGTTCCAAAATGTAGTCAGATAAATACAAGAGATCGGTCTTATAGAATAAAAAAAATTTTTTTCAGATCTAAGGGTCAATAATGTCAATTAACTAAGATGATAGCAATGAAGTCACCAAAATTAAGAATTGGGAAATAGGTCAAGATGGCAGAGGAGTAGCAGATTGAGATAACATCAGGTCATAGGAGTTCAGCTAGATAGTTATCAAACCATTCTGAACACCTACAAACCCAACAGGAGATCAAAAAGAAGAAGAGCAGCAATTCTAGAAACAGAAGATTGACCACTTTCTGAAAGGTAGGACATGCGGAGCAGTGAATCTGAAGCCATGGGAAGATAGACTGCATGGGGAGGGGCCGGCTCCCAGCAAGTGGTGGAGCAATGGAGCACAAAATTTGAACTTTTAAAAGTCTGCTCCACTGAGGGGCATTGCTCCAGAGGCTAAGTGGGAGTGGATCCCCTGAGGGGACAGTGTGGTCTCAGGTCCCGTGGGGTCACAGAAGGATCGGGGGTGTCTGAGTGTAGCAGAGCTTGCAGGTAGCAGAACTGGGAAGCTGGTTACAGATGGAAAGCCGAGCAGTGAGCTCTCAGCTAGGGGTTTCCTTAAACTGATCTGCAGCACAGGCAGGCCACTGCTCTTTCAGCAGGGACCCCAACAAGTGGCATACCTGGGGAGACCAATCTTCATCCACCAAAAGAGCAGAGCAGCAAGATCTTCTGGGTTTGGAAACAACAAATGGGGCTGTGTGCCAGAGATAGAAACACTCAGTCACAGGCTGGGTGAGCTCGGAGAGCAGTCGGAGACCAGGGAGACAGAAGTGATTGAGCGCTTTACTCTGAGGGCACACTGAGGAATGCAACCCTGAGCTCTCAGCTCCTCTGGACTGGAGATTGGGAGGCTACCATTTTCATTCCCATCCTCCAGAGCTCTATGGAAAGTGTTCAGGGAATAAAAACTCCTGAGAGTGAACCCGAGCAGATTACTTAGCCTGGTCCCTGACAAGGGTGGTGCAATTCCACCTTGGGCAAAGACATTTGAGAATCATTGCAACAGACCCCTCCCACAGAAGATCAGCAAGAACATCTAGCCAAGACCAAGATCACTGATCAAGGAGAACAGCGGAATTCCGGAGGAGGGGAAAAGCAAAGCATGGAATTCATGGCTTTATCCCCATGATTCTTTAGTCTTGCAAGTTAATTTTTTTAATTTTATTTTTTTCTTATTCTATTTTTAACTTTTCCTCTTTCCTCTTTTAACATTTTTTAACTAGTTTATATTTCTAAAAAAATCTTTTTAAACCTTCATTATTATAGTCCTATTTTATTCTTCATTGTATCTAACTTTATTTTTTGTACACATATAGGGTTTTTTCTTCTAAAAAATTTTGGGATACAATTTCTTCTAATAGATCAAAATATACCTTAAATCCAGCACAGGGCTTTTTTCAGTCTTCAGCCTGAGCAAATTCTCTCCACTTTCTTTTTCTTTCTTTTTCCAACCAACTTATCAATATCTTTTTTTAGAATTTTTAAAAAATTTTCATCTTTACAGTCGTATTCCATCCCTTCATCATGTTTACCCTTATTTTTGTATATATATGTTTTTCTTTCTTTAAAATTTTGAGAAGTAGTTTCTTCTAAGAAACCAAAATACAACCAAAATCAAGTGGGTGGCTCTCTTCTATTCACCAGGCTAATATATATATATATATATATATATATATATTTTAAACTTCTTTTTACTCCCTTATATCTCTCCCTGATTTTGGGTCTTTTCTGATTTGGTTAGCATACATTTTTCTGGGTGTCTTTGCCACTCTTTTTTAGCAGTTTGGTCTCTTGTTCATATATTCTTATCTGGATAAAATTACGAGGTGGGAAAACTCAGCAAAAAAAAACAAAACAAAAACAAAAACAAACAAACAAAAAAAACAAGAGGCAGTACCAAAGGCTAGGAATCTAATCAATAGAGACACTGGTAATATGTCAGATCTAGAGTTCAGAATGACGATTATCAAGGTGCTAGATGGGCTTGAAAAAAGCATGGAAGGTGTTAGAGAAACACTGTCTGGATAAACAAAAGCCCTTTCTGGAGATATAAAGGAAATAAAATCTAACCAAGATGAAATCAAAAAAGTTATTAATGAAGTACAATAAAAAATGGAGACTCTTACTGCTAGGATAAATGAGGCAGAAAAGAGAATTAGTGATATAAAAGACCAAATGATGGAGAATAAAGAAGCTGAGCAAAAAAGAGACAAACAACTGGGCCATGAGGGGAGAATTCAAGAGATAAAGGATACCATAAGGTGAAACAATATTAGAATAATTGGGACCCAAGAAGAAAAAGAAAGAGAGAGGGGGACAGAAGGTATATTGGAGAAAATTATTGTAGAGAATTTCCCTAATATGGCAAAGGGAACAAGCATCAAAATCCAGGAGGCATAGAGAATCCCCCTCAAAATCAATAAAAATAGGTCCACACCCTGTCATCTAATAGTAAAACTGACAAGTCTTAGTGACAAAGAAAACATCCTGAAAGCAGCTTGGGACAAGAGGTCTGTAATCTACACTAGTAAAAATATTAGATTGGCAGCAGACTTATCCACAGAGACCTGGCAGGCCAGAAAGAACAGGTATGATATACTCAGAGCACTAAATGAGAAAAACATGTAGCCAAGAATACTATATCCAGCTAGGCTACCATTGAAAATAGAAGGAAAGATAAAAAGATTCCAGGACAAACAAAAATTAAAAGAATTTATAAACACCAAACCGGCCCTACAGGAACTATTGAAAGGGGTCCTCTAAGCAAAGAGAGACCCTAAAAGTAGTAGATCAGAAAGGAACAGAGACAATATACAGTAACAGTCCCCTTACAGGCAATACAATGGCACTAAATTCATACCTTTCAATAGTTACCCTGAATGTAAATGGGCTAAATGCCCCAATCAAAAGACACAGGGTATCAGAATGGATAAAAAAGCAAAACCCGTCAATATGCTGTCTACAAGGAACTCATTGTAGACTCAAAGATGTATCCAGATTTAAAGTGAGGGGGTGAGGGACGCCTGGGTGGCTCAGTTGGTTAAGCAGCTGCCTTCGGCTCAGGTCATGATCCCAGCATCTTGGGATCAAGTCCCACATCGGGCTCCTTGCTCAGCAGGGAGCCTGCTTCTCCCCCTGCCTCTGCCTGCCATTCTGTCTGCCTGGGCTTGCTCTCCCTCTCTCTCTCTCTGATAAATAAATAAAATCTTAAAAAAAAAGTAAAATAAAGTGAGGGGTGGAAAACAATTTACCATGTTAATATACATCAAAAGAAAGCTGGGGTGGCAATCCTTATATGAGATAAATTAGATTTTCAGCCACAGTCTATAATAAGAGAAAGGAAGGACACTATATCATACTCAAAGAGTCTGTCCAACAAGAAGATCTAACAATTTTAAATATCTATCCACCTAACATGGGAGCAGTCAACTAAATAAACCAATTAATAACAAAATCAAAGGAAAACATAGACAATAATACAATAATAATAGGGGACTTTAACACACACACACACACACTGAAATGGACAGATCATCCAAGCAAAAGATCAACAAGGTAATAAAGGCTTTAAATGACACACTGGACCAGATGGACATCACAGATATATTCAGAACATTCCATCCCAAAGCAACAGAACACACATTCTTCTCCAGTGCACATGGAACATTCTCCAGAATAGATCACATCCTGGGTCACAAATCAGGTCTCAATCAGTACCAAAAGATTGGGATCATTCCCTGAATATTGTCAGACCACAATGCTCTGAACCTAGAACCCAATCACAAAAGGAAAGTTGGAAAGAACTCAAATCCATGGAGGCTAAAGAGCATTCTACTAAAGAATGAATGGGTCAACCAGGAAATTAAAGAAGAATTTAAGAAATTCATGGAAACAAATGATAATGAAAACACAACTGTTCAATATCTTTGGGACACAGCAAAGGCAGTCCTGAGAGGAAAATATATAGCGATACAAGCCTTTCTCAAGAAAAAAGAAAGGTCTCAAATACACAGCCTTACCCTACACCTAAAGAAGCTGGAGAAAGAACAGCGAAGAAAGCCTAAACCCAGCAGGAGAAGAGAAATCATAAAGATCACAGCAGAAATCAATGAAAAAGAAACGAAAAAAAAAAAATTAAAAAACCACAATAGAATAAATCAACAAAACTAGGAGCTGGTTCTTTGAAAGAATTAATAAGATTGATAAACCCCTGGAGAGACTTGTCAAAAAGAAAAGAGAGGAGTACCTGGGTGGCTCAGTGGGTTAAGCATCTGCCTTCGGCTCAGGTCATGGTCCCAAGGTCCTGGGATTGAGCCCCACATCAGGCTCTCTGCTCAGCGGGGAGTCTGCTTCTCCTTCTCCTCTGCCTGTCTCCCTGCTTGTGCTCTGTCTCTCTCTCAAATGAATAAATAAAATCTTTAAAGAAAAAAAAAGAAAAGAGTAAGGACCCAAATTAATAAAATTATGAGTGAAAGAGGAGAGATCACAACCAACACCACAGAAAGAAACAATAAGAGAATATTATGAAAAGTTATATGTCAACAAAATGGGCAATCTGAAAGAAATGGATAAATTCCTAGAAACATACAAATGACCAAAACTGAAACAGAAAGAAATAGAAAATCTGAGCAGACCCATAACCAGTAAAGAAACTGAATCAGTAAACTAAAATCTCCTAACAAACAAAGCTCCAGGGCCAGATGGCTTCCTAAGGGAATTATATCAGACATTTCAATAAGGATTAATACCTATTCTTCTCAAAAGTTGAAAATAGAGCTTCCCTACAACCCAGCAATCACACTACTCTTTACCCTAAAGATACAAATGTAATGATCTGAAGGGGCACATGCACCTGAACGTTTATAGCAGGAATGTCTATAATAGCCAAACTATGGAAAGAACCTAGATGTCCATGAAAAGTTTAATGGATAAATAAGTGGTATATAGATATACAGTGGAATAGTATGCAGCCATCAAAAGAAATGAAATCTTGCCATTTGTGATGACGTGGTATCATGCTAAGTGAAATAAATCAATCAGAGAAAGACAATTATCATGATCTCTCTGATACGAGGGATTTAAGAGACAGGGCAGGGATTATGAGGAGAAAGGATGGAACAAATGAAACAAGATGGGATCGGGAGGGAGACAAATCATAAAAGACTCTTAATCTCACAAAACAAACTGAGGGTTGCTGGGGGTGGGGAGGTAGGGATAGGGTGCCTGGGTTATGGACACTGGGGATTGTATGTGCTATGGTGAGTGCTGTGAATTGTGTAAGACTGAGGTTTCATAGACCTGTACCCCTGAAGCAAACAATACATTATATGTTAATAAAAAAAATATTGTCATTGGAAGCACCTGGGTGGTGCAATTGACTCTTGGTTTTAGCTCAGGTCATTATGTCAGGGTTGTGGGATCAAGGCCCACACTCGGCTCTGAGGTAGGCACAGAGTCTACTTGGGATTCTCTCTCTCTCTCTCCCTGACTCTCCTACCCCCAACTTGCACTCTATCTCTAAAATAAACAAATCTTTAAAAAATATATTGTCATCAAAATAATAAAGCCAAAAGACAGGTAAGTAACAAATCAGAAAAAGCTAAGAGAAATTTAGAAATCAGGATGGAGATAAACCATGAGAGACTTTGGGCTCCAGGAAACAAACTGAGGCTTACAGAGGGAGGGGTGTAGGGGGAATGGGGTAACCAAGTGATGGGTATTAAGGAGGGCATGTGTGGTGATGAGCACTGTGTTTTACATGTAACTAATGGACCACTGAACACTACATCAAGGACTAATGATGTACTATAAGTTGGCTAACTGAACATAATAATAATAATAAAAGAAATTTTAAAACTGGAAAATCATTTGAAAAACAGCCTACCAAAATGTAGCATTGAGAAGTGTAAAGATAAAAAATTTGAGGGAGTTTAAAATACATAGAACATAAAATGAAAACATATAATATTTTTTTTAAGAGTTCCAGAAGGAAAAAAGATAGGAAAAAAAATGGGAAAGAAATGATATCCAAGATGGCAATGAGTGGAAATTTCCAAAACTTATTTTTAAAAAACGCAAATCCTCAAATTGAAGTGTGCCAGCTATCAAGCATTATTCCAATTATGATAATAATTACAACAACAGTAACTACTATTATTATGTGAAATAAATCAAAAGAGAAAAGCCAAACCATAAATAAGGAGGGAGAACAGATTACCTAGAAAGGAATGACACCTAAAATGACAACATACTTTTGGGAAGCAACAGAGGCCAGAAGACAGTGGAATTATACCCGCTAAACTAAAAGTAAGTGAAACAGACATTTTAAAACAAAGACTTAGTTTAGTACTTCATAAATCCTTGCAGAAAGAGATGTAACAGATATACTTTAGCAAAAAGGGAAACAGAACTTACAAGAAGAGCTTGAGATGTAGAACAAATATATAAAATGTCTTGATAAATACCAAAAGAGCTATGGAATGAAGACCAATTTCCTTAAATTATTAAACAACAAAAAATAATCAAATTAATCCATTACTCTCATAAAAACAAAGAAAATTTCTAAGTAATTCATGTGCCCAAGTAGAAATTATAAAAATATTTAAAATATTCATCATATCTGAACTTCATTAAAAACAAAATGGGAAAAATATGGAGGTGCTTCTATGGCTAAAATTAGAATGAAATTCATAGCTTTAATGATATATATCAGAAAAAAATTTAAAAGCTTAAAAACTTAATGAGATTTAAAAATTTTGTTACATGTGTATATGTACCTAAATGATACATTTATTAGTATTATTTATTAGTTAAATCATTAGTTAATTGTCAATTATTAGTTATATTTATTAAATTATTAATAAAATTAGTTTTATTTATGTTTTTTGACTCTTATTTAAATCATATCTTAGTGTATATAGCATAAAAGATAAAGTAATAATAAAAAAAGTTAGAATATGGTAGGTATGTGTACTAACCATGTTTATTAGTTTATGGATCTGATATTTTGTCATCATAGCATATTGCTGACTAGAGAGGAACTACCTTTCCCAGGGCCAGCAGATTCCTAGACATAACAACAACCCAGTAAGCATGGCTTTCATAAACAAACTAGCCAATCCAGGTCCCATACCCTACCCCAGACCCCACCAAATGCCTGCTTCGTCATGGACTAGCACTTGTGAGACACTAACTTCCTTCCCTAATCAATCTTGGGTCAGATACAAGACAACTAGGAGTAGCTCCTACATCCTTGAGCACACTGAAATTACCCCAATCATCCAATCTGAAATTTGGTCAGCCCACTTACAGTGCTCTGCCCATTCCTCCCCCCGCAAAACTATAATAAAGTCTTTCCCACAGTTCTCCTCACTCTCTCTTTGCCTATGACCCATCCCAGTGTTCTCTCTTGTGACCCTGTGTAGCATGGCATACTGCCCTCTTGGGAACTGTGAGGAATAAATTGTATTTTTATTTTATTTTATTTATTTGACAGAGAGAGCACAAGCAGGGGGAGTAGCAGGCAGAGGGAGAGAGAGAAACAGACTCCCTGCTGAGCAGCCCCCCCACACACCGCCATGTGGGACGTAATCACAGGACCCTGGGATCATGACCTGAGGCAAAAGCAGATGCTTTACCAACTAAGCTATTCAGGTGCCCCAATAAACTGCATTTTAAATAGGAATCATATCCTAGTCTGTTGGCTTCACTATGCCCATATTAAACTTGGGTATATTTTAAACAGGATAGAAGGAGTAACATCACCAAATAGTGAAGTAGCAGACATCAGCCTCTCTTGCTCCACAAAGATCAGCAATTAGAGAACTATCCACAGATAGGAACAGCTCTAGGAAAACTCAGGAGTACAGTTCAACAAAACAGTGAAACAAAAAACCTGAACACAATCACACAAAATGGGAATGAAGACTAGTGTGATTTGGCCTGCATCGCTGCCCCAGCTTCTAGACCAACCATGCTCACCACTAAGAGGGAACTCTCTGGGTAGAAAGAGTTTCCCTTCTCAAAAAAGGGAGAACAGGGTGAGTGACCAGCTTCCCCAATCTTTTGGGGCACTACACAAAAGATCTGCTTTGGTTTCACCCCACCCAGAGACTTACAAAGCTGACACACACAGAAATGGCTAGGAACAAGGAAGATGAGAAGGGGCTACCAATATCAATAGGCAGCAAGAGCAAGGGCAAGTTCCCAGTGAACTGCTCTACAGCAAGCCCAAGTAACTTTCTCCATGAAAGAAACCAATGGCCAGCACAGTTGTCAAGAACCACCTACAAATTTCACCACTTTTCATCCCACGTATTCAAATTCCCAGACACCAGCTGCCTAAGTCCCTCCCCGCTTCTTCCTGCCCTGTTCCTTCCAGAGCCCAGAATCCAGCCAAGGCCTTTGCAGCTACATGAGTGTAAGATGTTAGTAGACTCCCACAACTGACTCCCATGATTATGTTTGGGTTTGGGCTAATTCCTTCTGCCGTGTACCTGCACACCACTGGCCTAGACCCTACACTTATAGAAGTGCATGCTAACAGCCAACCCCCCGCCCCCCCCGCCACACAGCTAGTCATGGGACCAGATTCAGCTCTATCTCCAGTCCCTAGTCTACACAAATAGGCTCACCTGCAGCTAACCCCACAGCTCTGCAGCTGGATACCCCTAGTCTGACCTCCCTCACCAGCCTCCACAGCAGTGTGCCTGCCTGTTTGCAGATTGCAGCCACAGGAATGCATGCTGACAGCTAGAGTCTGGCAGCTGCTTGTGGACCTAGCAATGGCCCTGAGTTCTGTCACTGGCCTGTGCTGCTGGACTTCCTGGCAATTAGCCCCTCTAACCATGCACATACACCATGCCGTCCCAACTCCTACCACTAGCCTCCATTGCTGTGCATATGCCAGCATCCAGAGCCCCAGAGCTAACAGTATAGCTAAGCTGTCCCTGGCCCTTGCTACACTGTGTGTGTGTGTGTGTGTGTGTGTGTGTGTGTGTGTGTCTGCAACCAGCCCATACCACTGCACAGATATCTGCAGCTGACCCTGTAGCCAAGTGTGTGCAAATGACTGTCCTGATCCCTAGATGCTAGACCTGGAAGCACTGCTGAGGACCCCAACAGGCATTGCAGCCATTGTGGAATCCCTGCAGTGCTTGCCAAGGACCATGCAATAGTCAAGCTATGGACCTTAGCAGCCTCAGTCAATGAAACATCACACTCCCTGGAACCAGAGCCTCCTACCACATACCCCTGATCTTGGTATTGTGCACTAGTAGACCTGGGGTCAAACCACACTCTAGCATGCCCCCCCCCAGCAAGTGAAGGTGTTTCCTTACTGAAGTCAGCCCATAAAGACTTGAATAAATCACTCCTTCAAATGCATACATATGCAAGGCTACAGAAATCACAACTAATCAGAAAAACATGATACTACCAAAGGAACATAATAAACTTCCAGTAACTAACACCACAAAAATGGCGACATATGAATTTCCAAAGAAGAACTCAAAATAATTATTCTAATTTTCCTCAGAGATCTATGAGAACACAGATAAACGATTTAACAAAATCAGGACTGCAACATTAAAACAAAATAAGAAGTCCAACAAAGAGACAGAAAACATGATAAAGCACCAAAAGGAAATTTTGGTGCCAAAGAATACAATGACTGAAAAAATCCAATAGAGAATTATAAATTATAAGTAAAGAAGGAGACAGATATCACAGCAACATAAAATATTGCCATATAATGAGACTATAAAAAAGACTGCAGGTAAATGTCTCTGGTGATCATAAGTGCAAAAGCCCTCAACAAAGTACTAGCAAACTGAATTCAATGGCACTTGAAAGGATCATAGTCCACGATCAACTGGAGTTTTTCCCTGGGATTCAAAGACAGTTCAGTACACACCAATCAATAAATATGATATGCCACATTAATAGAATGAAAGACAAAATCACATGATCATCTTAATATGTAGAAAATTCATTTGAGAAAAATCAATGTAATAAAAATGTCATAATAAAAATTCTCAAGAAATTCAGTTTAGAAGGAATACACCTCAATATAATAAAGGCTATATGTGACAAATCTACATCTATTACATTCAGTGGTGAAAGGTTAAAAGCTTTCTCTCTAATTTCAGGAATAGGACAGGGGTGCCTACTCTCACCAGTCTTATTCAGCATAGTACTAGAAGTCCACACCAGAGAAATTAGGCAAAAAAAAGGAAGGAAGAAGGGAAGGAAAAAAGGAAGGAAGGAACGGGAAAGAATAAAGAAATAGAAGGCTTCCAATTCAGAAAGGAAGAAGTAAAATTGTCTTTGTTGGCTGATGTCATGATCTTGTATACAGAAAATCCTAGGCTCCACCAAAAACTTTTATATCTAACAATTAAATTCAACAAAGTATCAGGATATGAAATCAAGACAAATACAAATACAAAATTCAGTGGTTTTTCTATATACTAATAATCAACTATCTGAAAATGAAATAAAATAATCCCACTTACAATAGCATCAAAATAGTAAGATACTTAGAAATAAATTTACCAATGAAATGAAAGTTCTATACACCAAAAACTATAAGACACAGATGAAAAAAAATTAAGAAGATGCAAATAAACTGAAAGATATTCCATAATCACAGACGAGAAGAGTTAATATTGTTAAAATGTCCCTACTACCCAAAGCCATCTATAGATTCCAGTATCTCTAATAATTCCAATGGCATTTTTCACAGCAACAGAAAAAAAACACTAAAATTCATATGGAAGTACAAAAGTCCTTGAAGAAATCTTGAGAAAGAACAAAGCTGGAGGCATCACATTTCTTGATTTCAAATTATATCACAAAGCTGTAGTAATCCAAATTGTATAATACTAGCATAAAAACAGTCACATAAACCAAAGGAACAGAATGAAGAGCCCAGAAATAAGCCCAAGTATTTATGGTCAACTAATATTTAAAAAGGGAGCCAAGAATAATCAATAAAGATTACTTTATTATAATCAATAAAGAATAGATAAATTTGTCAATAAAAAATGTTGAGAAAATTAGATATCTATATAGAAAAGAAAGAAATTGGACCCCTATCTTACACCACCCACAAAAATGAATTATAAATGGACTGAGAACTTAAACAGAAGACGTGAAACCATAAAGTTCCTAGAAGAAAATAAGAAAATCTTTTTGACATCAGTCTTTGAAATGTTTTTTGGCAATTATACTGAAAGCACAATTAAAAGCAAAAATCAACAAGTGGGACTACACCAAACTAAAAAGCTTCTGCACAGCAAAAGAAATAATCAACAAAATGAAAGGGGAGCCTACAGAAAGGAAAAGAAAGATTTTCAATTCATATATCTAACAAAGGGCTACTATACAAAACATATAAGGAACTCTTACAACTTAACAGTAAATAAATAGATAGGTGAATAAATAAATAAATAAATAAATAAAATGCCCAATATAATTTAAAAAGTTGGCAGAGGTCTTGAATACACATTTCTTTGAAGAAGATACACACATGGCCAGCAAGTACATGAAATGGTGCACAACATCACTAATATTAGAGAAATACAAATCAGAGTAGAATGAGCTATCTCCTCACACTTGTTACAATGGTTATTATCAAAAAGAAAAAAGATAGCAAATGTTGGTCAGGATGTGAGGAAAAAGGAAAATGATACATTGGTGGGAATGTAAATCGGTACAGTCACTGTGGAAAACAGTGTGAACATTCCTCAAAAATTAAAAATAAAACTATCGTATGATTCACCAATCCCACTTCTAGGTATACACCCAAAGGAAGTCACTATTTCAAAGAAATATCTGCACTCCCATAGTCATTGTAGCATTTTTCACAATAGCCAAGACATGAGAACAACTTAAGTGTCCGTTGATGGATGAATGGACCATGAATATATGGTGTGTAGACACACACACACACACACACACACACACACACACACAGAAGTATTATTCAACCATAAAAATAAGGAAATCCTGCATTCATAACAATATAGATGAACAATGATGGCATTACACTGAGTGAAATATGTCAGACAAAGACAAATACTATCTGACCTCACATGTGGAATCTATAAACATTACACTCATAGAAACAGACAATAGAATGGTGGTTCCTAGGGACCTAGGGGAGTGGTTGGTTAAATGGTGCAAACATTCAGTTATATGATGAGTAAGTTCTGGGAATCTAAGGAAAAGCATGGCAACTCTATTAATATAGTTATACAGGTTAATAATACTGTAGTATATATTTGAAAGTTGCTGAGAGTAACATTTTAATGTTCTTACCATATGAACAATAAAAGTGGTAATTATTGAGGTGAAGGATATGTTAAGTAAACATTTTTTATAAAAAATTTTTATAAACATTTCACTATATGTTTGTATCAAATCATAATATTGTATACCTTAAACTTATATAATATGTTAATTATATTTCAATAAATCTGGAGAAAAAAGAATATGTAAATCTATATCTTTGTCCAAAGGTTTGAAATATTTCCTAATAAAATACCCTAATGAGTTATGAAAGATAAAAACATTTTGAATATTTTTATAAATATGATACAAACTTTATAAAATATATGTTTGAATATATATATGAATATCTCAAATATATACTTGACTCATCTCTTTCTCTCACAAATCATACAGATCACCAGCAAATATGATCCATTGTCTGTCACTGCAGTCTATGCTGCATCCAAACACTTTTCAACAACCCCAATACTTCTACCCTATTTCAAGTCACCATTGTTTCTAATCTGGACTATAACACTAGCCTCTCTACTGTTTTCCCCTTTCCGTGAGCTTGTTTCTTCACCATCCACACATATTCTATTTAAAACATAAATCTGGGGCGCCTGGTTGGTTCAGTGGGTTAAGCCGCTGCCTTCGGCTCAGGTCATGATCTCAGGGTCCCGGGATCGAGTTCCGCATCGGGCTCTCTGCTCAGTGGGGAGCCTGCTTCCCTTTCTCTCTCGCTGCCTGCTTCTCTGTCTATTTGTGATCTCTCTCTGTCAAATAAATAAAATCTTAAAAAAAAAAATAAAATGAAACATAAATCTGACTACATCACTGCTGCTAAAGCCTTTTAAACTTTTTTAACAGAGTTACTTGTTTTGTTTTGTTTTGCTTTTTGATTTTTTGGGTTTTTTTTTTTTTTTTTTTTTTTGCTATTGAGTTGAGTTCCTTATGCATTTTAATTATTAACCACTCATCAGACATTAGGATTACAAATATTTTCTCCCATTCTGTAGCTGGTCTTTTCGTTCTGTTGATTATTTCTTTTGCTGTACAGAGCTTCTTAGTTTGCTATAATCGTGTTTGTTTTTATTTTGCTAAACGTTCTTTTAGGGCCACATATTAAAAAGAAAAAAAAACTACCCAGACTAGCATTAAGAAGCCTTTTGCCTGTGATTTTTATAGTCTCCTGTATTATTTTTTCAACTTGAATTCATTTTACTTACTTTTTTGTATACAATAGGAGGTAAGTGTCCTATTTTTTTTTTCTGCATGCAGATATTCAGTTATTCAGTTTTCCCAACATCATTTGTTGACATTCTATTCCCATTGTGTGTTCTTGGCACTCTTGTCAAAAATGAGTTGATTGTAAATGTGTGGGTTTATTTCTGGGCTCTCTATTCCCTTGGGTTTTATGTCTGTTTTTATATTAGTACCATACTGTTTTAATTACAACAGCTTTATAATACATTTTGAAATTAGGAATTATGAGACAAGGAAGAAGACATGATATAGGGTCATGGAAGATAGTCATTAAAGTCTGGAATAGCCACATAAGATAGCATTAGGTTGATTAGTGATGAGTACAATGATTACCAAGCAATGCTGAGGGTCGAAGAGAGGTTAGAAGCCATCAATCTGCAGAATTTAATTTCTTCTTTTTGAAAATGTAGGCTGCAATGGCTAGGAGGCTGAAGGTTAAAGGGAGACTTTTGTTAGCAAGAATGTCTTCATCTTTAAAAATCCATAAGGTGACCTCCAGATCAACAAGAAATGAAGTAAAACTCCTTTCTCCTCCCACATTGTTAAAGACAGTACAAGGTGTAAGCAAATTAAGACATGACCACTGCTGTGGAAATGTAGCCATCACAGAAAGGCCCTCTGTTCCAGAATACCCCTCCACCTGGCAACACAGACCCCCTACACTCCTACCAAGAGAAATTCTTAATCAATAGATTAAGACACATCTATCCTAGAAATCCTTTCTCAGAAAAAGGAAGAAAAGCTTAGCCATCAGTAGAACTCTGCAATTAATTTATTTATCGTATTTCTTTATCTTGGTAATGTAGCCTAAGAACTAGCTCTGATGTGGAATGAGTGAGGCATCAATCAAAGGCAGCCTTCCTTTCTTCCATAGGTTTTCCTATGACCAGAAATAGGGCCATACAACTTCAAGACTCTCCCATCAGTTCACCTAGATCCCAAAGCGACAGATCTCTCTATCAGCCCCTTCCTGTCTTGCCATATGGATTTGTTTTTGTACAGATCGTTCACATGTTACAAAATCTTTCCTGTAAGAATCAAAGCTAGGCCATCAGTTTAGATACATGTAGTCTCCAACTGAGGGAGTTTCCAGCACTTTGTAAATCACATAAAGGAAATGATTTGTATATCAGTCAATAGTGCTAAGCTTTATGTACCTGAAAATTCAAGTAACATGCTTAAATACATAAGTTTTTTTTTTTCTCATGTAACAAGAATTCTAGATGTACCTATCAAGAACTATTGTAACAGCTTTAGAATATGATCAGGGATGCAGACTTCCATCTTTGTGTTCACTGGATGGCTGCAGGAAGAGGTAAAAGGGAGAGTGGCAAAAGCACATTTCACATTTCTGTGAAAGTGTCTACTGTGAAGACCCTATTTAAAAGGAGATTGAGGTGGGGAGGTACCTGAGTGGTTCAGTTGACTAAGCATCTGGCTTCACCTCAGGTCATGATTTTGGGGTCCTGAGATCAAGCCCTGCATCCGGCTCCCTGCTCAGCAGGGAGTCTGTTTCTCCCTCTTCCTTTGCCCGCTCCTCCACTTGTGCTCTTTCTCTCTCCCTCTCTCTCATATAAGTAAATAAAATCTTTTATGTTTAAAGAAATGAGATAAAATATGAATTCCATCAAGAACATTCAAGTAAAAAATAGATCATTTTCAGTATGCTTAACCTGAAGGAAACTAGAGAATACTTTTATAATCAATGAACCATTAAGGTTTAAGGACAAGATTTCCCTCATGGGGTAGTATCTGTAAAAGATACAAGCTTCCTGACATTTTCTCATATTTTTCTCCACCATGCAATAAATAAGTTCCTATTTGAATTACTTATCAGCATGAGGATAAGAAAGCAAAAACAGACCATTAATGTTTAGATAATGTAAAATGAAAATGAATGATAAGCAAACTCTTTTCTCTGGAGGACAAAAAGTAGTTGCAGGAAACAGAATTCTTAAAAACTCATTGAGGCTCAGCCCTGATGTGTTCAAAGATACTGTTTGACTGATTAGAATGAGTTTTTCTATAGTCAAATCACATTATTTCTCCTGGCAACTGCTGTGACAAACTCCTTATCTGCAAAAGGAAAATTAACCTTCTTATCTATTTAACTTAGTTTGTGAAAAGGCACAAGGTCAGCCTGTGGAAAAAAATCCCATTTTTAAAACAAGTTTCTTCACTTTTGTGTAGAAATTCTATAGAATTGATAGGATTTGAGAAAAAAACAAAATGTAGAAGAGACCACATAAGGAAATTGCCCCATTTGGTCAATTGAAGACTTTGGTAGCACTTTAGCAAATCTAAATAGTACATTGCTAGGTTGATCAGGTTGTTTCTGAGAACATTTTTCACCTTGCCCTATCTGCCCACCAACTGAATAAAGAAATACCATTACTACTCTATATGATAGTCAACACAACTTAGAGCTTGTAACAAACTGGGCCATTGCCCAGAAACCAGGCATAAAGGGAGGACAAACATGAGGGGGAGGATTAAGAAAGAAAAGCAACCATGGTATGTAGACTTTTAGGATGGCCCCCAGGTATGTGTGCCCTTGTGGGTGCTTCCAACCAATAGAATAGAGCAAAGATAATAGGATGTCATTTCCATGAGTAAGTTAAAAAAGACCGTGACTTTTGTCTTGCCAGCAGACTCTCACTATTGTTTCCTTGGTTTATAGGTTTTGATGCAGCAAATGGCAAGGAACAGAAGGCAGGCCCCAGCTGACAGCCTGTGAGAAACTGAGACTCTCAGTCCAATAACCTACCGAAGATGGAATCCTGCCAAATATTACAAAGTACACATTTTCCTAAGCAAGCCTGGCCCAACATCTTGAATGAAGGCTTGTGAGAACCCTAACCCACAGAAATTGTGGGAAAAAATGTTATATAGCAATAGATAACTAATATAAAACAAAATCTAATTCTAGGGAAACACGAAAAACTGTTAGTAAATTCACAATGTCATACCTCAGAGAATATCACTGGGAAATGAGAAGAGAGACCTTTCACAAGTTTCTAATACCAAATGTACCCACATATCAGCAATAATGTTATTATACTCAGCTTCCATCCTATTACTATAGATGAATTATTCACATGCCTAGCTAAAATTAACGTCTCTACTTATTCGCTGGACCCCATTCTCTCTCACTTACTCAAAGATATTGATCTAGCAATTCTCACCCTCTCTTTCTCCCTCATTCTTTACCTCTCCCATTCCTTCTCCCTCTCTTTTCTGTATCACTGGTTTTTCACTTTACCAGATCTTTTCCATCAACTTTAAATATGGTTTTAGCATCCTAAAAACAAAAATTAAAAAACAAGTGAATAACAACAACAAAGACTCTCCTGGTCCCATTTGCTCCTACTTTTGAAAATATTGGCTAATCAGTGTTTCAGATTCTGATCTTCCTATACTTTCTTGAATTAATTTGTTATGAGTTCAATTCTATCCCCCCACAAAAGATACACTGAAGTTCTAACCTTGGTACCTGTGATAGTGACCCTACTTGGAAATAGGATATTTACAGATATAATAAAGTTTAGATGAGGTGATTAGGGTGGGCCCTAATAAAACATGACTTATATTCTTAGATGAGTGAAAGAAAAACACAGAGGCAAATAAACAATGGTAAGAGGACAGAAGACAGAGGACAACACCATTTGAAGACAGAGACAGAGATTGGAGTGGTATGCCTATAAGCCAAGGAACACCAAGCACAGCCAGTAATCACTGACAGCTGGGAGAAATGAAGGGAACATTAGCCCTCAGAACTTCCAGAAGGATTAAGGTTGGCCAATACTTGGATTTCAAACTTCTAGCTTCCATAACTATAAGAGGATGAATTTTTATTGTTTGAAGGCATACAGTTTGTTATGACATCCTTAGGATTTTAGGAAATTAAAGTCCATTCAGACTGGACTTTCACTCATACCCTTATCAGTGAAACTATTCTTGTCAAAGTTATCAATGACTCTATGTTGCCAAATCCTAAAATCAACTCTTACTTGTCACTTTAAACTATCACCAGCATATGAGAAATTTAATCACTCACTCTTTAAGTTTCTTCCTTTGGTTTCCAGAACACCACACTCTTGGTTTTTATCCCAACTCACTAGTCACACCTTTTCTGTTTTGTTTTGTTTTTGCTGGTTTCTCCTTAATATTGGAGTGCCCCAGGATTTAATCCTTAGATTTCTTTTTTCTCTTTCAATTGCCTCCGTGGGGATATCATCCAGTCTTATGAATTTATGTTATTGTCATAGGAGGTCATTGAGAGGACATGACTGCAGGTTTACATATGAGCCAGTCCCAGGAAATCAGAGGGTCCTCATCTTCTTCCCTGTCGTTGGAATGTGCTCTCTGTTTGCCTTTCCCATGTTAGAAGCTTCCCAAGGACATACCCTTGAGACAGTAATGTGATTTTGACACCATCTGGATGGTATACATGACTAAACCCAGTTAAGACTTCTACATGAACTTTAATATTCTGGCAGGCAGGTGCAGAGAACTACTCATCTTGCAGCTGCCTAAAACAAGTGTCATATGCAAGTTTCCTTGCTTATTAAACCTGACACCTACCAATCTGCCTCTTTCTTTGATTTTTCTCTGCCTCCCATGTACAGGAACCAGTGTCAGATTGTACATAGTAAGTTACTGAGGTTGCAAAGTTACTGAGTTTGCAGAACAGCTATACATATACTGATGAATCTCAATTTTATATTCTCACTCTTGATATCTTTTATGAATGTCAGTGTCCTATATTTGGATTTCCAGTAGGCTGATGCAACTTCTCATGGGAAGGCTGACCAAGTCATCAATAAATCAGGTAGGAGGGCAAATGGTAGCACAATGTACCATGTGACTATCAATTTTTTCTCACTTTTCCAGAATCATTTATAAACTCTGAGTTATGTAACTAATTCATGGAAGGGATGTCAAAGTGCAGTCTATTACCACATAGAAAACCTTGCTTTTTTAGATGATTAAGCTTAAATATAAAGTCCAGATGATGGTGTAAAATAATACTTATATTTCTAGTACAGTTATCTATCATGCTAAATCCATTCCACTTCTGAAAGTCATCAGGGAAGGGAGACCTCCTATTTGTTCTCCCTCCTTTTCTCCTTTCTTTCCTCCTCCCCCATAATTCACTGATTTCATTATTTCTCCATACTTCCCCCTATGGTTCATCTTGTTTGTCCCTTGGCAGAACTGGGTCAGGGGGAGGTGCTGTTACTTCAGGTCCTGTGAATTTAAAAAAAAATGGAGGAAAGTGAAAAGTGACACCCCCATCATTGAGTGTTAGAACAAAACACCTATAAGACAAACCCTTCTCTTGCAACATTAATCACCCCTTTGAGCAATACAACATACTTTCATTACAAAACACTCAACAAACTAGGAATAGAAGAGAACTTCCTCAACCTGACATGAAAACTCCACATATAACACCACACTCAATAGTGAAAGACTGAAAGCTTTCTGCCCCAAGATCAGGAATAGGACAAGGATGCCCATTTTCATTATATCTATTCAACATGGTACTGGAAGTTCTAGCCAGAGCAGTTAGGCATGAAAAAGAAATAGAAGGCATCCAAATTGGAAAGGAAGAAGTTAAATCATCTTTATTCACAGATGACATGATCTTATATATAGAAAATTCTTAAGAGTCCACCAAAAACCTATTAGATCTAATAAATAAATTCAGCAAAGTTGCAGTACACAAGATCAATGCACAAAAATCAGCCATATCTTTATATAGTAGCAATGAAAAATCCAAAATGGGAATTAAGAATTCCATCTAAATAGCATGAAGAAAGTATAAAATACTTAGAAATAAATTCAAACAAGGAGGTGCAAGACTTACAAACTGAAAACTATAAAACATTGCTGAAATAAATTAAAGACTTAGATAAATGGAAACACATCTCAGGTTCATGAATGGCCTACTTAAGGCCAAAATACACATAATGACAAAGCAAAGTCACATGAGATTGAATAAGTTATTAGTAAAGAGAAAAATATCAAGTTTGCAATGCAACACTGAGGAACAGAGATGATATGTGGATAATAAATCATTTGATTCTATAAAAGACAGAAAGAGTATCCCTAATTTGTAACTTTCCAGTTTCAATCCCCATGTGGCAAAACTATACTTTGGTTTCCTGTTCTTGTGTATCTAGAAAATTGCTTCCTTGTGTCTTTATATCATGGGTCACAAACTTGCTACCCACATGCTAAATCCAGGCCACAGACAAATTTTGTTTGGCTTTCCACAGTGTTTGGTTTTTTTGGTTTTGTTTTCAAAACAAGTTGTCAACTTTGAGTCATCTGGACAAGTCATACTAAAATCAAGATCTTTCCTGAAAAGCTGGAATACCTGGCAACACTGAATATACATTCACACATGGCAATGCCTGACTAGAGTGAGTACTGCCACTTTCCGGTGCAATGCAGAAGCCAGCTTTATTTTTTCTATCTGGCCTTTGTAGGTCATCTATACTTGCAACACCACTGTTAACATTAAAAGGGTTAAGAAGATTTATTTTTCAGAAATCAGTTTTATTTCTATACACTAACAATGAGACAGAAGTAACAGAAATTAGGAGCCAATCCTATTTGTAATTGCACCAAAAATCATAAGACACCTGGGAACAAACCTACCCAAAGAGGCAAGAGATCTGAATTTAGAAAACTATAGAACACTCGTGAAAGAAATTGAGTTTAAATTATTTAAAAAAAAAAAAAAGAAATTGAGGAAGACACAAAGAAATGGAAAAATATTCTATGATCATGGATTAGAAGAACAAATATTGTGAAAATGTCATGCTACCTAGAGCAATCTATACATTCAAGTCAATCCCTATCAAAATACCATCAACTTTTTTTTAACAGAACTGGAACAAATAATACTAAAATTTGTATAGAACCATAAAAAAAAAATCCCAAATAGCCAAAGGAATATTGAAAAAGAAAAACAAAACTGGTGGCATCGTAATGCAGGACTTCAAGCTCTATTAGAAAGCTGTAATCATCAAGATAGTATGGTACTGGCAAAAAAACAGACACATAGATCAATGGAACAGAATAGAGAACTCAGAAATGGACCTTCAGCTCTATGGTCAACTAATCTTTGACAAAGCAGTAAAGAATATCCGTTGAAAGAAATGACTGTTTGGGGGCACCTGGATGGCTCAGTAGGTTATGTGTCTGCCTTCTGCTCAGGTCATGATCCCAGGGTCCTGGGATCAAGCCCCACATCGGGCTCTCTGCTCGGCATGAAGTCTGCTTCTCCCTCTTCCTTGGCCTGCTGCTCCCCCTGCTTGTGTACTCTCTCTCTCTCTATCTATGTCAAATAAGTAAATAATATCTTTTTTTTTTTAAATGGAAAGAAGACACTCTCTTCAACAAATGGTGTTGGGAAAATTGGACAGCCACATGCAGAAGAATGAAACTGGACCACTTCCTTATACCACACACAAAATAGACTCAAAACAGATGAAAGAACTAAATGTGAGACAGGAATCCATCAAAATCCTTGAGGAGAACATAGGCAGCAACCTCTGTGACTTCGGCTGTAACAACTCCTTGCTAGACATGTCTCCAAAGGCAAAGACAACAAAGGCAAAAAATGAATTATTTGCCTTCATTGAGATAAAAAAGCTTTTGCCCAGAAAAGGGAACAATCAACAAAACTAAAAGGCAACCTATGGAATGGGAGAAGATTTTAACAAATGACTTATCAGATGAAGGGCTAGCATCCAAACTCTATAAAGAACTTACCAAGCTCAACACCCAAAGAACAAATAATCCAATCAAGAAAAGGCCAGAAGACATAAACAGACATTTCTCCAAAGAAGACATACAAATGGCCGACAGACACATGAGAAAATGCTCAACATCTCTCAGCATCAGGAAAACAAATCAAAACCCCAATGAGATACCACCACACACCAGTCAGAATGGCTAAAATTAACAAGTCAGGAAAGGACAGATGTTGTCAAGGATGTGGAGAAAGGGGAACCCTCTTACACTATTGGGATGCAAGCTGGTGCAGCCACTCTGGAAAAAAAGTATGGAGGTTCCTCAAAAAGTTGAAAATAGAGCTACCTTACAACACACCAATTGTACTACTAGGTATCTACCACAAAGATACAAATGTAGTGGTCAGAAGAGGCACCTAAACCCCAACATTTATAGCAGCAATGTCCAAAACAGCCAAACTGAGGTAAGAGCCCAGATGTCCCAAAACAGATGGATAGATAAAGAAGATGTGGTAAACACACACACACACACACACACATATGCACACACCATGGAATACTACTCAGCCATCAAAAAAGAATGAAACCTTGCCATTTGCAATTGTACGAGTGGAACTAGAGCGTATTATGCTAAGCAAAATAAGTGAATCTGAGAAACACAATTATCATATGATCTCACTGATATGTGGAATTTAAGAAACAAAAAAGAGTATCATGGGAAAGAGAGGAAAAAAACATGATGAAATCAGAGAGGGAGACAAACCGTAAGAGACTCTTAATCATAGGAAACAATCTGAGGGTTGCTTGGAGGGGAAATGGTTGAGGGGATAGGCTAATTGGGTGATAGACATTCAGGAGGACACATGATGTAATGAGTATTGGATAGCATATAAGACTGATAAATCACTGACCTCTAACTCTGAAACTAATAATATATGTTAATTTAAACTTAAATTTAAAAAAAAAATTTTTTTTAAAGAGGATATCTCTTCCTTTGAATAGAATTGGGTATCTGTCCTTTGCTCCAGCTCTAAGAAGCCCTTCTGGGGTGAGTAATTAAATGTTCATAGGAACAGTAGAGGGCAAGGCTCTGCTAATAATAGGGATTATAGCCCAAACAGAGGAGTAGAGACTCTGGAGAATTCAACTAATCCTCTTTTTAAAATAAAGATTGTATCTTATACTTAAGATACACAACATGATGACTTGATATACACATATATAGGGACATGATAACCATAATCAAGCTAATTAGCATATCCATCTCCTCACAAAGTTACCATTTTTTTTGTTTGTGTGATGTGCACACCTATAATCTACTCTCTTAGCAAATTTTCACTATACACTTCATTATTATTAACTAAAGTCATTGGGCACCTGGGTGGCTCCTTCAGTTAAGTGTCCAGCTCTTGATTTTGGCTTAGATCATGGTCTCAGGGTCATGAGATGGAGACCCACATTGGGCTCCAATCTCAGCAGGGAATCTGCTTGAGATTCTCTCCCTCACCCTCTGCTCCTCCCACTACTCACTCTCTCCCTTTCTCTAAAATAAATAAATCTCTAAAAATCTGTAGTCATAATACCATACATTAGGTCTTTAGAATGTATTCATCCTATGTAACTGCAACTTTGATCTCTTTGAACAATATCTATGTCTTTCCCCACCTCCCCACACCTGGTAACCAACATTCTGTTCTCTGCCTCTATAAATTTGATTTTTTTTCAGATTCCACATATAAGTTAAATCATATAGTATTTTTCTTTCTGTATTTGGCTTATTTCACGTTGCATACTGCTCTCCAGTTTCTCCTTTTTTTGACTAAATAATGTATCATTGTATGCATGTATTACATTTTGTTTGTCCACTCATCTGCTAACAAACACTTAGGCTGTTTCTATATCTTGTTATTGTGAATAATGCTGCAATGAACATGGAAGTGCAGATATCTCAAACCAATGATTTCATATTCTTTCAATATATACCCCAAAATATGTGGCTGGATCACATGATAGTTGTATTTTGAATTTTTCGAGGAACCTCCATAGTTTTTTTCAATAATAGCTATACCAATTTACATACTCACCAACAATACACAAAGGTTTCAATTTCCATAACCTGGCCAGCACCACTGTTATTTTGATTTGCATTTCCATGATGATTAGTGATGTTCAACACATTTGCATATATTGGTTTGCCATTTGTGTGTTTTCTTTGGAAAAATGTTTATTCAGGCTCATTGCCAATTTTTTAATCAGGTTATTTTGTTTTGCTATTGAATTGTATGAATTATTCATATATTTTGGATATTAACTCATTATTAAATATAAAACTTGCAAACATTTTCTCCCATCCATAGGTTGCTTTTTCAGTTTCCTTTGTTATGCAAAAGCTTTAAAATTTGATGTAGTCCCACTTGTTTATTTTTGTTTTGTTGCCATAGCTTTTGGGGTCATATCTAAAGAATTATTGACAAAACCAATGTCAAGGATATCTGTCTCTATGTTTTCCTCTAGGAGTTTTACAGTTTCAGGTTTTTATGTGTAAGTCTTTAATCCATTTTGAGTTGATTTTTGTATATAGTGTAAGGGCCTGATTTTATTCTTTTGCATGTGGATATCCAGTTTTCCCAACACCATTTATTAAAAAGACAATCCTTCCCTCATTTTGTATTTTTGATGTCTTTGCCCAAAAATTAGTTGACTGTATATACTTGGGTTTATTTCTGGGCTATTTTGTTGACATTAGTCTGTAAATCAGTTTTTATGCCAGTACAATTGTCCTGATTACTATAGTTTTGTACAACATTTTCAAATCAAGAAATGTAATGCCTACAACTTTGTTTTTCTTTCCTAAGATTGCCTTGACTATTCACAGGGTCTTGTAATTCCATAGGAATTTTATAATTGATTTTTCTATTTCTGTGAAAAAGTTTCATTGGAATTTTGATAGAGATTTTACTGAATATGTATATAGCTTGAGTTATGTGCACATTTTAACAATATTAATTCTTTCAATCCATGAACACAGGATATCTTCCCACTTATTTGTGTGTTCTTCAAGGTTTTTGTCAATGTCTTCTATTTTAAGTGGACATTTTTTTTTACCTCCTTGGTTAAATTTATTCCCAAGTATTTTATTCTTTTTGATTACTGCCATAAATGGGATTGTTTTATCAATTTCCTTTTCACTAGATCATTATTGATGTAGAAAAATATAACTGATTTTTTGTATGTTGCTTTTGTATCCTGCAACTTCACTGAATTCATTTATTTATTGTAAGGGGTGTGTGTTTGTGTGTGTGTGTGTGTGTGTGTGTGTGTGTATTTGTGTGGTGTTTAGGGTTTTCTACACACAGAATCATGTTATCTGCAAAGAGCTAATCTTCTTCCTTGCTGATTTGGATGCCTCTTCTTTTTCTTTTTTTTTTTCTTTTCCTTCTCTTTTCTCCTTCTCCTCCTTCTCCTTCTTCCTCTTTCTCTACCTCCTTCTCTTTCTTCTCCTTCTCCTTCCTCCTCTTCTTATTTTTTTTCCTTGTGGCTATTGTTAGTACTTCCAGTATTTTGTTGAATAAGTGGCAAGAGTGGATATAATTAGAGGAGAAGATTTCAGGTTTTTCCCATTGATTATTATGTTACCTGCAGACTTTGAATAAATGGTATTTGTTGTGTTGAGGTTAACCTCATTCTTTACCTATTTTAATGAGCATTTTTATCATGAATGGATGTTGAATTTGGTTAAATATTTTATGCATCTATTGAGATGATCATATGATTTTAATATTTTACTTTGTTAATATTGTGTATCACATTGATTGATTTGCATATATTAAACCATATTTGCATCCCAGAGATAAATCCTACTTGGTCATAGCGTATAATATTTTTCATGTGCTCTCGCATTTGGTTTGCTAATATTTTATTGAAGACTTTTGCATTCATGTTCATTGGATATTGATCTATAGTCGTCTTGTGATGGGTTTGCCTGGCTTTGATATTAGGGTTATGCCAGTCCCTATCAAGTGAGTTTGAAAGTATTCCCTCTAGTTCTATTTTTGGACAAGTTTAAGAAGTATTATTATTAATTTCTCTTTGTTATTAATTCTTTAGGCAGAAGTTAGCCATGAAGACATCTGGTCCCAGACCTTCTCTTGTTTGAGAGGTTTTTGATTACTTCTTCAATCTCCTTATTTGTTAGAGGTCTGCACCGGCTTTCTATTTTTTCTTAATCCAGTCTTTGTAGGTTGTATATTTCTAGGAGACAAATGCCTACTACTCTATTTCTTTTAGAATATCCAATTTGTTGGCACACAATTGTTCATAATGGCCTCTTGTAATCCTTTTTATTTTGGTGGCAACCTTTGTAATGTCTTCCCTTTCATTATTTGAGTCTTCTCTTTTTTTCTTACGTAGCTAGGAGTTTGTTAATTTTATCTTTAAAAAAAAAAAAAAAACAACTCTCAGGGTACCTGGGTGGCTCAGTTGGTTGGACAACTGCCTTCAGCTCAGGTCATGATCCTGGAGATCCAAGATCGAGTCGCACATTGGGCTCCCTGCTCAGCAGGGAGTCTGCTTCTCCCGCTGACCTCTCTCCTTTCATTCTCTCTCTCACTCTCTCTCAAATAAATAAAATAAAATCTTAAAAAAAAACAACTCTCAGTTTTGTTGACTTTTTTCTATTGTTTTTCTGTTTATTTCATTTCTCTTCTGATCTTTATTGCTCCCTTTCTTCTGTTAATTTTAGTTTGTTCTTCTTCCTGTAATTCCTTAAGTAGAAAGTTAAATTGGGATTTTTTGTCTCTTTTTAATATAGGCATTTATCACTCTAAAATACTGTCTTATGCCCCCAAAATACAAAATATAATAAAATAAAATACTCTCTTAATACTGCTTTTGCTGCATTCCAAAAGTTTTGGTAAGCTGTGTTTTCATTTTCCTTTGTCTTAAGACATTTTTTAAATTATCTTTTGATTTTCTTCTTAACCTGACAGCTATTCAATAGTGTGTTCCTTAGTTCCTACCTCTGTGTGAATATTCCTATTTTCCTGCAGTTATTTTTTAAGATTTTATTTATTTATTTGACACAGAGAGAGAAATCACAAGTAGGCAGAGAGGCAGGCAGAGAAAGAGAGGGGGAAGCAGGCTCCTCGCTGAGCAGAGAGCCTGATGTGGGTCTCAATCCCAGGACCCTGAGATCATGGCCCAAGCCGAAGGCAGAGGCTTAACCCACTGAGCCACCCAGGCCCCCCTTTTCCTGCTGCTATTGATTTCTAGTTTCATTCCATTGTGGATGGAAAAGATATGATTTTGATTTCCTTAAATGTGTTAAGACTTGTTTTGCTACCTAACATGTGATCTGTCCCAGAGACTGCTCTGTGTGCAATTGAAAAGAATGTGTTTTCTTTTGGTGTTTGGTAGAACATTCTGCATATGACTATTAGATTCATATAGTCCATAGTGTTGTTGATGTCTACTGTTTCTTGATTTTTTGTCTGAATGTACTATCTATTATTGAAAGTGAGGTACTGGAATCTCCGACTATTATTGTATTGCTGTCAAGTTCTCCTTTCAGATCTGCCAATATTTGCTTTGTATATTTATGTACAGTAATGTTGGGTGCATGTATATTTATAGTTGTTGTATCTTTTGTTGAATTGAGCCTTTCATTATTATGTAATGACTTTCCTTATCTCTGGAAAAAATTTGAAGATTTTATTTATTTATTTGACAGAGAGAGGGACAGCAAGAGAGGGAACACAAGCAGGGGGAATGGGAGAGGGAGAAGCATGCTCCCCACAGAGCAGGGCAGGGCTCAATCCCAGGACCACAGGATCATGACCTGAGCGAAAGGCAGGGGCTTAATGACTGAGCCACTCAGGCACCCTTCTAGAGAAAGGTTTTGCCTTAAAGTCTACTCTCATATAAATATAACAACTCCTGTTTTTATATGGTTACAATTTGCATGGACTATCTTATTCCATTCCCTTACTTTCATCTTATGTGTGTCCTTGAAACTATGATAAGTTTCTTGTAGACACTATAGTCGAAACTATGACAAGTTTCTTGTACAGTTGGATCTTGTTGTTTATTCATTCAGCTACTCTATCTTTTTATTGGGGAGTTCATTCTATCTACATTTACGTTATTAATAGGGAAGAACTTACTATTACCACCTATTTTTTACTGTTTCCTGTTTGCTCTGTAATTCTTTGTTCCTCTTTTTCATCCTTGCTGTCTTCCTTTGTGTTTGTTTTTAAGTGATAGATTTTTATTTCTTTCTCTTTTTCTTTTGTGTTGTTTCTATAAGTGTTTTCTTTGAGGCTTTCAAGAGGCTTAATAAAATATCTTATAGTAACATGTTTTAAGCTGTTAACTTCTCTTGCATACAAAGTTCTCAGTAACCTTGAACAAAAAATATGAAATTTTATTTGGGGGCTTTAATGACATTGACCCCAACACTCTTTACCTAACACTCTCACTTGCTGCTACAACCTACATTATGCTTTCTCACTGAGTTGGATAAATTATTGTTCTCTGCACTTTTTCAAAAGAATTTATTTATTTATTTGGCAAAGAGCAATCACAAGTAGGCAGAGAGGCAGGCAGAGAGAGAGAGGAGGAGGAAGCAGGTTCCCTGCCGAGCAGAAAGCCTGATGTGGGGCTCAATTCCAGGACCCTGAGATCATGACCTAAGCTGAAGGCAGAGGCTTAACCCATTGAACCACCCAGGAGCCCATGTTGTCTTGCACTTTTTAAAATAAATTGTATAATCTCTTTTATAAAGCATGTCCCTTTTACCTAAGTTCCCTTTTATATGAAGCTTTTCAATCCTGGATTGTAGTTCAAATTCTGTCACATGTTGAGACTCACTGGATATGTAATTTCTTTGTTCCAGAGCAGAATAAATTTTATGGATGAACCCATAAAATATATTAATTAGATATCAGTGATATATAATACTTCTAATTACTATAGAATATTACATGATAGTCTTACCTGGTTTCAGTCTCTCCAACTACCCTGATGGAGCCCCATGTTCATTCTTCTTCTTATGTAGATCATTTACCATGTATGCATATTTTCCATATGATTGCTATCCCATATATTTGTTACTGTTTTTTTAAATATATCTACATGCTTTAGTGTTTTGAAGACATTAGTGGTTTCAATTAATCAAAAAACAAAATTGAAAATATTGGGTTTTGAAATTAAATATTCATTTTCTCAAAATTTTGCATTCTTAATTTCTAGGATAGAAACACTTTTTTGGATTTTATTTTTATATTGCTCTAGACTACAGAATTAGAACCAACAGATGAAATTCAAAAGCAGTATATTTTTAGCCAAATAAAAGTAAACTTTTGACAAATATGTAAAATGGGTAACTTTATGAGGGAGTGAGTTTCTCATCACTGAATATGTTTAGGCAAAGACTGAGTGACTACGGAATAGATAAAGTAAAGATGATTCATTCATACTATACAGAGTAATAATCAAGGACTGAAGTACTCTAAGTTCTCTTCAAATGGACAGACTGAGAATCTAATTCCTTAGGGTAATTCCAAAACTTACTTACCTTTCCTGAAATACACACCAACTAATGAAGAGAGGCTTTCCAGTGGCATACTAGGCTTAATTGAAAGAAATTTAATGTACATAAAAATTGATCATGGATGTTGATTATTGATAGTTAATAATCATAAAATTATCATTATGATAATGCACTGAGGTACCTTGGTATCCTGTCTTCAGAGTACATGCTGGAAATTATTCATATAAGGAAGACTTCCATAGAATGAATCACTTGGATGTAAATTTCTTGGATATTTAAATAACTATATTTTATGAAACAGAGTCAAAGAGAGATATGTCCTACACAAAAATCTTTTTCTTGACAAATAATAATATATTGAGATTTCCTCATATCATATTATATGAAAGTTACATTGTAGCTTTCAAAAGTTAATAGCATGCATTGTCTACAGTGTGTTGTCAATTTGTGATGACCAACTAATAATATATTCAGGTAGGTTTTCAATAAGAAGCAATGTTGAAGGTATCATCCTGTTCCTAAAAATAAGCCAAACTCTTAAAATTTGACAGATAAAGTGTACAAATATTATAGATTTGGGGAAACACCATATACTTTTCATTTTTACTATTAGTGGTGACTATGAGGTGATCCACAAGCACTAGAAAAAATGGAAAATAAGAAAACAAGATAGTCCTTTGAAACATAATTCAGTAAAATCCACTAGTATGTAAATAACCACCTTGGAAAATAAATAAGGGATTATGTATAAATGGGCAATTCAGAAAAGTTTGGAGATACCAAAGACTCCAATCAAGATGACCCAAAGAGGCAAGGCAGGAATGCGGTTTTAATTAACTTAAATGGAAACATAATTAACTGAATTTTCTCTTGTTTGGAAACTTAATGGACTGTTCGGTACTCTAAAGAGACTAGGTGAACAGAAGAATTAGCTGAAACTACAGAATTGGTAAAGCCCAGAGAGCTGGATATGATAGTGCCTACCCAAATATTATCCAGGAAAGAAAGTTTTCTGTGACACTCCTCTTGCTCTGATTCCATACTCATTCAGCAAAAAATTCAGTCTTAGAATTTCTCTTATACTACAGGGAGAGACCACCTAGATCTGGGGAAATAAGCAATCCAGTCTTTTTGATGGTTTTATTTCTCAGAATAAATAGACATTCTGTTTTATAAATCCATTTTGCTAACTTGATTAATCTTTCTTTAAACTTTCTTTAACTAATCTTTCTTTAATTAACTTAGCTTTCTCCCCACCTTCCTTCTACTCCCTCAAAAAGGAAACAACTATTCTTGGTGTGCTAAGACAATCAAATTTCTGATGGCCAACCTCTGGACCACAGCAAATTTATCAGGGCAAAGAGTAAGTTGTGAGGCTTTTCAGCACTCAACAAGACTTCAGTTAGTATACTGTGGAAGGAAGTTAGAACACTTAAATTGATCAGTATAGTCCTTATTTATAATCTTCTTACTGGCCTAGAATACTTTCCAATTATTCTCAAAAATAAGCCTGATTCCTCAATATAAAAAAAAAATGGCACTGCACCAAATGAATTACTGAATTCAGCTACTGATTCTATTATCTGTGTTTTCTGAAGCTCCCTTTAGAACTGAGGAAAAGAAAGGATGACTTTAAAAAAAAAAAACAGGGGTGCTTGAGTGACTCAGTGGGCTAAGCCTCTGCCTTCAGCTCAGGTCGTGATCTCAGGGTCCTGGGATCGAGCCCTGCATCAAGTCCCTCATCGGGCACTCTGCTCTGCAAGGAGCCTGCTTCCCCTTTTCTCTCTGCCTGCCTCTCTGCCTACTTGGGATCTCTGTCTGTCAAATAAATAAATAAAATCTTTAAAAAAAAAATAAAAATAAAAAAACAAGGTCAGATTTATTTTGAAAATGGAAAATTGAGAAGAGGAAATTAATCTATTCCAAAACCTTAGGAATCCTCCATATTTTGTTCATCTCTTTTTTCTAAAAGCTGATACTTAAGATTAGAGGAGGGATAGAAAAAAAATTACTGACCAAGAGAGCAACTAACAACACCACCCGCTAGTTTGACAACTCACAAGAACAAGAAAATCATCAGACATATTTTCTCAGAGCCGTACTTTCAAATTGTCAGATCCCCCCAAAAGGTCCTGACTTTTACTGACAGTTGAAGTAATAAATATTTTCAGTGAGGACTCTGGTGGTAGAAGTGCTATTTTATGGCCTTTCTATTGCAGGTCTTTGAAAATGTAATACAATACTATCTCACCTGTTTGGAATGGAGTTCAGCAACAAACCAAATTATCCATTTCAGAGCTGAGAACCAGAGGATAAAAAATTAATTGCTTCACTCAGTGAAAATAGTCCATGCACTAAAAATCATGTATTTTACTCAAAGGGACACTCACTCTCCAGTCCTCTATTAACAGCCCATGTCTATACAGTGCTAACAACCTCAGTGTGTGCTTTACCAATTTAAGTCTATATATTATGAAGGAAGGCATGTTGATCCAGGAAGTCACACTCTGCAAGAAGTAACAGATGATAGCACAGGAACAGATAGAATATAGAAGTGGCAGATGTAACCATCGTTTTTCTCCATAAAAATAAAAAAAAAATTCTCTTGTCTTAAGCCACTTATTACTGGAGAAAATATTAATGAGCATCTGCACATTTAATGAAGCCCAGAGGGTATCAGTACATTCTAGCATAGCATAAGCTTGATGCTAATAATGATGGTCCTGAATCATTAGTAAAAGGCAGACTAAAAAGAAGAGTATGTTTACTCTAATTTAAGGTGATGGAAAATTGAGTCATGTATTATTAAAACATTTTTTTAAGTATTAAAAAATAATTTATAAAGGAATGCAGCCAACATACAAGGTAAATTCAGGTATCCAAATAGTTAATTTTCAGAGAATTTCTAAATGGTTCAGATTTTATTGCAATGATGTCTAAGACTATTGGCAACCCCAGACTTCTGGACAAGAGGCTTTGAATTAAAGTAAATTGCCATATCTATTTATACATCTAAATATATTTCTGGAAGTCAGATGTTGTATATCAGAGGTATGAAAATTAGAGTTCTATGGATCTTTTCAGAAATAAGATGGTAAAAGACCTTTTCCCTATTTTCTGTTTTAATTATCGGGCTTCCAAGTAAGAGTTTATTTGAAGAAAAAAAGGTCTAATGTATTTTTTAAAGTTTAGTGAGGTATAAATGACAAGATATAAACTGAACACTTTGTAGTATACAATTTGATGAGTCCTGATATCTATACACTCATGAAACCAATAACACAAGCAAAATAATGAGCATATCTACCACTCCTAACAATCTATATATTGTAGTTACTAGCCCTCTTCCCCATCCCCCTCAAGCAAGCACTGACTTTTATTCTGTCACTATTGATTAGTTTGCATTCTTTAAAAATTTTTATTAATGGAATCATAAGCCATGTACTTTTAGTTTTCTGGCTTCTAGCATGTCTCAAAATTATTTTGAGATTAATATTATGGTATGGATATGCCTATGTGTGTGTAGTATATACACGTGTGTGTGTGTGTGTGTAGTAGAAGTTCATTTTATTAATGAGAAGTATTTTATTTTAAGATTATACGATAAGTTGTTTATCCATTCACCTTTTGAGGAACATTTGTTGTTTTCAATGTGAAGCTATTGTAAATAAAACTTCAATGAACATTTGTGTGCAATTCTATATGTAGACATATTCTTTCTTTCCTCTTGGGTAAATGCTTAGAAGTGGAATAGCTCAATCATGATAGATGTATGCTTAACTTTTTAAGAAACTGCCAAATTGTTTTCCAAAGTGGTTGTGCCATTTTACATTTCCACCAATAATATGCAAAAGTCCCAGTTGATTTACAACTTCACCAATATTTGATACTGTTGCGCTTTTTAATTTTAGCCATTAAAATAAATGTGTAATTGTATCACACTGTGATTTTGACTGATGATGTTAAGCATAGTTTTATGTGTTTATTAGCCTACTATGTATATTCCTTAGTAAAGTATCTGTTCAAGTATTTTGGCCACTTTTTATTGGGTTATTTTCTTATTAAGATTTCTGAGTTGTTTATAAACCATGAAGGAAAGTTCTTTATCAAATGTACTCTGGGCAAAGATTTTCTCCCGTTTGTGGCTCTCTTTTTCATCTCTCAACAGTTTCTGTTGAAAATATTACATTTTGATGAAGTATATTTTATTAATTTTTTTTGTGCTGATAATGCTCTTGGTGTCATAACTAAAAAGTCTTTGCCTAACCCAGGAAGTATTTTTCCTATGTTTTCTTCTAGAGATTTTTTAAATATTTTATTTATTTGAGAGTGAGGGCGGGGGGGAGGGGCAGAGGGAGAGGGAGAAGCAGGCTCTCTGCTCAGCAGGGCTTGATCCCAGGACCCAAAGGCAAACACTTAACTGAGCCACTCAGGTGTCCCATGAGAATTGTTTTCATTTTCAAAAACTGATTATTGACTTATACTCTTTTTTAGAAGAGTAAATTTTTTATTTTTTAATTTATTTTTAATTTTTTATTTATTTTTACTTTTTAAATTTTTAATTCCAATGTAGTTAGCAGACATTGTTATATTCATTTCAGGTGCACAATGAAGTGATTCACTTACTCTATGTATTTCTCACTGCTTATCACGATAAGTGTACTCTTAATCCCCTTCACCTATTTCACCTATCCCCCCACCCACCTTCCCTCTGGCAACCATCTGCTTTTCTCTATAGTTAAGAGTCTGGTTTTGGGGTTGTCCTTTCTCTCTCTCTCTCTCTTTTAGCTTTGTTCATTTGTTTTGTTTCTTAAATTCCACATGAGTGAAATCATATAGTATTTATCTTTCTCTGACATATTTCACTCAGCATTATACTCTCTAGATCCATCTATGCTATAGCAAATGACAAGATTTCATTCTTTTTTGTGGCAGAATAATATTCCATTGCACATATATATAACCTCTTCTTTATCCATTCATCTATCACCTGGGCTGCTTCCATAATTTGGCTATTGTAAATAATGATGCAATAAACATAGGGGTGCATATATCCCTTTGAATAGGTGTTTTTGTATTCTTTGGGTAAATACCCAGTAGTAGAATTACTAGATCACAGGATAATTCTATCTTTAATTTTTGGAGGGAACCTCTCTACTGTTTTCCGAGTGGCTGCAGCAGTTTGCATTCCACCAAGAGTGCAAGAACCTTCCTCTTTCTCCACATCCTCACCAACACTTGTTGTTTTTGAGTTTTTTCTTTTTAATTTTAGCCATTCTGACAAGTGTGAGGTGATGTCTCACTTGGTTTTGATTTGCATTTCCCTGATGAAGAATGATGCTGAACATTTTTTCATGTACACTGACTTTTACTCTTGATATGCATTCTCCATAGAGAAAGTCCTCATTAAAATTCTTTCAATTTGTCTCATGAGCCCTGTCACTTGTAAACCCCACTCTAAACCCCTGTTGTACCCATGTGTAAGACCCTGTATAAAGTTTTCTACATTGTTTCTGACCACTATTCACATGGACCTGAATATTTTCAGGAGTGTCCAAAATATATTATAATGCATGAGAAAATTTTATCATATTAGAGAGTAATTGGGATAAATATAAGTAACCCTTTGTCATGTATTTGGTTAACTAAAGGTTAGTTGATGTGCCCTTGGTATTCAGAATTTATCAAGATATGAATTCTTTGGAGAGTTTATAAAGATATGAATTCCTAGGACCATCTTCAGATCTATTAAATGAGAATCTGGGAATTGGGCATGGGGGGGTTGGTGAGCATGCTAGGTATCTCCATTTTAACCAAATTCCCCAGATAATTCTTTTGCATGTTAATGTCTGAGTACCACCCATTTTGTACTAGGCTCTGTCCCTAGCTCTCATATTTGATGCATAAAAAGTAAGACATAACCTTCCTCTTTAAAATAAATTCAATGTAATATTAATATATTTATGTATGTATTATTTGTACATATAAAGGTATCATGTAATACACTGTATAAATAAAAAGCAGAAATATGTACAAAGTACTGAGTAAAGACTCTGAAGAGAGAGTCACATATAAATGGGGTCTTGAGAGATAAATAGGAATTTTATTCTACCAGGTAGTAACATGAGTTGGAAGGCACTGGGGGTCTAATGAATGAATAAATTTACAAAGCAATGGCACTGCAAAAGGTGAGATCATTTGAAAAAAAACGAGGAGAAATTTGAAGGAACAGGTAATAGGCCAATGTTTTTTAAATCTGAGCATGTGAATCTCCTGAGGGCCTGTTAAAAATTCTTATTCCTGTGCTCTATTCCAGAACCACAGAAGCACAGTCTTGGGGATAACTTCAGATTCCCATTGTCAGCAAGTTCTCTTGGTGCTTCTAACACGCACCAATATTTAAGAACCATTGATAAGGTTGTGTTGCCTTTACTTTTCCATTGATCTTGCCATTTATAATGAATGAATACAAGGCAGTTATTTAAACATGCCAAAATCACCAGTGTTTATAAAAGCCATATCAGACAAAAATTGCCTTTAATCCCTCCCAAACTAACAAAGAGGAAAAAATGGAAACACTACACCAATCCATATGTAGTCTGGTTAGTATTTTGGCAGAAAACTTTCTAATTTATATGTAGATTAAGCACTATCAGCATGCTGGCCAAAGATTTTTAAGTTATTGTTAGAAAGCATAGTTTTTACCAAATGTAGTTTAAGCTATATTGAAGAGTATGGCACCACATTCAAAATAGGAAAAAAAAAGTCCTTTCAAACAAAGATAGCCTTAAAATATGTTGGTTGTATTCTTCAATGCCTATTTTATACAACAGCCTAATATTAATATATATAACATTCATTTTTATTTTTACTATATAGTTTGAGCCTTTTGAATGCAATTTTCAAATATATTCCACTTAGTTAAATTTAATACAAATGTAGATTTATGTCCCTATATTTTCTGTGTCTGATCACTTTATAATATACTCCTAAGTGTGTTTTAAAATAAATTTATTTTAGGGGCCGCTGGGTGGCTCAGTGGGTTGGGCCGCTGCCTTCGGCTCAGGTCAGATATCAGGGTCCTGGGATCGAGTCCCGCATCGGGCTCTCTGCTCAGCAGGGAGCCTACTTCCTCCTCTCTCTCTCTCTCTGCCTGCCTCTCTGCCTACTTGTGATCTCTCTCTCTGTCAAATAAATAAATAAAATCTTTAAAAAAATAAAATAAAATAAAATAAATTTATTTTATTCAAAATATGTGGCAATTCATTCCTTTTGACAGAAAACATGTCAATTAATAATTACATGTCAAAAAAAATAATAATTACATGTCAATTAATAATTACATTCAAAATAATATGTGTATGTTTTCATTTCCTAGGGGGGGGCTTTCTTTACTATGGAGCCCCAAAGAACTTACATACCTTATAGGCTTTTAACTCCCTAATAAACTGGCAAAGTCTATCTGACAAAATCAAGACCACTATAATCTATTGCAGATTACACCTCATTAGACTTTAGACAAAAGAAAAAAAAGTGACTCAAGAAATCACTGTGAATGATGGGCAATTTTTATTAATTACAGATAGTAAGAGTCATTAATCAGGGAAAATGGATAATCCATGACTTGAAGATGGAAACATACTTCATGTAATTATGTTTCACTCTTGCTCATCATCAAGAGGAGTTAAATGTCTAATTAAGTAACATACTAAAGCAAAATTCTCAATTTTCAGCCTGTGACAATTAACTAATACTTTATATTTGGCCTTTCCTGGAGTCCCCAAACTTATTTGTACATCAAATATTAATTAAATACTTTTTATTTTGTACATCACCTATAAGATTCAATTCCTAAATTTGAGCACATAGTCAACTGAAAGAGATCTCATATCGGATTTACATGATATATTTATGTCAAAGTGCCACAACACATATATGTACCACATGCCATGAAAGCACAAACATATGAGGAATAATCCAACTATTTCCCTCTAGAAGTTGATTAAAAAGATGAAATTTAGAGGGTGCCTGGGTGGCTCAGTGGGTTAAGCCTCTGCCTTCGGCTCAGGTCATGATGTCAGGGTCCTGGGATGAAGCCCAGCATTGGGCTCTCTGCTCAGCAGGGAGCCTGCTTCCTCCTCTCTCTCTGCCTGCCTCTCTGCCTACTTGTGGTCTCTGTCTGTCAAATAAATAAATTAAATCTTTAAAAAAAGATGAAATTTAGGCAGAAAAAGAATTAAGGGGGGGGTTCGCCTGGGTGGCTCATGTGGTTAAGTGACTGACTCTTGGTTTCAGTTCAGGTCATGATCTCAGGGTCATGAAATGGAGCCCTGCATCAGGCTCCACACTCATTCAGGAGTCTGCTTGGAAGTTTCCCTCCTTCCTCCCCTCCCTCCCCCCCCCTTTCCCTCTCTCTCTCAAATAAATAATTAAAAAAATAAATCATGAAGATGATGAGCTGGAAAGCAACATTAAAGTGTTGGGTAGAGAAAGTGGAATCAGCAAAAATAAAAAATAAGTACTGAGAGGTAGAAGAAGAAAGAGTGAACTGTGTCACAGAAGGCCAAAGGGAAGAGGTTCTGTGATTGAACATGAGGGTTACGAGGCTTAAGAGAAACCAGGTACAATGAGGAGTTAAGAAACCAAATTCTGGATTTGGCAGTGTCAGGGACATTGATGAGGAGAGAAAACAGAAAGCAACTGGTTAAGAATGCAAGAAAATGGAGGCAGCAAATGTAGACTACTCTAAGAAGTTTGGTAGTGAAGAGAAGAATACTAATACTAGTATATTACAGACATCCAATAAATCTTTGTGCAAGGATGAAAGGGAGGGAGGGAGCAAAGAGGGCACTTAAGAAGATAACCTGATGTTCCTCAAAAAATTAAAAATAGAGCTACCCTATGACCCAGCAATTGTACTACTGGGTATTTACCCCAAAGATACAGATGTAGTGAAAAGAAAGGCCATATGCACCCCAATGTTCATAGCAGCAATGGCCACAAAGAGCAGAGATGTGGAAAGAGAAGAGATGCCCTTCGACAGATGAATGGATAAAGAAGATGTGGTCCATATATGCAATGGAGTATTACTCAGCCATTGGAAAGGGTGAACACCCAACTTTTGCATCAACATGGATGGGACTTGGAGCAGATTATGCTAAGTGAAATAGATCAAGGAGAGAAAGCCAATTATTATATTGTTTCACTTATTTGTGGAACATAAGGAATAGCATGGAGGACATTAGGAGAAGGAAGGGAAGAACGAAGGTGAGCAATCAGAAGGGGAGAGAGAACCATGAGAGACCACAGACTCTCAGAAGCAAATTGAGGGTTTTAAAGGGAGGGGGTAGGGGGAATGGGTTAGCCCAGTGATGGGTATCAAGGAGGGCATGTATTACATGGAGCACTGGGTGTTATATGGAAACAATGAATCTTGGAACACTACATCAAAAACTAATGACATTCTATATGGTGACTAACGTAATTAAAAATAAACAGAGGGGAGCCTGGGTAGCTCAGTGGGTTAAAGCCTCTGCCTTCAGCTCAGGTCATGATCCCAGAGTCCTAGGATCAAGACCCGCATCGGGTTCTCTGCTCAGCATAGAACCTGCTTCCTCCTCTTTCTGCCTGCTTGTGATCTTTGTCTGTCAAATAAATAAATAAAATCTTAAAAAAATAAAAATAAAAATAGATAGATAGATGATAGATAATCTGATGGATAAACGAGAAAGTTTCCTCTGTCTGAGGATCTTACTAAAACCAAAAAGTGGGGGCGCCTGGGTGGCTTAGTGGGTTAAAGCCTCTGCCTTCCGCCCGGGTCATGGTCCCAGGATCCTGGAATTGAGCCCCGCATCGGGCTCTCTGTTCAGCTGGGAGCCTGCTTCCTCTTCTCTCTCTCTTTGCCTGCCTCTCAGCCTACTTGTGATCTCTATCTGTCAAATAAATAAAAAAATAAATAATCTTAAAAAAAAAGTGATTTTACCAATTACCCAAAACAAGTTCTTTGTTTAGCCAACAAGAAGCTAAAAGAGCATGCCTAAGTCATTGAAAATTATAAACAGGTATACATTTAGAAGCAGAGTTCTTGTTCTATGAATAAATCATTAATCTATTTCTCATTCTAGGCTCTAAGAACAAGGGGCGCAGGGCCTTTGCATGCTGCTTCCTCCCACTGGAATATCATTTCCTTAGAGAAGTATCTTCTAATCTCCCAGAGGAGGCCATAGTCTCTCCATGATAGTATCTCCGCTCTAGTGCCAAATGCCTCTCCTTCATGATTCATGTCTCAGTTTGTAATTACACATTTATTTGTTTGTGGGATTATTAGCTTATCTGCCTCCTCTGTTTAACTACAAATTCTATGAGATGATGTGACAGATCTGTCTGTGCTCATCAAAATGCCCTTGGTGCCTAGCACAGTGCCTGGCAAACAGCACCTACTCAACAAATACATGCTGAATAAAGGACCAAAAGAAAGCCTCTAAATGATGAAAGAACTTCTTAAACTCAGAGCCTTGCACTGGATAAGTGCCCATGCTTTCTGTGTCTTCCTTTTTAAGGCAAATGCAGATATAGTGCAATCAAACTGAGATAACTTTAATTAGACTTTTCCTGTCCAAGTGCCATCTGTAATTCTTGATGAACAGGTGAGACTCATCTAGAATGTAGGAATTCCTTTTTGTTTAATAGCATTTCCCAATAGCTTTCTAAATAAAGTTTTAATATTCATCCCCTTTAAATGGGTACCATAGCATCACTACCCACAATAGTAGCAGAAGTTTCATGTAAAAATAAGGAGAAAGTTAGGTTATCTTATTTTTTTAAAGTAGGCTCCACACCCCATATGGAGCTTGAACTCACAATTCTGAGATTAAGAGTCACATGCCCTACTGACTGAGCCAGCCAGGTGCCCTAATATCTTCCAAGGTGAAGATAAGAATTCTGAAGACATAGAGATGACAGCATAGAAACCAAGTGTCTGAGTTCAAATTCTAGCTTCATTTTCTATATTTGTAACCCTGACAACTTATTTAACCTGAGAGACGCAGTTTCCTCATCTCTGAAAAATGGATACTAATACGGACACAGTATTAGCTACTAATAGTTGTTCTGAAAATTAACTTAGATAACATATGTAAAGGATGTAGAACAGTGCCTGTCACACAGTAAGTGTTCAATATATATTAGTTGTTTTTTTTATTATTATTGCTCAATATATATCACGAGCCTTGTTCCAAAATTCGGTATTTATGATCCAGTGAACATACTGTCTAAACCATAGGGTAATGCAGTCCACATTCGCCACTTTTATCCATTCAGTGGCTTTTCAATTAAAGGGATGTAAACTCACTTTGCAAGACTTTTTCCACTATCCCCATTCCAGTAAACTAAAGGAAAATAAAAACATCACAGATTAGTCTTTGTTCCCTCCTTCCCTACAACTCTCCCAGGCCTTCACCTCCCACTCACCTTAAGGAATATCTTCCAATCACTTCATCCATTTTTAAAGGGAGGATTCTGTTCCTCTGTGTCTCCTGCAAGAACTGACAAGATAAGCTGACAAGTCTCAAGCAAATAAGCTTATAGGGGCCACCCACATAGATTTGTTTAGTTTGCAACCAACTCATACTATTTACCTACAAAAAATATCTTTGGTCTTACCCAGCTGTGTTTAAATCAGCTTAACTTCCAAGGAGGTTAAATTTTCAGATAAAAAGGAAACATCACTCTTTCCCGATTATATTCAAAGAAATACTCATCTGCAAGTCAGGGCCTGCAGAATGCCACTGTGTCTGAAAGGATGGCCTCAGACACCTTTACATATTGAAAAGCAGGGGACACAAGGCTAAGCCCTGGTGATTTTGTTGATTAAAGGTCTTAGGGACAGAAGGATAGTTGCTTCTGAACACTTCCAAGTTTTGTTTGTTTAGATAAGTAATGATAATATAGGATATGACATGATGCATACCAAAAGAGAAGTATAGACAAATTGCTCTGCCTTCATAACTCAGAGGAACTATAACCAGGGCTTCTAGCAGACTTTTTATATTCCAATCCTAAAACACAAACTTTGGAGTTCAAAACATGCTTTCAATAGGAAGATTTACATTTGTAGCTCTTTGGATTTCGGACATCAAAGGAGGTGTGTTTAGTGCAGAGACACACATCTTACTTTGTGTACAATTAATAGCATAGTTATGTTGGCCTTCCTGTCTAAGGGTCTGAGTTGCTGCTAACTTGTTATGTGTCCTTAGAAAAAACTTCACCTCTGTGGTACAGATATTCAACCTTATAAATGTTTTGAGAAACTCAAATTAGATAAAATACAAAAATGCTTTGAAAAAGTTTCAGGCCCTCTACTGCTGCCTGGTGTTATTACCATAGACTGAAGTCAAGAAAAACTTGCTTAACTCGTAATACTGAGTTAGTGTATATGCTGTTAATTGATTTTATTACTTTTTTATTTTAAAAGGTCATGCATATCAACTTCTGTTCCTAGAAATATAACAGATTGGACATCTTTAAAAATCCATTAAAACCTCCAAGAAATCCTGGATAAACTATAATAAGCATTCTATTAAATTCAGTTGATCCAACTATAAAGTTAAAAATATTCATGTATATGAGCCCAAGAACAAGAGCAAATTTTAGAGCCAGGAGGAAAGGGAATAAGAATTGGGGGAAGAAGAGAGATAGACACACGTGCACATACAAACACACACGTAGAAATCAGAGAGGGAAGCCAATTATAAAATTGCAGCTGCTTAAAAGAGATTTACTAGTATTAAACAATCCAAGCTATTTGGCTTAATAGCCAATAGAGAAAGAATTTTGTATACTGTGGATAATGGGAATTGAGATACCACATAAAACTAGGAATCTAAAAGTTCCACACCTCGGTGAAATGGCAGACTGGAAAAAAAAAAATCCACCCACTAGCAAAGACAGAAAGCTAAGAACTCTTATCTGTTCCAGCTTAGCCTTTGATAGAAAATATCTTCTCTGAGAATTCAAATACACAGGCCTATAACAGGTTTGTGTCTAAATACACACTTTTTGCATGTTCCTTAAAATCCAAAGCTAAAAAAGTAACTTAACATGGCACAAAATTAGTAGCTCTCTGATGTGGCTAGCAGAAGCAAATGCCAATTTCTGTGAAAGAATGAGTCTGCTGGTGGGTATTAAGGAAGGCACATATTGCATGGACCACTGGGTGTTCTATGCAAACAATGAATCATGGAACACTACATCAAAAACTAATGATGTATTGTATGGTGACTAACATAACACAATTAAAAAAAATAATAAACCATCGACCTGCACCTAATGGATTTCTATAGATAAAGCCCCATGCATGTGACCACACAACCTCAAACTATAAGGCAGTCAGTCCAGTTAGCCACCACAGTTAGCAGATAAAAAATAAAATTTAAAATTAGATCCACAAGGATATGAAATACTGAAATTAATGGATACTGAATAGAAAATACAGGAAATGCATATTGAGAAATTAAAAAATAACAATAGTCAAAACTTAGTCAAGGAAAATGACATCATTTTTAAAGGCCAGCTATATTTCAAAACCAAATAAAGCATCTAGAAGTAAAAAAAGTGAACTAAAATACTAAGTCTCAATAAATGGACTAAGCAACAGGAATAGACGCTAATAAAGGGCAAATCTGGGAACTATTGATCTGAAAAATATTACCCAAAAATGCAGTTCAGAAAGACAAAGAGATGGAAAATATTAAAAGAGAGGTTTAGAAACATGGAAATAGAATGAGAATGTCCAATGGCTATATGATGGGAGTCCTGGAAAAAGAGAATTCTGAGAATGGGGGAGAGACAACAGTCAAAAAATCATGACTGAAAAATCATGACTGATGCCTTTGGGTCTAGGAGACAGAATGAATCACAAGCAGGATACATTTTTCGAAGTCCGCATCGGACATGTCATAGTGAAACTGCACAACGCCCAACCAAAAAGATGTTATAAACAGCCAGAGAGTGAAGACAAAATATTTTGTATCAATGACTATTAAACTGAGAGTAGACTTCACCAGAGCAGTAACAGAAAACATGACAGGGCAACAGTAACTTCAAAATACTGACAGGATAGAGCTTTTAATTCACAATCTGACATTCAGATTAGCTCTCATTCAAATTCACCTTTCTGAAAAACAAAAATGGAGAAAATTTACATAAAACAGACCATGAAAAAGGAATTTAAAAAAATATATTCTTTTTAAGTAGGCTCCACGCCCAACATGGGGTGTGAATTCATGAGCCCGAGATCAAGAGCTGCATGCTCCACCAAATGAGGCAGCCAGGAACCTTCATGAAAAGGGAACTTTAAAGGATGTACTTTGGGAATAAAGAAAAGGAAGACTTCCAGAAGGAAGACTCAAGATCCAAAAAGGCATGAGCAAAGAAAAATTTATATTTTATATAAATATAAACAAATGTTAATTGAATAAAAAATAATAGTATCTTACTAAGGGAATAAAAAGAAAAATATAAAACTAAAATACAGGACACTGGTAACATGTAAGATGGAGGTAAAGTGGTCAGAGTCAAAGCATTCTAAATCCTTAGATTGTTCAAGAGAAGCCTAAAAATGGTGACTAACTTTAGACGCCATTAAATATTCATCTTAAATTTTTAATAGTATCCACTAAAAGAATGGAAATAGTGTATTTACTTCCAAATTATTAGAAGGAGCAAGAAAAATGTATAAAGGAAATGATAAATATGTGGCCATCTGGTCAGAAGCCTGGAAAGAAAAGGACTGGCAAATCAGCGACAGAAAGGTCTAGAATAGAGGCATATGAACATATGGGAGTGGGCACTAAATATAAATACTTTGTGTATTACACATCAATTCCCAGCAGAATGCATTCACCATGGAAGACACACTGAAAAACACAACTGGACAAAATAACTCCACCAGTTGTCATCAGCTACCCTGGACATGGCATAATGGACCCATGAACAAATCGGCAAAGGGGAAGGTTATATACAGGCCTTCTAGCATATACTTCCACTTTCTAAAGCTAGTTCAGCTAGTGATGCCTCTGAATCTCTATCCTTTCACACACCAATGCTGAACTCCTGTTACAGCTCTGTGTCTCACAGAGACCAGCAAGCCACTTAGCGGCAAGTCCCCTACATCAGACCCATTATTTTGAGAAAGGTCAGTGGCTTCTTCTCACGGGGATATATATATCTTCCAGGAATGGGCTTGCCTTTCCCGACAGAAAAGCCTCAGCCAGCACTGCCATCCAGAGGCTGAAAGAAGGCTCAATCCATGGGGACAGAATCCTACACAACATAGTAACCTAGTATCCAACATATCACCAGTGTACAACAATTCAAACAAAGAAGGTGCAAAAATGACCCCGTGACCATGGTATCCACAGTCAATATTGCATACTGCACTGCCCAGAGGGAACTGGCTTTACAGAGCCCTGGAATAGTCTTCTAAGGGCACAGTTAAAGCAAAGCTCAGATGCAATGCTCTCTAAAGGAATGCCATCTTCCAAGGCATGGTAAATGTATTAAATTAGAGACCTCTAAATGGTATTGTGTTCCCAGGAGGAAGGCTAAATGAGTCCAGAAAACAGGGGTTCAAAGCAGGAGTGGTCCTGGTACAATCACTTCCAATGAGGAGGACTTTGTGCTTTCCATCTTTACTTTTCTAGGTTCTACATGGTGGGAGGTCCTGGTCCTCGAGGGGGGTGAACTTTTGTCAGTGAACACGTTTTTTACACTTTGAAAAAAAATAGCTATATTGAACTATAATTTGCATACAATAAATTTCACATTTTAAAGTGTACAAGTCAATAAATTTTGACATATCTACACAAGCATGAAACCATCCCTCCAACCAAGCCATGAATGCATTTACCTCCCTCAAGTGTTTCCTTATGACTCTTTGTAATCCCTCTCTTCCGCCCGTCTTAACACTTCCCACTGAACTACCAATGATCTGTGCTTGTAACTATGAACTTGTTGTCATTTTCTTGAATTTTATATAAATGGAATCATACCGTATGAATTCTTTTTTTTTACTTTATTCATTCAGCATAGAGATTCATTCATGTTATTGCATGTACCAAAAATGAATGTACCAGTTTGTTCATCCATTCACCTGTAGGTGAACATCTGAATTGTTTCCAGTGTTTAATAATTACATGTAAAACTGCTGTGGATATTCATGTACAAGTAATTATAAGGAGATATGGTTTTATTTCTCTTGTGTAAATACTTGTGAGAAAAGGTGGACACTTAACTTTTAAGAGAAGTGGCAAACTGTTTTTCCAAATGGCTGTACAATTTTACATTCTCTTCAGCAGTGTGCATATATCCAGTTCCTGCACATCCTTGCCAACACTTGGTGTCATGAGTCCTTTAAATTTAGCCATGCTAGGGACGCCTAGGTGGCTCATTTGGTTAAGCGTCTGCCGTCAGCTTAGGTCACGATCCCAGGGTCCTGGTAATCGAGTCCCACATGGGGCTCCCTGCTCAGCAGGGAGTCTGCTTCTCCCTCTCCCTCTTCCTGTTGCTTCCCCTGCTTGTACTCTACTCCTGTCATATAAGTAAAATCTTAAAAAAGAAAATAAAGTTTAGCCATTCTGACAAGTATGTAGTGGTATCTCATTGTGGTTTTAATATACATTTCCTTAGTGACTGATGATGTTATTTTTTTGTGTGTGCTTATTTGCTATCCATAGATGTTCAGTGAAATATACTAGTTCAAGCATTCTGCCCATTTTATTATTAGGTAGTTTGTACTTTCTACTGTTGAGTTCTTTCCATGGATAAATGTTCTTCATCAGATATATGATATGCAAATATCATATCCTAAGTCTGCATCTTATCATTTTATCCTCTTAACAGTGTCTTATGAAGATTTATAGACAAATTTCAAATTTTGATAAGTGCAACTTATTTTTTTTCTGTTATGGACTGTGCATTTGTTGTATCTAATAAAGGATAGTAAATTTCTCTCTAAAGAACTAGATAGGAGGGGCGCCTGGGTGGCTCAGTGGGTTAAGCTGCTGCCTTCGGCTCAGGTCATGATCTCAGGGTCCTGGGATCGAGTCCCGCATCGGGCTCTCTGCTCAGCAGGGAGCCTGCTTCCTCCTCTCTCTCTCTCTGCCTGCCTCTCTGCCTACTTGTGATCTCTCTCTGTCAAATAAATAAATAAAATCTTTAAAAAAAAAAAAGAACTAGATAGGAAACATTTTAGGCTTTTTGGACCATATGGTCTCTGTCACAACTGTCCAACTCTGCTTTTGTGGCATAAGAGCAGCCATAGATAATATGCAGTGAATAAGCAAGGATATGTTCCAATAAATTTTTATTTATAAAAACAGATTGTAGGTTGGATGTGGACTGCAGACTATTGTTTGCCCGTCCTCCACTTAAGAAAGCTTTATATTTAGGTCTATGAAACATTTTCAGTAAATTCTTAAATGTGTTACAAGGGATAGATTGAAGTTTATTTTCACATATGACTATCCAATTATTCCAGCCCCATTTGTTTAAAAGTCTCTCCTCAGGGCGTCTGGGTAGCTCCGTCAGTTAAGCTCTGCCTTTGGCTTAGGTCATGATCCTAGGTCCTAGGATTATCAAGTTCCTTGCTCAGCGGGGAGTCTGCTTCTCCCTCTCCTTCTGCCTCTTCCCTCTGCTCATGCCTGCTTTCTCTGTCTCTCTCAAATAATAAAATCTTTTTAAAATTTATTATTATTTTTTAAGAGCTCAGATTTTTTTTAAAGATTTTATTTGTTTATTTGACAGATAGAGTCAGAGAACGTAAGTGGAGGGAATGGCAGAGAGAGAGAGGGAGATGCAGGCTCCCACTGAGCAGGGAGTCCGGCATGAGGCTTGATTCCAGGACCCTGGGATCATGACCTGAGTTGAAGGGAGATGCTTAATTATCTGAGTCACCCAGGCACCCAAATAAAATCTTTTAAAAAGTAAAAAAACAAAAGACTCTCTTTTTCCCACTGACTGAAATCTCATTGCACCATTATCGAAAATCACTCTTACATACATATGTATGTGTCTACTTCTGGACTCTTCATTTTGTTCTGTTGACCTATTTGCGTATCTTCACACCAATGCTACGTTGCCTTGATTAATACAGGTTCATAATAAGTACTGAAAACAGGTAATGTTCATCTTCTAATTTTTGTTCTTCCTATTGTTTTGGCTACTCTAGGTCCTTTACATTGCCATGGTAATTTTAGCATCAGTTTGTCAATTTCTACAGAAAAAGCCTGGTGGGATTCCAATAAGCATAGAGCTGATTCCATAAACCAATTTTTGGAGAGCTGATAAGGTTAACAACTTTGAGTCGTACCCATACACTCTGGCCACCAAGAAATGGCTACCTAAATTTGCATCACACACCTTATTTGACCATCGGCTATAGCTCCTCAGGGTCCACCACCACATTTGTGCAAAGGCCACCCTCTCTCTAGGCTGATCCTAGCCAAAATTCAAGCACAGTAGAGAAACACACATGAGCCTATTCCTGCAGACCATGGGTATTCTCGAACTGGCAGGAATTCCTAGTCCAGGAATACCCACCGTCTTGGCCAAAACTTTCTTAGAATAGCACTGCAGTCTGAGACTCTTCCTTACTCATACCCCTCTTTCTTTCCTTTCTTTGCACTCTCCTACAGGGGTCAGACTTACACCACGTTAGGAATACACTCCCAGTCTACAGAGCCCTTCCCTTGGTCTTTCATAGATTATTTCACCTAAGTCTCTTACAGGTCTAATCCTGCCTTGACATCTGCTTCCTGAAGAATCCAGAGTAGCACCTATGGAGAAGATTTTTTGGTTCGCACTACTGCTTAGCTAGAATTTGACAGTGCTCTACAGTGCAGGAAGGAATTGAGCAGCACATTTTCTTGGTAGTGATAACTAACTTATCAAATCCTTCCACTTACATGGTATAAATGCAACAGATGGTTGCATAATAACATTTCATTTCAGATTGGCGCCCAGCATCCATTTTCTTGCCTCTCTTCCTGATACAATTTATAGTTCCTGAGAAACTCATAAATTCAGCAATTATACATGTTGTTTGAGGAATATTTCACATTACTAAACAATTCATTTAATCCCTGAAGGTATATATGCATCTGTCTAGGCATGGCATGGGTAAAATTTAGTGACCAATTCTTTTCTTTGGTTATTAATGCATATCAAACTATAATTTTTTGATTAATATCACTTTATGTAGTTAATAAGGTTTATTTATATTTGAAATATTAAAACATTCAAATCATGTAATTTTGACTTAAATGTGTGATAAGTTGCTTTTTAACTTTATCAATTTTGTTTTATAAAAGGTAACTTAAAATATAAAAAATGATTTAATTTTTAATTTATTTAAATACATAAAATTCAAATTTTACAAATTTTGAATACATTTTTATTTTAATCCTTCAAGTCAGAACTGCAAGGGGAACACAGATTGTGTGAAAACCTTGATTATAACATCCTGATGTTGATCTTTTGGCAACAAAAGCAAGAAAAATAGAATTAATAAAACAAATATATACTAGCTTATGAAGTATATATGCATTTATTACTCACCCAAACACCACCGGACTGTAAACAAAAAGATATGTAAAGTAATAGTTCACTCTTTGGGGGCATTTTACTAATTTTCAGCATAGAGAACAATTGTTACACATGTATGTTTTGATCTTACCATTGCGAAGGCAGAGTTGTCAGAGAGTATTATTTAACCTTTTGTTACATCTATATGCAACTTTTCAATATGTATAAAAACGGTACACCTCCTTCTGTTGGCATGCTTGTTCTGGGAGCTGCAAATGTGGGGGATAGGCATAGCTTTCATTGTGAGTGTGGAAGGATCAAGTAGGCGTCTTATCAAAAGCTCCTAGCATTGGGTCTTCCTCTTTAGCCCTTGATAAAAGTAAGAGAGGGATCAAAGTTACCAGGAGCAAAGAGAGCTCGAGAACTGCCTCTTCACTCATACCTGTGATGGTTTCAAGGTTGGGAGAAAGAAGGACCTGATAGACACGCAGCTTTAAAAAGGCTGCAGGCCATGGCTCTATGTTTTATCATTTTCCTTGGTCTTATCATCTTCTTTCCCAGATCAGGAGAGCTCCACCCTAGCTGCTGATTTCCCCCTGTGAATTTAGCTTTCCCCCTCCACATATGCAATGCTTTTGGCTCCTTTATTCCACATAAGTCAAATTATCAATAACTTCTGCCTGTATCTGAAACGAGAACTCAGTTATGCCTGTACTTTCACCACTAAGTATGTCTCGTCTCTATTCCTGCCCACAGAGTACTTTATTTTTTTGTCACAACCGTGTTTGTCTTAAGTTATTTTTGTATAATCATTTTTAGGTGTTTCAAGTGGGGCACAGAGAGGATTAAGGCATAAACTCATTGTACATCTTTTTCTACATTTTGACTACTAAAGACAAATCTTGGTACACATTTATTTGTATTCATATTTCTTCTTTTGTAAATTTTCTCTCATAGATTTTGCCCTTTTTTTATTAGGACGTTATTATGTGTGTATTTTTTTTAATTATCACTGATCTGCAAAATTTCTTTACATATTAAGTGCATTGGCGCCTTATCTGCTATATTTGCAAAAAATTTACCCCAGATTGCCATTTGCAATTAAATTTTTTATTCATTCAGATGGACAAATGTTTTAGTTTGTATATGTTTATTTTTAAATTGTAAATAGTCAAATTACAGCATTTTTTATAATTATTATCTCAATTTATAGCCTATAATATCAATATATTCTATAGCTCTACTGTGGCCATGAGGTTTCTCTCAGTGTTCCCTTGACAATATTAAGAATCCTTTGTTTGAAAGGTCTTTGCTGTCTGTGTTCCCCCTAAATAGTGGCAGTAAATTAAGGAACCTACCAATTTCTACCTACAGTGCTTGCTCAAAAGCTACATAATGTAGCTCCATTATTCTGAATCCCTCCTTTATGACTAATTGAATCTACATGCACAAAGACATTTTGCACAACAGCTGGAGAATTAAAATATTAAACTCCCACTGCTGATCACTAATTATTTTCTTTTTTTCTTCATGACAGATCTCAAATTGTCAGAATGCAATGGCAACGTACATTACAAATAGAAATCACATTACTGTGAATTCAATTTACACACATCTTTATAGGAGAAAGACACTAATCATGACCTACCAAAGATAACACTGTAGCCTAGAGCACTCACATTTAATCCTTCTTAATGAAAATAATGCAGAAATGTTCCTGAAGTCTCAACAAAGTGCTCTCCCTGTGGGAGTCAGCAAGTACCTGTTGGTTTCCTTCCCTGTGGATTTTTCACTTAAAAAAATATGACTTAGCTAAATTCAATAGTCACATCTCAGATTGTTTAATTCTCAGCTTCATTGTCTTGTCTACCTTTCAAGGTTTTATTTCTCTGTTTCCGCCCCCCCCCCAGGCTTCCTTTCTTTTTCATGAAGTATAATGGAAAAATCACTTGATTTAGAATGAAATATCAAGCATTAGAATCCAAAATAATTTCCAACTGTGTAATCTTGGTCCAGTTATATAATCCTTCTGAGCATCATATCATCACAAAGCTGTTATGACAATTACATGAGATCACATATGTAAAAATATCAAGCCTAGAACACAGTGACTAATCACTAACTGGTATTGAATCCAAATCTAAATTTACCCATTGACTTTTGGAATTCATCGTGGTTCAGTCCTAAGCTCTCTGTTCTTTCCCTCTAAATTCCACTTCCATGTACTACCTCTTCAAAGTCTAACTGGCACCCATCAAATCTCTTCCTTCATTGACCCCAAAAGTGTGGTCAACCTTTATGAGGCAGGAGATTTATTACAAAATCAACGTACAGTTGTTGATATTTTGTTTTGGGTGGGTTTTTTTTTGATAATTTGTTTTTCAAATATTTCCCACTGTGTATGTTTAATTGCACCAACTAAGATGATCCACTTGAGGAGTCATAGGCCACGTCTTCAGTTTTTGGAGGAGTTGCTGTGAAGCATAATACAATGAATGTGGCACTCCATAACACACAATGTTTTACATATCCCTTCTTAAATAAATGTTTCAGCATTCTGCCTACTTACAGATTTCATTTAACTAAGATGACAGCCTCATCAATCAAAAACTATAAAACCATTCTGCTTTTTCACCAGCTTCAATGATGTGAAAGTATACTTTCCATGCTATGACTATGCATAGGAAGGGCCAGCTAAACTATAAAGTGGCAAGAAAGGAGACAGCCAGTCTGCCAGCTTAGCGAGGTATAACTGGTAAGCAATGAATGAGAAAGGAGTCAAACAAATTGTAGGGGGGGGAAGTGATGTGTAGGGAAGTTGAAAGAGGTCATTTTAAACTATAGTTCTAATAAATAAAGGATAACAGCTCATGTTCATTGACTACTCTATCATCCTTTTTCTCCTTGAAGTTTTTATTTTGACCTCTATGCACCATATAAGCAGGCACTCACTCTGCTGCTTCCCTGCCTGCTGCCTTAGCAGCTATTAATAAGCAGGGATCACAGTTACTTCAGCAGCAGATCAGGGGAGTAGGTAACAAAAAGAAAGGAAGGAACTGAGGTAAGGTGTAAAGGATATATAGTCTGGGAAAAAAAGATGCCAGGTAAAGTTGTGGCTCCTGGGTGGCTCAGTTGGTTAAGCCTCTGACTCTTGGTTTTGGCTCAGGGCATGATCTCAGGGTCATGAGATCCCACCCTGGGTGGGGCTCCAGGCTGAGTGTGGAGTCTACTTGAGATTCTCTCTCTCTCTCCCTCTCCCTCCCCTTCTGCCCCTTCTCCCACTCATGCATATGCTCACTCACTCTCTCTCTCAAATAAATAAATTCTTTAAAAAAAGATTCCAGGCAAAGTCAAGGATATAGGGATTTTAAAGATCTCTTGTACTGCATTAAGAAGTTATTTTTTATAGAGAGCACAGATTGCATGGAGCACTGGATGTGGTAAAAAAAAATAATGAATACTGTGTTTCTGAAAATAAATAAATTAACTTAATTTTTTTTTTAAAAAAGTTGTTTTTTATAGCTGCCCTCAGTGGTTGAAGGGGACCTATACCTAGGATTTGACCACATCCTCTTTTATGGATACTGGTAAAACAATGGATGTTCTAAGAGCCAGATGAGAAGGCTGAGAAGTGTCTTCTGAAACACACCCTTGCCCTCTTCTCCATCTGCTGATCTCTCTCCAGTATTTTCCTTTCATTCTTCTCCTCAACTTTCCATTTTTTTCTATCATTCTGCTGGCCTGTTTGTGAAAATACCCTTAGGATTGTTGTTAATGAAATTCAACTGAGTAAATTTTAAAGATCTTATTAGACTTATTCAGTGATTCACAAATCAAGCAGCATCCAGTCTAGCAGATACAAAGAAGTTCTGAGGAACTGTATAAAATGAAATACATTTATAAGCAGAAGGGAGTAGGAACAAGAAAATTCTACTAGGCAAAAAACTGGGCTGGTTATTGCAAGATTACTCTCTTTTAGGGGATAGCAGGAGCCTATCAAGCAGATTACTAAACTAGTGCTGATTGGGAGATTCTGGTTGACTGGATTGAGATTCCAGTTATGGAAAAGCCGAAACTGTAATCAAGTGTAGGTTTGGTGACATGGAGTGTAGCAGAAGTGACTCCATTTGGGGCTTATTGTCTTATTTTTAACACTGTGAAAGGCAACAAGGCAAACACAATTGTATTTTGCCTCTTGCCTGTAGCCAAGTGTGAACACTAAATGGATCATGGGGCCAGCTATACTGGGCATAAGCTCTGTGAACTACATCTAACTTCCATCCACTCAAAACCCACAGTTTGTCCAGGACAAAGGTGGTGAGTGTAGAAGTGGGAATCCATCACTTTGAATATAAAAATCAAACCTAATCAGAGAAAAGAGATGGAGTTATCCTGAAAAACTCAACACATACTATATGAAATATAGATAAAATGATCAAAGAAAGAAATGTAGAAGAGAAGCATGCTATCAAGAACTTATGTAAATATTTACTTCCCCCACAAAAAAGACTTCTGGTCTTCTGGATATAGGACTATTTCAGCAAATATCATTCTCAAAGCCAGCACCACAGTTCTGGATTATAGTTCGATTTTTTTTCCTTTGCCTCCCAAGAAGCAACTTCATTAGCTGATAGCAAAAAGCATAGCATATAAGGCATAACTGAGAGTATACATTAAGGAAATGGTTATCGACATTGTGAAATATTCTCTTCCTCACCCAGAAATGTGAGGCCACATCAATCAGTCAGATTTCACAGATGAACTATAAGTGATCCAATAAATGCAAATATTAGAAAATAGGAATAATTGACATATTCTGACCTGAAGAGAGAGCTATTTACATTATGATATGGTTTATCAAAATACTCTGAAGGGAGGAAAGTGAAAGACAATCTATTTCCTCATGCTTAATTTATGCAAAACATCAGATTAAATGAACCTAAATAATTGAGGCTACTTAAAATTGCAAAGATTTCTAAGAGGACATTAGGGACTTTTGAATGGAAAGTATAAGCCTGGGTAAAAATGCTAGTAGGTCAAAGAGTTAACAACAGATAACAGCTATTAAATGCTTGGCCTGTTTCAGGGACTTTTTGAAGCAATATATATATCATACATACATACATACATATGTATACACACATATATGGATACATATATACATATATACAGTTCTATCTATATGTATGTAGAAACATATATATATATATATATGACATCTCTTTTTATCATCAAAAGAATTGTATGTGTATGTGGTAGATATTCTTGTTGGCTTTATTTTATAGATAAAGGAAATTAAAGCAGAGGGAGAGACTGAGTAACTTGTTCAAGGTCATGCAGTAAGTGGTGAAGTCAAACACCTACAGTCTGGCTCTGGAGATCAAGTAGTTAAATGCTGAACTGTAGATGGGAACACAAAAGCATTGAAGAAGGGAGACCAGTTAGGAGAACAGAGTCAACATGGAAGGGTAACATGCTTGAAATGATGATAGATGTAGTAGGAATTTAAAAGATTTATAGGAGAGGTAGAAGAAGAATCAGTAGAATTCAACATGTTATATATGAAGGATGAGAAAGAGTTGTTTAAGTTGACTAAGTTTTAAGTCTGAGTAATTTGGTGGTAATGTTAACTAACTGAAGAGAAAGAACTATAGCTGCTTTATGAGGAAAGATGGGTTCAATTTTAAATGCATAAAATTGAGATATCTAGAGGATATTCTGTGTATAAATAAGTTCCCAGAAGGCAGGTAAACATATAAACCTGGATCCTAGAAACAAATGGGGACATACATGTGTAGAAAACTGATCTGGGGGGGCGCCTGGGTGGCTCAGTGGGTTGAGCCTCTGCCTTCGGCTCGGGTCATGATCTCAGGGTCCTAGGATCGAGTCCCGCATCGGGCTCTCTGCTCAGTGGGGAGCCTGCTTCCTCCTCTCTCTCTCTCTCTGCCTGCCTCTCTGCCTACTTGTGATCTCTGTCTGTCAGATAAATAAATAAAATCTTTAAAAAAAAAAAAAAAGAAAAGAAAACTGATCTGGGGACTGAATCTTTTTGAAAAATCTATAATGAGTGTATACAAGATGAGTCAGAAAGGGAAACTTGATCAGTTTCCCAGAGGTAAGAAGAGAATGAGGGAAGCCCAATTCCAGAAACCAAGAAAACTTTCCAGCAGGAGGAGGTTTTCAAAAGTGTATAATGTTGCAAAGAAACTGAGCAGCATCAGGACTGAGAAGATGTAATTGTACTGTCAGAACGGCATGAAAGATAGTTTCACTAAAGTGGTGAGGGCGGAAGACATATTACGAGTCACTGAGAACAGAGAAATATTAGTGGAGATAAGAGATGATACACAACTCTTTCATGACATTCATTCTGGAACTTGAATGTGAATGATAAAGCAGAGTTTTAGGAAGAAAACGGGGTCAAATAAGGACTTCTTTAAGCCACTGACTCTTTAAGCACACATGTAGACAGAGATAAAGGAACCAGTGGAGAGAGATATTTAAAATAAAAGTCAGAACAAATAATTTATTTCCTTTCCTGAGAAGTGATGAGGGTAGGATTAAGATCCCAACAACATAAAGGCAGAAGATGATGACATCAAGATGAATGCTTTCCAAATGCCAGTTCATAAACTGATTTCACAAAGATGGTGTCAGAATCACCCTGGGAGTTTATTAAAAAGATCAGTTCCTGGGCTCAGCCGTCACAGGTTCTAATTCTCTAGGCCTTAGTTGTGGCCTAGAAACCTGTACATTTAAATGTTAACACTGTTGCATAGGTATAGATGAGAGGTTTTTCACCTCTAGCACACCAAGGCCTCCTTGTATTAAATACTTTGTAATGTCCTCTTCATGAAAACCATAAATAACTCATGTACACACAAAATTTCAAAATACCAATATAATGCCATCACAAAACATAACAAGAGAAATACCAGAAAAGGGCTTCATTATATGATACTATGTAAAGATTGTACATCACATACTTCACTATGTAAATGTTTGGGCATGAAGATACTTAAGGACATAATGAAGTAGTTACATATTTGTATCTACTTAAAATGAAGAAGTTTGGCTTTCACGTAAGTAAGATAATATTGAATTGAGTATTTTCACTACCTTTTCTTTCTATTTGACATTTCAAAATAAGGGCTATAGAAACAGATTTATAAAATTGCCATGTGTGTGATAAAATTGCCTTGGATATGCCAACTATAAATGCAGACTAATATAGGGATATTGTACTGACAACTCAAATGCCACCAGTGGGCATTGACATTGATTAATTACACTATTTTTTGAAATAAACAGCCCTAGATGAAGTTCTAAATAAAACAAAGTAATATCTCCCCTTGACTTATATACAGCAGTTGCATTTCTGGAAAAGTCAGCATATATTAAAACTGTAGAAAACACGTCTGCATTCATATAAAAAACTGGAGTTATATTCTAGGCTGACATAATTTTAGGGTTTTCCCTACATGAATATCTGAGGGCCATTTGAAAGTCATATGAGATACTGGAAGAATCTTCATTGTGTAGGCTTGTCCCATGTACTGCAGGGTAATACCATGAATGCCTGGTCCCCATCCATCAGATGCCTGCACCATCCTCAAGCACTGTGACAACCAAAAGAAAATACCATTCCTTCCATTTCTAAAACATCCCCAGGAATGGGACTGCCTATCTGGATAACCACTGCTCCAAAAGAAGATAACAGAGGCTGCAAGATTAAGTGCCTTTGGGTATTTCACAGATCCTAGAAATAAGGGAAATGTATGGATATTAAGCAATAGGGTCTGTGGGGCTCGTGATAAACTAGAGAAAACAGGCCTTGCCTAAAGGCATTTACAACAACAACAAAAAAGTTTTCAGTATTATACAAGCATATGTACTTACTTTTCAAATGAATGAATTTAACTTGTAATGCAAGGCTAGCATGTATATGTAGCCTTATGTCATATCCACAGTTTAACAAAAAGCATTCTTTAAACATAAGAATTTATCCTTAAAGAAAAGTGTCCAAGCATTGGCCAGAAATAAAATTTTTAAAATGAAGTTTTGATATTTAACAAATTGTGACCACCAATGTCATAATCAAACTGATTAAAATAGACTAGAATAGAAAATATCAGAGCACATCAGGCTAAGTATTATTTTGTCAAGAGTGTATTTCAGGTGTGTGTGTGTGTGTGTGAGAGAGAGAGAGAGAGAGAGAGAGAGAGCGCATACCAGGCACAATGCAGACTGTATTTTACTGGGAGTCTTAATAAAAACAATTTTGGAAAACACGGGGGTAGATAAGTGATAATTGGGGGTGCAGAAGGATCTTTCCCAACCACACTGTACCCACCTAACATTGTGATCTTCTTTTGCATATTTGTTAGGAGCAGACTTTGGAATCAAAGAGAATAGGGTTTGAGTTCTAGCTGTACCCCTCAAGTTCATGACTATAGGCAAGTTACTCCAACTCTTTTTGCCTCGGTTTTTTTTTTATCTATAAATTCGACACTCCCTGGTGGTCTAGTGGTTAGGATTCAGAGCTCTCTTTACCTATAAATTGAAGATAGTAATGTATTATAAGATTTTTGTGATAATTAAATGAGATAATGCATGTCTAATGCTTAGTATACCATTTGGCACACAGTAAGCAATAAGTGACACAGTAAGTAATAATAACCAACATATAAGGTTTCCCAGTTGATCAGCAAAATATGAGATATAAATGTTAGGTGTTTAAATATGCACCAAATGTTTTCTTCCTTTTCTAGAAATATTATTTGAAGTATCTAAAGCCATAATCTTTATATTAATCATTTATTGCTCTGTAATAAATTACTCTGAAATTTAGCAGCTTAAAACATTTATTAGCTCACACAGTTTGGGAAAATCAGGAATCTGGTATCAGCATAGCTGGGTGGTTCTGGCTCAGAGTCTCCCATAAGGTGGCAGTCAAGTCATGACTAGGGATGCACATACCAAAGGGACCCAAAAGTACTCGCATTAACTCTTAGGGGAGTATTGGAGGGAGGCCTCAGGTCCTTGCCAGGCGGGCTTCTCCATAGACCTGCTCATGACTTGGCTTTCTCCAAAGTATGTAAGCCGAGATCGAGAGAGAGAACACCAAAGATAGACCCCACAGTCTTGTATAGATTCATATCTGAAGTGACATAACATCACTTGCACCATACGCTACTGGCCACAAAGTCTAACCCTGGTATAATTTGAGAGAAGGCTACACAAGTGTGTGGATACCAGGGAGCAGGAATCATCATTGGGGGCCATTTGTGAGACTGGCTATCACAATATTTATTGAAAGTCCATCCTCTTCAAGTAAATTTTTCATGCAAATATGATATTTCTCCAAGCATAAGTAATTATCGCTGACTGCCTGAGTTAGCATTAATATAAATTTGAGGAGTCATCAATTTTGTTAATGATGTGTAACACCAGCTTACTTAATAAATCATATGTAACTATAAGGCAAATTTTGCATAATCTTAGCATTATCTTTCTTTTTAAAAACTGAACTTTAGTTAAGGTATTTTAAATATGCCTCTATGTTTTCCACCACATAATATTTGGTTCCTTCTTAAGAAAAATTACTTCCTCTAGCTACACTTTATTACATTCTAAAAATAAATGTTTGAAGGCAGGCTTCCTTTTTTGGGCATGCAATCAGATAGTAATATAGGGTAAAGATTTCAAAAGTAAAAATCAATGAGGATTTTTTTTTTACCATAAACCTTTTCAGAGATGATGAAAGTAGAATGTGAAATGTCAATACTCTTAATGCCAAATATTTAACAAACTACAATAATACATGAGAGTAACTGCAAAAGATGACTTTAACCATAATGTAGATATGTTATCCAGGTAATGTTAATGAGAATAAATAACCAAAATCAAGCTAGGAGACTAATACTCCCTTATAAAACAAACAAACAAACAAAAAACCCCACATTAATTTCCATGGAGTCATCTAATTTATGAAAATGCTTATAGTTATGAAAATGCTTGTAGTTATGTTTTTTAAATACTTTAAATATTTATTTATTAGAATTTTTTTTGAGAAAGAGAGAAGAAGAGAGAGCGATATCCAAAGTCAGCAAGCATGCAGGGAGAGGTAAGGGGAAAGGGGCAGAGGGAGTAGGAAAGAATGTCCCAAGCAGGGTCCTGCTGAAAGCAGAGCAGACACAGGGCTAGATCTCACGACCCTGAGATCATGACCTGAGCTGAAATCAAGAGTAGGACACTCAACAGACTAGGCCACCCAGGCCCCTCTGCTTGTACTTACTTTTTAAGTTTGACTTTTAATATAAAGATTATTTTGTCTTCAATATTGGTCATTGTATATTTCAAATTAGTTTCTGAGCTCATTCACATTTTTAAAGTAGTAGATCACTCTGGCCTTTGGCAAAATAATGTTACTGACTCTCCCCTCCCCATCTGATCCCTCCCCTTCACTCTTGCTTGCTTTCTTACCCCGTGCCCTCTAGTTTCCACACTTGGCCCATTAAAATGTTTTCTGACACTCATACTGAGGCAAAAATGACTGAAAAAATTTTAAAAGTACTAAACACATATGTATCCCCATGGGGTAGTGTAGTCATTAAGATAACACAAGTAGGGGTGCCTGGGTGGCTCAGTGGGTTAAGCCGCTGCCTTCGTCTCAGGTCATGATCTCGGGGTCCTGGGATCGAGTCCCGCATAGGGCTCTCTGCTTGGCAGGGAGCCTGCTTCCTTCTCTCTCTCTCTGCCTGCCTCTCCATCTACTTAAAAAAAGAAGAAGAAGAAGAAGAAGAAGAAGACGATAACACACATAAACTGCCTATCAGAACTCCTGATACAGCTTAGACAATTAATTGTAAATTTTCCGTCTTTTGCAGCTTTGCACTTCACTGACTAATAATATTCACTCACACATTTAAATCCTAACTTCTTGCCAGCCACCCTGCTTAACACATTTACATATGCATTATCTAATTGAATCATCACAACAACTAGGTACTAGGTATCATTCTCATTTTACAGATGAAGAAACTGAAACTTAAAGCTCATCACAGCTAGCCACTGATAACGCCAGATTCAAGTTGAGGTCTTTTTTGATTCCTGGATCTTTTTCTAATCCTCTACTCTTTATCCTCATATTTACATTAAACCTGCCCTATACTTCTTGAGAGCTTTGCTTATTCTTTGGCTTTTATCCCCTGCCCACCCCCTACGAGTGTACAAATTCAAAACACCACCACACGCGAGCCAGTGTAACTGCAAATAACAACAAAGTAATGGATACTGCACGCAAACTTTTCTTCAACTCTTTTATTTTCCATTGAAAATAACTCAATAGATCAAGTTCACAATGACACACACTCCCATTGACATTGTGATTCCGGATCTTTTAGTTTACCCCTCTCTTTCTTACGAAAGTGCAGAAATACAAGTAGGGCAGAGTGTGCTAACCATCCAACAAAACCAGTTAGCCTATTTCCCCAGAGGAATAGGAATGAACAACTAGACATCATTTTCCCAAACCTTTCTTGCAGTTAGTGTGGACCATATGGCTAGTTTTGGTCAACAGGATGTGAATTAGTATGATGTGTATAATTTCTACATGATCTCCAATAAGCTGAATGACAACAACAACATTAAATCTTTGCTTACCCCTGAATTCTAACATGAAATGTCCAAGACTCAGTTATGACCATACTGACAAAGGCATTTCTTCAGGGTAGCAATGGGCAAACTTTTTCTATAAAGAACCAAACAATAAATATTTTAGGTTTTGCTGGCCAGACAGGATCTGTGTTGCATCTACTCCATTCAATCATGGTACAAAAGCAGTCATAGGCAATACATACACAAATGAGCATAAGTGTTCCAATAAAAATCCATTTACCAAAAATAGATAGTTAGTGGCACAGATTTGACCTACTAGCTATGATTTGCTAATCTCTGTTCTGGTGGGTAGTAGAAAAACAAGAAAAAAAAAGAGAGACACCTCAGAGTCCTTGAATGTCTACCAGGCAGTCTGGACCACTGGTATCTGGATTCCTTATTAAATGAGAAATTTCTTTCTTCAGCAAGTCATTCAACTGGGGGAGTCCCTTTGTTACAGCATCTTTAACTTTATCCTAACTAATATAGTGAGTGATAGAGATTGATTACATAAAGCTTGGATGTGCCAAGAAAAAATGTAAGTAAAATCATCTAGTGTGTCAGCATTTTATTAATAGTTAAATAAACAAAAAAATACTGGGCACATACTTTCTAAACTGATTGCTGTAAGTTCAGGAACCAAAAATGCCAAAGGGGAAAAGCAGCTGCTGGATGTGATCAGCTTTACCAGTTTCTAGAAACCGGAATTACCAGAAAACTTGGGATCACCTTTATTTACATTTTTTAAAGGAATCTAAACTTTCAGCTCTACTGCTGAATTTCAGTTAGCAAATAGTAGGAGGATAGGAGAAATGTTTAGGGGAGACAATCTAGGACTCCCACCCTCAAAACCTAGATCATAGGATAAAAGCAGTGGCCTACTTTGCCTCCCTACGTAGCTATCCTTATTAATGCAAGTATGCTAAAAGGCCACACCAACACAATTCTACATACCATGAGTATACCTTCCCCACCATGTTTGTTATTCATTCAACAAGTAAGTTGACAGACTCCCAAATAACCTTTGAATTCCTTGTCAGAACTGATAAATATATGAGGAAACAGCCTTTTCCTCTTCACTGAGTAGGCTGCTTTGCAGAACAAATCCACCTTAATGGCATTTTTCATCATGCATAGTCATTGCTAAATATAACCATACTTCTGTCTTACTGAGGGAGCAGATTTAAAATGCATATTCTCAGGTATTACTCCCAAAGTGTCTAGTATAACAAATCTAGTATGGAACCCTGAAAGTATATTTTTAAGAACCAGATGATCATAATGTATCCAATGAACCACTTATCCATATACTCAGTTTGGGAAATGTTGTTGTAAAAAATTACAGGAACTATACAGTTTGACCCAAGCTTGATCATTGCATAGGATATTTGTCACAACTTTCCAAAAAGACACATTAATCTATTAATAAATGGCCTTGGAATGTAATTATTAAATCAAATAAAGTGGAAAATGCTTACAATTTTTCTTCTCTAAATCTTCTTTTTCCTATTTACCCATATTGTTAGATGAACAACTAGCTTCCCATTCCCTCAGGCTTATAAATGTTAACTCTCTCCCCTGCATTTTTCATAGAAAAGATATCCTCAGCTTATATTTTTCTGGTACTTTCAAACCCTAGAAAGAAGGGATTATTGTTCTTCTGTCCCTTTATCCTCAATGCTAAGTATAATGTTTATACTTTCAGACATTAGTAACAATGATAATACTTATTTTATTATATATCTGATAAGGATTATTATCCAGAATATAAAAAGAACATTACCACTCAGTGATAAAATAATACAGAACACAAATTTAAAATGAACAAAGGAAATAAAAGACATTTCTCCAAAGAAGACATACAAATGGCCAATAGGTACATTAAAAGATGCTCACCAACATTAGTCACTAGAAAAAAGCAAATCGGGACCATAATGAGATACCACTTCACACTTACTAGGATGGCTATAGTAAAAAACAACAATAATAAACGTTGGCAAGGATGTGAAGAAATTAGAGCCCTCGTACACTGCTGGGGGAAAGACAAAAAAAAATAAGGTAGCTACTGTGGAAAATGGTCTGGAAGTTCCTTTTTTTTTCTTTAATTTTATTTATTTATTTGGCTGAGAGCACAAGCACGTGGAATTGCAGGTAGAGGGAGAGGGAGAAGCAGACTCCCTGCTGAGCAAGGAGCCCAATGTGGGGCTCAATCCCAGGACTCCAGGATCATGTCCTGAGCTGAAAGCAGTTGTTTAACCAACTGAGCCACCCAGGTGCCCTGGTCTGGCATTTCCTTAAAAGGTTAACCATAGTTGGCATATGAGCCAGCAATTCTGGCTGCATACCTTAGGTATACATCCAAGAGAAACAAAAACATATCCACAGAAAACTTGTATGTGGATGTTCACAGCAGCATTATTTGCAACAACCCCAAAACTGGAAATATCTCAGATATCTTTTCTTATTGAAGTATGAGTGAGACAAAACATTATATTAGTCTTAGGTGTAAACACAGTAATTCAACATTTGTATACATTAGAAATGATTACCATGTTAAGTCTATTTACCATCTGTCACCACACAAGTTTACATTTTTTCTTGTGATGAAAACTTTTAAGATTTACTTTCTCAGCAACTTTCATATTTGCAATACAGTACTATTGACTATAGTCCCAATGTTATGTATTATATCCTCATGACTAGAATTTATAACTAGAAGCTTTTACCTCTTGATCTCCTTTACCCATTTTGTTCATTCCCCAACTGCTATCCCCTCTGGGAGCCACCAATCTTTTCTCTGTATCTAGTTTTATTTTGTTTGGTCATTTGTTTTGTTTTTAGATTCCAGATAGACAAAATTAAATGGTATCTGTTTTTCTCCAACTGACTTATTTCACTTAGTATAATACCCTCTAGGTCCATCCATGTTGTTTGCAAATGGCAAGATTTCTTTCTTTTTAATACCTGAGTAGTATTCCACTGTATATATAAATACCACATCTTTATCCATTTATCCATTGATGTGCATTTAGGTTGTTTCCATATCTTGGCTATTGTAAATAATGCTGCAGTGAACATGGGGATATATATATATATATATATATATATATATATATATATATATATCTTTTTTGAATTAGTATTTTTGTTTTCTTCCAATAAATATTAGTGAGCTATAGTGAGGCTAAGTGAAAACTCAAAGGTGGTATCCCCTAGCCTACATTCCCTGATAACACTTACATAACTTCCAGATGTGTGGTAAACCTGAAGGCTTAACCCTCAAGCTGAGGCTCCAGGTCAAGTAGATAGGTTTTTTTTTCCTCCTCCACAGGAAGACTGGGGGTGTGTTTCAGTCTGCTGTCTGTATAGTGCCCTGGGGGTGGTAGCCGCCATAAACTGTGTATACAATTGGCTCAGACTCATAGAACCCAGAAACACAAACCCCCTTGATCAACAGAGCCAGACATTCAAAGGGTATCTCCTGTGTGAACAGCATGTGCTGGCCAGTTTGAACCTGGCCAGCTTGAATGAGACCAAAATAGAGCAGAGCATGGTGGTGGGGTACTCACCTGTTTGGCTTTGGCAGGGTCATATTGAAGGAGCATGGGGGCAGAATAGGGCCAGATGTCTTTTTTTTTTTTTTAAGATTCTATTTATTTGAAAGAGAGAAAGAGCACAAGTTGGGGGCAGAGGGAGAAGCACACTCCCACTGAGCAGGGAGCCTGAATTGGGGCTCAATCCCAGGACTCTGAGATCATGATCTGAGCCAAAGGTGGACACTTAACTGAATGAGCCACCCAGGTGCCCCAGGATCAGATATCTTTTAATGAATGAATGCTTAGCCACAGTGTAGCACATCCATACTATGGAATATTACTCAGGAGTAAAAAAAAAAAAGTTATAAACAGCAACTTGGATGAATCTCAATGGCATTATGCTGAGTGAGACTAAACCGTGTCAAAAGGTTACATACTTTATGATTCCATGTATTAGGCACTTTTAAATAGGTGGAAAAACTATAGTGACAGAAAACAGATCAGTGATTGCCAGGAGATATGGATGGCTTGAGAATAACTATGTAGATATACTATAGAAGAGATTTTTGAGATTCTGTATCCTGATTATGGCAGTGGTTGCATAAATCTATATATCTATTAAAATCCAAAGGGAAAAAAGTCAATTTTTCTTCATAATAATTTTGAAAATAAAAAAACATTTAAAAACAATTAAATGGTTATTTAGTTGAACAAGGAATCAGTTGTATAAAACAAGTTTCATTATTAGATGTTAAGATTATATAGTCATGAAAAATTATACCATAGGTATGTATTGAAAGACAGTTAAAGTTATTCACAGTATTTTAAGATTTTAAGAAAAACATTAAATAATATTTTTACTATTATACCTTTTTTATAAAATTATAAAGTAAATGTATGATACATAAACAAAAAGGCTGGAAAAAATAAATCAAGATATTAATGTTTTTTTCCATGTAGTCTGTCTTGAACTTTTTTTGCTTATTTGTATTTTTGGAATTTTCAATGATGAAAATGTATTACTTTTGCAATTTAAAATAAAATTTTAATACCACAAATTGTTAATCAAGGATTCTAACATCCTCTATCAAATGCAACATTACTTTCCCACTCTGTTCCCCAATCTAATTAATTTCCACTAAAAATTCACCTCATCCAGTACTCCCACTTGTGGGTATATATCTGAAGGAAACGAAATCTCTGTCTTGAAGAGATATCTGTACTTCCACGTTAATTACAGTGCTATTCACAATAGCTAAGATATGGAAACAAACTATCTGTTTGCAGATGGATAGATAAAGAGAATATGGCATATATATGCAATGGAATGCCATTTAGCTTTTTTTTTTTAAAGATTTTATTTATTTATTTGTCAGAGAGAGCGAGCACAGGCAGACAGAATGGCAGGCAGAGGCAGAGGGAGAAGCAGGTTCCCTGCTGAGCAAGGAGCCCGATGTGGGACTCAATCCCCGGACGCTGGGATCATGACCTGAGCCGAAGGCAGCTGCTTAACCAACTGATCCACCCAGGCATCCCATATATCAATCTTTTTATAGTAACTTTCCCCTTGAAAGTGGGACTGCTTAGGTCAATGAGATAAGAAGGCTTTTAACTCATTAGTTTCTATGTATTATTTGAACTTTGGCTCAAGGAACATAGAGTATTTTGTGTTAAAATTAATAAAAACTAATAATTTGTGATAGTAATAGGAAAAGCTATATTTTCCCTTTATCCAGATAATATTCCTTTATCTTGATGTTTAATTACTTTGTAAGGAAAGCTCACTATATTATATTTTCAAACATTTAATGTTTGTAGAGACTCAAGATTTTGGTTAAAAAGATTGACTTTTTATACTTTTTATATATAATGAATCTTTAAAATCTATGCTTAAGTCTTTAACATCTTTAAAATCTATGCTCAAATTCAGTAATATTATTTTCAGTTTTAAGGAAATCACTAACTGTAACACACTAATATCACTAATATCATTTGGTGGCAGCAAACCAAACCACAAAGGCAGTTTTTGAAGAGTGGAACAAATTTATTTACAGTTTAAACTGGAGAGCTTGACCTCTAATATGCAGAAACATCTGAAACCCTCCACCAAAAAGTATGATGGTAACAAACAGTCAAGAGACCAACAACCAGGATAATTCTCGGGAGGGAGAGTACGCTACGCCGGCACCATATTGTGCAGTAAGACTGGGCTCTTATTGCACACCATGGGCTGAATTCAATAAAGGTGATTTATCTAAATGGGCACAGTAAATGAATCAAGTACAGACAGTACAGAGATGCCAGTATGAACGGGGACAGGAAGTTTTACATTATACATAGTGATCAAGGCTAAAACTAAACTAAAGGTGATAACTAAACCATAGTCAAGCCAGGCCCACAGAGTACCTTTGTGCAAATTATTAAAAGGCTCCTGTTCCTCCAGGCAATAGAGCCCCATGCCAGACCCCATGTTCCCCCTCATCCTGCTGTTTGAATGCCTATACAACTAAACAGCATTAGTACAGGCACCTGACTGGCTCACTCTGTAGAGCACATGACTCTTGATCTCAGGGTCATGAGCTCAAGTGCCATGTTGTGTGTAGGGATTACTTAAAAATTAAAAAACAAATTTAAAACCCAGCATTAGTAGAGAGTCAGTTTCAGGAAATCAAGGAAGAGCTAGAATATGAGAGCTGGTATGTGAAATTTAGGTCAAGTTAGGCTCTAATTGGGTTACCTACTTCTGATATGACATAATGCCAAGCCAGACTAAAACAAGATGGGGGCCAGACATGAGTAGGTCTTTTCAAGGTCAAGTACATATGAGACCTTCTATAAGTCCAGGCTGACACAAAAAATTAGCCATCACAAATCCAGATAATAACCATGAGGTAATAGTTCTGTTATATGTTTAGAGAAATGATTATTGAAGTGGACCAAATGAACTTACATTGAAACTAAGTATATATAGATACTTAAGATTTTATAAAAATAAACATGAATATCCTGGCAAGCAAAAAAATTCAGTGTGACCAAGTTTGATCACATTTATTTTAGTGATGCAGCTATGTTCCTAAGATAAAATTTTCTACTACACTAATGTTGATGTTATGTGTCTGTTGGTCAATGATGAGAATATGATGAATTAAATAAAGTTTATCCATTAATCAGGCACCTTAATGGCATATCCTTCAAGGCATGCAAGTGTCACATTTGTTTTCTCAAATTCGCACACAGTTCATGTCACTTCAAATCATTTTTCATCAAACCACATTGATTAATCAATCATTTAATCAAGTACCTTCTATGTGCCCAGAATCATGCTAGAAATGGGGAATCATGGCAGTAGAGAAAGGAAATCCTATTATTAAGGCAAGTGAAAACTAACTGAGAAGCAAGACACACAAGACAATGAAAGTATATACTAAAATGCTAAAGTCCATGATATCAAAAGTAAACAATAAGATCCTTTTTGTGTGATACACACAATAAATGTAAAAAAGAGTAGAGAGAATTCATCAGAAAATGTTTCACAACAGAGTGGATAGATGGGACTTGAATTAAGCCTTAAAGAATAGGTTGGATAAGCTTTTCTGTGCTATAAGCCTTTTTGAGAGCACAAAAATTGCATAGAAAAGTCTATTTTTCTCATTTAAACTGAACATCAAACAGGACTTCTAGAGAGCGCTAATGTGTTTCTAGCCCTCACTTCTTTGGGGAAAGGGGAGGCGAGGGCAAGGTCTCAGCTATCAGCATAGAAGGCCTGTTTATGCTTTGTTGAGGGAGACAATCTTAGCTTCTACTTTGCTTGGTCATTCAGATTTTAGATCAGTGCTGCTTCATTGCTGCTGGATATTTTAAGTAACTGGAATATTTGGATTCTCTATTTTCTTATGACCAAGTCTTTTCTGTCATTTCTAAGGTTAGATATTTCCTTTAATGAAAGCCTTTAGAAGGGTTTGAAAATCTAATATGCATTCTCTTCTATCTGTGAAAAGATCTTATTCATTGTTTTTTTAAAGGGGAAAATAAGACACAGTTTGCAAGAGCTGATCAGGGTACTTCATTCTTCGATTACTTTAGCAGTAATTAGCCATCCCAATTCTCATATTTTATCATTCTGCAGTAGGAGGTTGTTTCCTAATTACCACATGGCATTTATGCTTGATTACTGAGCAGTTGTATGACTAAAGAGATATGCACATGCTGAAGATACAAATAATTTATTAAAATGACTATAAAGAACAACGATAAATTTCTGAATTCTTATGGTGTCCGACTTATTCAGCCATGGGGTTCCATATTGTGGAACTTAGCTCCGACTGGAAATGCCATTGGAAATATATATAGTAACTAGCTTCTTTCCAGGGCTCATCTTATAGTCATAGATTCAGGGAATATCATCACTGGAATTCATATTGGAGATCGTCCCTCATTTTACAGAAAGAAAATAGCCAAAGAGGGAAGAACTAGCTATTGACAGAGTCAGAAATGGAATTCATATCTCCTGATAAGAGTTAATCCAGAGTTTGTTTTCAAAAAGGTTAAATTGAGAAGAGTCAAAGTGTTGGCAGCCTATAGTTCTAGGCATCATGAGTGGAGGTACACTTTTCAAAACTCTAAAAACCCTGATATCAGCTTAAGGTTGATCTTCTACCAGTACCATGATATCATGGAATAGTTCTTGGGGTAGGCCCAACGCCAAGTCCTATAGTAGGATCCAGAGGAAATACTACATATTCACCAGCAGCTATAGGTTGTTCTAAAATATGCTGTAATTCTTTCTCATTGTAACCCCCAATTCAGGCCTGTATTCACACCCACTTACACTCCACAACTCTGTTCCCAACCCACATGATCACTGATTAATTTGGGGTATATACCATATAAATACTAAGGAAGAAATCCCAGCAAGGAACTTTTAGTAACTGAAAGAAAATTAGCATAGGTGATAGGCCCAGAAAAGCATCAAAGTATTAATCAAAAAGCCATACTGAAAAAAAAAAAAAACAGTAATGGAAGACCAAAACATTCTTTTTATCAAAATCCAGTATCTAGCAGTGCTCTGTAACAAGTGTTCAATAAATATTTTACTCTAATGAGCAATGTATAAAGGGATGTTGTATTGGAATATGTACTACATTTCAGAATTATAATGACTCTAGTGGGAAAGGATTTGTAAGGAGTGGGGAATGAAGGTAAAGTAATAAACAGACATAAACAGACCAGTTATTAGACGAAATAAAGAGAATTGAGGACTTCTCTGGGGTGGCATTTAGAATCAACTAATAAACTAGATTTAGAATGCTAGAAAGGCATAACAATTACTAGTAATTGATTGAGATAGGCCATGGTACACAATCATAAGATATGGTAATCTGAACCTCAAATAGAGCATGATTCCTAAGGATTATATTTTAAAATAATCACAACTGTAAATGGATGGTATATTAGCTCATGCTATGATTTTAGCATGTACAAGGTGTCAACTTTGTTTGCCCCCCACTTTCAACCATGATGTGTGAGGTTTAATAAGCGGCTCAATCAGAGCAATAAAACCTCAATTATCTACCCCCTTTCCTCCTAAGGGATCCTTCTGGGGTGAACAGAGATTCATGGGAAGTGTAGGAAATTTCTTGTCATTCACTCATATGGAGGGCTAACTGCTCTGACTTCTGGATACAACTTTACTAAAGGTCAAAAGTAACAGTGGCATCAGGATACATGGGGTCTATGACTTCTTAATATAATATCTCAATATCACAGAGGAAAAAATTAGGTCAAAAATATATAAAAACTTCACAAATTATGAATTAAGGGACACAGTACTATTTGTTCTGTGACTGCTGTAAAATTTTATATTAAGATAGAAAATACAAATCAGAAGAGAACTATCTCATTGGAAGACCTACCCTTATTATATCTAAATTATCAGTTTTCTTCCAAAAATTTTCTAACAGGGACAGAAATTGCCTTAGAAATTGCCTCCAGACAAGGTTTCAGGAAAGTCTGTAGGGGGAAAATAAAGTTCATAATGCATACTATGATAAGCCATGAAATCTGACCGCTTTGGTTGATAGTTGTTTTTTTATCCTGCCTCCCAAAACTTAGGATTCTGTACCACAATTAGAGGCCCTAAGAGGTTGCCAAAGGATCCTAAATCAAGCGCTTTCCATATCTTCATGGCCTGATTCTCGTTTATTTACTCAATAAAATGTTATTAAACACCTATTATTTGCTAGTCACTATGACAGCTTTTGACAATTACAATAAATATCAGTATAGTACTTTAGAGCTATTAGTAACAAGATCAATAAAGAAGGGGCAGCAGCTATCCTGAGAAAGCTCTTTCCATGGCTCTATCAAAAAGGGCAAGAGTGCCTAATTGCAAAATATTTCAAGTCTGCTTGCTTATATCTATTCATAGCCAATTGTCCAAATTGGTTCTAACAATTTACCTGGCCAACCATAACAACACTGGAGAAAGGAAATGTACTCCTCTAGTAGAAGAGGAGTAGGTAGTAAGTATTTCCTGAACAGTCATATGATCTTCCACATAGGACACTGTAGTAGAATATGAGTATGGAGGCTGCTCTAGCTAGGATTGTTGAGGACAAGCTCTCCTAGGAGGTAATATTAGAGTTGGATCCCCAGTGTTAAGAGTAACAGCCATGGAATTTTTGGAGGAAGCGCACTTCAAACAGAAATAAAAAAAAAAAAGCCAACAAATTCAAGTATTCTGAAACAGAAAAGAGCTGTATGCATGTGTTCAGAAACAAAAAGGTTAGGGGCGCAAGGGTCCCACTTGATTTTGGCTCAAGTCATGATCTCAGGGTCATAAGACAGGGCCCACACAGGGTTCTGAACTCAGCAGGGAGTCTGCTTGAGATTCTCTCTCTTCCTTTCCTGTCCCTCCCCCTGCTCATGCAGAACATCTCTCTCTCTAAAATAAATTTCGGGGTGCCTGGGTGGCTCAGTGGGTTAAAGCCTCTGCCTTCGGCTCAGGTCATGATCCCGGGGTCCTGGGATCAAGCCCCGCGTCGGGCTCTCTGCTCAGCGGGGAGCCTGCTTCCTCCTCTCTCTCTCTCTGCCTCCCTCTCTGCCTGCTTGTGATCTCTGTCTGTCAAATAAATAAATAAATAAAATCTTTAAAATAAATCTCGAAAAAATTAAAAAAAAACGCCAACAAGATTAGCAGAATGAGGGGGATAGAGAGAGATGAGTCAAAGAAGTAAACAAATTATGTAAATCTTCTAAGACTTCTATAAGGGGTTTGGCTTTTATTATAAGTGGTTTGAGTAGCCATCAGAGATTTGATTGCTTTTTATTTAAAAAAAAAACCGTAAAAATATATTGAAGAGAATGGTGTAATAAACCCCATACATCTATCACCCAAATTCATTAATTATCAATATTTTATATTTGCTTCATCTGTGCTTTTTTCTTTGCTTATGTATTTTAAGCAAATCTCCCAGACTTCATGTCACTTCACCTCTATATACATTATTCAGTATGCATCTCTGAAAAGCACGGATATTTTCTTACATAGCTACAACGCCATTCTCGCACCTAACATTGGTAACAATTAAGTCTTTGGTGTCATGTAATAACTAGTCTGCAATAAAATTTATCCAGTTATGTCACAGATATCTTTCACCATTGGTTTATTCAAAGCAGGATCTGCACAAGTTCTACACATGATGCTTATTGTTATTCTTTTATCACACTAAAGTAAAACCCTCCTTTTTTTCTTCATGTCATTGAGTTGTAAAAGAATATAAATCTATTTTACTGGAGGATATCCCAATATAGTGGATTCACTTCCTTGTGATGCTGTTTAACTTGTTTATCTAGTTCCCATATTTCTTTAAATGGAAGCTAGTCCTTAATTAGATTCAAGTTCAACTTTTAAATATATATCTATCTAAATAGATACATATTTAAGTTATATCTATAACTTTTAAATATATATAAATAGATATATATTTAAATATATATACATATATGTATATATGTGTGTATATATATATACATATGTATATATATATATATATACATATGAAGGCTGTGCCGTGTTTTTCATCTTGAGAAGACAATTTCTGGTTGTAATTTTTGGTGCTTGATCAGATCCATGTGATGGTAGCCTGATCACTTCATTGTAAAGTCCCCCATAAATCCTTCACTCACTGCTTTCATCCTTTAAAGATCATTGCCTAAATCAATTTTCTCATTAAGTGCTACACAGTATTGATTTTCTAATCCTTCATTGTTTCTCCATTTATCAGGTAGGATTCTTAACTAGAAAAGGAAAAATCTCACTCATCTACAGCTATTTCAATGTCCTAAAATACAGTCAGTAGAAGGTTTTCAGTCATATGATATGATTTATTCTTTAGAAAGATGCACTGTGGGCTGGAGAACGGTAAGTATAAAGGAGGAGAACTAGCTAGAGAGCTGGAGAAAGGTTCAAGAGATAGAGGTGTCCTGAAGTAATATTTTAACATTGGAAATGATGAGAGGTAGTCATAAATAGGATATGTTTTGGACGTAAATCCAAGAGGACTTACTGAAGAAGGACTGGATGTGCACTATGAAGGAAAGAAAAAAATCAAGACTATCTCTTAGGCTTTTAGCTTAAGAAACAAGGTGTCATTTACTAAAATGGGAAATGTTTGAGGAGAATGGATTTCAAAGAGTGTAAGGTGGAGAAAATTCAACTGTTCTGTTTGATCATATCCAGTCTGTTATATTCATTAGATACCTAGATCATGAGTAAGCGATGATATCCAAAGTTTAGGTCAGGGGCACCTGGATAGCTCAGTCAGTTAAGTGCCCTGACTCTAGATTTTGTCTCAGGTCATGATCTCATGGGTGGTGAGATCAAGCCCCACATCGGGCTTTGCATTCAGCAGGAGTTTTCTTGAAGATTCTTGCCCTCCACCTCTCCCACAATTTGCATGTACTCTCCCTCTCTCTCAAATAATAAACCTTTTAAAAAATGAAATCTTTTATTTTAGTAACATAGACATTCAGGATCATATACACCCAGTAAAGTATACATATTAAAGTTCTCAACAATTTTTCAAGCATTCCTGTATAACAACACCAAGATCAAGAAACAGCACGGGACACCTGGGTGGCTTAGTCAGTTAAGCCTCTGCCTTTGGCTTAGGTCATGATCTCAGGGTCCTGGAATGGAGCCCTGCTTGGGACTCCCTGATGAAAGGGGAGTCTGCTTCTCCCTCTCTCTCTGCCCCTCTTCCAGCTTGTGCATGCTCTCTCTCTCTCTCAAACAAATAAAACCTTTAAAAACAAGAAACAGCCATAACTAACATCCAGAAGTATCCTGTGTGACCCCGCACCCTGTCTTCTCATTCCCAAGGGATAATCAGTATCTTGATATCTAAAAAGCATATATTGGCTCATATATCTGTTTTTGTACTTTTATATTAATAAAATCATAGAGAATTTATCTTGTGTCTTTTCTTTTACTCAATGTGTTTGTGAGATCCATAAATATTGTCAATCCTTTTTTTATTGCTGTATAGTATCACCTTGGTGAATTTTGCTACTTTGGTTTGCTATGAGTATTTTATTACATGTTTCCTTTTTAACTTATATACGACTTTCTTTTGGATATTCATCTAGGAGTGGAATTGCTGAGTGATAGGGCATCAGTTTATGGTTTTATTAGATACTATCAGTTTTTCAAGGTTTTTCAACCAATTAACACTCATGCTAGCACAGTTTGAAAATAGCAGCGGTCTATATCCTAACCATTCTCTTTTTTTCTTACTTTTTTGTTTGTTTTAGACATTCTGATTGGTATGTGGTATTTTATTGTGGTTTCAATTTGCATTCCTCAATGCCTAATGAAGTTGAGCAACTCTTCTTCCTTTTTTGGCATTGGATAGTCTCTTTTGTGAAGTGTCTGTTTAAATCATTTGTCCGTTTTTCCTTCTTCTTCTTCTTTTTTTAAGATTTTATTTATTTATTTGAGAGAGACAGAACCTGAGAGAGAGGAGGGAGAGAGGAAAAGGGAGAAGCAGACCACCTGCTGAGCAGGGAGCCCAATGCTGGACTCGATCCCAGGACCCCAGGACCATGACCCTAGCTGAAGGCAGACACTCAACCAACTGAACCATAGAGGCACCCCTTTCTTTTTTGTTACGAAACAATTTATTGATCTGTAAGAGTTCCTTATTCTCAATGCTAGTCATTTGCTAGTTTTATGTGTCTGACAAATATCATGTCCCATTTTATAAGTTACCTCTTAATTCTCTTAATGGAATCTTTGATAAAAATAAGTTTTAAATCACAATATAGTATAAACTGTCATTTTTTTCTTTTATGATTAACTCTTATAAGAACTCTTTGCCTTCTCCAAGATAATAAATATATTTTCCATGTTTTCCTCTAAAAGCTTTTATCAATTTACCTTTCATATACAATACATCTAAAATTGTATATTATGTGAAGTAAGGGTCAAGATATAATTTTCCCCACTTGGATATCTGATTGAGCCAGTCCTATTTTAAAAAGTATCCATTCCCTAATGTACTGTGGTGTCATTTTGTCATGAAACAGGGGACTGTGTATATGTAGGTATATGGGTTTTTTCTTTTTACTACATTTTGTTCCATTAAAAAGTTTGTTTATTTTTATATCTGTTTTAATCACTACAGTTTTATAATAGACCTCAATACCCAGTACTGTAATTCTCCAGCTTTATTCTTTTTTAATTATGATTGTCATGGCTATTCCTTTGAGAGGTAAATTTGAGTTACTGGCTTTTAAGTGGTATTTTAAGTTCTGTGATTACTTGCAATGCCTAAGGAGAGAGTATAGATAGAGAAGAGAAAGTGGCCCAGGATATAACTTAACCATTTTAACAGTTACAAGTCATGTAAGAGAGGGGCGCCTGGGTTAAGCATGCAACTCCTGATTTTAACTCAGGTCATGATCTCAGTGTTATGAGATTGAGCCCCGCATTGGGCTGGCACTGGTGTCGAGCCTCCTTAAGATTCTCTCTCTCCCTCTCCTTCTGTTCCTCCCAACCCACTCTTTTAAAAAAAAAGAACTCATATAAGAGAGAGTAATCACGTTTAGAATATGTAGTTAATGAAATAGGAAGAAACCATGTAAGTGTAGTGTTATGGAAGCCAAGAAAAGAAAATATTTCAAAAAGGAGGAAATGACCAATCATGGCAAATACATTTGAAAAATGAAAATAAGGATAGAGAACTGGCTGTTGGCTTTGGCAATATGTAGGTCTTTGGGGTCTTTAATAAAAGCTGTTTCAGTAGAGTTCTGGAGATAAAAATCCTATTAAAATGAGGTGAAATGAGAATGGGAAGTAGAATTTACATAGCTGACATTAAAATAATAAAATATAAACCTAAATAATTAGAAGAGTGGTGCTAGTGCCAAAACAGAACAAGAAGAAGTACAGAAAGCTTAGGAACAAACCCAGGTGTGTGTGTGTGTGTGTGTGTGTGTATGTGTGTGTGTGTGTGTGTGTGTTTTCCAGTTAGCAAATACTGATAGCATTTCAAATCTCATGTGGGGAAAAAAAAGAATATTAGTATGTGGATTTGGTTATTTAGAAAAAATATATCTTACATTATATTAAAGCAGCAGTTCTCAATGTGTTACCTGAAGACCATTGGAGGTTATTGAGAACCTGGGAGAGAGTCCACAAGCTTAAAAACAATTTTCATAAAAATACCAAGAGATATTTTGTCATTTTTACTCTTATTCTCTTATGTGTATGTTATGGGGTATTTCAGAGGTTACCTAATGTGTCTTTTATGAAGCCAGATATTGTAAAGATTTGCAAAGGTAAAAAATAACAATAGTCTTCTCACTAAATTTATTTTTGTTTTAAAAAATACAGTTACTTTGGGTCTTCCTCAACTCCTTTCATGAGTATTTTATAGTTTTCTGAGTATAGATTCTTAGCCTCTTTGGTTAGGTTTACTCCTAGGTATCTTATAGTTTTGGGTGCAATGTTGAAAATAGAGCTACCCTATCACCTAGCAATTGCACTACTGGGTATTTACCCTAAAGATACAAACGTAGTGATCCAAAGGGGCACGTGCACCCGAATGTTTATAGCAGCAATGTCCACAATAGCCAAACTATAGAAAGAATCTAGATGTCCACCAACAGATGAATGGATAAAGAAGATGTGGTATATATACACACAATGGAATACTATGCAGCCATCAAAAGAAATAAAATCTTGCCATTTGTGACGACGTGGATGGAACTAGAGGGTATCATGCTTAGCGAAGTAAGTCAATCGGAGAAAGACAACTATCATATGATCTCCCTGATATGAGGAAGTGGAGAGGCAACATGGGGGGTTAAGGGGGTAAGAGAAGAATAAATGAAACAAAATGGGATTGGGAGGGAGACAAATCATAAGTGACTCGTAATCTCATAAAACAAACTGAAGGGTGCTGGGGGGAGGGGAGTTCGGAGAGAGGGGTGGAGTTATGGACATTGGGGATGGTATGTGCTGGGGTGAGTGTTGTGAAGTGTGTAAACCTGGTGATTCAGGTGATCCAGGGGTACAGACATGTACCCCTGGGGATAAAAATATATGTCTATAAAAAATAAATAAATAAATAAATAAATAAAATAAAAAGATTAAAAAATTAAAAATACAGTTACTTTCATTTAAACAGGTGTATATTAGTATGTAGTAGATTTCATATTCTTTTTAAATAGGTAAATATAGTTTAAATTTTTTAGCTTTAATCTCCAGTGCCAACACTGATATATATAACCTATATGAACAAAAGCTTTTGGAATTCCTCAATGATTTTTAAGAGGGTAAAGAAATCCTGAGGTAAAAAAGATTTGAGAATCAGTGAATTAAAAATAAAAATTTACAAAAAATTAAAATACAAATATACTAGGAGAATACATATAATGATGAGATATGAAAGAACTTTTTAAAAGACAGCAATATAAACCAATAAACTTGAATCATTTACAACATGCTAAGTGTTTTACATACCTTCTCATCAAATCTAACAACCTCATGACACATGATCATAATTTCCATTATTTCTGCCAACTGGCCTGACACTCTGGCACTCAACTACCACAAAGGGTTAATTCAGCCTGTCTCTTTACCCCAGTTCAATTTCTTTTTTCTTTTTTTTTTTTTTTTAAGATTTTATTTATTTGACACAGAGAGAGAAATCACAAGTAGGCAGAGAGGCAGGCAGAGAGAGAGAGGGGAGGAAGCAGGCTCCCTGCAGAGCAGAACGCCCGACATGGGGCTCGATCCCAGGACCCTGGGATCATGACCTGAGCCGAAGGCAGAGGCTTTAACCCACTGAGCCACCCAGGCGCCCCCACCCCAGTTCAATTTCTAACTAATGTAATTATTGTTTAGTAATGTAAAGTTTTAAAATTATATATAGACCAAGAGTATTAAATTCTTATGGGTGAGATACTTTCTTAAAAAGACTACTCAGAATACTGGCTTGTTTATGCGTTTTAGGGAAAGCACTGCATTTTGCGGTGGACCCCTCATGGAGGAGCGCAACTCTGCTCACAAATAACCGTCATTAAAAGGGCCACTAAATGCAGAGTAAGGGCAGTGGCTGGGAGCAGGGGTCTGGTACTGGAAGGTACCCTCTCTGATGGCTAAAGGAGATTTTCTAACCGAGGGTCTTCCCTACCAAGGTCCCGCCAAAGACCAGCAAAGGCATTCAGAGAGGCGGGGTTGCGCGAGGGATCTGTGGTCTAGGCATGCGCAGTGGGAGAAAAAGACATCCGCCCCGGGGAAGGGGACAGACAGACATACCTCCTTACAGACTAAACCCGCTCCTTGGACACTCTAGTCACCACGGTGACCCGAAAGGGGTTGCTGGAATGGAAACCAGGCTTCTGTCAGCCTCCGCAAGGCCAAAACAACACGGTCACAGGTCGAAGTAGCTGGAAACATCCGCGGCATTGCTGCGGCACTTACGCACCTGGTATTCGTCTACATCAGGAGGGCTGCCCAAGATACACACCAAAAGGTGAGGCAGAATGCCCACTGTAGCAGAGGATGCTGGTCTAGCTGACTCTGTGAGCCAAGGGCGGGAGAGTGACGTGGGCCGGGTGTCCGTGCTCCGCCTCCCCCCCCACCCCCCGCACACCCAGTGGCCAGGGAGGGTGAAGCCTGGGACTGTAGGCAGAGGGCCCCATAGACCATTAAATGTCTATCTGTTGTCTGATAGTTGAGTAAAAAGTAAGAATCAGGCTAACTATTCCTCAACCTCCAATTTTATTTATTTTTAAAGTTATTTTTATTATGGTGACCATGCTGGTTTGAGGCAGACTGCTAAATAGAACCATCTTGTCTTTAAGCCTTTTCCATCTGCTTTCATTTGCCCTTCTCTTGTTTTTTGATAACCATTTTGAGTCACTACACAGGGACTGCCTGCCCTCATTACATTCTAAGTACTATAATAAACCCCTCATTACTACCAGTGCAGAATTTCACTTAAATACAAATTCAGTTATTCCTACTACTTTCTTTGATTTAATGAATAGTACAAGCTATATGTAGAGAGCTTATATAGGTATTCATATAAAGGAACATCTGCTCTATTTTATGCCTAAAGTAGGTAGCCATGACAACAAGAACATGGAATCAGTATAAAAGCACAAAAGATGCACTCCAAACATACATTTATTCTTTGCTCACATATACATATACTAACCATCAACTGGAAAATAAAAATTTAGTCAAGCCAGTTATTTCTCATCATATAGACTATCAGACACATTCTGAAATAAGCCATTTCATTTTTTCTCAATTCACAGCTTTCATTTACAACAAAATGCTCCACTATTATACATTATTAGGGTACTAAATAGTTTTTAAATAAATAAGAGAAGATTTTATTGGGCCTCTAGTGAAAGAAAAATAATCTCATTTAATATTTACATACTATGGGCCATATTCATCTGTCATCTAATTATTGGATCCACATACCATTACAGTTTGCTCAAAAAAGATGAAAAATAAAAAATGCTTCTCACCTTCTCATCTCTATATCTTTGCTCATGTGTCATCTCCATGAAATTCCCCCTCTCATTTTGGCAGATTGAATCCCACTCTTCCTTCAAGTTCCTGTACTTTCAAATTCCTATAATTTCATACTCCTGCATTTTATTTATCCTTCTTCCTTTGTCTGAAATATATTTACTTCCAAACCATGTCCAAATGTTTACCCACCATGTAGCTGTCAAAGGCTCTCTTGTGCCTATGATGTTCACCCTGATTGCATAAGCCAAAAATAGGTTTTTTTTTCCTCTTTTAACTTTCATAGAAATTCATTTGTGCCCTTTCTTCCTGAATGTTTTATTTTTACCTTGTATTAAAGTTATTTATATGCATACATTATCTTCCCCACTAAAAGGCTCCTTGAGAGCAGACATGGCTCTATAGGATTTATTTTGTATGCCTTAGGTACCTAATACAATTTCTTTCTCTTAGAAACAGCTTATTATTTGTTCATTAAAAGAAAAAAATCTGCTTTTAAATAATTCATTTGAGGCTTAAAAACACAATGTATTCTTTATTTCATTCATTCATTCACTCATTCATTCATTCATTCAACTAACATTTATTAAGTACCTATTATGTTCTGGACAATGTTTTAAGAAGGCTGAATGTGGCAGTAAGCACAACAAAGTCCTTACTGTCACAGATGTTATATTTTAGTGAATAGATACATAAAATAAACAGGTAAATATAAAATATGCCAGGTTATAATAATAATGTGGAAAAAAATAAACCATGGTAAAGGAAGAAAGAGAGAAGATTAGTAAGGTACCATTAAAAATAAGTTGATTAAGTAATGAACAGCATGGTGATGATAGTAAGTGATCCTGTATTGTATATTTGAAAGTTACTAATAAGAAAGTAGATCTTAAAAGTTCTTATCACAAGAAAAAAAAATCACAACTGTGTGTAGTGATGCATGTTAACCAGACTTATTGTGGTGATCATTTCACAATTATACCAATATCAAAACACTATGTTGTATACTTGAAACTAACATATTGTTATATGTCAATTATGTCTCAATAAAAATAAAACAAAATAATATATATTTCTTAATAACATTCCTTAAAGATATCAGATCAAGGGGAATCTGGGTGGTTCAGTTGGTTAAGCATCCAATTCTTGATTTTAGCTCAGGTCATGATCTCACAATGGTGGGATCGAGCCCCATGTGGGGCTCTGTGCTCAGGGACATCTGCTTGAGATTCTCTCTCACTCTCCCTCTGCCCCTTCCCCCACTCACATGCATGTATGCTCTCTCTCTCTCTCTTGCTAATAAAATCTTTTAGATATCATATCAAAAGTAAAGGTTTGATTTTAGAAATAAATAAGCAGATTTAGAATCATCAATTCCAATAAAGTGAAGCTTAGATTGAAAAAGATTAAGAAACTTCAACAGCATTCAGAAAAATTTAGGAAATATATTCCTGGAATAAGCCAATCCAAAATCCAATTATTAGATTTGAAATATTCTCCTGGAGCTAACCATCTCTTTAAAAGAAAAAACATTTTTAACAATATGCATATTAATAACTCAATATTATGGTCTATCAACTAATTTCACATTATTTTAATGAGTTAGAGCTGAAGAAAGATAGATGAACACCAATTTAAGTTTTGCTTCTCTGTTAAGGAATACCTTCCCTTGAATGAATTCAAAGGACTACTTGTACATTTCAAAATGTAAGAATTCTAGAATTTAGATTCACGCCCAGGAGCACGGTTCACCTCTAGTGTTCAGTTTTTGGGGATCAGTCTTTAGTTATATGTCAGCTTGTATTGTACTAATGTCTTCATGTGTATTCATGCAATGAACATTAACTGAAATGTGCCTCTCAAATGCCTGGCACTGTGCTAGGCACTCAAGATAGGAAAATTCATAAGATGCGGTCCCTTCCCTTGGCTCACAGCTTACCAGGGAAGGAAGCAGATACACAAAATGTGAGACATAATATTAAACAGTTATAAGAAAAGTTTGGTAATAACATAGACAATAAAATTTGCTTTGGAAAAAGTGTATGGTGTGACAAAAAGGTTTTTATAAGAGATTAAACATGAGCCAGGCTTTAAAGGATAAGGAAGTTTTCTGGGTTGGCAAGGGGGAAAAAGACATTGTACGGCCTCTACTTCCAGTAATGAGCTACCAGATGTATCCTCCTCACCCCGTGGGAAAAAAAAATAAAATATGGTTATTTAGAAAACTGCAAATAGTCCTGTGACAGAGCAGCATTTCCCAAAACATGTTCTATGAGAGAGCTCTTTGCAGGGTGTTAAGAGGTGGTCTTCAAAAATTGGCTCCATTATCAAATAAATTGGAAAATAACTGATTCTTGTTAAATCTCTTCATTACAGTATTTTTTTTCAGAGTTTTTAATATATGATATTGCATGCATTCTAAGTAAGGAATGTAGTATGCAGCACTGCCCAAACTTATATGACCACAAAACCTTTTTTCCCAGTGCTAATAGAGTTAAGGTTCTATAGAAAATTCTCTGGAAAAAAAAATTAGACTATGACATAATTTGCATTGTGAAAGAAGTATAGGTGGTGAATGATGTAGCTAGATACAGAGGTGGAGTCAAGTTTTGAAGTACCTTAAATAATTCTCTAAGTATATTAGATTTGTTTTTCTATAGGTAATAGGAAACATTAAAAATTGGGGATAAAAATATATGTTTATAAAAAATAAAAAATTAAAAAAAAAAAAAAAAAAAAATTTTATAAAAGGGAGTTGCTAATCAGACCTACAAAAAGATACACCAGGCATACACCAGGCAGTAAAATAAACATTGGATTCAAGGGACTAGAACCAAGGATATCAATTGAGATGTCATTGCCATGGGAAATAAGATGAGGGCCTGCACTAGATGAACACTAATGACAGACACGGTGGTATTGTCTCAAGTGAATGGTGACTTATTTGAAAGTTAACACTATGTTAAATGTTACAGTTCTTACACTCTACTCCTCTAACCAAAAGATCTAAGCACAATGCTGAGAGTGTCAGAAGTGTGTATTGTTTTAAAGGCAGTTCATTAGACATCTTCTGAGAGGTAACTGAATGTGCCATCTCTGAGCTCCTGAGGAACACAGAAAAGAAATTATTCTAGAATTCAAGACATCTAAGTAGAAACTTCATTTTTTTCAGATGGCTCTTCTAAAACTATTGTAGGATCCAGTCTCCAAGCCAGCCCCAATGACACACACCTCCTAGTATTTTATACTCTTGTATAGTCTCAAATTATACCAAGTTCATCTGGATGACCAACATAATATACTAGAAACAGACTTAAGTATAGGGAACAAACTGGTGCTTGACAGAGGGGAGATGGGTTGGGGGATGGACTAAATAGATGAAGATTAAAAGGTATGGATTTCCAGTTATAAATAAATCATGGTGATGAAAAAAACAGCATAGGGAATATACTCAATAGTATTATCATGTTATATGATGACAGATGGTGACTACACTTATCATGCTGAGCACTGAGTACAATGTATAGACTGTCAAATTATTATGGTATACACCTGAAACAAATATGACATTGTATGTCAACTATACTTTGACAATAAAATAAAATTTAAAAAAAAAACAACACAGCAGAAATGAAGCTTATGGCACTTCTGAGTTGAGGTTTTAAAATCTATCTTGGTCATTCATACATCGCTGGAGCACTCACTGTTGGGGAAGCCAGCTGGCATGTCATGAACGGCCTTATAGAGAGGCCCATATGTTGAGGACCCAAAGCCTCAGCCAACAGCCCTGTGATTAAAACTTAGAAGTAACATCCATGCAAACAGTGAGCATGAGATGCCTAGAGTACCTATAATAATTTCTAATCAAGTACATTTTTAAACAAAATATATAACCAGAGATTATATATTATTACCATTACAATAAAAAAGTCAATTCAATAGGACAGAATGATCATAAGTGCATTTACCCAATGAAAAGCTTCAAAATACATGAAGCAAAAATCACAAAATTGAAGGAAAAAACAGATAATTCCTCAATAATGCTGGGTATATTAACAGCCCTCTCTTAGAAGTTGATAGAACAACCAGACAAAAATAAAATCGGCAAAAACTTAGATCTGAACAAAACTACCAGTCACTTCAATTTACTTCATATTTATAGAACACAAACAAAAATGGAAGTATACACATTTTTTTCTAAGCACATAGTACCGTTCTGTATTCATACAGTCAATTGATATTTAACAAATGTGTCAAGTTAATTGCATAAAGCAAAGATGATCTTTTCAACAAATGATGTTGGAACTGCATAGTTGTATAGAAAAAAAAATGAACCTTGACTTTTATTGCACACTGAACACAAAGATAACTCAAAATGGGTCATATATCTAAATGTTAAGAGTTAAATTGTTAAACTTCTAGAAGAAAACACAGACGAAAATTTTTGTGACATTAGGTTAAGTAAAATTTCTTAAACAGGACAGTAAAAACACAAAATAGAAAAAAAAACTGATGAAATGGACTCCACTAATACTAAGAACGTTTTCTGTTTGAAAAACTAATTAAGAAAAAAACATAATTAAGAAAAGAACAGAAAATTACCTACAGCCTGGGAGTATTTACAAAACATCCACCTGACAAAGGGCTTTTGCATCAATAATATATAAAGATCTCCTGCAACTCAACCACAAAAACATAACCCACTTTAAACATAAAGGATTTCAATAAACATTTCTCCAAAGATACACATATGGCCCATAAGTACATGAAAAATGCTTAGCATTAGTAGTCATTAGGGAAATACAAATTGTAACTGCAATGAGATAATAACCACTACTCACCCATGAGTATGGCTATACTCAGAGTGATGAATGATAACAAGGGTTGTTGAAGATTTGGAACAAGGTGGGAATATAAAATGGTTCATCCACTTTAGAAAACAGTCTGGTGGGTACCTGGGTGGCTCAGTGGGCTAAGACTCTGCCTTCGGCTCAGGTCATGATCTCAGGGTCCTGGGATCGAGCCCCACATCAGGCTCTCTGCTCAGCAGGGAGCCTGCTTCTCCCTTTCTCTCTGCCTACTTGTGACATCTCTCTCTCTCTGTGTCAATTAAATAAATAAAATCTTAAAAAAAAAGAAAAGAAAACAGTCTGGCATTTCCTCAAAAGGCTAAGCACAGAGTTATCATATAACCTAGCAATTCCTCTCATCAATATTTAACCAAGAGAAAGGGAAACATATATCCACACAAAAATAGCTATGTGGAAGTTCATAGTAGCTTTATTTGTAATATTCCCAAACTGGAAATAACCCAATGCCCAGTCACATACAACTAAAAAAATAAACTGAGTTATATATTCATAAATCAGAATACTATTCATCAATAAAAGAGTGAACTTTTCACACATATGGCATGGATATGTCTCAAAAACATTATGGTCAATCTATAGTTCTTGACCAGGCATGATTTTGCCCGCCCCCCCCCCCGGAATAACTGGCAATATCTGGAGGCATTTTTGATTATCACAACTGGGGAGTGCGACTGGCATCTCATAGGTAAAGGTCAGCAATGCTACTCAACATCCTAAAAAGTACAGGCCAGGTCCCCATAACAAAGAATATAGCCCAAATGTCCATTAGTGTCAAGCTGAGAAACCATGCACTAAGCAAAAAACATCAAATATAAAATATTACGTTGTGTATGATTCCATTTATATGAAATTCAAGAAAAGAACTATAGTGACATAAAGCAGATAAATGATTGCCTGGGGTCAGGGATAAGAAGGAATGAAGTTAATGGGACATAAGAAACTTTTTAGGGTGATGGAACATTCTACATATTGATTGTGGTGGTGTTTACACAATTGCATGCAATTACCAAAATTCATTAAAATGTATACTTAAAATTGATTGTAAAAATATTGCATGCATATTAGTCACACTTTAAACAGAAAGGTATCACAATAGGGACAAAAGCACTAAAAGCGAATGTAATGGAACTCCAAAGATAAGCTTTGCAAGCCTCATCTGTGTGAGTGAAGAGAACTGACTTTAAACTCTATGGACACCTCCAGGTCTCTGAGCTGTTATTCAGGAGAACATCATACCAGCATACCCTGTTATCTTGAAAATAAGGAGTTAAATCAGTTTCCTACTCGATTCTAGGATGGACAGTGAATTACAAAGAGCTTTTATACTCTTTTAGATTTTTTAATTCTTCAAAGAATATTCTCATTAATAGCAAATCTGGTTCAAGATTATTCCACCAAGTGAGCATTTTTAAGAGATTATTCACTATGGTAGGTAGTGTGTTACACATACTACTTTTATAAGTTTTTATAACCTTTACTATAAAGTTTCCTTGATAAATGAATGAAACCCTTCCGGGAGCTGCTGAGATGAACTTATTTCTTTGAAATTCTGGGAACACTGGAGCTCTCTTTAGAACAGAGTACATTTGCTCAAAGGCCATGAAGGAAACACCTATTACACTTCCTTAACAAATACTTCTTTGACTGTGAAAAGTAAAGAAGGTAAAATTACAGTTGATGAAATCTAATCAACAAGAGGTGAGAGTTATTTCTCCTATTGAGGTTAAATCAGAACTTTTCTTTCATTTTGAGTCTTGTTGAGACAGTTATATAGGAATATCCCCTTACCTCAGTTACTCTGAAAAAAAGTTATTTCTCCCATATGTGTCATTAAACCCTTGGGAAAAAATCATCTTGGAAGTAATAGAAATCATTCCATTCAACTCTGTGTAGATTTTTTATGAAAGCAGAGAAGTACACAGCCAGGTTGCCTCTAGAGTTCCTGTAGGCTCCAGAGTTCTGTGTGAATCCTGGTAATCCTACTATAATCATTTTTTTAAGATTTATTTATTTATTTAAGATTTATCCATTCATTTATTTATTTATCTATTTATTTTAAGATTTATTTATTTATTTATCTATTTGAAAGAGATCTAGTGAGCACAGTGGGGGAGGGATGGAGGGGAAGGGAGAGACAAACTCAAGCAGACTCCATGCTGACTGTGGAATACGAAGTGAGGCTCAATCTTACGACCCTGAGATCACCACCTGAGCTGAAACCAAGAGTCGGGCACTTAATCAGCCATACAATCCAGGTGCCCCAGTCCTACTACAATTAAGGAAAAAACCCCAAGAAGATGCAGAAAGTTCTTGTTCGGCGTTTAAACTGACAAATAAGCATTTTTAATGCTGACTTTTAAATTACCTCGATTTTCCACATTCTTCCAAGTTAGAGCCTTTAACATTTATTTATTTTGAGAGAGAGAGAATGCATTGTGAAGGACAGAGGGAAAGGGAAAAAGAGAGAAGATTCCCCACTAAGCATGGAGTCCAGTGAAGGGCTTGGTCTTAAAACCCTGAAGACAAGACTTGAGCCGAAATCAAGAATTGGACCCTTATCCACCTGAGCCACCCAGACACCCCTAAGTGAAAGTCTTTCAATGTTAATAGCCTACTTTTTTTATATTTTTCAAATGCCTTGCATAATCTTTTAGGCCTCATTTCTGTTGATGTGAGTCAAAGGGTTTTTTATTTGGGAACTTCAAATAACCACTCTGGAATGATGGCCACAGCCAGAAATGCTATCAGTTGGGCCAAGATGGTCAGTCTAATGATATGGAGCTAGCTTTTTGAAGTTGACTCATAACCATATCTTAGCACTAGTTTGGAGCAATGTGACTGTAAAATATATACCAAATAAGAAAATAATATTATATCTTGGGTCTTATGTTGAGTTTCTCGAAATCTATACACAGTAAGCAGGATTTTTCCAGTAAGATCCTCACTAGGAGCCAAGGCTGCAAAATATCATAGTGGGGTTTGTTGCCCCATCTTCCCCACTCCTTCTACCTCCATCTCCTGCCTGTGTCTGCTTGGTATACAAAGCTTGGTTGGAGAAGTAGAAAAAAAGCTTATTAGGAGCCTCGCTTTAAAATAGCAGAAAATGAGAGTTTTGAGGAAGAGGATTCATGATTATTTAAAAATAGAACACTCTCAAAATATTATTACTCAGTAGCTAGGTTCTGTATAAATGTGTATTTGTACACATTATGCATAATTGCCTAATTACCTTTAAATTATCTTGCTATAGAGAAAGTATAGGGATTGCCTACATCATATACAAAAAGTTACTAAGCAATAAATTTTCAAAAATACTCAATTGTTTTGAAGTACATTGTTTTGATACCTTAAGTAGCTCCAAATACCTCAAACTTGCAATACCATGAGTAAAACTAGCCCTGGAACATTCTCCCGTCATGTGATTTCAGTGTGCTATATATGCTAGACATAGAAAAGTAAAGGTCTTTGGAGAATCAAGCAATATTTTAGGTGTCCAAATAAGCCATTTTTTTGGTCATCCATGTCTTCTTCTTATACTCTCTATGTTCTGAACAATAATTCTCCTGAAACACCAGGATTATGTTGCTCTATTGCCTTGTCAATGGTCCAAACCCAAGTATGTGAAACTCCCTCTCCCATTCTGTTTCTCATTTATTAATATTGTCCCTCTCTCCTCTTTTCTCGCCTTCTGCATCCCTCCTTCCCTCTTTCCCTCTCTTGCTCCCTCCCTCACTCTCCTTTGTCTCTCTCTCTCCCCCTCCCTCCTACTCTCTCTTTTTCTCTTCTTTGCTTTCCCCTCACAAATCCCATCATCCCCTAGATCATCTTCCTTCAGGCCCTTGCTCTCAATCAGGCAGCATACACAGAAAACACACAGCTGATCTTAAGGAGTACTTATGGATTGATGGGCCAGGCAACCCAATGAATTTTAGTGCTATTCAAGAACCAGCTCCTCTTGGAATCACAGCACATCCCTTCCTTGTTAGAATGATTCCAAAGTACAATTTTCCTTTAGAGAGTTACTCTAATTAAGCCCACCCCTTCTCAAACCTGCCAACAAAAACTCAGCATCCTCAAAATATTTCTACGAGCAGAGGCACATATTTATTGGCACAAAAAGCAAGCTCCATTTCCAAATATGACTGCAGCACCACTGAGAGATTCCAATTCTGCCTCATCAATCTACAGATAGAGTGAACATATTAACTTCCTACATAACCCTACAGTGTACTCTTCAAAGTAAGATCTTTGCATAGACATACTCAGATAATATTTCTCAGTGAGAAACTAATCCCCTTAATTGTAAGAGAGAAAATGGTACTCAATGATAGGATAACTCAACTAGTTGGAAAGAATGTTGAAAACTCAAAAAAGAAAAAGCTTATTTGAAAATGATGTTTTGATAGGGAGTCAATTAACTGTCAGTTCTCATGTCTGCCATACCAGATTGGAGAAACTCAGAGATGAGATACATAAAATTGATTTAATGTCCATAACATGCATACTACTGCAGGGCTTAGAGTTTTCTTTTTAATGTCAAGTAATTATTGTGGTCAGTTCATACAGTTGTCTGTGCACTAATCATAAGCATTGCATGTTGCCATTTAACTATTCAATGTGGTTTTTCATGTTTTTGTGCTTATATGTCTATGTTATATGGATAAAGCTTTTTCCCTATGTAGTCCATAAATCCCTGATGGGTATGTTCAATAAATAATGCTTGGGCTGACCTGAATTGAATTGGGGGGGGGGGCAATAACATCAATAATCTCCAGTTCATCCCTACCTGGCATTTTGATGGGTGTTTGTATTTCCATTTCAATAGGGATCTGTCTGTGTTATTAGGACTTTGCATAATTTCAAATAATGAAGTCACACTGGGAAGAGGTGATTTTGAAGAAAATGGAAAGTAATCCAGTTTATACTCATGCTGAGGACTAAAGCAAGGCACCAAGGCCAGCCTTGGGGGCTTTTGACAATTACAGGCTGAATGACTCACATCTTCCCCAGGGAATGGAAGAATGGATCATAACGCCCCTGAATATAGATCAGGATGGGGAGGAGGGAAGTGGGCAAGAAGATAGGGGGAGAGGTTTACACACCCTGAACATTGCCTCCTTTCCAACTCCTCCGAGCAGCATGCTAAATTAGAAAAAGAGAAAGCTAAAATAAATATAATAATGTCAACAAATGAACTGGAAGGGGAAAAAACTGGCATGGCTTTGTTACCTATTCTAATCACTTAGAGAAGAATTTAAAGATTCTTCTGATAAGTCTTAATGCAATAACTGAGAGTTAACTCTATCACTGGTCCCACACCTATCAATCATTTACCACACACAGACAAGCAAATCCTTCTGAAATCCACTGCTAGATTAATCTTAAGGCACTGCTTTCAGCATGTCATTCCTCTACAAGGCCATCCATTTGCCCATAGGATAAAGCCAAAACTAATCAACCTGGCATTCCAAGTCTTCCATCAACTGACTCCACCCTATCTATTCATTCTAACCCCACACTAATCCCCAACATGATCGCTGGCCTCAGTTCTGTCAAACTGGCCCCCTTAAAATCACATACCAGATTCTTGCCTCTAAGCCTTCACTTGTTCTACTTCCTTATATCTTAAATGCTTTCTTTCCTTTCTTCTCACCATTCAAAACCCCAATTTCCTTCTTTCAAAGCGCTAAGTTCAAGATTCATCTTTTCCATAGGAGCTGCCCTATTTAACCCCATCCTTCAGTGACCACTTCCTTACTTGAAATGCCCACCACATGAATATGTATGTCAGTACCAAATACTTCCATGGACTTTAATGTCCTCAATATATGACTAGCTTCCACAATTAGATTCTAGGCAAATGACAAAGGATCTTTTTGTCATCATCGACATCACTTAACACAGTACCCAAGATACATATGTAGCTTCATATTAATAATCAATAAATAGAAGCCTGTTTTTAGGTCAATTTAGGGTTCACTTGGCATGAAATGGTATACTTGTTAGAACTTTCTTTTCTCTACATGGTAATATGGCATTTTAAAATGTCCAGATCCCTTTACTTGCTTCATTTTTCTAAACTGAACTCATTTTCATTTTACCTTCTTTTTTAAAAGAACATGTTCTTTATGTTCTATTTTTAGAGCTCTGAATTTTAGTGCACCACTGAGGGTATGAACAACCATCAGGTCTTAAATGTTCCAGCTGAGGTACTGTAATTTAACCTTTACATATATCTGCAGTTCTGTAACCTAGACTGATGAAAGAGGAAGAGCTATCCCACCAGGAGGCCTCAAGGAAAAGATGCTGTTCTTTAGAATTGAGTTTCACAGAGAGAATCACTTTCTCTCCCACTTGGATATAAGCTCTCCTTGGAGCCTGGAGGATGATTTCATGACTCAAAACAGATGGATTTTTTTTTCCCTTTATGTATTAGTCTTTACTTAGGTAAAGCACAGCTGCTTCCATTCCTTTTTTTTTTTTTTAACCAAGTATTTTCTAAGTCACACTATTTCTTTTAATCTCTTCTGGGTATTTGGAATTTCAATCAGGGGGAATAATTCATTGACATTCTTATAACTAAATTCATTCATTTTCTTGTCCCTTATAGACAGAGTATTGAAGGAAAATTTAAAATCTGCTACTGCAGTGAGTTGACATGGCAGATAGAGATCATGATGGTATGATTTTTAAGGGCAGGAATCCTTACTGGAAATTTATTAGTTTGAATCTGATCTACTTGCCCATGCCAAAATTCTGCTAGAAAACACAGTATCTTCTCTGGGCATCTTCCTATAAAATTTAAGTGTCCCTGAAAGCATTAGCAAATGTGTCATTATACTATAGTTTAGACTAGTTTATCAAATTTCCCTCTTAACTGATAACCAGCTGTGTGCATTGAGGGAATGGAATTTGCAATAGTGTGTTCTGCTAATTAGCCATTCTGGAAATCTCAGAATAAGTCTGGATTGACTATATTAGTCTTATATTCCATATCTCCCAATACACTCACTATTTGCAATCATTCAAACCATGAATTGTTTTTAATTCATGTGACTCTGTGGCTTTGTCCATGCTGTTTATTTACTCCTCCATTGATTCCCTTTTATACGGTCATAACTTTTTGCCATGGCCCAGATCATGCACCACATCCTTCAAGAAACAGTCCCTTCATATGTCACCTGGTAACATGCCTCATTCATCTTTTATCTATCAGTTAAAATGTTACCTCCTCTATGAAGCAATCTTTGACTTTTCCAGGCATCTTTTGGTATTCTTTTCCCCTAGGTTCCCACACTATAGCTTGAATCCTACCCTAGTATCTAATTATTGAAATTATTTTATTGTATGCCTCTCCTTCCCATAAGACTGAGTTTTTCAATGTCATGGACTAGACTTCATCCATCTTTATTTTCTAGCCTATTTTCCCCCAGATATTCAATATTTGATGAATTAATAAATCACAGGATTAGACTAAATAAAAAATTTAACAGGATCTGAATTCACTTCTACAGGTATCAGATGGTTCCTTCAGCCTCAACCATGAAGACTACCCAACCACAAACATGTATTTTATAAGGGTAAAAGAACAGAGCATTTAGCTGTGTGTGGAAACATCAAAATAAAAATTTGGTATTCTGTTATACTGAAAAGAGTTCCTAAATAGATTTTTCATGTTTGGTCATTAAAGCCCCTCCAGGTTGTCCTTTTCTTACCTTAACTTTCAGAGTTAAACAAAAGAGTCAGATGGAGAGTAGTGATTATGAAAATGAACTCAAACTTTTTTTCATTAAATATTTATCAAATATATACCACACACAAATATACAACAGTGATTAAAACAGACATAACCTCTCCCTGCCCTCATGAAACTTAGCATATAGTGGGAGAAAAGAAAGTAGATATAGAAAGATAATATCATCTAATGATAAGTTTATACAGGAAAATTCATCAGGATGAGAGGATAAAAAGTAATGGATAAAGACATGGCTATTTTAAATAGGCATTTTTGAGATGATATTTGAAAAAAATCTAAAGGTAGAGAGTGAATAATGCCACCATCAGGAGAAGGAGGGGCTGGGTCAACAAATGCAAAATCCCAGGACAGAGGAGAACCTTTCAATAACCTAGCAACAGGAAAGAAGCCAGAGCAGCATAAATACTATGAGCCAGGAGTATCCTGTTTAAGAGATAAGTTTAGAGAAGTAGCAGGAATCTAGATCATAGACAATCTTAGAGGTGATAGCAAGGTGTTTGGACTTTGTTCTAGAATTGATAGAAAGTCATTAGAAAGTTTTGAGTAGGAAAATTACATGATCTAATTTATATATATTTTAGAAGGATCTTGGTCAGCTCAGGCTGCCATAAAAATCACCAAAGATTAGGTGGCTTAAACAATACAAATTTATTCCTTACAGTTCTGTAGACTGAAAATCCAAGATCAAGGTGCCCACAGAATAGATGTCTAGTAAGAACTCTCTCCTTAGATTTCAGACAGCTAACTTATTGGTATGTCTTCACATGGTCTTGCCTCCATACATACAGAAACAGTGGGAGGGAGCAAGTTCTCTTGTGTCTCTTCCTATAAGGACACTAACCCCATCACAGGGACCCCTTCCTCATGACTTCTTCTAAGCCTAATCACATCCCAAATTTCTTATCTCCAAATATCATCACATTGGGGGGCTAGGACTTCAACATGAATTTTAGGGGGACACAATTCAGTTAATAGCTGAAAGCTTAGTCTGAATGTTATATGGAAAACACACTATCAGGGGACAAAAGTAGAAACAAGAGAACTAGTCAGAAATCTATTGCAATAATGTAAGTGAGAGAGGATAGTGGCTTTGACATAGGCAGAAGTGTTTAGTTGTGAAAGCTGTTGACATTTTAGACACATCTGAAGATATCTTATGATAAAGCCTATAGGACTTGATAATAAGCTGTACATGAGTTATGGAGAGAAAATAAGGAGGACTCCAAGGATGGTGAAGGTGTGATGAAGATATAAATTGGGGAGCCTTTAGTGTGTAGACGGTATTTAAGGTCAAGTAATGACATCACAGATGAAACAAATGTAGATAGAGAAGAAAAGAGAACTCCTTAGTTGAGTCCTGGGACACTCCAACATTTTAAAAGGTGGGAGTAGAGAAGAATCCAGAAAATAAGACAGATAGAACAGCTAGTGAGGAAACAGAAAAATTTAAAAAGCAGACTAACGTAGTTTACTGGAAGCCAAGTGAATAAGAAATAGCAACTTTGAAGGAGTGATCACCTGTGCCAGTTCTGCTGAGAAGTCAGGTAAATGACAGCTGAAAATTGACATTGGAGTTTAAAACATAAGCCTCATGCCGTTTATTAATAACAGTTGTCAGAATGTAAATGAACTTGATGAATAGTAGCCACCTTCAGAGAGAATTTAAATGGAAATAAGATAAAACCACAGGTTAGAAAAGAGGATTTTTATCCTGACAATAGTTTATGGAACATTAAACATTAACACTGCAAGGTTGTCTCAAAAGCCGTCTCTAGAAATCTATAAAACATGATAGATAATGATTTAGGGCTGCTGGTGGGAGAATTATTCAAAGGTAATCCTGCAGGGAGGTGTAGGCTAGGTTGTCTACAGATCATTTTCAGCTTTCAGGAACTTTTACTATCTTTTATGCAAACCAATGTTTTTTTTTTTTTTTTTACAGAGATGCTAATTAAAACTGTAGTTCACTTTTATAGAACTCTTTGTGCATGGAAATGTTCATGAGGCTTACCTCACATTTAACAAAAAAAGGGGAGGTTCAGTGTTAGAAGCAAATGAAAGATTGGAGAGTGGTGTGCAGAGAAAGAAGAGAATTAATGTAAATACTGAGGAGTATATTCCTGGTAATTGTTCATAATGAGAAGATGTCACGTGTGGAGTGATTATTTTGATTCCTACTTATAGTAAATGAACTGCAATTTTTTTGGTCCAGGGATGATAACAAAGTTATTAAAATTTTGTGATGAAAGCCAAAAATCTCCTTTGTACATGGCTAAATGTTAGTCAAATCTATTGTTTGGAGATAATAACACAGTTAGGATTAGACATAGACCACATTCCTGTATTGATACACAAAGGATGAAAGAAACTTGAGATCTTAAAGTCATAGAATGTGTTTATAGTTATACGTCTTCTTGCTGAAAGACAAAAATACCAGAGGAATTACTCAAATAAAACTTGTTTAAATAAACGCCCATCATTTTCTGAAAATTTGACTGGTGCTTTTGCTGATAAAATGAGTTTCCCTTAATAGCAAATATTCTGTGCAGATCATGTTTTTCACCCAAGCACGAATTCTGTCCAGAAAAAAAAAAAAACCTGTCATATTTATCTGTTTTATAAGAAAAAAAAAAGAAAGAAAGAAAGAAAGAAAAGAAAAAGAAACCTTAAGGAGTTTTACTTAATGTAGAGCATCTAGATTTTATATGTGTCTCTTGTGAAATCTTAGGTTCTGTCTAGATGATTTGTCTAACAACAAATGTAAATGAATAGGGGCGCCTGGGTGTCTTAGTGGGTTAAAGACTTCCTTCAGCTCAGGTCATGGTCCCAGGGTCTTGGGATCCAGCCCCACATCGGGCTCTCTGCTCAGCAGGGAGCCTGCTTCCCCCCACTCTCTCTCTGCCTGCCTCTCTCTCTGCTTGTGATCTCTGTCCATCAAGTAAATAAATAAGATCTTTTTTTAAAAAAAGTAAATTAATAACAAAGATATGCAAAATTTAAAAAGCTAAGCATTACTACACACCTATTAGAATGGCTAAGATCCAAAAAAATGACACCACCAAATGCTGGTGAGTATGGGACTCTCATTCATTATTGCTGGAAATGCAAAAATTTTATAGCCACTTTGGAAGACAGTTGGTAGTTTCTTACAAATCTAAACATAGTCTTATATGATCCAGCAACTCTGTTCCTTGATATTTATTCAAATGACTTGAAAACATGTCCATATAAAATTTGCACATGAATGTTGATAGCAATTTTATTCATAATTGCCAAAACTTGGAGACAACCAAAATGTCTTTCATATAGGTAAATAGATTAAAAAAAAACCCTCTTATACACCCATTGAAAGGGATAATATTCAATGATAAAAAGAAATTAGCCATCAACCCACAAAAAAGACATGGAGGAATTTTAAATATATATTCCTCAGTTAAAGAATCCAATCGGGCATTCTGAAAAAGGCAAATCTATAGAGATAATTAAAAGATCAGTGGTATTCCCAGGGATAGGAGGGTGGGAGAGATGACTACGTGGAGTCAAAAGGATTTTTAGAGCTGTAAAAATATTCTCAATGATACTATAATCATAGATACATGTCACTATACATTTGTCAAAACTCATAGAATGCACAACACCAACAGTGAACCTTAATGCAAACTGTGGTTTTTAGTTAATAATAATTTATCACAATTGGCTCATCATTGTAACAAATATACCACATTAATGCAAGATGTTGATAATAAGAGAAACTGTGAAGGAGGATCTTTATAAAAACTGTACTATGCAATTTTTCTGTAAACCTAAATTTTTTCTAAAACACAAAGGATATTAATATTTTAAAATCCCACAAACTTTCTAAAACTGACTCAGTAAGACATAGACAATCTAAATAGACCTATAATAAAGGCATGAAATTATTAAAAAACCTTCAGACAAAGAAAAGTCCATATTCAATGATTGCTCTGAAATCTACCAAATATTTTAAAAATTAATACCAATCCTCAAGATTTTCCAAAACTAGGACACTTCCCACATCATTCTATAAGACTCTGATACCAAAACTAGACAAAATAATGCCAAGAAAATTAACTGACCAATATCTCTTATAAATATAGACACAAAAGTCTCAACAAAATATGAACAAAGTAAATTAGGCAATACACAAACTATGGAAAGAACCTAGATGTCCATCAATAAATTGTATTTTTTAAATTCCAAATTCTAATTTTCATTGCTGCAATATAGGAAAACAATTTTTTATTGTGTAATAATCTTTTATGCACAATCTTGCTATAACTTTTTATAGTTCCTGTTTTGTTAACTCTTTGGGATATTCTACATACACAATCATTTCATCTGCAAACAAAGACAGTTTTATTTCTTCCTTCTCATCTATAAACCTTCTATTTCCTTTTCTTGTCTTATTGCATTAGTGAGGATTTCCAGGATGAAGTTGGCTAAAAGTGATGAGAACTGACAACATTGTCTTGCTCCTAATATTAGCAGGAAGGTACCTACTTTCTCATCATTAAATAGGATATTAGCTGAAAGCATTTTGTAAATATTCTTTATCAAGTTAAGGAAGAGCTCCTCTATTGCTAGCTGAGTTTTTATCATGAATAGTTGTTTATTTTGCCAGTGCTTTTTCTATATCTATTGATATCATATGATTTTTCTTCTTTAGTCTGCTGATGTGATGGAATGCATTAGCTGGTTTTCAAATGCTGAACCAGACTGAGTATTTGTAATAAATTCCACATATTCATGGTGTAAATTTTTAACATGTTGTTGGATTTCATCTCCTATTATTTTTGTATCTATGTCCATAAATGACATTGGTGTCCAGTTTTCCTTTCTTGTAATGATTTTGTCTTATTTTGGAATTACTGGTCTCATAGAATGAATTAGAAAGTATTCCATCTGTTACCTTCTAGTAGATATTTCTTCTCTGATATTTGTTATTCTTCTTCTGCTTAGATTTAATTTGCTCTTTTTTATAGTTTGCTATGGTAGAAGCTTATTAATTTTAGATATTTCCTCTTTTCTAAAATATGCATTCAATGCTACAAATTTCCCTCTAAGCTTTGCTTGTACTGCATCCCACAAATTGATAAGTTGGATTTTCATTTAGCTCAAGCTATTTTTAAATTTCTTTTGAGATTTCCTTGACCCACATGTTATTTAGAAGTATTTTGTTTAATCACCAGAGTTGATGTTTTCCAACCATCTTTCTGTTATTGATTTTTTGTTTAATTTCTTTGTAGTCAGAGAACATATTTTTTGTGATTAATAATCTTTTAAATTTGTTGTGTTTTATGGCCCAGACCATGCTTTATCTTGGTGAATGCTCTGTGAGTTTGAAAAGGACATTTATTCTCCTGCAGTTGGATAAAGTATTCCATAAAAGTCAATTACGTCCAGGTGACTGATGGCGTTGCTCAATTTAACTATGTCCTTACTGATTTTCTGCTGGCTGAATCTGTCAATTACTGGTAGACAGGTATTGGTGAATCCACTATTGTAGTTGGAGTCATTTGTCCTTGCTGTTCTATTGATCTTTGTCTCCACACCTAGAACATAGTTTGGCCAAGTTCTTTGTCACTTTATAACATGGATTGTGTTTCTTCCAGTTTCCAATAACATGTGCCTCATTTCCATTTGAGACTTCATCAGAATCACCATTAATATTCTACCAATATTCACCATATCTCTACCAAAAGTCTCCTCAAGGCAACCTAGTTTCTTCCTAACATGCACTTCAAAATGCTTCTGGCCTCCACCCATTAACCACTTCCAAAGCAATGTCCACATTTTTAGGTACTTGTTACAGCAGCATCCCACTTCATAGTACTAAAACTTGTTTTAGTCAGCTAGAACTACCACAAAATAATGCCACAGACTAGGTGGCTGAAAACACAGTTTCACAGTTCCAGAGCCTGCAAGTTCAAGATTAGGGTACTAGCAGGGTTGATTTCTCTGGAGGCCTCTCTCCTTGGCTTGTAAATGGCCACCGTCTTCCTTTGCCTTCATGTGGCTTTTTCTGTGTTCTTGAACATACCTGGTTTCTGTTTCACTTTTAGTCGCATTGGATTAGGACCTTATCCTTATAACTCAGTGAAATTAATTAATTCTTTAAAGGCCAGATCTCCAAATCCAGTCATAATGGGGGTTAAGGCTTTAATATATGCATCTGGAGTGGAGGACATAATTCAGTACATAACAATATATTTAAAATTATTATTCATTCCTAAAGTATTGTCTTTTGTCATTATAAAATGTCTCTATTTCATATCACTCGGCATCAGGGAAATACAAATCAAAACCACAATGAGATATCACCTCACACCAGTCAGAATGGCTAAAATCAACAAGTCAGGAAATGACAGATGCTGGCGAGGATGCGGAGAAAGGGGAACCCTCCTACACTGTTGGTGGGAATGCAAGCTGGTGCAGCCACTCTAGAAAACAGCATGGAGGTTCCTCAAAATGTTGAAAATAGAACTGCCCTATGACCCAGCAATTGCACTATTGGGTATTTACCCTAAAGATACAAATGTAGTGATCCAAAGGGACACATGCACCCGAATGTTTATAGCAGCAATGTCCACAATAGCCAAACTATGGAAAGAACCTAGATGTCCATCAACAGATGAATGGATCAAGAAGATGTGGTATATATACACAATGGAATACTATGCAGCCATCAAAAGAAATGAAATCTTGCCATTTGCAACAACATGGATGGAACTAGAGCGTATCATGCTTAGCGAAATAAGCCAAGCAGAGAAAGACAACTATCATATGATCTCCCTGATATGAGGAAGTGGTGATGCAACATGGAGGCTTAAGTGGGTAGAAGAAGAATAAATGAAACAAGATGGGATTGGGAGGGAGACAAACCATAAGTGACTCTTAATCTCACAAAACAAACTGAGGGTTGCCGGGGGGAGGGGGTTTGGGAGAAGGGGGTGGGATTATGGACATTGGGGAGGGTATGTGATTTGGTGAGTGCTGTGAAGTGTGTAAACCTGGTGATTCACAGACCTGTACCCCTGGGGATAAAAATATATGTTTATAAAAAATAAAAAATTAAAAAAAAAATGTCTCTATTTCTAGTAACATATTTTGCTTTAAACTTTATTAGTATAGCCACTCCAACTGCTTATGGTCACATGATATTTTTTTCATTGTTTTGCTATTCACATGTTTGTAACTTTAAAGAATGCCTGCTGTGAACTGCATATATTTGGATTTTTTTTTTTTAATTTGGGCTAGTAATCCTTACTTTTTTTTTTACTTTTAATAGACCTTTATTAGGAATTGATAGATCAAGTAGATAAAAAGTAATGATTTTGAATAAAACTGATAGCTTGATCTATACCCCAAAGTAGAAAATATACATTCTTTTTAAGGATAGATGAAATAATAATAAACATGGGCCAAGTATTAGTTCTCAAAAGAAGTTCCAGTGAAGCTGGAGCGGGTCATCTGAACACAGTACATTAAATTAGAAGCCAAGAATAAAGAATTATTTAGAAAAACTCCATAGACTTATAAACTAAAAAAGTAATACTGCATAAGAGATAAAGGGGAAATCAGAATGAAAATTATAATCTATTTAGAATTGAATGGCAATGAAAGTTCCATTCATCAGAGTTGCTAAGAAAAGTACATAGAAGTTCATTTGTAGCTCATTTTGAAAATAACTCAATTTAAACAAGGGCTCAGAAAGCTAAAGAAAATCGATGAAAGGAATGAAGAAAAATAAGAGAAATGAAACAAACAGGATCTAGAAAAACAAAAGCTTTTTTTATTAAGATTTAGGCTGCATTTTGGTATATGTGAAATGTTCTTTCATAATTACTCTTCTAGAGATGAAGAAGGAAGAGATGTGCATTCAAAGAGGAGAATTTTAGAATTTTTCAATGAAGTTTTGGTGTCTGTTGTCATGTTATTTAATTACACAGATGTCTTTCTTTCCTTACTTTCTATTGTCAGTTTATGTTCTGAGAAATAAGAAAATATTTTCCCCTTTGGAGTTCACATAGTTTAGGAAGTAAATACATTTTCTGAATACATATTCTCAAGTATGTTTGTCTTACTATAAATTCAAAGCAAAATATTTAAGACAAAATTAAATATAAATGTAAATATGCATGTTTAAGACAAAGATAGTTACATGTTCCTCACAAAGGGGAATAGAAAGTATAGTGACAAAACCCAAATTCCTATCTAGTTTGAGTTAAAGTAGAACGTTTCAGACATACATATAAGAATGTAATCCCTACCTTTTGATGGGATTTTTTTTTTTAATTCCAGTGTAGTTAACAGTGTTATACTGATTTCAGGTGTACAATATAGTGATTCAACAATTCCATATATTACTCAGTGCTCATCAAGATGAGTGTACTCTTAATCTCCTTCATTGGTTTCACCCATTCCCCCAACTACTTCCTCTCTGGTAACCATCTGTTTTTTCTCTATAGTAAAGAGACCATTTTTCAGTCTTTTTTTTCCTTTCTCCATTTCTTCTGTTTCTAAACTTCCACATAATGAGTGAAATCATACGGTATTTGTTCTGACTGGCTAATTTTGTTTAGTATTATATTCTCTAGTTCCACCCATGTTGTTGCAAATGGCAAGGTTTCGCTCTTTTTTATGGTTGAGTAATATTCCTGTGTGCGTGTGTGCGTGTGTGTGTGTGTTTGTGTGTGTGTGTGTACCATATCTTCTTTATCCATTCATCTGTCGATGGATTGTCTAATCTATTCACATTTAAAGGTATTATTGATATGTTCAATTTACATCTGCCATTTTACTTGTTTTCTGTAGGTCTCATGGCTTTTTTGTTCCTGTCCTCCTTGACTGCTTTTTTTATGTTTTTCATTGAATATTTCCTACTATATATTAATTCCCTCAAATATTTTGTAAACATCTTTTATTTTCTTTTAGTGGTTGTTCTGTTGCTTAAAATATACATTATAGCTTATCAGAATCTATTTCATATTTATAGTATCCTATTTTCTGTGGGCTATAAAAACATTATACCTATTCCCTCTTATTTCCTTTTCTGTGCTATTGTTGTACATATTTCATCTATGTATGTAACAAGTTTAAAAGTGCATTTTTATAAGATAGGTCATTTAAAAATCTGAAAAGAGAAAGGAAACAAAGTATATATTTATAAAATTTGTCATATTAATCTTATTGTCCATTTTTGTTTCTCTTAATTTCTTAATATGAACTCAAGGTACCATTTGATATAATTTAAAGTCCTAATACACTGAATACATTTTTACATATTTTTTCTATAAAGCTTAAATGATTTTGTTAAAACAGTTCTTTGGCACTATATTTTTAAATAGCACCAAAAGCTATATTTCCTTTTTATTTCATTTTCTGTGTTTTCAGTGGAGCACAGAAAAGTATTTTCGTATCTTATTTTGAATTCAGAAACACTGCACTCTTTACAACCTAATAATATAACAATCTAAACTATGTGAATTTTCTATGGAGGCAATCACGTTTATAAAAGATAACCATTCTCTGTAATTGTAAGAATGGTTTTCTTATTCCCAATCTTAAAATCAAATAAAGTATACCATAAGTTCCAATTTTGGTATTCATTAGTAGAGGAATTCCCTTCTACTCTTAATTTAATAAAAATGTCTATCATAAATGGATAAAGAATTTTATCATTTTTTCTATTCACATTGATTTGCCTTGAAATTAATGCTGTGAATTATATTAATTCCTTTTCTGCTGTTAATCCGCCCTGGAATTTTTGGAATAAACTCAGTGTGATACAGATTCTATATTACCCTTTATAGCCATTGTGGGATCCTGCTGATTAATACTTTGTTTGGGAATTTTATCTATATTCAGAGTAATATTGTTCTATAATTTTCCTCTCAGATATTTTTGTCAGGACTTGGTATCAAAGTTATGACAGCCTCATAAAATGAAATAAAAAGTATCCTTTCTTTTTATATACTTTGGAATAGTATGTAGAAGATGAAAATAATTTATTCCTTAGATATTTGATAGAATTCACTATTAAAAATTGTATGGGCATAGAATTTTATTTGTAGACAGATTTAAATCAATTACTATCCCTAGTGATTATAGTATTATTCAGATTTTATATTTCTTCTTGAAATACCTTATATCATTTTCTATGTAAGGTATCCAATGTACTGCCATAAAATTTTTCATTATATCTTATCTTTTTAATAGCAGCAGCATTTTTTATTATATGTTTTTGCATCCCTAATATTGTGCATCTGTGCCATATATTTTACTTTATTGTTTTCTCACATTTACCAGTGATTTACCAACTTTATTTTTCTTCGTAAATAACTAACTCTTGGCTGTGTTGGTCCTTTCTATTATATGTAGGTCTTTTTTTTATTTCACTAATTTCTACTTTTAGTTCTTTTACTTATTTCTTTGAATTTCTTTTTCTATTTTTTCTAAACTCCTGAAATGTATGATTGTCATTAACTTCCAGCCTTTCTTTCTTTTAAAATAAGCACTTAGGATTATTTTAACTTCTAATTATTACCTTAACTAGATCTAAGCGTTGTTATATTTGAATTCTTTTTTATATTGGAATTATTTTTTAATTTCCAAGTATTTCAGAATTTCAATTTGTTTACTTCTCCTTTGCTCTTACCACACAGAAAAAACCCACAAACAAAATAAAAAAGAGAAGAAAAGTATATCTTTGGGGTGCCTGGCTGGCTCGGTCAGTAGAACATGCAACTCTTCATCCCCTGGTCATTAGTTCAAGCCCCATGTTGGGCATAGCGATTACCAAAAAGAAAAAAAAAAAAGTGTATCTTCTTTTCCAAGCATATGGGGGCTTTATGGTTACATATTCATTTTTTTTAAGTTTATTTATTTAAGAAAGAGAGAGAGAGAGTTTGGAGAAAGGGGCAGAGGGAGAGAGAGAATCTTAAGCAGAATTTGCACAGAGTGGGGAGCCCGGCTCAGGGCCCAGTCGCAGGACTCTGAGATCGTGACCTGAGCTGAAACCAAGAGTCAGTTCTTTAACTGACTGAGCCACCAAGGCACCCTGGTTACCGATTGACTTTTAACATAATCCCACTGTGATCAGACTGTTGTCTGTACAATAACAATCACTTGAAATCCTAAAATTAATGAGTATAGTTACCCTCCCACTGAATACTATAAGAACCTTATGATACCCTAAGCCTGATCTAATTTGATCAAACCTTCTCTTGACTTAAATGCTATTATTATCTACTATTCAGTTTTTTCTTGTTCCAAAGGCATCATTATTGTTTAAATATTCTGTGTATGTTTATGTTTACTTAAATACTTTTTATTTTATTTCTTCATTATTCCTTCTTGCTTTTCAAACCTTCTATCTTGGATTATACTTGTTCTGCCTGAAAAAAATGTTTTTGTTGGGTAGAGAGTTCTAGTTTCCCAGGTTTTTTTGTTTGTTTATTTGTTTCAAATTTTTTCAGTATCCTAGGATTTCAACATAATGTTTCTAGGTGAATTTTTTAGGTGAGTTCTTTTTAAAAAATCTTGCTTGGGATTAGTTAAGCTTTTTGAATCTATGTATTGATGTCTTTTAACATTTTTACAAAAAGTTCAATCATTGTATCTTCAAATATTCTTCTGTTTTACTTTTTCTTCTCTTTTTGGATCTCTGATTATATGTATATTAGATCTTTTCAGTCTATCCTATAGTATCTTATATTAACCTGTAATAGGTTAATATTAATATTATGTAAATATAATATTATATCCTATAATATCCTATATTGACCCCTCTCTCATTTCTCATCTCTTCTTCTCTTTGAGCTCTATGTTTTCTTCAGTTATTTAGTATAGTTCACTAAATGTTTATTTAGTTTTGGGTAACCCAGTGTTAAAGCTATTCATTACATTTTCAATTTTCATTAGAATATATTCTATTTCTTTTTTTAAAAGATTATTTTTAGAGACAGATCAGGAGAGTGGGGAGAGGGGCAAAGGGAGAGGAAGAGAGAGAATCTCAAGCTGACTCCCTGCTGAGCACAGAGCACAAGGTGGGCCTCAGTCTCATGACCCTGAGATCATTACCTGAGCTGAAACCAAGAGCTGGATGCTCAACCAACTCAGTCACCCAGGTGTTCCCAATATATTCCATTTTTATGGGTTCTGTATGATTTATCTTTATATCCACTTGCTCTTTACTCACATTTATAAATTCTCTTTAATTTATTGAAATAGAGAAAATTATTTTCTACTGAGTTTGATAGTTATACAAATGAAGCTTTGTGGATCTTATTCTGTTGTCTTTTGTTTCTACTGGCTCTCACTCATGGTGACATTTTCTGCATGAATTCAATGATTTTTTTCCCTATTATTTTCCTTCAACCTCTATCTGTGGAAATCATCCTTGGCTCGTGATAAAGGTCAGTTCCCTCAAGAAAGGATTTGAGTTTGGGATCTTTCAGGCCTTTGGATGAACAGTCAGTCTAGACTGGCTTTAAATACTCAGCTTTAGGTTTTCCAGGCCACCCATGTGTTGTCTACTTGGGCTGTAAACCTATGTGAGGGCTACTGTGCTGTTATAAAACCTCAAGAGAGGATTGCCCCACATTCTTACCAATGTTCAAAGCAGGTATTATAGTATGGAACAGATTAATTTCTAATCGACCCTTCAACTATGGGTATGACCCTTTGGGGCCAAAGCTCTGTGGAAGGACCTTCTGTTAGATGCTCCAACTTAGGTGGGCTTTGTCTCCTATTTCTTGACCTCCAGAAGGCTGTGAAAAACTACCTCATTAGGTTCAGCAAATGCTCTTAAGGTAAAAGTTGGCTTTGGAGAGCTGCTTAACTCTTTTACATCTCTTCCTTCATTTCGTCACTAGATGATAACTTATTTTCTTTCCACCTACCTTATAGAAGTATTCAAGATTTATAAAGTGTTTTTGTTTTATTTAAAAGAGTTAGTCTGGGCATCTAGTCCGCTAGTTTAAAGAAACAAAAATGATTGCCATTTTTTTCCATGTGGTAATAATTCTGGTAAGAATATGGTAAAATAGATACCTATATTATTTTGGTATAATCTTCCTGGATAATATGTGCAATAAGCCTTATAAATATTTACATATTTGGTCACAATAATTGCAAATATAGGTTTATGACCTATCGAAAGGATCAGAAATTCAGGAAAGTAAGTTTTGTTTATGCCAGTATGATTTGGGTATTGTATGGTTTACAATATGCCATGTATAAAGGCAATCTAAATATCCTCTAGTACAGAAATAGTAAAAAAAAAAAAAAAAGGTATATCCATAGGCTATAACATTATCTAGCAATTACAACTGTGTTTTAGAAAAATATTTTGGGGTCTATGAAAAAGCTTTAGGTATAATATTAAATACTGGGATACAAAATTATAGATAAAGCATCATTCTATGCTAGAAAAAAAGTGTTGAGATGAATTACTTGACATTTTGTTGTGTCTTTTTTGTATAAATATGAGCACTTTTAGTTAATTTTGAATTTTCTGTATCTTCAAAGTACTTTTTACAATGAACTCTTATTTTTATAAGATAAAAAGGAGAATATTTTTGTTTTTAAACAGAAGTCTTAGACAATAAAATGGTCTAAAATGTTGGTACTCTGAAAAATTGACCTTCCCTAGTGTTTCAGTAACACACTTCATTTTGCCAGTGTTTAATGATTAAGAATACCCTGTGTAAAAAAGATAACACTTTCAGTGAATGATTTGAAAAATTATACCTGATTAAAGGTGATTAAGAAACAGTCTGGAAAATGGCCAGTCTGGTGTTCTCAGACATTTTAACAAGCAGAAAGGATTTACTGCAAAGGTGATCCCATTGATTATGCAAAAGTACAATCATTAAGAGGTCTGAAAAAAACAACTGGACCTAAAAAAAAAAAAAAACAAACCTCTTTTCTCTAGCAAAAGTGAACTTGGACCAACTTTGCGTGTTTTTCCATCTCTCTCTCTCTAAAGCTCAAAATCTTGCTATAATGATTGTCATGACATGGCCTCAAAAATGACTAAGCCTTGATGGATCTGTCACATTTGGCACAACTTAGATTTGTGAAATGTTTACAACTAGAGAAGGAAAAGCTCATAACAAAGTAATAAGAAGTAAACAGGTCCAGTCTATGCAGAGAATAAGATTTACAAAAAACACAGGAGCCATGGAGGAGGTGTCAAAGTGGTAGTTTAATACAAAATGAAAGGAAAAAGATAAAAAAAAACCTCAATATAATCAAGAAGTGGTCCAACTGCAATTGACTCTTGGAAAACCTGGGTTTGAAATGTGTGGGCCCACTTATATGCAAATCCTTTTTGATAAATACAGTATTATAAATGTATCTTCCCTTATGATTTTGTTAATATTTTCTTTTCTCTAGCTTACTTCAAGGATACAATATATATGGGGTGCCTAGGTGGCTCAGTCAGTTAGGTGGCCAGCTCTTGATTTTGGCATAGGTCATGATCTCAGGGTCCTGGGACTCAGTCCTGTATCAGGCTCCGTACTCACTGGGGTGTCTGCTCAAAGATCCCCTCTCCTTCTCCCCCCTCTCTCTTAAGTGAATAAATCTTTAAAAAAAAAAAAAAAAGATTTGCTCTCTCTCTTAAGTGAATAAATCTTTTTAAAAAGAATATAATGTATAATACATATAAACATGCAAAATATGTTTTAATTGACATTGGTAAGGCTCCTGATCAACAGAAAGCTATTAGTAAAGTTTTGGGGAAGTCAAAAATTATATGTATTTCAATTATATACATTTTCAATTACATGGGGTATTGGTATCCCTAACACCCTTGTTGTTCAAGGGTCAATTCTAATTCTACATATTGGTTGTAGAGGGGTCCATTTTTAGTATAACAACTTTATGGAGGCTGCCTTTTGTCCTCAGTGGGAAATATCCTGGCACCAAGCATTCTTTTACATGTGTAAGCTCTATAAACACACAGACTGTTTTATTCACTGCTTAGTCTGGACTGATAGTAAACACTGGTATAACCTACTGGACTTCATGACTTTGGATTGGTGGAAGCCTAGGATGCCTGTGTTGTACCAATTGTTTAAAAATCATACACATGACCCCTGGATGGTTCTCAATGCCTATCGCATTGCCTGGCATACATATATATATGTATATGGACAGATGGAGAATTTTTGAATAACTGCAATAGCAATAGCTATATAGATATATATATTAATTTTGCATTAGCTATATATATAGCTAATGCCTATCGCATTGCCTGGCACATATTAAGCATACATACCCAAACACACACACTATATATATAGTATATATATAGTATACACACACACACACACATATATACACACACACACTATATATATACACACACACATATATATGTATGTATAGTATATATACTATATATATAGTATGTGTGTGTGTATATATATATACTATATATATAGTATATATATACTATATATAGTGTGTGTGTTTGGGTATGTATGCTTAATATGTGCCAGGCAATGCGATAGGCATTAGCTATATATACAGCTAATGCAAAATGAATATATATATATATATATATATATAGCTATATACATATATAGCTATATAGCTATTGCTATTGCAGTTTTTTTTAAAGATTTTATTTATTTATTTGACAGACAGAGATCACAAGTAGGCAGAGAGGCAGGCAGAGAGAGGGGGGAAAGGAAGCAGGCTCTTGGCTGAGCAGAGAGCCCAATGTGGGGCTCGATCCCAGAACCCTGGGATCATGACCTGAGATGAAGGCAGAGGCTTTAACCCACTGAGCCACTCAGGTACCCCGCTATTGCAGTTACTCAAAAATTCTCCATCTGTCCTTACCTGTCTGTTCCTGCTACCATGGCATAATTCCATGCATGACTTTCAATGACATATCTTGAACACCCTCATACTTAGCCATCATCAATGCCAAACTCTACCTGTTGATAGCTATCCTATCATTAGAATAATAGGTCTAAAATGCTATTTTTGTCAGGTCTCTCTCTCTCTCCTGTTAAAAACCAACAGAACATACCAATGCTTGTCTTTCATCTCTAAGATAAAATCCACATTCAAACACTTCAATTGGCATCTAAGACTCTCCAAAATCTAGTCTAAACCTATCTTTACAATTTTAGCTTCCAAAATTCTTCTGCATCTTTGCTTATAATGTTCTTCCTTATTGGATTATTCTCCTTGTTTCATCCAACAGCTCAAGTTCTAGTTTCCCTATGAAGTCCATCCTCATTACTCCAACTCGTTGTAAATTTTTCCTCTTACAAAATCCAATCTCGAGTTTTATATTTTTGATCCAAAGTATAACCTACCTTGCATTTTTAATATATACAGATCTTATTTCAAAATTGTACATTGTCAGAGTATAGGAACCGTATTTGTTCTTTTTTTTTTTTTGCTTCTTTGCTCACAATCTTAGACCAGTATGTGAAAATAGTAGATAAGAACACAATCCTAGAATAATAGTTGAAAACAGTGG